>NW_026775912.1:0-702112 GCF_030987335.1 Cornus florida | reverse complement strand
TTAAAGCACTCTTCTGGACGTCAAAGGGAACTCGAACAAGCTTAACTCAAAACTCTCATTTTCTTTCTAAGATTTAATCTTTATAGATTAAAAAGGTATACTGACATAATAGGTACCTTGATTGAGGTATTTTTCTTTCAAAGATTCCACCTTTTGTCATTAAAGCACTCTTCGCAACTCTATAGGGAACTCGAAAAAGTTAATCTCAAAACTCTAATTTTCATTCAAAGATTCAATCTTTACACGTTAAAAAGGACTAGTGACATAATAGGTACGTTGATTGAGATAATTTCTTTCAAAGATTCAATCTTTACTCATGAAAACACTCTTCGGAACGTCGAACAAAACTCGAATAAGTTTAACTCAAAACTCTCGCTTTTCTTTCAAAGATTCAATCTTGAACCATTAAAGAGGTCCAGTGACATAATAGGTACCTTGATTGAAGTAATTTCATTCAAAGATTCAATCTTTACTCATTAAAACGCTATTCGTGTCGTCAAAGCGAACTCGAATAAGATTAACTCAAAACTCTCATTTTCTTTCAAAGATTCAATTCTTTATATATTAAAAATGTCTAGGGACATAACAGATACCTAGATTGAGGTAATTTCATTCAAAGATTCAATCCATACTCATTAAAACACTCTTCGTGAAGTCAAAGGGAACTCGAACGAGTTTAACAAAAAACTCTCATTTTTCTCAAAGATTTAATCTTTATACATTAAAATGGTCTAGTGACATAATATATACCTCGATTGATATATTTTCATTCAATGATTCAATCTCTACTCATTAAAACACTCTTCGGGACGTCAATCGGAACTTGAATAAGTTTAACGAAAAACTCTCATTTTCTTTCAATGATTCAATTTTTATACATTATATTAGGCGAGTGGTATAATAGGTACCTTGATTGATGTATTTTCTTTCAAAGATTCAATCTTTACTCATTAAAGCACTCTTCTGGACGTCAAAGGGTACTCTCAAATAAGTTTAACTCAAAACTGTAATTTTCTTTCAAAGATTCAATCTTTATAGATTAAAAAGGTCTACTGACATAATAGGTACCTTGATTGAGATATTTTTCTTTCAAGGATTAAATCTTTAGGGATTAAAACACTCTTCGCAACTTCATAGGGAACTCGAATAAGTTAAACTCGGAACTCTAATTTTCATTCAAAGATTTAACCTTTATAAGTTAAAAAGGTCTAGTGACATTATAGGTACCTTGATTGACATAATTTCATTCAAAGATTCAACCTTTACTCATAAAATCCCTCTTCGGAATGTCGAAGGGAACTCGAATGAATTTGACTCGAAACTCTCATTTTATTTCAAAGATTCAATCTTTAAACATTAAATAGATCTAGTGACATAATAGGTACCTTGATTGAGGAAATTTCAATTAAGGATTCAACTTTCACTCATTAAAACACTCTTTGTGACGTCAAAGGGAACTCGAATATGTTTTAACTCAAAACTCTCATTTTCTTTCAAAGATTTAATCTCTGTACATTAAAATGGTCCAGTGACATAATAGGTCTAATGACATAATTGGTACCTTGAATGAGGTAATTTCAATCAAAGATTGAATCTTTACTCATTAAAACGTTCTTCGTGACGTCAAAGGGAACTTGAATTAGCTTAGCACAAAACTCTCATTTTCTTTCAAAGATTTAATCTTCTTACGTTAAAACGGTCTACGGACATAATATGTACCTTGATTGTTGTATTTTCATTCAAAGATTCATTTTTTACTCTTTAAAACGCTCTTCGGGACGTCAATGGGAACTCGATTAAGTTTAACTCAGATCTCACATTTTCTTTCAAAGATTCAATCTTTATACATTAAAAAGGTGGAGCGACATAAAAGGTACCTTGATTGGGGTATTTTCATACAAAGATTTAATCTTCAGTCATTGAAACACTGTTCGCGACTTCCTAGGGAGCTTGAATAAGTTAAACTCAAAACTCAAATTTTCTTTAAAAGATTCAATCTTTATACATTAAAATGGTCTAGAGACATAATAAGTCCCCAAATTGAGGTAATTCAATTCAAGGACTCAATCTTTACTCATTAAAACACTCTTCGTTACGTCAAAGCGAATTCGAATAAGTTTAAATCAAGACTCTCATTTTCTTTCAAAGGTTTAATCTTTATACAATAAAATGGTCTAGTGACATAATAGGCACATCGATTGAGGTATTTTCATTCGAAAAATTTATCTTTAGTCTTTAAAACACTCATCGCGACTTCATAGGGAACTTGAACAAGTTAAACTCAAAGCTCTCATTTTCTTTCAAAGATTCAGTCTTTATACGATTAAAAGGTCTAGTGGCATAGTTAATACCTTGATTGAAGTAATTTCATTCAAAGATTCAATCTTTACTCACTGAAACACTCTTCGTGATCTCAAAGGGAACTCAAATAAGTTTAACTCAAACCTCTCATTTTCTTTTAAAGATTTAATATTTATACATTAAAATGGTCTAGTGACATAATAGGTTCATTGATTGAGGCATTTTCATTCAAAGATTCAATCTTTAGTCATTAAAACACTCTTCGCGACTTTATAGGGGACTCGAATATGTTAAACTCAAAACTCTCATTTTCTTTCAATGACTCAATCTTTATACATTAAAAAGGCCTAGTGACATAATAGGTACCTTGATTGAGGTAATTTCATTCAGAGATTCAATCTTTATTCATTAAAACACACTTGGTGACGTCAAAGCGAACTCGAATATGTTGAACTCAAAACTCTAATTTTCTTTCAAAGATTTAATCTTTATACATTCAAATGGTCTAGTGACATATTGGGCACCTTCATTGACGTAATTTCATTCAAACCTTTAATGTTTATACATTAAAATGGTCTAGTGACATAACAGGTACCTTGATTGGGGTATTCTCGTACAAAGATTCAATCTTTAGTCATTAAAACACTCTTCGCGACTTCAGATGGAACTTGAAAAAGTTAAACTCAAAACTCTCATTTGTTTTCAAGGATTCAATCTTTATACATTAAAAGGTCTGATGACGTAATAGTTACCTTGATTGATGTAATCTCATCACAGATTCAGTCTTTACTCTCAAAAACACTCTTTATAACGTCAAAAGAAACTCGAATAGGTTTAACTCAAAACTCCCATTTTCTTTCAAAGATTTAGAAATTGGGTAATACAATGGTTCAGTGACGTAACAAGTACCTTGACTGAGGCACTTTCATTCAAAGATTCAATCTTTTCTCATTAAAGCACTCTTCTGGACGTCAAAGGGAACTCGAACAAGCTTAACTCAAAACTCTCATTTTCTTTCTAAGATTTAATCTTTATAGATTAAAAAGGTATACTGACATAATAGGTACCTTGATTGAGGTATTTTTCTTTCAAAGATTCCACCTTTTGTCATTAAAGCACTCTTCGCAACTCTATAGGGAACTCGAAAAAGTTAATCTCAAAACTCTAATTTTCATTCAAAGATTCAATCTTTACACGTTAAAAAGGACTAGTGACATAATAGGTACCTTGATTGAGATAATTTCTTTCAAAGATTCAATCTTTACTCATGAAAACACTCTTCGGAACGTCGAAGGAAACTCGAATAAGTTTAACTCAAAACTCTCGCTTTTCTTTCAAAGATTCAATCTTGAACCATTAAAGAGGTCCAGTGACATAATAGGTACCTTGATTGAAGTAATTTCATTCAAAGATTCAATCTTTACTCATTAAAACGCTATTCGTGTCGTCAAAGCGAACTCGAATAAGATTAACTCAAAACTCTCATTTTCTTTCAAAGATTCAATTCTTTATATATTAAAAATATCTAGGGACATAACAGGTACCTAGATTGAGGTAATTTCATTCAAAGATTCAATCCATACTCATTAAAACACTCTTCGTGAAGTCAAAGGGAACTCGAACGAGTTTAACAAAAAACTCTCATTTTTCTCAAAGATTTAATCTTTATACATTAAAATGGTCTAGTGACATAATATATACCTCGATTGAGGTATTTTCATTCAATGATTCAATCTCTACTCATTAAAACACTCTTCGGGACGTCAATCGGAACTTGAATAAGTTTAACGAAAAACTCTCATTTTCTTTCAATGATTCAATTTTTATACATTATAATAGGCGAGTGGTATAATAGGTACCTTGATTGATGTATTTTCTTTCAAAGATTCAATCTTTACTCATTAAAGCACTCTTCTGGACGTCAAAGGGTACTCTCAAATAAGTTTAACTCAAAACTCTAATTTTCTTTCAAAGATTCAATCTTTATAGATTAAAAAGGTCTACTGACATAATAGGTACCTTGATTGAGATATTTTTCTTTCAAGGATTAAATCTTTAGGGATTAAAACACTCTTCGCAACTTCATAGGGAACTCGAATAAGTTAAACTCGGAACTCTAATTTTCATTCAAAGATTTAACCTTTATAAGTTAAAAAGGTCTAGTGACATAATAGGTACCTTGATTGACATAATTTCATTCAAAGATTCAACCTTTACTCATAAAATCCCTCTTCGGAATGTCGAAGGGAACTCGAATGAATTTGACTCGAAACTCTCATTTTATTTCAAAGATTCAATCTTTAAACATTAAATAGATCTAGTGACATAATAGGTACCTTGATTGAGGAAATTTCAATTAAGGATTCAACTTTCACTCATTAAAACACTCTTTGTGACGTCAAAGGGAACTCGAATATGTTTTAACTCAAAACTCTCATTTTCTTTCAAAGATTTAATCTCTGTACATTAAAATGGTCCAGTGACATAATAGGTCTAATGACATAATTGGTACCTTGAATGAGGTAATTTCAATCAAAGATTGAATCTTTACTCATTAAAACGTTCTTCGTGACGTCAAAGGGAACTTGAATTAGCTTAGCACAAAACTCTCATTTTCTTTCAAAGATTTAATCTTCTTACGTTAAAACGGTCTACGGACATAATATGTACCTTGATTGTTGTATTTTCATTCAAAGATTCATTTTTTACTCTTTAAAACGCTCTTCGGGACGTCAATGGGAACTCGATTAAGTTTAACTCAGATCTCACATTTTCTTTCAAAGATTCAATCTTTATACATTAAAAAGGTGGAGTGACATAAAAGGTACCTTGATTGGGGTATTTTCATACAAAGATTTAATCTTCAGTCATTGAAACACTGTTCGCGACTTCCTAGGGAGCTTGAATAAGTTAACTCAAAACTCAAATTTTTTTTAAAAGATTCAATCTTTATACATTAAAATGGTCTAGAGACATAATAAGTCCCCAAATTGAGGTAATTCAATTCAAGGACTCAATCTTTACTCATTAAAACACTCTTCGTTACGTCAAAGCGAATTCGAATAAGTTTAAATCAAGACTCTCATTTTCTTTCAAAGATTTAATCTTTATACAATAAAATGGTCTAGTGACATAATAGGCACATCGATTGAGGTATTTTCATTCGAAAAATTTATCTTTAGTCTTTAAAACACTCATCGCGACTTCATAGGGAACTTGAACAAGTTAAACTCAAAGCTCTCATTTTCTTTCAAAGATTCAGTCTTTATACGATTAAAAGGTCTAGTGGCATAGTTAATACCTTGATTGAAGTAATTTCATTCAAAGATTCAATCTTTACTCACTGAAACACTCTTCGTGATCTCAAAGGGAACTCAAATAAGTTTAACTCAAACCTCTCATTTTCTTTTAAAGATTTAATATTTATACATTAAAATGGTCTAGTGACATAATAGGTTCATTGATTGAGGCATTTTCATTCAAAGATTCAATCTTTAGTCATTAAAACACTCTTCGCGACTTTATAGGGGACTCGAATATGTTAAACTCAAAACTCTCATTTTCTTTCAATGACTCAATCTTTATACATTAAAAAGGCCTAGTGACATAATAGGTACCTTGATTGAGGTAATTTCATTCAGAGATTCAATCTTTATTCATTAAAACACACTTGGTGACGTCAAAGCGAACTCGAATATGTTGAACTCAAAACTCTAATTTTCTTTCAAAGATTTAATCTTTATACATTCAAATGGTCTAGTGACATATTGGGCACCTTCATTGACGTAATTTCATTCAAACCTTTAATGTTTATACATTAAAATGGTCTAGTGACATAACAGGTACCTTGATTGGGGTATTCTCGTACAAAGATTCAATCTTTAGTCATTAAAACACTCTTCGCGACTTCAGATGGAACTTGAAAAAGTTAAACTCAAAACTCTCATTTGTTTTCAAGGATTCAATCTTTATACATTAAAAGGTCTGATGACGTAATAGTTACCTTGATTGATGTAATCTCATCACAGATTCAGTCTTTACTCTCAAAAACACTCTTTATAACGTCAAAAGAAACTCGAATAGGTTTAACTCAAAACTCCCATTTTCTTTCAAAGATTTAGAAATTGGGTAATACAATGGTTCAGTGACGTAACAAGTACCTTGACTGAGGCACTTTCATTCAAAGATTCAATCTTTTCTCATTAAAGCACTCTTCTGGACGTCAAAGGGAACTCGAACAAGCTTAACTCAAAACTCTCATTTTCTTTCTAAGATTTAATCTTTATAGATTAAAAAGGTATACTGACATAATAGGTACCTTGATTGAGGTATTTTTCTTTCAAAGATTCCACCTTTTGTCATTAAAGCACTCTTCGCAACTCTATAGGGAACTCGAAAAAGTTAATCTCAAAACTCTAATTTTCATTCAAAGATTCAATCTTTACACGTTAAAAAGGACTAGTGACATAATAGGTACCTTGATTGAGATAATTTCTTTCAAAGATTCAATCTTTACTCATGAAAACACTCTTCGGAACGTCGAAGGAAACTCGAATAAGTTTAACTCAAAACTCTCGCTTTTCTTTCAAAGATTCAATCTTGAACCATTAAAGAGGTCCAGTGACATAATAGGTACCTTGATTGAAGTAATTTCATTCAAAGATTCAATCTTTACTCATTAAAACGCTATTCGTGTCGTCAAAGCGAACTCGAATAAGATTAACTCAAAACTCTCATTTTCTTTCAAAGATTCAATTCTTTATATATTAAAAATATCTAGGGACATAACAGGTACCTAGATTGAGGTAATTTCATTCAAAGATTCAATCCATACTCATTAAAACACTCTTCGTGAAGTCAAAGGGAACTCGAACGAGTTTAACAAAAAACTCTCATTTTTCTCAAAGATTTAATCTTTATACATTAAAATGGTCTAGTGACATAATATATACCTCGATTGAGGTATTTTCATTCAATGATTCAATCTCTACTCATTAAAACACTCTTCGGGACGTCAATCGGAACTTGAATAAGTTTAACGAAAAACTCTCATTTTCTTTCAATGATTCAATTTTTATACATTATAATAGGCGAGTGGTATAATAGGTACCTTGATTGATGTATTTTCTTTCAAAGATTCAATCTTTACTCATTAAAGCACTCTTCTGGACGTCAAAGGGTACTCTCAAATAAGTTTAACTCAAAACTCTAATTTTCTTTCAAAGATTCAATCTTTATAGATTAAAAAGGTCTACTGACATAATAGGTACCTTGATTGAGATATTTTTCTTTCAAGGATTAAATCTTTAGGGATTAAAACACTCTTCGCAACTTCATAGGGAACTCGAATAAGTTAAACTCGGAACTCTAATTTTCATTCAAAGATTTAACCTTTATAAGTTAAAAAGGTCTAGTGACATAATAGGTACCTTGATTGACATAATTTCATTCAAAGATTCAACCTTTACTCATAAAATCCCTCTTCGGAATGTCGAAGGGAACTCGAATGAATTTGACTCGAAACTCTCATTTTATTTCAAAGATTCAATCTTTAAACATTAAATAGATCTAGTGACATAATAGGTACCTTGATTGAGGAAATTTCAATTAAGGATTCAACTTTCACTCATTAAAACACTCTTTGTGACGTCAAAGGGAACTCGAATATGTTTTAACTCAAAACTCTCATTTTCTTTCAAAGATTTAATCTCTGTACATTAAAATGGTCCAGTGACATAATAGGTCTAATGACATAATTGGTACCTTGAATGAGGTAATTTCAATCAAAGATTGAATCTTTACTCATTAAAACGTTCTTCGTGACGTCAAAGGGAACTTGAATTAGCTTAGCACAAAACTCTCATTTTCTTTCAAAGATTTAATCTTCTTACGTTAAAACGGTCTACGGACATAATATGTACCTTGATTGTTGTATTTTCATTCAAAGATTCATTTTTTACTCTTTAAAACGCTCTTCGGGACGTCAATGGGAACTCGATTAAGTTTAACTCAGATCTCACATTTTCTTTCAAAGATTCAATCTTTATACATTAAAAAGGTGGAGTGACATAAAAGGTACCTTGATTGGGGTATTTTCATACAAAGATTTAATCTTCAGTCATTGAAACACTGTTCGCGACTTCCTAGGGAGCTTGAATAAGTTAACTCAAAACTCAAATTTTTTTTAAAAGATTCAATCTTTATACATTAAAATGGTCTAGAGACATAATAAGTCCCCAAATTGAGGTAATTCAATTCAAGGACTCAATCTTTACTCATTAAAACACTCTTCGTTACGTCAAAGCGAATTCGAATAAGTTTAAATCAAGACTCTCATTTTCTTTCAAAGATTTAATCTTTATACAATAAAATGGTCTAGTGACATAATAGGCACATCGATTGAGGTATTTTCATTCGAAAAATTTATCTTTAGTCTTTAAAACACTCATCGCGACTTCATAGGGAACTTGAACAAGTTAAACTCAAAGCTCTCATTTTCTTTCAAAGATTCAGTCTTTATACGATTAAAAGGTCTAGTGGCATAGTTAATACCTTGATTGAAGTAATTTCATTCAAAGATTCAATCTTTACTCACTGAAACACTCTTCGTGATCTCAAAGGGAACTCAAATAAGTTTAACTCAAACCTCTCATTTTCTTTTAAAGATTTAATATTTATACATTAAAATGGTCTAGTGACATAATAGGTTCATTGATTGAGGCATTTTCATTCAAAGATTCAATCTTTAGTCATTAAAACACTCTTCGCGACTTTATAGGGGACTCGAATATGTTAAACTCAAAACTCTCATTTTCTTTCAATGACTCAATCTTTATACATTAAAAAGGCCTAGTGACATAATAGGTACCTTGATTGAGGTAATTTCATTCAGAGATTCAATCTTTATTCATTAAAACACACTTGGTGACGTCAAAGCGAACTCGAATATGTTGAACTCAAAACTCTAATTTTCTTTCAAAGATTTAATCTTTATACATTCAAATGGTCTAGTGACATATTGGGCACCTTCATTGACGTAATTTCATTCAAACCTTTAATGTTTATACATTAAAATGGTCTAGTGACATAACAGGTACCTTGATTGGGGTATTCTCGTACAAAGATTCAATCTTTAGTCATTAAAACACTCTTCGCGACTTCAGATGGAACTTGAAAAAGTTAAACTCAAAACTCTCATTTGTTTTCAAGGATTCAATCTTTATACATTAAAAGGTCTGATGACGTAATAGTTACCTTGATTGATGTAATCTCATCACAGATTCAGTCTTTACTCTCTAAAACACTCTTTATAACGTCAAAAGAAACTCGAATAGGTTTAACTCAAAACTCCCATTTTCTTTCAAAGATTTAGAAATTGGGTAATACAATGGTTCAGTGACGTAACAAGTACCTTGACTGAGGTACTTTCATTCAAAGATTCAATCTTTTCTCATTAAACCATTCTTCTGGACGTCAAAGGGAACTCGAACAAGCTTAACTCAAAACTCTCATTTTCTTTCTAAGATTTAATCTTTATAGATTAAAAAGGTATACTGACATAATAGGTACCATGATTGAGGTATTTTTCTTTCAAAGATTCCACCTTTTGTCATTAAAGCACTCTTCGCAACTCTATAGGGAACTCGAAAAAGTTAATCTCAAAACTCTAATTTTCATTCAAAGATTCAATCTTTATACGTTAAAAAGGACTAGTGACATAATAGGTACCTTGATTGAGATAATTTCTTTCAAAGATTCAATCTTTACTCATGAAAACACTCTTCGGAACGTCGAAGGAAACTCGAATAAGTTTAACTCAAAACTCTCGCTTTTCTTTCAAAGATTCAATCTTGAACCATTAAAGAGGTCCAGTGACATAATAGGTACCTTGATTGAAGTAATTTCATTCAAAGATTCAATCTTTACTCATTAAAACGCTATTCGTGACGTCAAAGCGAACTCGAATAAGATTAACTCAAAACTCTCATTTTCTTTCAAAGATTCAATTCTTTATATATTAAAAATGTCTAGGGACATAACAGGTACCTAGATTGAGGTAATTTCATTCAAAGATTCAATCCTTACTCATTAAAACACTCTTCGTGAAGTCAAAGGGAACTCGAACGAGTTTAACAAAAAACTCTCATTTTTTTCAAAGATTTAATCTTTATACATTAAAATGGTCTAGTGACATAATATATACCTCGATTGAGGTATTTTCATTCAAGGATTCAATCTCTACTCATTAAAACACTCTTCGGGACGTCAATCGGAACTTGAATAAGTTTAACTAAAAACTCTCATTTTCTTTCAATGATTCAATTTTTATACATTATAATAGGCGAGTGGTATAATAGGTACCTTGATTGATGTATTTTCTTTCAAAGATTCAATCTTTACTCATTAACGCACTCTTCTGGACGTCAAAGGGTACTCTCAAATAAGTTTTACTCAAAACTCTAATTTTTCTTTCAAAGATTCAATCTTTATAGATTAAAAAGGTCTACTGACATAATAGGTACCTTGATTGAGATAATTTTCTTTCAAGGATTAAATCTTTAGGGATTAAAACACTCTTCGCAACTTCATAGGGAACTCGAATAAGTTAAACTCGGAACTCTAATTTTCATTCAAAGATTTAACCTTTATAAGTTAAAAAGGTCTAGTGACATAATAGGTACCTTGATTGACATAATTTCATTCAAAGATTCAACCTTTACTCATAAAATCCCTCTTCGGAATGTCGAAGGGAACTCGAATGAATTTGACTCGAAACTCTCATTTTATTTCAAAGATTCAATCTTTAAACATTAAATAGATCTAGTGACATAATAGGTACCTTGATTGAGGAAATTTCAATTAAAGATTCAACTTTCACTCATTAAAACACTCTTTGTGACGTCAAAGGGAACTCGAATATGTTTTAACTCAAAACTCTCATTTTCTTTCAAAGATTTAATCTCTGTACATTAAAATGGTCCAGTGACATAATAGGTCGAATGACATAATTGGTACCTTGAATGAGGTAATTTCAATCAAAGATTGAATCTTTACTCATTAAAACGTTCTTCGTGACGTCAAAGGGAACTTGAATTAGCTTAGCACAAAACTCTCATTTTCTTTCAAAGATTTAATCTTCTTACGTTAAAACGGTCTACTGACATAATATGTACCTTGATTGTTGTATTTTCATTCAAAGATTCATTTTTTACTCTTTAAAACGCTCTTCGGGACGTCAATGGGAACTCGATTAAGTTTAACTCAGATCTCACATTTTCTTTCAAAGATTCAATCTTTATACATTAAAAAGGTGGAGTGACATAAAAGGTACCTTGATTGGGGTATTTTCATACAAAGATTTAATCTTCAGTCATTGAAACACTGTTCGCGACTTCCTAGGGAGCTTGAATAAGTTAAACTCAAAACTCAAATTTTCTTTAAAAGATTCAATCTTTATACATTAAAATGGTCTAGAGACATAATAAGTCCCCAAATTGAGGTAATTCAATTCAAGGACTCAATCTTTACTCATTAAAACACTCTTCGTTACGTCAAAGCGAATTCGAATAAGTTTAAATCAAGACTCTCATTTTCTTTCAAAGATTTAATCTTTATACAATAAAATGGTCTAGTGACATAATAGGCACATCGATTGAGGTATTTTCATTCGAAAAATTTATCTTTAGTCTTTAAAACACTCATCGCGACTTCATAGGGAACTTGAACAAGTTAAACTCAAAGCTCTCATTTTCTTTCAAAGATTCAGTCTTTATATGATTAAAAGGTCTAGTGGCATAGTTAATACCTTGATTGAAGTAATTTCATTCAAAGATTCAATCTTTACTCACTGAAACACTCTTCGTGATCTCAAAGGGAACTCAAATAAGTTTAACTCAAACCTCTCATTTTCTTTTAAAGATTTAATATTTATACATTAAAATGGTCTAGTGACATAATAGGTTCATTGATTGAGGCATTTTCATTCAAAGATTCAATCTTTAGTCATTAAAACACTCTTCGCGACTTTATAGGGGACTCGAATATGTTAAACTCAAAACTCTCATTTTCTTTCAATGACTCAATCTTTATACATTAAAAAGGCCTAGTGACATAATAGGTACCTTGATTGAGGTAATTTCATTCAGAGATTCAATCTTTATTCATTAAAACACACTTGGTGACGTCAAAGCGAACTCGAATATGTTGAACTCAAAACTCTAATTTTCTTTCAAAGATTTAATCTTTATACATTCAAATGGTCTAGTGACATATTGGGCACCTTCATTGACGTAATTTCATTCAAACCTTTAATGTTTATACATTAAAATGGTCTAGTGACATAACAGGTACCTTGATTGGGGTATTCTCGTACAAAGATTCAATCTTTAGTCATTAAAACACTCTTCGCGACTTCAGATGGAACTTGAAAAAGTTAAACTCAAAACTCTCATTTGTTTTCAAGGATTCAATCTTTATACATTAAAAGGTCTGATGACGTAATAGTTACCTTGATTGATGTAATCTCATCACAGATTCAGTCTTTACTCTCAAAAACACTCTTTATAACGTCAAAAGAAACTCGAATAGGTTTAACTCAAAACTCCCATTTTCTTTCAAAGATTTAGAAATTGGGTAATACAATGGTTCAGTGACGTAACAAGTACCTTGACTGAGGTACTTTCATTCAAAGATTCAATCTTTTCTCATTAAAGCACTCTTCTGGACGTCAAAGGGAACTCGAACAAGCTTAACTCAAAACTCTCATTTTCTTTCTAAGATTTAATCTTTATAGATTAAAAAGGTATACTGACATAATAGGTACCTTGATTGAGGTATTTTTCTTTCAAAGATTCCACCTTTTGTCATTAAAGCACTCTTCGCAACTCTATAGGGAACTCGAAAAAGTTAATCTCAAAACTCTAATTTTCATTCAAAGATTCAATCTTTACACGTTAAAAAGGACTAGTGACATAATAGGTACCTTGATTGAGATAATTTCTTTCAAAGATTCAATCTTTACTCATGAAAACACTCTTCGGAACGTCGAAGGAAACTCGAATAAGTTTAACTCAAAACTCTTGCTTTTCTTTCAAAGATTCAATCTTGAACCATTAAAGAGGTCCAGTGACATAATAGGTACCTTGATTGAAGTAATTTCATTCAAAGATTCAATCTTTACTCATTAAAACGCTATTCGTGACGTCAAAGCGAACTCGAATAAGATTAACTCAAAACTCTCATTTTCTTTCAAAGATTCAATTCTTTATATATTAAAAATGTCTAGGGACATAACAGGTACCTAGATTGAGGTAATTTCATTCAAAGATTCAATCCTTACTCATTAAAACACTCTTCGTGAAGTCAAAGGGAACTCGAACGAGTTTAACAAAAAACTCTCATTTTTTTCAAAGATTTAATCTTTATACATTAAAATGGTCAAGTGACATAATATATACCTCGATTGAGGTATTTTCATTCAAGGATTCAATCTCTACTCATTAAAACACTCTTCGGGACGTCAATCGGAACTTGAATAAGTTTAACTAAAAACTCTCATTTTCTTTCAATGATTCAATTTTTATACATTATAATAGGCGAGTGGTATAATAGGTACCTTGATTGATGTATTTTCTTTCAAAGATTCAATCTTTACTCATTAAAGCACTCTTCTGGACGTCAAAGGGTACTCTCAAATAAGTTTTACACAAAACTCTAATTTTCTTTCAAAGATTCAATCTTTATAGATTAAAAAGGTCTACTGACATAATAGGTACCTTGATTGAGATATTTTTCTTTCAAGGATTAAATCTTTAGGGATTAAAACACTCTTCGCAACTTCATAGGGAACTCGAATAAGTTAAACTCGGAACTCTAATTTTCATTCAAAGATTTAACCTTTATAAGTTAAAAAGGTCTAGTGACATAATAGGTACCTTGATTGACATAATTTCATTCAAAGATTCAACCTTTACTCATAAAATCCCTCTTCGGAATGTCGAAGGGAACTCGAATGAATTTGACTCGAAACTCTCATTTTATTTCAAAGATTCAATCTTTAAACATTAAATAGATCTAGTGACATAATAGGTACCTTGATTGAGGAAATTTCAATTAAAGATTCAACTTTCACTCATTAAAACACTCTTTGTGACGTCAAAGGGAACTCGAATATGTTTTAACTCAAAACTCTCATTTTCTTTCAAAGATTTAATCTCTGTACATTAAAATGGTCCAGTGACATAATAGGTCTAATGACATAATTGGTACCTTGAATGAGGTAATTTCAATCAAAGATTGAATCTTTACTCATTAAAACGTTCTTCGTGACGTCAAAGGGAACTTGAATTAGCTTAGCACAAAACTCTCATTTTCTTTCAAAGATTTAATCTTCTTACGTTAAAACGGTCTACTGACATAATATGTACCTTGATTGTTGTATTTTCATTCAAAGATTCATTTTTTACTCTTTAAAACGCTCTTCGGGACGTCAATGGGAACTCGATTAAGTTTAACTCAGATCTCACATTTTCTTTCAAAGATTCAATCTTTATACATTAAAAAGGTGGAGTGACATAAAAGGTACCTTGATTGGGGTATTTTCATACAAAGATTTAATCTTCAGTCATTGAAACACTGTTCGCGACTTCCTAGGGAGCTTGAATAAGTTAAACTCAAAACTCAAATTTTCTTTAAAAGATTCAATCTTTATACATTAAAATGGTCTAGAGACATAATAAGTCCCCAAATTGAGGTAATTCAATTCAAGGACTCAATCTTTACTCATTAAAACACTCTTCGTTACGTCAAAGCGAATTCGAATAAGTTTAAATCAAGACTCTCATTTTCTTTCAAAGATTTAATCTTTATACAATAAAATGGTCTAGTGACATAATAGGCACATCGATTGAGGTATTTTCATTCGAAAAATTTATCTTTAGTCTTTAAAACACTCATCGCGACTTCATAGGGAACTTGAACAAGTTAAACTCAAAGCTCTCATTTTCTTTCAAAGATTCAGTCTTTATACGATTAAAAGGTCTAGTGGCATAGTTAATACCTTGATTGAAGTAATTTCATTCAAAGATTCAATCTTTACTCACTGAAACACTCTTCGTGATCTCAAAGGGAACTCAAATAAGTTTAACTCAAACCTCTCATTTTCTTTTAAAGATTTAATATTTATACATTAAAATGGTCTAGTGACATAATAGGTTCATTGATTGAGGCATTTTCATTCAAAGATTCAATCTTTAGTCATTAAAACACTCTTCGCGACTTTATAGGGGACTCGAATATGTTAAACTCAAAACTCTCATTTTCTTTCAATGACTCAATCTTTATACATTAAAAAGGCCTAGTGACATAATAGGTACCTTGATTGAGGTAATTTCATTCAGAGATTCAATCTTTATTCATTAAAACACACTTGGTGACGTCAAAGCGAACTCGAATATGTTGAACTCAAAACTCTAATTTTCTTTCAAAGATTTAATCTTTATACATTCAAATGGTCTAGTGACATATTGGGCACCTTCATTGACGTAATTTCATTCAAACCTTTAATGTTTATACATTAAAATGGTCTAGTGACATAACAGGTACCTTGATTGGGGTATTCTCGTACAAAGATTCAATCTTTAGTCATTAAAACACTCTTCGCGACTTCAGATGGAACTTGAAAAAGTTAAACTCAAAACTCTCATTTGTTTTCAAGGATTCAATCTTTATACATTAAAAGGTCTGATGACGTAATAGTTACCTTGATTGATGTAATCTCATCACAGATTCAGTCTTTACTCTCAAAAACACTCTTTATAACGTCAAAAGAAACTCGAATAGGTTTAACTCAAAACTCCCATTTTCTTTCAAAGATTTAGAAATTGGGTAATACAATGGTTCAGTGACGTAACAAGTACCTTGACTGAGGTACTTTCATTCAAAGATTCAATCTTTTCTCATTAAAGCACTCTTCTGGACGTCAAAGGGAACTCGAACAAGCTTAACTCAAAACTCTCATTTTCTTTCTAAGATTTAATCTTTATAGATTAAAAAGGTATACTGACATAATAGGTACCTTGATTGAGGTATTTTTCTTTCAAAGATTCCACCTTTTGTCATTAAAGCACTCTTCGCAACTCTATAGGGAACTCGAAAAAGTTAATCTCAAAACTCTAATTTTCATTCAAAGATTCAATCTTTACACGTTAAAAAGGACTAGTGACATAATAGGTACCTTGATTGAGATAATTTCTTTCAAAGATTCAATCTTTACTCATGAAAACACTCTTCGGAACGTCGAAGGAAACTCGAATAAGTTTAACTCAAAACTCTTGCTTTTCTTTCAAAGATTCAATCTTGAACCATTAAAGAGGTCCAGTGACATAATAGGTACCTTGATTGAAGTAATTTCATTCAAAGATTCAATCTTTACTCATTAAAACGCTATTCGTGACGTCAAAGCGAACTCGAATAAGATTAACTCAAAACTCTCATTTTCTTTCAAAGATTCAATTCTTTATATATTAAAAATGTCTAGGGACATAACAGGTACCTAGATTGAGGTAATTTCATTCAAAGATTCAATCCTTATTCATTAAAACACTCTTCGTGAAGTCAAAGGGAACTCGAACGAGTTTAACAAAAAACTCTCATTTTTTTCAAAGATTTAATCTTTATACATTAAAATGGTCAAGTGACATAATATATACCTCGATTGAGGTATTTTCATTCAAGGATTCAATCTCTACTCATTAAAACACTCTTCGGGACGTCAATCGGAACTTGAATAAGTTTAACTAAAAACTCTCATTTTCTTTCAATGATTCAATTTTTATACATTATAATAGGCGAGTGGTATAATAGGTACCTTGATTGATGTATTTTCTTTCAAAGATTCAATCTTTACTCATTAAAGCACTCTTCTGGACGTCAAAGGGTACTCTCAAATAAGTTTTACTCAAAACTCTAATTTTCTTTCAAAGATTCAATCTTTATAGATTAAAAAGGTCTACTGACATAATAGGTACCTTGATTGAGATATTTCTCTTTCAAGGATTAAATCTTTAGGGATTAAAACACTCTTCGCAACTTCATAGGGAACTCGAATAAGTTAAACTCGGAACTCTAATTTTCATTCAAAGATTTAACCTTTATAAGTTAAAAAGGTCTAGTGACATAATAGGTACCTTGATTGACATAATTTCATTCAAAGATTCAACCTTTACTCATAAAATCCCTCTTCGGAATGTCGAAGGGAACTCGAATGAATTTGACTCGAAACTCTCATTTTATTTCAAAGATTCAATCTTTAAACATTAAATAGATCTAGTGACATAATAGGTACCTTGATTGAGGAAATTTCAATTAAAGATTCAACTTTCACTCATTAAAACACTCTTTGTGACGTCAAAGGGAACTCGAATATGTTTTAACTCAAAACTCTCATTTTCTTTCAAAGATTTAATCTCTGTACATTAAAATGGTCCAGTGACATAATAGGTCTAATGACATAATTGGTACCTTGAATGAGGTAATTTCAATCAAAGATTGAATCTTTACTCATTAAAACGTTCTTCGTGACGTCAAAGGGAACTTGAATTAGCTTAGCACAAAACTCTCATTTTCTTTCAAAGATTTAATCTTCTTACGTTAAAACGGTCTACTGACATAATATGTACCTTGATTGTTGTATTTTCATTCAAAGATTCATTTTTTACTCTTTAAAACGCTCTTCGGGACGTCAATGGGAACTCGATTAAGTTTAACTCAGATCTCACATTTTCTTTCAAAGATTCAATCTTTATACATTAAAAAGGTGGAGTGACATAAAAGGTACCTTGATTGGGGTATTTTCATACAAAGATTTAATCTTCAGTCATTGAAACACTGTTCGCGACTTCCTAGGGAGCTTGAATAAGTTAAACTCAAAACTCAAATTTTCTTTAAAAGATTCAATCTTTATACATTAAAATGGTCTAGAGACATAATAAGTCCCCAAATTGAGGTAATTCAATTCAAGGACTCAATCTTTACTCATTAAAACACTCTTCGTTACGTCAAAGCGAATTCGAATAAGTTTAAATCAAGACTCTCATTTTCTTTCAAAGATTTAATCTTTATACAATAAAATGGTCTAGTGACATAATAGGCACATCGATTGAGGTATTTTCATTCGAAAAATTTATCTTTAGTCTTTAAAACACTCATCGCGACTTCATAGGGAACTTGAACAAGTTAAACTCAAAGCTCTCATTTTCTTTCAAAGATTCAGTCTTTATACGATTAAAAGGTCTAGTGGCATAGTTAATACCTTGATTGAAGTAATTTCATTCAAAGATTCAATCTTTACTCACTGAAACACTCTTCGTGATCTCAAAGGGAACTCAAATAAGTTTAACTCAAACCTCTCATTTTCTTTTAAAGATTTAATATTTATACATTAAAATGGTCTAGTGACATAATAGGTTCATTGATTGAGGCATTTTCATTCAAAGATTCAATCTTTAGTCATTAAAACACTCTTCGCGACTTTATAGGGGACTCGAATATGTTAAACTCAAAACTCTCATTTTCTTTCAATGACTCAATCTTTATACATTAAAAAGGCCTAGTGACATAATAGGTACCTTGATTGAGGTAATTTCATTCAGAGATTCAATCTTTATTCATTAAAACACACTTGGTGACGTCAAAGCGAACTCGATTATGTTGAACTCAAAACTCTAATTTTCTTTCAAAGATTTAATCTTTATACATTCAAATGGTCTAGTGACATATTGGGCACCTTCATTGACGTAATTTCATTCAAACCTTTAATGTTTATACATTAAAATGGTCTAGTGACATAACAGGTACCTTGATTGGGGTATTCTCGTACAAAGATTCAATCTTTAGTCATTAAAACACTCTTCGCGACTTCAGATGGAACTTGAAAAAGTTAAACTCAAAACTCTCATTTGTTTTCAAGGATTCAATCTTTATACATTAAAAGGTCTGATGACGTAATAGTTACCTTGATTGATGTAATCTCATCACAGATTCAGTCTTTACTCTCAAAAACACTCTTTATAACGTCAAAAGAAACTCGAATAGGTTTAACTCAAAACTCCCATTTTCTTTCAAAGATTTAGAAATTGGGTAATACAATGGTTCAGTGACGTAACAAGTACCTTGACTGAGGTACTTTCATTCAAAGATTCAATCTTTTCTCATTAAAGCACTCTTCTGGACGTCAAAGGGAACTCGAACAAGCTTAACTCAAAACTCTCATTTTCTTTCCAAGATTTAATCTTTATAGATTAAAAAGGTATACTGACATAATAGGTACCTTGATTGAGGTATTTTTCTTTCAAAGATTCCACCTTTTGTCATTAAAGCACTCTTCGCAACTCTATAGGGAACTCGAAAAAGTTAATCTCAAAACTCTAATTTTCATTCAAAGATTCAATCTTTACACATTAAAAAGGACTAGTGACATAATAGGTACCTTGATTGAGATAATTTCTTTCAAAGATTCAATCTTTACTCATGAAAACACTCTTCGGAACGTCGAAGGAAACTCGAATAAGTTTAACTCAAAACTCTCGCTTTTCTTTCAAAGATTCAATCTTGAACCATTAAAGAGGTCCAGTGACATAATAGGTACCTTGATTGAAGTAATTTCATTCAAAGATTCAATCTTTACTCATTAAAACGCTATTCGTGACGTCAAAGCGAACTCGAATAAGATTAACTCAAAACTCTCATTTTCTTTCAAAGATTCAATTCTTTATATATTAAAAATGTCTAGGGACATAACAGGTACCTAGATTGAGGTAATTTCATTCAAAGATTCAATCCTTACTCATTAAAACACTCTTCGTGAAGTCAAAGGGAACTCGAACGAGTTTAACAAAAAACTCTCATTTTTTTCAAAGATTTAATCTTTATACATTAAAATGGTCTAGTGACATAATATATACCTCGATTGAGGTATTTTCATTCAAGGATTCAATCTCTACTCATTAAAACACTCTTCGGGACGTCAATCGGAACTTGAATAAGTTTAACTAAAAACTCTCATTTTCTTTCAATGATTCAATTTTTATACATTATAATAGGCGAGTGGTATAATAGGTACCTTGATTGATGTATTTTCTTTCAAAGATTCAATCTTTACTCATTAAAGCACTCTTCTGGACGTCAAAGGGTACTCTCAAATAAGTTTTACTCAAAACTCTAATTTTCTTTCAAAGATTCAATCTTTATAGATTAAAAAGGTCTACTGACATAATAGGTACCTTGATTGAGATATTTCTCTTTCAAGGATTAAATCTTTAGGGATTAAAACACTCTTCGCAACTTCATAGGGAACTCGAATAAGTTAAACTCGGAACTCTAATTTTCATTCAAAGATTTAACCTTTATAAGTTAAAAAGGTCTAGTGACATAATAGGTACCTTGATTGACATAATTTCATTCAAAGATTCAACCTTTACTCATAAAATCCCTCTTCGGAATGTCGAAGGGAACTCGAATGAATTTGACTCGAAACTCTCATTTTATTTCAAAGATTCAATCTTTAAACATTAAATAGATCTAGTGACATAATAGGTACCTTGATTGAGGAAATTTCAATTAAAGATTCAACTTTCACTCATTAAAACACTCTTTGTGACGTCAAAGGGAACTCGAATATGTTTTAACTCAAAACTCTCATTTTCTTTCAAAGATTTAATCTCTGTACATTAAAATGGTCCAGTGACATAATAGGTCTAATGACATAATTGGTACCTTGAATGAGGTAATTTCAATCAAAGATTGAATCTTTACTCATTAAAACGTTCTTCGTGACGTCAAAGGGAACTTGAATTAGCTTAGCACAAAACTCTCATTTTCTTTCAAAGATTTAATCTTCTTACGTTAAAACGGTCTACTGACATAATATGTACCTTGATTGTTGTATTTTCATTCAAAGATTCATTTTTTACTCTTTAAAACGCTCTTCGGGACGTCAATGGGAACTCGATTAAGTTTAACTCAGATCTCACATTTTCTTTCAAAGATTCAATCTTTATACATTAAAAAGGTGGAGTGACATAAAAGGTACCTTGATTGGGGTATTTTCATACAAAGATTTAATCTTCAGTCATTGAAACACTGTTCGCGACTTCCTAGGGAGCTTGAATAAGTTAAACTCAAAACTCAAATTTTCTTTAAAAGATTCAATCTTTATACATTAAAATGGTCTAGAGACATAATAAGTCCCCAAATTGAGGTAATTCAATTCAAGGACTCAATCTTTACTCATTAAAACACTCTTCGTTACGTCAAAGCGAATTCGAATAAGTTTAAATCAAGACTCTCATTTTCTTTCAAAGATTTAATCTTTATACAATAAAATGGTCTAGTGACATAATAGGCACATCGATTGAGGTATTTTCATTCGAAAAATTTATCTTTAGTCTTTAAAACACTCATCGCGACTTCATAGGGAACTTGAACAAGTTAAACTCAAAGCTCTCATTTTCTTTCAAAGATTCAGTCTTTATACGATTAAAAGGTCTAGTGGCATAGTTAATACCTTGATTGAAGTAATTTCATTCAAAGATTCAATCTTTACTCACTGAAACACTCTTCGTGATCTCAAAGGGAACTCAAATAAGTTTAACTCAAACCTCTCATTTTCTTTTAAAGATTTAATATTTATACATTAAAATGGTCTAGTGACATAATAGGTTCATTGATTGAGGCATTTTCATTCAAAGATTCAATCTTTAGTCATTAAAACACTCTTCGCGACTTTATAGGGGACTCGAATATGTTAAACTCAAAACTCTCATTTTCTTTCAATGACTCAATCTTTATACATTAAAAAGGCCTAGTGACATAATAGGTACCTTGATTGAGGTAATTTCATTCAGAGATTCAATCTTTATTCATTAAAACACACTTGGTGACGTCAAAGCGAACTCGATTATGTTGAACTCAAAACTCTAATTTTCTTTCAAAGATTTAATCTTTATACATTCAAATGGTCTAGTGACATATTGGGCACCTTCATTGACGTAATTTCATTCAAACCTTTAATGTTTATACATTAAAATGGTCTAGTGACATAACAGGTACCTTGATTGGGGTATTCTCGTACAAAGATTCAATCTTTAGTCATTAAAACACTCTTCGCGACTTCAGATGGAACTTGAAAAAGTTAAACTCAAAACTCTCATTTGTTTTCAAGGATTCAATCTTTATACATTAAAAGGTCTGATGACGTAATAGTTACCTTGATTGATGTAATCTCATCACAGATTCAGTCTTTACTCTCAAAAACACTCTTTATAACGTCAAAAGAAACTCGAATAGGTTTAACTCAAAACTCCCATTTTCTTTCAAAGATTTAGAAATTGGGTAATACAATGGTTCAGTGACGTAACAAGTACCTTGACTGAGGTACTTTCATTCAAAGATTCAATCTTTTCTCATTAAAGCACTCTTCTGGACGTCAAAGGGAACTCGAACAAGCTTAACTCAAAACTCTCATTTTCTTTCCAAGATTTAATCTTTATAGATTAAAAAGGTATACTGACATAATAGGTACCTTGATTGAGGTATTTTTCTTTCAAAGATTCCACCTTTTGTCATTAAAGCACTCTTCGCAACTCTATAGGGAACTCGAAAAAGTTAATCTCAAAACTCTAATTTTCATTCAAAGATTCAATCTTTACACATTAAAAAGGACTAGTGACATAATAGGTACCTTGATTGAGATAATTTCTTTCAAAGATTCAATCTTTACTCATGAAAACACTCTTCGGAACGTCGAAGGAAACTCGAATAAGTTTAACTCAAAACTCTCGCTTTTCTTTCAAAGATTCAATCTTGAACCATTAAAGAGGTCCAGTGACATAATAGGTACCTTGATTGAAGTAATTTCATTCAAAGATTCAATCTTTACTCATTAAAACGCTATTCGTGACGTCAAAGCGAACTCGAATAAGATTAACTCAAAACTCTCATTTTCTTTCAAAGATTCAATTCTTTATATATTAAAAATGTCTAGGGACATAACAGGTACCTAGATTGAGGTAATTTCATTCAAAGATTCAATCCTTACTCATTAAAACACTCTTCGTGAAGTCAAAGGGAACTCGAACGAGTTTAACAAAAAACTCTCATTTTTTTCAAAGATTTAATCTTTATACATTAAAATGGTCTAGTGACATAATATATACCTCGATTGAGGTATTTTCATTCAAGGATTCAATCTCTACTCATTAAAACACTCTTCGGGACGTCAATCGGAACTTGAATAAGTTTAACTAAAAACTCTCATTTTCTTTCAATGATTCAATTTTTATACATTATAATAGGCGAGTGGTATAATAGGTACCTTGATTGATGTATTTTCTTTCAAAGATTCAATCTTTACTCATTAAAGCACTCTTCTGGACGTCAAAGGGTACTCTCAAATAAGTTTTACTCAAAACTCTAATTTTCTTTCAAAGATTCAATCTTTATAGATTAAAAAGGTCTACTGACATAATAGGTACCTTGATTGAGATATTTCTCTTTCAAGGATTAAATCTTTAGGGATTAAAACACTCTTCGCAACTTCATAGGGAACTCGAATAAGTTAAACTCGGAACTCTAATTTTCATTCAAAGATTTAACCTTTATAAGTTAAAAAGGTCTAGTGACATAATAGGTACCTTGATTGACATAATTTCATTCAAAGATTCAACCTTTACTCATAAAATCCCTCTTCGGAATGTCGAAGGGAACTCGAATGAATTTGACTCGAAACTCTCATTTTATTTCAAAGATTCAATCTTTAAACATTAAATAGATCTAGTGACATAATAGGTACCTTGATTGAGGAAATTTCAATTAAAGATTCAACTTTCACTCATTAAAACACTCTTTGTGACGTCAAAGGGAACTCGAATATGTTTTAACTCAAAACTCTCATTTTCTTTCAAAGATTTAATCTCTGTACATTAAAATGGTCCAGTGACATAATAGGTCTAATGACATAATTGGTACCTTGAATGAGGTAATTTCAATCAAAGATTGAATCTTTACTCATTAAAACGTTCTTCGTGACGTCAAAGGGAACTTGAATTAGCTTAGCACAAAACTCTCATTTTCTTTCAAAGATTTAATCTTCTTACGTTAAAACGGTCTACTGACATAATATGTACCTTGATTGTTGTATTTTCATTCAAAGATTCATTTTTTACTCTTTAAAACGCTCTTCGGGACGTCAATGGGAACTCGATTAAGTTTAACTCAGATCTCACATTTTCTTTCAAAGATTCAATCTTTATACATTAAAAAGGTGGAGTGACATAAAAGGTACCTTGATTGGGGTATTTTCATACAAAGATTTAATCTTCAGTCATTGAAACACTGTTCGCGACTTCCTAGGGAGCTTGAATAAGTTAAACTCAAAACTCAAATTTTCTTTAAAAGATTCAATCTTTATACATTAAAATGGTCTAGAGACATAATAAGTCCCCAAATTGAGGTAATTCAATTCAAGGACTCAATCTTTACTCATTAAAACACTCTTCGTTACGTCAAAGCGAATTCGAATAAGTTTAAATCAAGACTCTCATTTTCTTTCAAAGATTTAATCTTTATACAATAAAATGGACTAGTGACATAATAGGCACATCGATTGAGGTATTTTCATTCGAAAAATTTATCTTTAGTCTTTAAAACACTCATCGCGACTTCATAGGGAACTTGAACAAGTTAAACTCAAAGCTCTCATTTTCTTTCAAAGATTCAGTCTTTATACGATTAAAAGGTCTAGTGGCATAGTTAATACCTTGATTGAAGTAATTTCATTCAAAGATTCAATCTTTACTCACTGAAACACTCTTCGTGATCTCAAAGGGAACTCACATAAGTTTAACTCAAACCTCTCATTTTCTTTTAAAGATTTAATATTTATACATTAAAATCGTCTAGTGACATAATAGGTTCATTGATTGAGGCATTTTCATTCAAAGATTCAATCTTTAGTCATTAAAACACTCTTCGCGACTTTATAGGGGACTCGAATATGTTAAACTCAAAACTCTCATTTTCTTTCAATGACTCAATCTTTATACATTAAAAAGGCCTAGTGACATAATAGGTACCTTGATTGAGGTAATTTCATTCAGAGATTCAATCTTTATTCATTAAAACACACTTGGTGACGTCAAAGCGAACTCGAATATGTTGAACTCAAAACTCTAATTTTCTTTCAAAGATTTAATCTTTATACATTCAAATGGTCTAGTGACATATTGGGCACCTTCATTGACGTAATTTCATTCAAACCTTTAATGTTTATACATTAAAATGGTCTAGTGACATAACAGGTACCTTGATTGGGGTATTCTCGTACAAAGATTCAATCTTTAGTCATTAAAACACTCTTCGCGACTTCAGATGGAACTTGAAAAAGTTAAACTCAAAACTCTCATTTGTTTTCAAGGATTCAATCTTTATACATTAAAAGGTCTGATGACGTAATAGTTACCTTGATTGATGTAATCTCATCACAGATTCAGTCTTTACTCTCAAAAACACTCTTTATAACGTCAAAAGAAACTCGAATAGGTTTAACTCAAAACTCCCATTTTCTTTCAAAGATTTAGAAATTGGGTAATACAATGGTTCAGTGACGTAACAAGTACCTTGACTGAGGTACTTTCATTCAAAGATTCAATCTTTTCTCATTAAAGCACTCTTCTGGACGTCAAAGGGAACTCGAACAAGCTTAACTCAAAACTCTCATTTTCTTTCCAAGATTTAATCTTTATAGATTAAAAAGGTATACTGACATAATAGGTACCTTGATTGAGGTATTTTTCTTTCAAAGATTCCACCTTTTGTCATTAAAGCACTCTTCGCAACTCTATAGGGAACTCGAAAAAGTTAATCTCAAAACTCTAATTTTCATTCAAAGATTCAATCTTTACACGTTAAAAAGGACTAGTGACATAATAGGTACCTTGATTGAGATAATTTCTTTCAAAGATTCAATCTTTACTCATGAAAACACTCTTCGGAACGTCGAAGGAAACTCGAATAAGTTTAACTCAAAACCCTCGCTTTTCTTTCAAAGATTCAATCTTGAACCATTAAAGAGGTCCAGTGACATAATAGGTACCTTGATTGAAGTAATTTCATTCAAAGATTCAATCTTTACTCATTAAAACGCTATTCGTGACGTCAAAGCGAACTCGAATAAGATTAACTCAAAACTCTCATTTTCTTTCAAAGATTCAATTCTTTATATATTAAAAATGTCTAGGGACATAACAGGTACCTAGATTGAGGTAATTTCATTCAAAGATTCAATCCTTACTCATTAAAACACTCTTCGTGAAGTCAAAGGGAACTCGAACGAGTTTAACAAAAAAACTCTCATTTTTTTCAAAGATTTAATCTTTATACATTAAAATGGTCAAGTGACATAATATATACCTCGATTGAGGTATTTTCATTCAAGGATTCAATCTCTACTCATTAAAACACTCTTCGGGACGTCAATCGGAACTTGAATAAGTTTAACTAAAAACTCTCATTTTCTTTCAATGATTCAATTTTTATACATTATAATAGGCGAGTGGTATAATAGGTACCTTGAATGATGTATTTTCTTTCAAAGATTCAATCTTTACTCATTAAAGCACTCTTCTGGACGTCAAAGGGTACTCTCGAATAAGTTTAACTCAAAACTCTAATTTTCTTTCAAAGATTCAATCTTTATAGATTAAAAAGGTCTACTGACATAATAGGTACCTTGATTGAGATATTTTTCTTTCAAGGATTAAATCTTTAGGGATTAAAACACTCTTCGCAACTTCATAGGGAACTCGAATAAGTTAAACTCGGAACTCTAATTTTCATTCAAAGATTTAACCTTTATAAGTTAAAAAGGTCTAGTGACATAATAGGTACCTTGATTGACATAATTTCATTCAAAGATTCAACCTTTACTCATAAAATCCCTCTTCGGAATGTCGAAGGGAACTCGAATGAATTTGACTCGAAACTCTCATTTTATTTCAAAGATTCAATCTTTAAACATTAAATAGATCTAGTGACATAATAGGTACCTTGATTGAGGAAATTTCAATTAAAGATTCAACTTTCACTCATTAAAACACTCTTTGTGACGTCAAAGGGAACTCGAATATGTTTTAACTCAAAACTCTCATTTTCTTTCAAAGATTTAATCTCTGTACATTAAAATGGTCCAGTGACATAATAGGTCTAATGACATAATTGGTACCTTGAATGAGGTAATTTCAATCAAAGATTGAATCTTTACTCATTAAAACGTTCTTCGTGACGTCAAAGGGAACTTGAATTAGCTTAGCACAAAACTCTCATTTTCTTTCAAAGATTTAATCTTCTTACGTTAAAACGGTCTACTGACATAATATGTACCTTGATTGTTGTATTTTCATTCAAAGATTCATTTTTTACTCTTTAAAACGCTCTTCGGGACGTCAATGGGAACTCGATTAAGTTTAACTCAGATCTCACATTTTCTTTCAAAGATTCAATCTTTATACATTAAAAAGGTGGAGTGACATAAAAGGTACCTTGATTGGGGTATTTTCATACAAAGATATCTTCAGTCATTGAAACACTGTTCGCGACTTCCTAGGGAGCTTGAATAAGTTAAACTCAAAACTCAAATTTTCTTTAAAAGATTCAATCTTTATACATTAAAATGGTCTAGAGACATAATAAGTCCCCAAATTGAGGTAATTCAATTCAAGGACTCAATCTTTACTCATTAAAACACTCTTCGTTACGTCAAAGCGAATTCGAATAAGTTTAAATCAAGACTCTCATTTTCTTTCAAAGATTTAATCTTTATACAATAAAATGGTCTAGTGACATAATAGGCACATCGATTGAGGTATTTTCATTCGAAAAATTTATCTTTAGTCTTTAAAACACTCATCGCGACTTCATAGGGAACTTGAACAAGTTAAACTCAAAGCTCTCATTTTCTTTCAAAGATTCAGTCTTTATACGATTAAAAGGTCTAGTGGCATAGTTAATACCTTGATTGAAGTAATTTCATTCAAAGATTCAATCTTTACTCACTGAAACACTCTTCGTGATCTCAAAGGGAACTCACATAAGTTTAACTCAAACCTCTCATTTTCTTTTAAAGATTTAATATTTATACATTAAAATGGTCTAGTGACATAATAGGTTCATTGATTGAGGCATTTTCATTCAAAGATTCAATCTTTAGTCATTAAAACACTCTTCGCGACTTTATAGGGGACTCGAATATGTTAAACTCAAAACTCTCATTTTCTTTCAATGACTCAATCTTTATACATTAAAAAGGCCTAGTGACATAATAGGTACCTTGATTGAGGTAATTTCATTCAGAGATTCAATCTTTATTCATTAAAACACACTTGGTGACGTCAAAGCGAACTCGAATATGTTGAACTCAAAACTCTAATTTTCTTTCAAAGATTTAATCTTTATACATTCAAATGGTCTAGTGACATATTGGGCACCTTCATTGACGTAATTTCATTCAAACCTTTAATGTTTATACATTAAAATGGTCTAGTGACATAACAGGTACCTTGATTGGGGTATTCTCGTACAAAGATTCAATCTTTAGTCATTAAAACACTCTTCGCGACTTCAGATGGAACTTGAAAAAGTTAAACTCAAAACTCTCATTTGTTTTCAAGGATTCAATCTTTATACATTAAAAGGTCTGATGACGTAATAGTTACCTTGATTGATGTAATCTCATCACAGATTCAGTCTTTACTCTCAAAAACACTCTTTATAACGTCAAAAGAAACTCGAATAGGTTTAACTCAAAACTCCCATTTTCTTTCAAAGATTTAGAAATTGGGTAATACAATGGTTCAGTGACGTAACAAGTACCTTGACTGAGGTACTTTCATTCAAAGATTCAATCTTTTCTCATTAAAGCACTCTTCTGGACGTCAAAGGGAACTCGAACAAGCTTAACTCAAAACTCTCATTTTCTTTCCAAGATTTAATCTTTATAGATTAAAAAGGTATACTGACATAATAGGTACCTTGATTGAGGTATTTTTCTTTCAAAGATTCCACCTTTTGTCATTAAAGCACTCTTCGCAACTCTATAGGGAACTCGAAAAAGTTAATCTCAAAACTCTAATTTTCATTCAAAGATTCAATCTTTACACGTTAAAAAGGACTAGTGACATAATAGGTACCTTGATTGAGATAATTTCTTTCAAAGATTCAATCTTTACTCATGAAAACACTCTTCGGAACGTCGAAGGAAACTCGAATAAGTTTAACTCAAAACCCTCGCTTTTCTTTCAAAGATTCAATCTTGAACCATTAAAGAGGTCCAGTGACATAATAGGTACCTTGATTGAAGTAATTTCATTCAAAGATTCAATCTTTACTCATTAAAACGCTATTCGTGACGTCAAAGCGAACTCGAATAAGATTAACTCAAAACTCTCATTTTCTTTCAAAGATTCAATTCTTTATATATTAAAAATGTCTAGGGACATAACAGGTACCTAGATTGAGGTAATTTCATTCAAAGATTCAATCCTTACTCATTAAAACACTCTTCGTGAAGTCAAAGGGAACTCGAACGAGTTTAACAAAAAAACTCTCATTTTTTTCAAAGATTTAATCTTTATACATTAAAATGGTCAAGTGACATAATATATACCTCGATTGAGGTATTTTCATTCAAGGATTCAATCTCTACTCATTAAAACACTCTTCGGGACGTCAATCGGAACTTGAATAAGTTTAACTAAAAACTCTCATTTTCTTTCAATGATTCAATTTTTATACATTATAATAGGCGAGTGGTATAATAGGTACCTTGAATGATGTATTTTCTTTCAAAGATTCAATCTTTACTCATTAAAGCACTCTTCTGGACGTCAAAGGGTACTCTCAAATAAGTTTAACTCAAAACTCTAATTTTCTTTCAAAGATTCAATCTTTATAGATTAAAAAGGTCTACTGAAATAATAGGTACCTTGATTGAGATATTTTTCTTTCAAGGATTAAATCTTTAGGGATTAAAACACTCTTCGCAACTTCATAGGGAACTCGAATAAGTTAAACTCGGAACTCTAATTTTCATTCAAAGATTTAACCTTTATAAGTTAAAAAGGTCTAGTGACATAATAGGTACCTTGATTGACATAATTTCATTCAAAGATTCAACCTTTACTCATAAAATCCCTCTTCGGAATGTCGAAGGGAACTCGAATGAATTTGACTCGAAACTCTCATTTTATTTCAAAGATTCAATCTTTAAACATTAAATAGATCTAGTGACATAATAGGTACCTTGATTGAGGAAATTTCAATTAAAGATTCAACTTTCACTCATTAAAACACTCTTTGTGACGTCAAAGGGAACTCGAATATGTTTTAACTCAAAACTCTCATTTTCTTTCAAAGATTTAATCTCTGTACATTAAAATGGTCCAGTGACATAATAGGTCTAATGACATAATTGGTACCTTGAATGAGGTAATTTCAATCAAAGATTGAATCTTTACTCATTAAAACGTTCTTCGTGACGTCAAAGGGAACTTGAATTAGCTTAGCACAAAACTCTCATTTTCTTTCAAAGATTTAATCTTCTTACGATAAAACGGTCTACTGACATAATATGTACCTTGATTGTTGTATTTTCATTCAAAGATTCATTTTTTACTCTTTAAAACGCTCTTCGGGACGTCAATGGGAACTCGATTAAGTTTAACTCAGATCTCACATTTTCTTTCAAAGATTCAATCTTTATACATTAAAAAGGTGGAGTGACATAAAAGGTACCTTGATTGGGGTATTTTCATACAAAGATTTAATCTTCAGTCATTGAAACACTGTTCGCGACTTCCTAGGGAGCTTGAATAAGTTAAACTCAAAACTCAAATTTTCTTTAAAAGATTCAATCTTTATACATTAAAATGGTCTAGAGACATAATAAGTCCCCAAATTGAGGTAATTCAATTCAAGGACTCAATCTTTACTCATTAAAACACTCTTCGTTACGTCAAAGCGAATTCGAATAAGTTTAAATCAAGACTCTCATTTTCTTTCAAAGATTTAATCTTTATACAATAAAATGGTCTAGTGACATAATAGGCACATCGATTGAGGTATTTTCATTCGAAAAATTTATCTTTAGTCTTTAAAACACTCATCGCGACTTCATAGGGAACTTGAACAAGTTAAACTCAAAGCTCTCATTTTCTTTCAAAGATTCAGTCTTTATACGATTAAAAGGTCTAGTGGCATAGTTAATACCTTGATTGAAGTAATTTCATTCAAAGATTCAATCTTTACTCACTGAAACACTCTTCGTGATCTCAAAGGGAACTCACATAAGTTTAACTCAAACCTCTCATTTTCTTTTAAAGATTTAATATTTATACATTAAAATGGTCTAGTGACATAATAGGTTCATTGATTGAGGCATTTTCATTCAAAGATTCAATCTTTAGTCATTAAAACACTCTTCGCGACTTTATAGGGGACTCGAATATGTTAAACTCAAAACTCTCATTTTCTTTCAATGACTCAATCTTTATACATTAAAAAGGCCTAGTGACATAATAGGTACCTTGATTGAGGTAATTTCATTCAGAGATTCAATCTTTATTCATTAAAACACACTTGGTGACGTCAAAGCGAACTCGAATATGTTGAACTCAAAACTCTAATTTTCTTTCAAAGATTTAATCTTTATACATTCAAATGGTCTAGTGACATATTGGGCACCTTCATTGACGTAATTTCATTCAAACCTTTAATGTTTATACATTAAAATGGTCTAGTGACATAACAGGTACCTTGATTGGGGTATTCTCGTACAAAGATTCAATCTTTAGTCATTAAAACACTCTACGCGACTTCAGATGGAACTTGAAAAAGTTAAACTCAAAACTCTCATTTGTTTTCAAGGATTCAATCTTTATACATTAAAAGGTCTGATGACGTAATAGTTACCTTGATTGATGTAATCTCATCACAGATTCAGTCTTTACTCTCAAAAACACTCTTTATAACGTCAAAAGAAACTCGAATAGGTTTAACTCAAAACTCCCATTTTCTTTCAAAGATTTAGAAATTGGGTAATACAATGGTTCAGTGACGTAACAAGTACCTTGACTGAGGTACTTTCATTCAAAGATTCAATCTTTTCTCATTAAAGCACTCTTCTGGACGTCAAAGGGAACTCGAACAAGCTTAACTCAAAACTCTCATTTTCTTTCCAAGATTTAATCTTTATAGATTAAAAAGGTATACTGACATAATAGGTACCTTGATTGAGGTATTTTTCTTTCAAAGATTCCACCTTTTGTCATTAAAGCACTCTTCGCAACTCTATAGGGAACTCGAAAAAGTTAATCTCAAAACTCTAATTTTCATTCAAAGATTCAATCTTTACACGTTAAAAAGGACTAGTGACATAATAGGTACCTTGATTGAGATAATTTCTTTCAAAGATTCAATCTTTACTCATGAAAACACTCTTCGGAACGTCGAAGGAAACTCGAATAAGTTTAACTCAAAACCCTCGCTTTTCTTTCAAAGATTCAATCTTGAACCATTAAAGAGGTCCAGTGACATAATAGGTACCTTGATTGAAGTAATTTCATTCAAAGATTCAATCTTTACTCATTAAAACGCTATTCGTGACGTCAAAGCGAACTCGAATAAGATTAACTCAAAACTCTCATTTTCTTTCAAAGATTCAATTCTTTATATATTAAAAATGTCTAGGGACATAACAGGTACCTAGATTGAGGTAATTTCATTCAAAGATTCAATCCTTACTCATTAAAACACTCTTCGTGAAGTCAAAGGGAACTCGAACGAGTTTAACAAAAAAACTCTCATTTTTTTCAAAGATTTAATCTTTATACATTAAAATGGTCAAGTGACATAATATATACCTCGATTGAGGTATTTTCATTCAAGGATTCAATCTCTACTCATTAAAACACTCTTCGGGACGTCAATCGGAACTTGAATAAGTTTAACTAAAAACTCTCATTTTCTTTCAATGATTCAATTTTTATACATTATAATAGGCGAGTGGTATAATAGGTACCTTGATTGATGTATTTTCTTTCAAAGATTCAATCTTTACTCATTAAAGCACTCTTCTGGACGTCAAAGGGTACTCTCAAATAAGTTTAACTCAAAACTCTAATTTTCTTTCAAAGATTCAATCTTTATAGATTAAAAAGGTCTACTGACATAATAGGTACCTTGATTGAGATATTTTTCTTTCAAGGATTAAATCTTTAGGGATTAAAACACTCTTCGCAACTTCATAGGGAACTCGAATAAGTTAAACTCGGAACTCTAATTTTCATTCAAAGATTTAACCTTTATAAGTTAAAAAGGTCTAGTGACATAATAGGTACCTTGATTGACATAATTTCATTCAAAGATTCAACCTTTACTCATAAAATCCCTCTTCGGAATGTCGAAGGGAACTCGAATGAATTTGACTCGAAACTCTCATTTTATTTCAAAGATTCAATCTTTAAACATTAAATAGATCTAGTGACATAATAGGTACCTTGATTGAGGAAATTTCAATTAAAGATTCAACTTTCACTCATTAAAACACTCTTTGTGACGTCAAAGGGAACTCGAATATGTTTTAACTCAAAACTCTCATTTTCTTTCAAAGATTTAATCTCTGTACATTAAAATGGTCCAGTGACATAATAGGTCTAATGACATAATTGGTACCTTGAATGAGGTAATTTCAATCAAAGATTGAATCTTTACTCATTAAAACGTTCTTCGTGACGTCAAAGGGAACTTGAATTAGCTTAGCACAAAACTCTCATTTTCTTTCAAAGATTTAATCTTCTTACGATAAAACGGTCTACTGACATAATATGTACCTTGATTGTTGTATTTTCATTCAAAGATTCATTTTTTACTCTTTAAAACGCTCTTCGGGACGTCAATGGGAACTCGATTAAGTTTAACTCAGATCTCACATTTTCTTTCAAAGATTCAATCTTTATACATTAAAAAGGTGGAGTGACATAAAAGGTACCTTGATTGGGGTATTTTCATACAAAGATTTAATCTTCAGTCATTGAAACACTGTTCGCGACTTCCTAGGGAGCTTGAATAAGTTAAACTCAAAACTCAAATTTTCTTTAAAAGATTCAATCTTTATACATTAAAATGGTCTAGAGACATAATAAGTCCCCAAATTGAGGTAATTCAATTCAAGGACTCAATCTTTACTCATTAAAACACTCTTCGTTACGTCAAAGCGAATTCGAATAAGTTTAAATCAAGACTCTCATTTTCTTTCAAAGATTTAATCTTTATACAATAAAATGGTCTAGTGACATAATAGGCACATCGATTGAGGTATTTTCATTCGAAAAATTTATCTTTAGTCTTTAAAACACTCATCGCGACTTCATAGGGAACTTGAACAAGTTAAACTCAAAGCTCTCATTTTCTTTCAAAGATTCAGTCTTTATACGATTAAAAGGTCTAGTGGCATAGTTAATACCTTGATTGAAGTAATTTCATTCAAAGATTCAATCTTTACTCACTGAAACACTCTTCGTGATCTCAAAGGGAACTCACATAAGTTTAACTCAAACCTCTCATTTTCTTTTAAAGATTTAATATTTATACATTAAAATGGTCTAGTGACATAATAGGTTCATTGATTGAGGCATTTTCATTCAAAGATTCAATCTTTAGTCATTAAAACACTCTTCGCGACTTTATAGGGGACTCGAATATGTTAAACTCAAAACTCTCATTTTCTTTCAATGACTCAATCTTTATACATTAAAAAGGCCTAGTGACATAATAGGTACCTTGATTGAGGTAATTTCATTCAGAGATTCAATCTTTATTCATTAAAACACACTTGGTGACGTCAAAGCGAACTCGAATATGTTGAACTCAAAACTCTAATTTTCTTTCAAAGATTTAATCTTTATACATTCAAATGGTCTAGTGACATATTGGGCACCTTCATTGACGTAATTTCATTCAAACCTTTAATGTTTATACATTAAAATGGTCTAGTGACATAACAGGTACCTTGATTGGGGTATTCTCGTACAAAGATTCAATCTTTAGTCATTAAAACACTCTACGCGACTTCAGATGGAACTTGAAAAAGTTAAACTCAAAACTCTCATTTGTTTTCAAGGATTCAATCTTTATACATTAAAAGGTCTGATGACGTAATAGTTACCTTGATTGATGTAATCTCATCACAGATTCAGTCTTTACTCTCAAAAACACTCTTTATAACGTCAAAAGAAACTCGAATAGGTTTAACTCAAAACTCCCATTTTCTTTCAAAGATTTAGAAATTGGGTAATACAATGGTTCAGTGACGTAACAAGTACCTTGACTGAGGTACTTTCATTCAAAGATTCAATCTTTTCTCATTAAAGCACTCTTCTGGACGTCAAAGGGAACTCGAACAAGCTTAACTCAAAACTCTCATTTTCTTTCCAAGATTTAATCTTTATAGATTAAAAAGGTATACTGACATAATAGGTACCTTGATTGAGGTATTTTTCTTTCAAAGATTCCACCTTTTGTCATTAAAGCACTCTTCGCAACTCTATAGGGAACTCGAAAAAGTTAATCTCAAAACTCTAATTTTCATTCAAAGATTCAATCTTTACACGTTAAAAAGGACTAGTGACATAATAGGTACCTTGATTGAGATAATTTCTTTCAAAGATTCAATCTTTACTCATGAAAACACTCTTCGGAACGTCGAAGGAAACTCGAATAAGTTTAACTCAAAACCCTCGCTTTTCTTTCAAAGATTCAATCTTGAACCATTAAAGAGGTCCAGTGACATAATAGGTACCTTGATTGAAGTAATTTCATTCAAAGATTCAATCTTTACTCATTAAAACGCTATTCGTGACGTCAAAGCGAACTCGAATAAGATTAACTCAAAACTCTCATTTTCTTTCAAAGATTCAATTCTTTATATATTAAAAATGTCTAGGGACATAACAGGTACCTAGATTGAGGTAATTTCATTCAAAGATTCAATCCTTACTCATTAAAACACTCTTCGTGAAGTCAAAGGGAACTCGAACGAGTTTAACAAAAAAACTCTCATTTTTTTCAAAGATTTAATCTTTATACATTAAAATGGTCAAGTGACATAATATATACCTCGATTGAGGTATTTTCATTCAAGGATTCAATCTCTACTCATTAAAACACTCTTCGGGACGTCAATCGGAACTTGAATAAGTTTAACTAAAAACTCTCATTTTCTTTCAATGATTCAATTTTTATACATTATAATAGGCGAGTGGTATAATAGGTACCTTGATTGATGTATTTTCTTTCAAAGATTCAATCTTTATAGATTAAAAAGGTCTAGTGACATAATAGGTACCTTGATTGAGATATTTTTCTTTCAAGGATTAAATCTTTAGGGATTAAAACACTCTTCGCAACTTCATAGGGAACTCGAATAAGTTAAACTCGGAACTCTAATTTTCATTCAAAGATTTAACCTTTATAAGTTAAAAAGGTCTAGTGACATAATAGGTACCTTGATTGACATAATTTCATTCAAAGATTCAACCTTTACTCATAAAATCCCTCTTCGGAATGTCGAAGGGAACTCGAATGAATTTGACTCGAAACTCTCATTTTATTTCAAAGATTCAATCTTTAAACATTAAATAGATCTAGTGACATAATAGGTACCTTGATTGAGGAAATTTCAATTAAAGATTCAACTTTCACTCATTAAAACACTCTTTGTGACGTCAAAGGGAACTCGAATATGTTTTAACTCAAAACTCTCATTTTCTTTCAAAGATTTAATCTCTGTACATTAAAATGGTCCAGTGACATAATAGGTCTAATGACATAATTGGTACCTTGAATGAGGTAATTTCAATCAAAGATTGAATCTTTACTCATTAAAACGTTCTTCGTGACGTCAAAGGGAACTTGAATTAGCTTAGCACAAAACTCTCATTTTCTTTCAAAGATTTAATCTTCTTACGTTAAAACGGTCTACTGACATAATATGTACCTTGATTGTTGTATTTTCATTCAAAGATTCATTTTTTACTCTTTAAAACGCTCTTCGGGACGTCAATGGGAACTCGATTAAGTTTAACTCAGATCTCACATTTTCTTTCAAAGATTCAATCTTTATACATTAAAAAGGTGGAGTGACATAAAAGGTACCTTGATTGGGGTATTTTCATACAAAGATTTAATCTTCAGTCATTGAAACACTGTTCGCGACTTCCTAGGGAGCTTGAATAAGTTAAACTCAAAACTCAAATTTTCTTTAAAAGATTCAATCTTTATACATTAAAATGGTCTAGAGACATAATAAGTCCCCAAATTGAGGTAATTCAATTCAAGGACTCAATCTTTACTCATTAAAACACTCTTCGTTACGTCAAAGCGAATTCGAATAAGTTTAAATCAAGACTCTCATTTTCTTTCAAAGATTTAATCTTTATACAATAAAATGGTCTAGTGACATAATAGGCACATCGATTGAGGTATTTTCATTCGAAAAATTTATCTTTAGTCTTTAAAACACTCATCGCGACTTCATAGGGAACTTGAACAAGTTAAACTCAAAGCTCTCATTTTCTTTCAAAGATTCAGTCTTTATACGATTAAAAGGTCTAGTGGCATAGTTAATACCTTGATTGAAGTAATTTCATTCAAAGATTCAATCTTTACTCACTGAAACACTCTTCGTGATCTCAAAGGGAACTCACATAAGTTTAACTCAAACCTCTCATTTTCTTTTAAAGATTTAATATTTATACATTAAAATGGTCTAGTGACATAATAGGTTCATTGATTGAGGCATTTTCATTCAAAGATTCAATCTTTAGTCATTAAAACACTCTTCGCGACTTTATAGGGGACTCGAATATGTTAAACTCAAAACTCTCATTTTCTTTCAATGACTCAATCTTTATACATTAAAAAGGCCTAGTGACATAATAGGTACCTTGATTGAGGTAATTTCATTCAGAGATTCAATCTTTATTCATTAAAACACACTTGGTGACGTCAAAGCGAACTCGAATATGTTGAACTCAAAACTCTAATTTTCTTTCAAAGATTTAATCTTTATACATTCAAATGGTCTAGTGACATATTGGGCACCTTCATTGACGTAATTTCATTCAAACCTTTAATGTTTATACATTAAAATGGTCTAGTGACATAACAGGTACCTTGATTGGGGTATTCTCGTACAAAGATTCAATCTTTAGTCATTAAAACACTCTACGCGACTTCAGATGGAACTTGAAAAAGTTAAACTCAAAACTCTCATTTGTTTTCAAGGATTCAATCTTTATACATTAAAAGGTCTGATGACGTAATAGTTACCTTGATTGATGTAATCTCATCACAGATTCAGTCTTTACTCTCAAAAACACTCTTTATAACGTCAAAAGAAACTCGAATAGGTTTAACTCAAAACTCCCATTTTCTTTCAAAGATTTAGAAATTGGGTAATACAATGGTTCAGTGACGTAACAAGTACCTTGACTGAGGTACTTTCATTCAAAGATTCAATCTTTTCTCATTAAAGCACTCTTCTGGACGTCAAAGGGAACTCGAACAAGCTTAACTCAAAACTCTCATTTTCTTTCCAAGATTTAATCTTTATAGATTAAAAAGGTATACTGACATAATAGGTACCTTGATTGAGGTATTTTTCTTTCAAAGATTCCACCTTTTGTCATTAAAGCACTCTTCGCAACTCTATAGGGAACTCGAAAAAGTTAATCTCAAAACTCTAATTTTCATTCAAAGATTCAATCTTTACACGTTAAAAAGGACTAGTGACATAATAGGTACCTTGATTGAGATAATTTCTTTCAAAGATTCAATCTTTACTCATGAAAACACTCTTCGGAACGTCGAAGGAAACTCGAATAAGTTTAACTCAAAACCCTCGCTTTTCTTTCAAAGATTCAATCTTGAACCATTAAAGAGGTCCAGTGACATAATAGGTACCTTGATTGAAGTAATTTCATTCAAAGATTCAATCTTTACTCATTAAAACGCTATTCGTGACGTCAAAGCGAACTCGAATAAGATTAACTCAAAACTCTCATTTTCTTTCAAAGATTCAATTCTTTATATATTAAAAATGTCTAGGGACATAACAGGTACCTAGATTGAGGTAATTTCATTCAAAGATTCAATCCTTACTCATTAAAACACTGTTCGTGAAGTCAAAGGGAACTCGAACGAGTTTAACAAAAAAACTCTCATTTTTTTCAAAGATTTAATCTTTATACATTAAAATGGTCAAGTGACATAATATATACCTCGATTGAGGTATTTTCATTCAAGGATTCAATCTCTACTCATTAAAACACTCTTCGGGACGTCAATCGGAACTTGAATAAGTTTAACTAAAAACTCTCATTTTCTTTCAATGATTCAATTTTTATACATTATAATAGGCGAGTGGTATAATAGGTACCTTGATTGATGTATTTTCTTTCAAAGATTCAATCTTTACTCATTAAAGCACTCTTCTGGACGTCAAAGGGTACTCTCAAATAAGTTTAACTCAAAACTCTAATTTTCTTTCAAAGATTCAATCTTTATAGATTAAAAAGGTCTACTGACATAATAGGTACCTTGATTGAGATATTTTTCTTTCAAGGATTAAATCTTTAGGGATTAAAACACTCTTCGCAACTTCATAGGGAACTCGAATAAGTTAAACTCGGAACTCTAATTTTCATTCAAAGATTTAACCTTTATAAGTTAAAAAGGTCTAGTGACATAATAGGTACCTTGATTGACATAATTTCATTCAAAGATTCAACCTTTACTCATAAAATCCCTCTTCGGAATGTCGAAGGGAACTCGAATGAATTTGACTCGAAACTCTCATTTTATTTCAAAGATTCAATCTTTAAACATTAAATAGATCTAGTGACATAATAGGTACCTTGATTGAGGAAATTTCAATTAAAGATTCAACTTTCACTCATTAAAACACTCTTTGTGACGTCAAAGGGAACTCGAATATGTTTTAACTCAAAACTCTCATTTTCTTTCAAAGATTTAATCTCTGTACATTAAAATGGTCCAGTGACATAATAGGTCTAATGACATAATTGGTACCTTGAATGAGGTAATTTCAATCAAAGATTGAATCTTTACTCATTAAAACGTTCTTCGTGACGTCAAAGGGAACTTGAATTAGCTTAGCACAAAACTCTCATTTTCTTTCAAAGATTTAATCTTCTTACGTTAAAACGGTCTACTGACATAATATGTACCTTGATTGTTGTATTTTCATTCAAAGATTCATTTTTTACTCTTTAAAACGCTCTTCGGGACGTCAATGGGAACTCGATTAAGTTTAACTCAGATCTCACATTTTCTTTCAAAGATTCAATCTTTATACATTAAAAAGGTGGAGTGACATAAAAGGTACCTTGATTGGGGTATTTTCATACAAAGATTTAATCTTCAGTCATTGAAACACTGTTCGCGACTTCCTAGGGAGCTTGAATAAGTTAAACTCAAAACTCAAATTTTCTTTAAAAGATTCAATCTTTATACATTAAAATGGTCTAGAGACATAATAAGTCCCCAAATTGAGGTAATTCAATTCAAGGACTCAATCTTTACTCATTAAAACACTCTTCGTTACGTCAAAGCGAATTCGAATAAGTTTAAATCAAGACTCTCATTTTCTTTCAAAGATTTAATCTTTATACAATAAAATGGTCTAGTGACATAATAGGCACATCGATTGAGGTATTTTCATTCGAAAAATTTATCTTTAGTCTTTAAAACACTCATCGCGACTTCATAGGGAACTTGAACAAGTTAAACTCAAAGCTCTCATTTTCTTTCAAAGATTCAGTCTTTATACGATTAAAAGGTCTAGTGGCATAGTTAATACCTTGATTGAAGTAATTTCATTCAAAGATTCAATCTTTACTCACTGAAACACTCTTCGTGATCTCAAAGGGAACTCACATAAGTTTAACTCAAACCTCTCATTTTCTTTTAAAGATTTAATATTTATACATTAAAATGGTCTAGTGACATAATAGGTTCATTGATTGAGGCATTTTCATTCAAAGATTCAATCTTTAGTCATTAAAACACTCTTCGCGACTTTATAGGGGACTCGAATATGTTAAACTCAAAACTCTCATTTTCTTTCAATGACTCAATCTTTATACATTAAAAAGGCCTAGTGACATAATAGGTACCTTGATTGAGGTAATTTCATTCAGAGATTCAATCTTTATTCATTAAAACACACTTGGTGACGTCAAAGCGAACTCGAATATGTTGAACTCAAAACTCTAATTTTCTTTCAAAGATTTAATCTTTATACATTCAAATGGTCTAGTGACATATTGGGCACCTTCATTGACGTAATTTCATTCAAACCTTTAATGTTTATACATTAAAATGGTCTAGTGACATAACAGGTACCTTGATTGGGGTATTCTCGTACAAAGATTCAATCTTTAGTCATTAAAACACTCTACGCGACTTCAGATGGAACTTGAAAAAGTTAAACTCAAAACTCTCATTTGTTTTCAAGGATTCAATCTTTATACATTAAAAGGTCTGATGACGTAATAGTTACCTTGATTGATGTAATCTCATCACAGATTCAGTCTTTACTCTCAAAAACACTCTTTATAACGTCAAAAGAAACTCGAATAGGTTTAACTCAAAACTCCCATTTTCTTTCAAAGATTTAGAAATTGGGTAATACAATGGTTCAGTGACGTAACAAGTACCTTGACTGAGGTACTTTCATTCAAAGATTCAATCTTTTCTCATTAAAGCACTCTTCTGGACGTCAAAGGGAACTCGAACAAGCTTAACTCAAAACTCTCATTTTCTTTCCAAGATTTAATCTTTATAGATTAAAAAGGTATACTGACATAATAGGTACCTTGATTGAGGTATTTTTCTTTCAAAGATTCCACCTTTTGTCATTAAAGCACTCTTCGCAACTCTATAGGGAACTCGAAAAAGTTAATCTCAAAACTCTAATTTTCATTCAAAGATTCAATCTTTACACGTTAAAAAGGACTAGTGACATAATAGGTACCTTGATTGAGATAATTTCTTTCAAAGATTCAATCTTTACTCATGAAAACACTCTTCGGAACGTCGAAGGAAACTCGAATAAGTTTAACTCAAAACCCTCGCTTTTCTTTCAAAGATTCAATCTTGAACCATTAAAGAGGTCCAGTGACATAATAGGTACCTTGATTGAAGTAATTTCATTCAAAGATTCAATCTTTACTCATTAAAACGCTATTCGTGACGTCAAAGCGAACTCGAATAAGATTAACTCAAAACTCTCATTTTCTTTCAAAGATTCAATTCTTTATATATTAAAAATGTCTAGGGACATAACAGGTACCTAGATTGAGGTAATTTCATTCAAAGATTCAATCCTTACTCATTAAAACACTGTTCGTGAAGTCAAAGGGAACTCGAACGAGTTTAACAAAAAAACTCTCATTTTTTTCAAAGATTTAATCTTTATACATTAAAATGGTCAAGTGACATAATATATACCTCGATTGAGGTATTTTCATTCAAGGATTCAATCTCTACTCATTAAAACACTCTTCGGGACGTCAATCGGAACTTGAATAAGTTTAACTAAAAACTCTCATTTTCTTTCAATGATTCAATTTTTATACATTATAATAGGCGAGTGGTATAATAGGTACCTTGATTGATGTATTTTCTTTCAAAGATTCAATCTTTACTCATTAAAGCACTCTTCTGGACGTCAAAGGGTACTCTCAAATAAGTTTAACTCAAAACTCTAATTTTCTTTCAAAGATTCAATCTTTATAGATTAAAAAGGTCTAGTGACATAATAGGTACCTTGATTGAGATATTTTTCTTTCAAGGATTAAATCTTTAGGGATTAAAACACTCTTCGCAACTTCATAGGGAACTCGAATAAGTTAAACTCGGAACTCTAATTTTCATTCAAAGATTTAACCTTTATAAGTTAAAAAGGTCTAGTGACATAATAGGTACCTTGATTGACATAATTTCATTCAAAGATTCAACCTTTACTCATAAAATCCCTCTTCGGAATGTCGAAGGGAACTCGAATGAATTTGACTCGAAACTCTCATTTTATTTCAAAGATTCAATCTTTAAACATTAAATAGATCTAGTGACATAATAGGTACCTTGATTGAGGAAATTTCAATTAAAGATTCAACTTTCACTCATTAAAACACTCTTTGTGACGTCAAAGGGAACTCGAATATGTTTTAACTCAAAACTCTCATTTTCTTTCAAAGATTTAATCTCTGTACATTAAAATGGTCTAGTGACATAATAGGTCTAATGACATAATTGGTACCTTGAATGAGGTAATTTCAATCAAAGATTGAATCTTTACTCATTAAAACGTTCTTCGTGACGTCAAAGGGAACTTGAATTAGCTTAGCACAAAACTCTCATTTTCTTTCAAAGATTTAATCTTCTTACGTTAAAACGGTCTACTGACATAATATGTACCTTGATTGTTGTATTTTCATTCAAAGATTCATTTTTTACTCTTTAAAACGCTCTTCGGGACGTCAATGGGAACTCGATTAAGTTTAACTCAGATCTCACATTTTCTTTCAAAGATTCAATCTTTATACATTAAAAAGGTGGAGTGACATAAAAGGTACCTTGATTGGGGTATTTTCATACAAAGATTTAATCTTCAGTCATTGAAACACTGTTCGCGACTTCCTAGGGAGCTTGAATAAGTTAAACTCAAAACTCAAATTTTCTTTAAAAGATTCAATCTTTATACATTAAAATGGTCTAGAGACATAATAAGTCCCCAAATTGAGGTAATTCAATTCAAGGACTCAATCTTTACTCATTAAAACACTCTTCGTTACGTCAAAGCGAATTCGAATAAGTTTAAATCAAGACTCTCATTTTCTTTCAAAGATTTAATCTTTATACAATAAAATGGTCTAGTGACATAATAGGCACATCGATTGAGGTATTTTCATTCGAAAAATTTATCTTTAGTCTTTAAAACACTCATCGCGACTTCATAGGGAACTTGAACAAGTTAAACTCAAAGCTCTCATTTTCTTTCAAAGATTCAGTCTTTATACGATTAAAAGGTCTAGTGGCATAGTTAATACCTTGATTGAAGTAATTTCATTCAAAGATTCAATCTTTACTCACTGAAACACTCTTCGTGATCTCAAAGGGAACTCACATAAGTTTAACTCAAACCTCTCATTTTCTTTTAAAGATTTAATATTTATACATTAAAATGGTCTAGTGACATAATAGGTTCATTGATTGAGGCATTTTCATTCAAAGATTCAATCTTTAGTCATTAAAACACTCTTCGCGACTTTATAGGGGACTCGAATATGTTAAACTCAAAACTCTCATTTTCTTTCAATGACTCAATCTTTATACATTAAAAAGGCCTAGTGACATAATAGGTACCTTGATTGAGGTAATTTCATTCAGAGATTCAATCTTTATTCATTAAAACACACTTGGTGACGTCAAAGCGAACTCGAATATGTTGAACTCAAAACTCTAATTTTCTTTCAAAGATTTAATCTTTATACATTCAAATGGTCTAGTGACATATTGGGCACCTTCATTGACGTAATTTCATTCAAACCTTTAATGTTTATACATTAAAATGGTCTAGTGACATAACAGGTACCTTGATTGGGGTATTCTCGTACAAAGATTCAATCTTTAGTCATTAAAACACTCTACGCGACTTCAGATGGAACTTGAAAAAGTTAAACTCAAAACTCTCATTTGTTTTCAAGGATTCAATCTTTATACATTAAAAGGTCTGATGACGTAATAGTTACCTTGATTGATGTAATCTCATCACAGATTCAGTCTTTACTCTCAAAAACACTCTTTATAACGTCAAAAGAAACTCGAATAGGTTTAACTCAAAACTCCCATTTTCTTTCAAAGATTTAGAAATTGGGTAATACAATGGTTCAGTGACGTAACAAGTACCTTGACTGAGGTACTTTCATTCAAAGATTCAATCTTTTCTCATTAAAGCACTCTTCTGGACGTCAAAGGGAACTCGAACAAGCTTAACTCAAAACTCTCATTTTCTTTCCAAGATTTAATCTTTATAGATTAAAAAGGTATACTGACATAATAGGTACCTTGATTGAGGTATTTTTCTTTCAAAGATTCCACCTTTTGTCATTAAAGCACTCTTCGCAACTCTATAGGGAACTCGAAAAAGTTAATCTCAAAACTCTAATTTTCATTCAAAGATTCAATCTTTACACGTTAAAAAGGACTAGTGACATAATAGGTACCTTGATTGAGATAATTTCTTTCAAAGATTCAATCTTTACTCATGAAAACACTCTTCGGAACGTCGAAGGAAACTCGAATAAGTTTAACTCAAAACCCTCGCTTTTCTTTCAAAGATTCAATCTTGAACCATTAAAGAGGTCCAGTGACATAATAGGTACCTTGATTGAAGTAATTTCATTCAAAGATTCAATCTTTACTCATTAAAACGCTATTCGTGACGTCAAAGCGAACTCGAATAAGATTAACTCAAAACTCTCATTTTCTTTCAAAGATTCAATTCTTTATATATTAAAAATGTCTAGGGACATAACAGGTACCTAGATTGAGGTAATTTCATTCAAAGATTCAATCCTTACTCATTAAAACACTGTTCGTGAAGTCAAAGGGAACTCGAACGAGTTTAACAAAAAAACTCTCATTTTTTTCAAAGATTTAATCTTTATACATTAAAATGGTCAAGTGACATAATATATACCTCGATTGAGGTATTTTCATTCAAGGATTCAATCTCTACTCATTAAAACACTCTTCGGGACGTCAATCGGAACTTGAATAAGTTTAACTAAAAACTCTCATTTTCTTTCAATGATTCAATTTTTATACATTATAATAGGCGAGTGGTATAATAGGTACCTTGATTGATGTATTTTCTTTCAAAGATTCAATCTTTACTCATTAAAGCACTCTTCTGGACGTCAAAGGGTACTCTCAAATAAGTTTAACTCAAAACTCTAATTTTCTTTCAAAGATTCAATCTTTATAGATTAAAAAGGTCTACTGACATAATAGGTACCTTGATTGAGATATTTTTCTTTCAAGGATTAAATCTTTAGGGATTAAAACACTCTTCGCAACTTCATAGGGAACTCGAATAAGTTAAACTCGGAACTCTAATTTTCATTCAAAGATTTAACCTTTATAAGTTAAAAAGGTCTAGTGACATAATAGGTACCTTGATTGACATAATTTCATTCAAAGATTCAACCTTTACTCATAAAATCCCTCTTCGGAATGTCGAAGGGAACTCGAATGAATTTGACTCGAAACTCTCATTTTATTTCAAAGATTCAATCTTTAAACATTAAATAGATCTAGTGACATAATAGGTACCTTGATTGAGGAAATTTCAATTAAAGATTCAACTTTCACTCATTAAAACACTCTTTGTGACGTCAAAGGGAACTCGAATATGTTTTAACTCAAAACTCTCATTTTCTTTCAAAGATTTAATCTCTGTACATTAAAATGGTCTAGTGACATAATAGGTCTAATGACATAATTGGTACCTTGAATGAGGTAATTTCAATCAAAGATTGAATCTTTACTCATTAAAACGTTCTTCGTGACGTCAAAGGGAACTTGAATTAGCTTAGCACAAAACTCTCATTTTCTTTCAAAGATTTAATCTTCTTACGTTAAAACGGTCTACTGACATAATATGTACCTTGATTGTTGTATTTTCATTCAAAGATTCATTTTTTACTCTTTAAAACGCTCTTCGGGACGTCAATGGGAACTCGATTAAGTTTAACTCAGATCTCACATTTTCTTTCAAAGATTCAATCTTTATACATTAAAAAGGTGGAGTGACATAAAAGGTACCTTGATTGGGGTATTTTCATACAAAGATTTAATCTTCAGTCATTGAAACACTGTTCGCGACTTCCTAGGGAGCTTGAATAAGTTAAACTCAAAACTCAAATTTTCTTTAAAAGATTCAATCTTTATACATTAAAATGGTCTAGAGACATAATAAGTCCCCAAATTGAGGTAATTCAATTCAAGGACTCAATCTTTACTCATTAAAACACTCTTCGTTACGTCAAAGCGAATTCGAATAAGTTTAAATCAAGACTCTCATTTTCTTTCAAAGATTTAATCTTTATACAATAAAATGGTCTAGTGACATAATAGGCACATCGATTGAGGTATTTTCATTCGAAAAATTTATCTTTAGTCTTTAAAACACTCATCGCGACTTCATAGGGAACTTGAACAAGTTAAACTCAAAGCTCTCATTTTCTTTCAAAGATTCAGTCTTTATACGATTAAAAGGTCTAGTGGCATAGTTAATACCTTGATTGAAGTAATTTCATTCAAAGATTCAATCTTTACTCACTGAAACACTCTTCGTGATCTCAAAGGGAACTCACATAAGTTTAACTCAAACCTCTCATTTTCTTTTAAAGATTTAATATTTATACATTAAAATGGTCTAGTGACATAATAGGTTCATTGATTGAGGCATTTTCATTCAAAGATTCAATCTTTAGTCATTAAAACACTCTTCGCGACTTTATAGGGGACTCGAATATGTTAAACTCAAAACTCTCATTTTCTTTCAATGACTCAATCTTTATACATTAAAAAGGCCTAGTGACATAATAGGTACCTTGATTGAGGTAATTTCATTCAGAGATTCAATCTTTATTCATTAAAACACACTTGGTGACGTCAAAGCGAACTCGAATATGTTGAACTCAAAACTCTAATTTTCTTTCAAAGATTTAATCTTTATACATTCAAATGGTCTAGTGACATATTGGGCACCTTCATTGACGTAATTTCATTCAAACCTTTAATGTTTATACATTAAAATGGTCTAGTGACATAACAGGTACCTTGATTGGGGTATTCTCGTACAAAGATTCAATCTTTAGTCATTAAAACACTCTACGCGACTTCAGATGGAACTTGAAAAAGTTAAACTCAAAACTCTCATTTGTTTTCAAGGATTCAATCTTTATACATTAAAAGGTCTGATGACGTAATAGTTACCTTGATTGATGTAATCTCATCACAGATTCAGTCTTTACTCTCAAAAACACTCTTTATAACGTCAAAAGAAACTCGAATAGGTTTAACTCAAAACTCCCATTTTCTTTCAAAGATTTAGAAATTGGGTAATACAATGGTTCAGTGACGTAACAAGTACCTTGACTGAGGTACTTTCATTCAAAGATTCAATCTTTTCTCATTAAAGCACTCTTCTGGACGTCAAAGGGAACTCGAACAAGCTTAACTCAAAACTCTCATTTTCTTTCCAAGATTTAATCTTTATAGATTAAAAAGGTATACTGACATAATAGGTACCTTGATTGAGGTATTTTTCTTTCAAAGATTCCACCTTTTGTCATTAAAGCACTCTTCGCAACTCTATAGGGAACTCGAAAAAGTTAATCTCAAAACTCTAATTTTCATTCAAAGATTCAATCTTTACACGTTAAAAAGGACTAGTGACATAATAGGTACCTTGATTGAGATAATTTCTTTCAAAGATTCAATCTTTACTCATGAAAACACTCTTCGGAACGTCGAAGGAAACTCGAATAAGTTTAACTCAAAACCCTCGCTTTTCTTTCAAAGATTCAATCTTGAACCATTAAAGAGGTCCAGTGACATAATAGGTACCTTGATTGAAGTAATTTCATTCAAAGATTCAATCTTTACTCATTAAAACGCTATTCGTGACGTCAAAGCGAACTCGAATAAGATTAACTCAAAACTCTCATTTTCTTTCAAAGATTCAATTCTTTATATATTAAAAATGTCTAGGGACATAACAGGTACCTAGATTGAGGTAATTTCATTCAAAGATTCAATCCTTACTCATTAAAACACTGTTCGTGAAGTCAAAGGGAACTCGAACGAGTTTAACAAAAAAACTCTCATTTTTTTCAAAGATTTAATCTTTATACATTAAAATGGTCAAGTGACATAATATATACCTCGATTGAGGTATTTTCATTCAAGGATTCAATCTCTACTCATTAAAACACTCTTCGGGACGTCAATCGGAACTTGAATAAGTTTAACTAAAAACTCTCATTTTCTTTCAATGATTCAATTTTTATACATTATAATAGGCGAGTGGTATAATAGGTACCTTGATTGATGTATTTTCTTTCAAAGATTCAATCTTTACTCATTAAAGCACTCTTCTGGACGTCAAAGGGTACTCTCAAATAAGTTTAACTCAAAACTCTAATTTTCTTTCAAAGATTCAATCTTTATAGATTAAAAAGGTCTAGTGACATAATAGGTACCTTGATTGAGATATTTTTCTTTCAAGGATTAAATCTTTAGGGATTAAAACACTCTTCGCAACTTCATAGGGAACTCGAATAAGTTAAACTCGGAACTCTAATTTTCATTCAAAGATTTAACCTTTATAAGTTAAAAAGGTCTAGTGACATAATAGGTACCTTGATTGACATAATTTCATTCAAAGATTCAACCTTTACTCATAAAATCCCTCTTCGGAATGTCGAAGGGAACTCGAATGAATTTGACTCGAAACTCTCATTTTATTTCAAAGATTCAATCTTTAAACATTAAATAGATCTAGTGACATAATAGGTACCTTGATTGAGGAAATTTCAATTAAAGATTCAACTTTCACTCATTAAAACACTCTTTGTGACGTCAAAGGGAACTCGAATATGTTTTAACTCAAAACTCTCATTTTCTTTCAAAGATTTAATCTCTGTACATTAAAATGGTCCAGTGACATAATAGGTCTAATGACATAATTGGTACCTTGAATGAGGTAATTTCAATCAAAGATTGAATCTTTACTCATTAAAACGTTCTTCGTGACGTCAAAGGGAACTTGAATTAGCTTAGCACAAAACTCTCATTTTCTTTCAAAGATTTAATCTTCTTACGATAAAACGGTCTACTGACATAATATGTACCTTGATTGTTGTATTTTCATTCAAAGATTCATTTTTTACTCTTTAAAACGCTCTTCGGGACGTCAATGGGAACTCGATTAAGTTTAACTCAGATCTCACATTTTCTTTCAAAGATTCAATCTTTATACATTAAAAAGGTGGAGTGACATAAAAGGTACCTTGATTGGGGTATTTTCATACAAAGATTTAATCTTCAGTCATTGAAACACTGTTCGCGACTTCCTAGGGAGCTTGAATAAGTTAAACTCAAAACTCAAATTTTCTTTAAAAGATTCAATCTTTATACATTAAAATGGTCTAGAGACATAATAAGTCCCCAAATTGAGGTAATTCAATTCAAGGACTCAATCTTTACTCATTAAAACACTCTTCGTTACGTCAAAGCGAATTCGAATAAGTTTAAATCAAGACTCTCATTTTCTTTCAAAGATTTAATCTTTATACAATAAAATGGTCTAGTGACATAATAGGCACATCGATTGAGGTATTTTCATTCGAAAAATTTATCTTTAGTCTTTAAAACACTCATCGCGACTTCATAGGGAACTTGAACAAGTTAAACTCAAAGCTCTCATTTTCTTTCAAAGATTCAGTCTTTATACGATTAAAAGGTCTAGTGGCATAGTTAATACCTTGATTGAAGTAATTTCATTCAAAGATTCAATCTTTACTCACTGAAACACTCTTCGTGATCTCAAAGGGAACTCACATAAGTTTAACTCAAACCTCTCATTTTCTTTTAAAGATTTAATATTTATACATTAAAATGGTCTAGTGACATAATAGGTTCATTGATTGAGGCATTTTCATTCAAAGATTCAATCTTTAGTCATTAAAACACTCTTCGCGACTTTATAGGGGACTCGAATATGTTAAACTCAAAACTCTCATTTTCTTTCAATGACTCAATCTTTATACATTAAAAAGGCCTAGTGACATAATAGGTACCTTGATTGAGGTAATTTCATTCAGAGATTCAATCTTTATTCATTAAAACACACTTGGTGACGTCAAAGCGAACTCGAATATGTTGAACTCAAAACTCTAATTTTCTTTCAAAGATTTAATCTTTATACATTCAAATGGTCTAGTGACATATTGGGCACCTTCATTGACGTAATTTCATTCAAACCTTTAATGTTTATACATTAAAATGGTCTAGTGACATAACAGGTACCTTGATTGGGGTATTCTCGTACAAAGATTCAATCTTTAGTCATTAAAACACTCTACGCGACTTCAGATGGAACTTGAAAAAGTTAAACTCAAAACTCTCATTTGTTTTCAAGGATTCAATCTTTATACATTAAAAGGTCTGATGACGTAATAGTTACCTTGATTGATGTAATCTCATCACAGATTCAGTCTTTACTCTCAAAAACACTCTTTATAACGTCAAAAGAAACTCGAATAGGTTTAACTCAAAACTCCCATTTTCTTTCAAAGATTTAGAAATTGGGTAATACAATGGTTCAGTGACGTAACAAGTACCTTGACTGAGGTACTTTCATTCAAAGATTCAATCTTTTCTCATTAAAGCACTCTTCTGGACGTCAAAGGGAACTCGAACAAGCTTAACTCAAAACTCTCATTTTCTTTCCAAGATTTAATCTTTATAGATTAAAAAGGTATACTGACATAATAGGTACCTTGATTGAGGTATTTTTCTTTCAAAGATTCCACCTTTTGTCATTAAAGCACTCTTCGCAACTCTATAGGGAACTCGAAAAAGTTAATCTCAAAACTCTAATTTTCATTCAAAGATTCAATCTTTACACGTTAAAAAGGACTAGTGACATAATAGGTACCTTGATTGAGATAATTTCTTTCAAAGATTCAATCTTTACTCATGAAAACACTCTTCGGAACGTCGAAGGAAACTCGAATAAGTTTAACTCAAAACCCTCGCTTTTCTTTCAAAGATTCAATCTTGAACCATTAAAGAGGTCCAGTGACATAATAGGTACCTTGATTGAAGTAATTTCATTCAAAGATTCAATCTTTACTCATTAAAACGCTATTCGTGACGTCAAAGCGAACTCGAATAAGATTAACTCAAAACTCTCATTTTCTTTCAAAGATTCAATTCTTTATATATTAAAAATGTCTAGGGACATAACAGGTACCTAGATTGAGGTAATTTCATTCAAAGATTCAATCCTTACTCATTAAAACACTCTTCGTGAAGTCAAAGGGAACTCGAACGAGTTTAACAAAAAAACTCTCATTTTTTTCAAAGATTTAATCTTTATACATTAAAATGGTCAAGTGACATAATATATACCTCGATTGAGGTATTTTCATTCAAGGATTCAATCTCTACTCATTAAAACACTCTTCGGGACGTCAATCGGAACTTGAATAAGTTTAACTAAAAACTCTCATTTTCTTTCAATGATTCAATTTTTATACATTATAATAGGCGAGTGGTATAATAGGTACCTTGATTGATGTATTTTCTTTCAAAGATTCAATCTTTACTCATTAAAGCACTCTTCTGGACGTCAAAGGGTACTCTCAAATAAGTTTAACTCAAAACTCTAATTTTCTTTCAAAGATTCAATCTTTATAGATTAAAAAGGTCTAGTGACATAATAGGTACCTTGATTGAGATATTTTTCTTTCAAGGATTAAATCTTTAGGGATTAAAACACTCTTCGCAACTTCATAGGGAACTCGAATAAGTTAAACTCGGAACTCTAATTTTCATTCAAAGATTTAACCTTTATAAGTTAAAAAGGTCTAGTGACATAATAGGTACCTTGATTGACATAATTTCATTCAAAGATTCAACCTTTACTCATAAAATCCCTCTTCGGAATGTCGAAGGGAACTCGAATGAATTTGACTCGAAACTCTCATTTTATTTCAAAGATTCAATCTTTAAACATTAAATAGATCTAGTGACATAATAGGTACCTTGATTGAGGAAATTTCAATTAAAGATTCAACTTTCACTCATTAAAACACTCTTTGTGACGTCAAAGGGAACTCGAATATGTTTTAACTCAAAACTCTCATTTTCTTTCAAAGATTTAATCTCTGTACATTAAAATGGTCCAGTGACATAATAGGTCTAATGACATAATTGGTACCTTGAATGAGGTAATTTCAATCAAAGATTGAATCTTTACTCATTAAAACGTTCTTCGTGACGTCAAAGGGAACTTGAATTAGCTTAGCACAAAACTCTCATTTTCTTTCAAAGATTTAATCTTCTTACGATAAAACGGTCTACTGACATAATATGTACCTTGATTGTTGTATTTTCATTCAAAGATTCATTTTTTACTCTTTAAAACGCTCTTCGGGACGTCAATGGGAACTCGATTAAGTTTAACTCAGATCTCACATTTTCTTTCAAAGATTCAATCTTTATACATTAAAAAGGTGGAGTGACATAAAAGGTACCTTGATTGGGGTATTTTCATACAAAGATTTAATCTTCAGTCATTGAAACACTGTTCGCGACTTCCTAGGGAGCTTGAATAAGTTAAACTCAAAACTCAAATTTTCTTTAAAAGATTCAATCTTTATACATTAAAATGGTCTAGAGACATAATAAGTCCCCAAATTGAGGTAATTCAATTCAAGGACTCAATCTTTACTCATTAAAACACTCTTCGTTACGTCAAAGCGAATTCGAATAAGTTTAAATCAAGACTCTCATTTTCTTTCAAAGATTTAATCTTTATACAATAAAATGGTCTAGTGACATAATAGGCACATCGATTGAGGTATTTTCATTCGAAAAATTTATCTTTAGTCTTTAAAACACTCATCGCGACTTCATAGGGAACTTGAACAAGTTAAACTCAAAGCTCTCATTTTCTTTCAAAGATTCAGTCTTTATACGATTAAAAGGTCTAGTGGCATAGTTAATACCTTGATTGAAGTAATTTCATTCAAAGATTCAATCTTTACTCACTGAAACACTCTTCGTGATCTCAAAGGGAACTCACATAAGTTTAACTCAAACCTCTCATTTTCTTTTAAAGATTTAATATTTATACATTAAAATGGTCTAGTGACATAATAGGTTCATTGATTGAGGCATTTTCATTCAAAGATTCAATCTTTAGTCATTAAAACACTCTTCGCGACTTTATAGGGGACTCGAATATGTTAAACTCAAAACTCTCATTTTCTTTCAATGACTCAATCTTTATACATTAAAAAGGCCTAGTGACATAATAGGTACCTTGATTGAGGTAATTTCATTCAGAGATTCAATCTTTATTCATTAAAACACACTTGGTGACGTCAAAGCGAACTCGAATATGTTGAACTCAAAACTCTAATTTTCTTTCAAAGATTTAATCTTTATACATTCAAATGGTCTAGTGACATATTGGGCACCTTCATTGACGTAATTTCATTCAAACCTTTAATGTTTATACATTAAAATGGTCTAGTGACATAACAGGTACCTTGATTGGGGTATTCTCGTACAAAGATTCAATCTTTAGTCATTAAAACACTCTACGCGACTTCAGATGGAACTTGAAAAAGTTAAACTCAAAACTCTCATTTGTTTTCAAGGATTCAATCTTTATACATTAAAAGGTCTGATGACGTAATAGTTACCTTGATTGATGTAATCTCATCACAGATTCAGTCTTTACTCTCAAAAACACTCTTTATAACGTCAAAAGAAACTCGAATAGGTTTAACTCAAAACTCCCATTTTCTTTCAAAGATTTAGAAATTGGGTAATACAATGGTTCAGTGACGTAACAAGTACCTTGACTGAGGTACTTTCATTCAAAGATTCAATCTTTTCTCATTAAAGCACTCTTCTGGACGTCAAAGGGAACTCGAACAAGCTTAACTCAAAACTCTCATTTTCTTTCCAAGATTTAATCTTTATAGATTAAAAAGGTATACTGACATAATAGGTACCTTGATTGAGGTATTTTTCTTTCAAAGATTCCACCTTTTGTCATTAAAGCACTCTTCGCAACTCTATAGGGAACTCGAAAAAGTTAATCTCAAAACTCTAATTTTCATTCAAAGATTCAATCTTTACACGTTAAAAAGGACTAGTGACATAATAGGTACCTTGATTGAGATAATTTCTTTCAAAGATTCAATCTTTACTCATGAAAACACTCTTCGGAACGTCGAAGGAAACTCGAATAAGTTTAACTCAAAACCCTCGCTTTTCTTTCAAAGATTCAATCTTGAACCATTAAAGAGGTCCAGTGACATAATAGGTACCTTGATTGAAGTAATTTCATTCAAAGATTCAATCTTTACTCATTAAAACGCTATTCGTGACGTCAAAGCGAACTCGAATAAGATTAACTCAAAACTCTCATTTTCTTTCAAAGATTCAATTCTTTATATATTAAAAATGTCTAGGGACATAACAGGTACCTAGATTGAGGTAATTTCATTCAAAGATTCAATCCTTACTCATTAAAACACTGTTCGTGAAGTCAAAGGGAACTCGAACGAGTTTAACAAAAAAACTCTCATTTTTTTCAAAGATTTAATCTTTATACATTAAAATGGTCAAGTGACATAATATATACCTCGATTGAGGTATTTTCATTCAAGGATTCAATCTCTACTCATTAAAACACTCTTCGGGACGTCAATCGGAACTTGAATAAGTTTAACTAAAAACTCTCATTTTCTTTCAATGATTCAATTTTTATACATTATAATAGGCGAGTGGTATAATAGGTACCTTGATTGATGTATTTTCTTTCAAAGATTCAATCTTTACTCATTAAAGCACTCTTCTGGACGTCAAAGGGTACTCTCAAATAAGTTTAACTCAAAACTCTAATTTTCTTTCAAAGATTCAATCTTTATAGATTAAAAAGGTCTACTGACATAATAGGTACCTTGATTGAGATATTTTTCTTTCAAGGATTAAATCTTTAGGGATTAAAACACTCTTCGCAACTTCATAGGGAACTCGAATAAGTTAAACTCGGAACTCTAATTTTCATTCAAAGATTTAACCTTTATAAGTTAAAAAGGTCTAGTGACATAATAGGTACCTTGATTGACATAATTTCATTCAAAGATTCAACCTTTACTCATAAAATCCCTCTTCGGAATGTCGAAGGGAACTCGAATGAATTTGACTCGAAACTCTCATTTTATTTCAAAGATTCAATCTTTAAACATTAAATAGATCTAGTGACATAATAGGTACCTTGATTGAGGAAATTTCAATTAAAGATTCAACTTTCACTCATTAAAACACTCTTTGTGACGTCAAAGGGAACTCGAATATGTTTTAACTCAAAACTCTCATTTTCTTTCAAAGATTTAATCTCTGTACATTAAAATGGTCCAGTGACATAATAGGTCTAATGACATAATTGGTACCTTGAATGAGGTAATTTCAATCAAAGATTGAATCTTTACTCATTAAAACGTTCTTCGTGACGTCAAAGGGAACTTGAATTAGCTTAGCACAAAACTCTCATTTTCTTTCAAAGATTTAATCTTCTTACGTTAAAACGGTCTACTGACATAATATGTACCTTGATTGTTGTATTTTCATTCAAAGATTCATTTTTTACTCTTTAAAACGCTCTTCGGGACGTCAATGGGAACTCGATTAAGTTTAACTCAGATCTCACATTTTCTTTCAAAGATTCAATCTTTATACATTAAAAAGGTGGAGTGACATAAAAGGTACCTTGATTGGGGTATTTTCATACAAAGATTTAATCTTCAGTCATTGAAACACTGTTCGCGACTTCCTAGGGAGCTTGAATAAGTTAAACTCAAAACTCAAATTTTCTTTAAAAGATTCAATCTTTATACATTAAAATGGTCTAGAGACATAATAAGTCCCCAAATTGAGGTAATTCAATTCAAGGACTCAATCTTTACTCATTAAAACACTCTTCGTTACGTCAAAGCGAATTCGAATAAGTTTAAATCAAGACTCTCATTTTCTTTCAAAGATTTAATCTTTATACAATAAAATGGTCTAGTGACATAATAGGCACATCGATTGAGGTATTTTCATTCGAAAAATTTATCTTTAGTCTTTAAAACACTCATCGCGACTTCATAGGGAACTTGAACAAGTTAAACTCAAAGCTCTCATTTTCTTTCAAAGATTCAGTCTTTATACGATTAAAAGGTCTAGTGGCATAGTTAATACCTTGATTGAAGTAATTTCATTCAAAGATTCAATCTTTACTCACTGAAACACTCTTCGTGATCTCAAAGGGAACTCACATAAGTTTAACTCAAACCTCTCATTTTCTTTTAAAGATTTAATATTTATACATTAAAATGGTCTAGTGACATAATAGGTTCATTGATTGAGGCATTTTCATTCAAAGATTCAATCTTTAGTCATTAAAACACTCTTCGCGACTTTATAGGGGACTCGAATATGTTAAACTCAAAACTCTCATTTTCTTTCAATGACTCAATCTTTATACATTAAAAAGGCCTAGTGACATAATAGGTACCTTGATTGAGGTAATTTCATTCAGAGATTCAATCTTTATTCATTAAAACACACTTGGTGACGTCAAAGCGAACTCGAATATGTTGAACTCAAAACTCTAATTTTCTTTCAAAGATTTAATCTTTATACATTCAAATGGTCTAGTGACATATTGGGCACCTTCATTGACGTAATTTCATTCAAACCTTTAATGTTTATACATTAAAATGGTCTAGTGACATAACAGGTACCTTGATTGGGGTATTCTCGTACAAAGATTCAATCTTTAGTCATTAAAACACTCTTCGCGACTTCAGATGGAACTTGAAAAAGTTAAACTCAAAACTCTCATTTGTTTTCAAGGATTCAATCTTTATACATTAAAAGGTCTGATGACGTAATAGTTACCTTGATTGATGTAATCTCATCACAGATTCAGTCTTTACTCTCAAAAACACTCTTTATAACGTCAAAAGAAACTCGAATAGGTTTAACTCAAAACTCCCATTTTCTTTCAAAGATTTAGAAATTGGGTAATACAATGGTTCAGTGACGTAACAAGTACCTTGACTGAGGTACTTTCATTCAAAGATTCAATCTTTTCTCATTAAAGCACTCTTCTGGACGTCAAAGGGAACTCGAACAAGCTTAACTCAAAACTCTCATTTTCTTTCCAAGATTTAATCTTTATAGATTAAAAAGGTATACTGACATAATAGGTACCTTGATTGAGGTATTTTTCTTTCAAAGATTCCACCTTTTGTCATTAAAGCACTCTTCGCAACTCTATAGGGAACTCGAAAAAGTTAATCTCAAAACTCTAATTTTCATTCAAAGATTCAATCTTTACACGTTAAAAAGGACTAGTGACATAATAGGTACCTTGATTGAGATAATTTCTTTCAAAGATTCAATCTTTACTCATGAAAACACTCTTCGGAACGTCGAAGGAAACTCGAATAAGTTTAACTCAAAACCCTCGCTTTTCTTTCAAAGATTCAATCTTGAACCATTAAAGAGGTCCAGTGACATAATAGGTACCTTGATTGAAGTAATTTCATTCAAAGATTCAATCTTTACTCATTAAAACGCTATTCGTGACGTCAAAGCGAACTCGAATAAGATTAACTCAAAACTCTCATTTTCTTTCAAAGATTCAATTCTTTATATATTAAAAATGTCTAGGGACATAACAGGTACCTAGATTGAGGTAATTTCATTCAAAGATTCAATCCTTACTCATTAAAACACTGTTCGTGAAGTCAAAGGGAACTCGAACGAGTTTAACAAAAAAACTCTCATTTTTTTCAAAGATTTAATCTTTATACATTAAAATGGTCAAGTGACATAATATATACCTCGATTGAGGTATTTTCATTCAAGGATTCAATCTCTACTCATTAAAACACTCTTCGGGACGTCAATCGGAACTTGAATAAGTTTAACTAAAAACTCTCATTTTCTTTCAATGATTCAATTTTTATACATTATAATAGGCGAGTGGTATAATAGGTACCTTGATTGATGTATTTTCTTTCAAAGATTCAATCTTTACTCATTAAAGCACTCTTCTGGACGTCAAAGGGTACTCTCAAATAAGTTTAACTCAAAACTCTAATTTTCTTTCAAAGATTCAATCTTTATAGATTAAAAAGGTCTACTGACATAATAGGTACCTTGATTGAGATATTTTTCTTTCAAGGATTAAATCTTTAGGGATTAAAACACTCTTCGCAACTTCATAGGGAACTCGAATAAGTTAAACTCGGAACTCTAATTTTCATTCAAAGATTTAACCTTTATAAGTTAAAAAGGTCTAGTGACATAATAGGTACCTTGATTGACATAATTTCATTCAAAGATTCAACCTTTACTCATAAAATCCCTCTTCGGAATGTCGAAGGGAACTCGAATGAATTTGACTCGAAACTCTCATTTTATTTCAAAGATTCAATCTTTAAACATTAAATAGATCTAGTGACATAATAGGTACCTTGATTGAGGAAATTTCAATTAAAGATTCAACTTTCACTCATTAAAACACTCTTTGTGACGTCAAAGGGAACTCGAATATGTTTTAACTCAAAACTCTCATTTTCTTTCAAAGATTTAATCTCTGTACATTAAAATGGTCCAGTGACATAATAGGTCTAATGACATAATTGGTACCTTGAATGAGGTAATTTCAATCAAAGATTGAATCTTTACTCATTAAAACGTTCTTCGTGACGTCAAAGGGAACTTGAATTAGCTTAGCACAAAACTCTCATTTTCTTTCAAAGATTTAATCTTCTTACGTTAAAACGGTCTACTGACATAATATGTACCTTGATTGTTGTATTTTCATTCAAAGATTCATTTTTTACTCTTTAAAACGCTCTTCGGGACGTCAATGGGAACTCGATTAAGTTTAACTCAGATCTCACATTTTCTTTCAAAGATTCAATCTTTATACATTAAAAAGGTGGAGTGACATAAAAGGTACCTTGATTGGGGTATTTTCATACAAAGATTTAATCTTCAGTCATTGAAACACTGTTCGCGACTTCCTAGGGAGCTTGAATAAGTTAAACTCAAAACTCAAATTTTCTTTAAAAGATTCAATCTTTATACATTAAAATGGTCTAGAGACATAATAAGTCCCCAAATTGAGGTAATTCAATTCAAGGACTCAATCTTTACTCATTAAAACACTCTTCGTTACGTCAAAGCGAATTCGAATAAGTTTAAATCAAGACTCTCATTTTCTTTCAAAGATTTAATCTTTATACAATAAAATGGTCTAGTGACATAATAGGCACATCGATTGAGGTATTTTCATTCGAAAAATTTATCTTTAGTCTTTAAAACACTCATCGCGACTTCATAGGGAACTTGAACAAGTTAAACTCAAAGCTCTCATTTTCTTTCAAAGATTCAGTCTTTATACGATTAAAAGGTCTAGTGGCATAGTTAATACCTTGATTGAAGTAATTTCATTCAAAGATTCAATCTTTACTCACTGAAACACTCTTCGTGATCTCAAAGGGAACTCACATAAGTTTAACTCAAACCTCTCATTTTCTTTTAAAGATTTAATATTTATACATTAAAATGGTCTAGTGACATAATAGGTTCATTGATTGAGGCATTTTCATTCAAAGATTCAATCTTTAGTCATTAAAACACTCTTCGCGACTTTATAGGGGACTCGAATATGTTAAACTCAAAACTCTCATTTTCTTTCAATGACTCAATCTTTATACATTAAAAATGCCTAGTGACATAATAGGTACCTTGATTGAGGTAATTTCATTCAGAGATTCAATCTTTATTCATTAAAACACACTTGGTGACGTCAAAGCGAACTCGAATATGTTGAACTCAAAACTCTAATTTTCTTTCAAAGATTTAATCTTTATACATTCAAATGGTCTAGTGACATATTGGGCACCTTCATTGACGTAATTTCATTCAAACCTTTAATGTTTATACATTAAAATGGTCTAGTGACATAACAGGTACCTTGATTGGGGTATTCTCGTACAAAGATTCAATCTTTAGTCATTAAAACACTCTTCGCGACTTCAGATGGAACTTGAAAAAGTTAAACTCAAAACTCTCATTTGTTTTCAAGGATTCAATCTTTATACATTAAAAGGTCTGATGACGTAATAGTTACCTTGATTGATGTAATCTCATCACAGATTCAGTCTTTACTCTCAAAAACACTCTTTATAACGTCAAAAGAAACTCGAATAGGTTTAACTCAAAACTCCCATTTTCTTTCAAAGATTTAGAAATTGGGTAATACAATGGTTCAGTGACGTAACAAGTACCTTGACTGAGGTACTTTCATTCAAAGATTCAATCTTTTCTCATTAAAGCACTCTTCTGGACGTCAAAGGGAACTCGAACAAGCTTAACTCAAAACTCTCATTTTCTTTCCAAGATTTAATCTTTATAGATTAAAAAGGTATACTGACATAATAGGTACCTTGATTGAGGTATTTTTCTTTCAAAGATTCCACCTTTTGTCATTAAAGCACTCTTCGCAACTCTATAGGGAACTCGAAAAAGTTAATCTCAAAACTCTAATTTTCATTCAAAGATTCAATCTTTACACGTTAAAAAGGACTAGTGACATAATAGGTACCTTGATTGAGATAATTTCTTTCAAAGATTCAATCTTTACTCATGAAAACACTCTTCGGAACGTCGAAGGAAACTCGAATAAGTTTAACTCAAAACTCTCGCTTTTCTTTCAAAGATTCAATCTTGAACCATTAAAGAGGTCCAGTGACATAATAGGTACCTTGATTGAAGTAATTTCATTCAAAGATTCAATCTTTACTCATTAAAACGCTATTCGTGACATCAAAGCGAACTCGAATAAGATTAACTCAAAACTCTCATTTTCTTTCAAAGATTCAATTCTTTATATATTAAAAATGTCTAGGGACATAACAGGTACCTAGATTGAGGTAATTTCATTCAAAGATTCAATCCTTACTCATTAAAACACTCTTCGTGAAGTCAAAGGGAACTCGAACGAGTTTAACAAAAAACTCTCATTTTTTTTCAAAGATTTAATCTTTATACATTAAAATGGTCTAGTGACATAATATATACCTCGATTGAGGTATTTTCATTCAAGGATTCAATCTCTACTCATTAAAACACTCTTCGGGACGTCAATCGGAACTTGAATAAGTTTAACTAAAAACTCTCATTTTCTTTCAATGATTCAATTTTTATACATTATAATAGGCGAGTGGTATAATAGGTACCTTGATTGATGTATTTTCTTTCAAAGATTCAATCTTTACTCATTAAAGCACTCTTCTGGACGTCAAAGGGTACTCTCAAATAAGTTTAACTCAAAACTCTAATTTTCTTTCAAAGATTCAATCTTTATAGATTAAAAAGGTCTACTGACATAATAGGTACCTTGATTGAGATATTTTTCTTTCAAGGATTAAATCTTTAGGGATTAAAACACTCTTCGCAACTTCATAGGGAACTCGAATAAGTTAAACTCGGAACTCTAATTTTCATTCAAAGATTTAACCTTTATAAGTTAAAAAGGTCTAGTGACATAATAGGTACCTTGATTGACATAATTTCATTCAAAGATTCAACCTTTACTCATAAAATCCCTCTTCGGAATGTCGAAGGGAACTCGAATGAATTTGACTCGAAACTCTCATTTTATTTCAAAGATTCAATCTTTAAACATTAAATAGATCTAGTGACATAATAGGTACCTTGATTGAGGAAATTTCAATTAAAGATTCAACTTTCACTCATTAAAACACTCTTTGTGACGTCAAAGGGAACTCGAATATGTTTTAACTCAAAACTCTCATTTTCTTTCAAAGATTTAATCTCTGTACATTAAAATGGTCCAGTGACATAATAGGTCTAATGACATAATTGGTACCTTGAATGAGGTAATTTCAATCAAAGATTGAATCTTTACTCATTAAAACGTTCTTCGTGACGTCAAAGAGAACTTGAATTAGCTTAGCACAAAACTCTCATTAATTTATTTCAAAGATTTAATCTTCTTACGTTAAAACGGTCTACTGACATAATATGTACCTTGATTGTTGTATTTTCATTCAAAGATTCATTTTTTACTCCTTAAAACGCTCTTCGGGACGTCAATGGGAACTCGATTAAGTTTAACTCAGATCTCACATTTTCTTTCAAAGATTCAATCTTTATACATTAAAAAGGTGGAGTGACATAAAAGGTACCTTGATTGGGGTATTTTCATACAAAGATTTAATCTTCAGTCATTGAAACACTGTTCGCGACTTCCTAGGGAGCTTGAATAAGTTAAACTCAAAACTCAAATTTTCTTTAAAAGATTCAATCTTTATACATTAAAATGGTCTAGAGACATAATAAGTCCCCAAATTGAGGTAATTCAATTCAAGGACTCAATCTTTACTCATTAAAACACTCTTCGTTACGTCAAAGCGAATTCGAATAAGTTTAAATCAAGACTCTCATTTTCTTTCAAAGATTTAATCTTTATACAATAAAATGGTCTAGTGACATAATAGGCACATCGATTGAGGTATTTTCATTCGAAAAATTTATCTTTAGTCTTTAAAACACTCATCGCGACTTCATAGGGAACTTGAACAAGTTAAACTCAAAGCTCTCATTTTCTTTCAAAGATTCAGTCTTTATACGATTAAAAGGTCTAGTGGCATAGTTAATACCTTGATTGAAGTAATTTCATTCAAAGATTCAATCTTTACTCACTGAAACACTCTTCGTGATCTCAAAGGGAACTCAAATAAGTTTAACTCAAACCTCTCATTTTCTTTTAAAGATTTAATATTTATACATTAAAATGGTCTAGTGACATAATAGGTTCATTGATTGAGGCATTTTCATTCAAAGATTCAATCTTTAGTCATTAAAACACTCTTCGCGACTTTATAGGGGACTCGAATATGTTAAACTCAAAACTCTCATTTTCTTTCAATGACTCAATCTTTATACATTAAAAAGGCCTAGTGACATAATAGGTACCTTGATTGAGGTAATTTCATTCAGAGATTCAATCTTTATTCATTAAAACACACTTGGTGACGTCAAAGCGAACTCGAATATGTTGAACTCAAAACTCTAATTTTCTTTCAAAGATTTAATCTTTATACATTCAAATGGTCTAGTGACATATTGGGCACCTTCATTGACGTAATTTCATTCAAACCTTTAATGTTTATACATTAAAATGGTCTAGTGACATAACAGGTACCTTGATTGGGGTATTCTCGTACAAAGATTCAATCTTTAGTCATTAAAACACTCTTCGCGACTTCAGATGGAACTTGAAAAAGTTAAACTCAAAACTCTCATTTGTTTTCAAGGATTCAATCTTTATACATTAAAAGGTCTGATGACGTAATAGTTACCTTGATTGATGTAATCTCATCACAGATTCAGTCTTTACTCTCTAAAACACTCTTTATAACGTCAAAAGAAACTCGAATAGGTTTAACTCAAAACTCCCATTTTCTTTCAAAGATTTAGAAATTGGGTAATACAATGGTTCAGTGACGTAACAAGTACCTTGACTGAGGTACTTTCATTCAAAGATTCAATCTTTTCTCATTAAAGCACTCTTCTGGACGTCAAAGGGAACTCGAACAAGCTTAACTCAAAACTCTCATTTTCTTTCTAAGATTTAATCTTTATAGATTAAAAAGGTATACTGACATAATAGGTACCTTGATTGAGGTATTTTTCTTTCAAAGATTCCACCTTTTGTCATTAAAGCACTCTTCGCAACTCTATAGGGAACTCGAAAAAGTTAATCTCAAAACTCTAATTTTCATTCAAAGATTCAATCTTTACACGTTAAAAAGGACTAGTGACATAATAGGTACCTTGATTGAGATAATTTCTTTCAAAGATTCAATCTTTACTCATGAAAACACTCTTCGGAACGTCGAAGGAAACTCGAATAAGTTTAACTCAAAACTCTCGCTTTTCTTTCAAAGATTCAATCTTGAACCATTAAAGAGGTCCAGTGACATAATAGGTACCTTGATTGAAGTAATTTCATTCAAAGATTCAATCTTTACTCATTAAAACGCTATTCGTGACATCAAAGCGAACTCGAATAAGATTAACTCAAAACTCTCATTTTCTTTCAAAGATTCAATTCTTTATATATTAAAAATGTCTAGGGACATAACAGGTACCTAGATTGAGGTAATTTCATTCAAAGATTCAATCCTTACTCATTAAAACACTCTTCGTGAAGTCAAAGGGAACTCGAACGAGTTTAACAAAAAACTCTCATTTTTTTTCAAAGATTTAATCTTTATACATTAAAATGGTCTAGTGACATAATATATACCTCGATTGAGGTATTTTCATTCAAGGATTCAATCTCTACTCATTAAAACACTCTTCGGGACGTCAATCGGAACTTGAATAAGTTTAACTAAAAACTCTCATTTTCTTTCAATGATTCAATTTTTATACATTATAATAGGCGAGTGGTATAATAGGTACCTTGATTGATGTATTTTCTTTCAAAGATTCAATCTTTACTCATTAAAGCACTCTTCTGGACGTCAAAGGGTACTCTCAAATAAGTTTAACTCAAAACTCTAATTTTCTTTCAAAGATTCAATCTTTATAGATTAAAAAGGTCTACTGACATAATAGGTACCTTGATTGAGATATTTTTCTTTCAAGGATTAAATCTTTAGGGATTAAAACACTCTTCGCAACTTCATAGGGAACTCGAATAAGTTAAACTCGGAACTCTAATTTTCATTCAAAGATTTAACCTTTATAAGTTAAAAAGGTCTAGTGACATAATAGGTACCTTGATTGACATAATTTCATTCAAAGATTCAACCTTTACTCATAAAATCCCTCTTCGGAATGTCGAAGGGAACTCGAATGAATTTGACTCGAAACTCTCATTTTATTTCAAAGATTCAATCTTTAAACATTAAATAGATCTAGTGACATAATAGGTACCTTGATTGAGGAAATTTCAATTAAAGATTCAACTTTCACTCATTAAAACACTCTTTGTGACGTCAAAGGGAACTCGAATATGTTTTAACTCAAAACTCTCATTTTCTTTCAAAGATTTAATCTCTGTACATTAAAATGGTCCAGTGACATAATAGGTCTAATGACATAATTGGTACCTTGAATGAGGTAATTTCAATCAAAGATTGAATCTTTACTCATTAAAACGTTCTTCGTGACGTCAAAGAAAACTTGAATTAGCTTAGCACAAAACTCTCATTAATTTATTTCAAAGATTTAATCTTCTTACGTTAAAACGGTCTACTGACATAATATGTACCTTGATTGTTGTATTTTCATTCAAAGATTCATTTTTTACTCCTTAAAACGCTCTTCGGGACGTCAATGGGAACTCGATTAAGTTTAACTCAGATCTCACATTTTCTTTCAAAGATTCAATCTTTATACATTAAAAAGGTGGAGTGACATAAAAGGTACCTTGATTGGGGTATTTTCATACAAAGATTTAATCTTCAGTCATTGAAACACTGTTCGCGACTTCCTAGGGAGCTTGAATAAGTTAAACTCAAAACTCAAATTTTCTTTAAAAGATTCAATCTTTATACATTAAAATGGTCTAGAGACATAATAAGTCCCCAAATTGAGGTAATTCAATTCAAGGACTCAATCTTTACTCATTAAAACACTCTTCGTTACGTCAAAGCGAATTCGAATAAGTTTAAATCAAGACTCTCATTTTCTTTCAAAGATTTAATCTTTATACAATAAAATGGTCTAGTGACATAATAGGCACATCGATTGAGGTATTTTCATTCGAAAAATTTATCTTTAGTCTTTAAAACACTCATCGCGACTTCATAGGGAACTTGAACAAGTTAAACTCAAAGCTCTCATTTTCTTTCAAAGATTCAGTCTTTATACGATTAAAAGGTCTAGTGGCATAGTTAATACCTTGATTGAAGTAATTTCATTCAAAGATTCAATCTTTACTCACTGAAACACTCTTCGTGATCTCAAAGGGAACTCAAATAAGTTTAACTCAAACCTCTCATTTTCTTTTAAAGATTTAATATTTATACATTAAAATGGTCTAGTGACATAATAGGTTCATTGATTGAGGCATTTTCATTCAAAGATTCAATCTTTAGTCATTAAAACACTCTTCGCGACTTTATAGGGGACTCGAATATGTTAAACTCAAAACTCTCATTTTCTTTCAATGACTCAATCTTTATACATTAAAAAGGCCTAGTGACATAATAGGTACCTTGATTGAGGTAATTTCATTCAGAGATTCAATCTTTATTCATTAAAACACACTTGGTGACGTCAAAGCGAACTCGAATATGTTGAACTCAAAACTCTAATTTTCTTTCAAAGATTTAATCTTTATACATTCAAATGGTCTAGTGACATATTGGGCACCTTCATTCAAACCTTTAATGTTTATACATTAAAATGGTCTAGTGACATAATAGGTACCTTGATTGGGGTATTCTCGTACAAAGATTCAATCTTTAGTCATTAAAACACTCTTCGCGACTTCAGATGGAACTTGAAAAAGTTAAACTCAAAACTCTCATTTGTTTTCAAGGATTCAATCTTTATACATTAAAAGGTCTGATGACGTAATAGTTACCTTGATTGATGTAATCTCATCACAGATTCAGTCTTTACTCTCTAAAACACTCTTTATAACGTCAAAAGAAACTCGAATAGGTTTAACTCAAAACTCCCATTTTCTTTCAAAGATTTAGAAATTGGGTAATACAATGGTTCAGTGACGTAACAAGTACCTTGACTGAGGTACTTTCATTCAAAGATTCAATCTTTTCTCATTAAAGCACTCTTCTGGACGTCAAAGGGAACTCGAACAAGCTTAACTCAAAACTCTCATTTTCTTTCTAAGATTTAATCTTTATAGATTAAAAAGGTATACTGACATAATAGGTACCTTGATTGAGGTATTTTTCTTTCAAAGATTCCACCTTTTGTCATTAAAGCACTCTTCGCAACTCTATAGGGAACTCGAAAAAGTTAATCTCAAAACTCTAATTTTCATTCAAAGATTCAATCTTTACACGTTAAAAAGGACTAGTGACATAATAGGTACCTTGATTGAGATAATTTCTTTCAAAGATTCAATCTTTACTCATGAAAACACTCTTCGGAACGTCGAAGGAAACTCGAATAAGTTTAACTCAAAACTCTCGCTTTTCTTTCAAAGATTCAATCTTGAACCATTAAAGAGGTCCAGTGACATAATAGGTACCTTGATTGAAGTAATTTCATTCAAAGATTCAATCTTTACTCATTAAAACGCTATTCGTGACATCAAAGCGAACTCGAATAAGATTAACTCAAAACTCTCATTTTCTTTCAAAGATTCAATTCTTTATATATTAAAAATGTCTAGGGACATAACAGGTACCTAGATTGAGGTAATTTCATTCAAAGATTCAATCCTTACTCATTAAAACACTCTTCGTGAAGTCAAAGGGAACTCGAACGAGTTTAACAAAAAACTCTCATTTTTTTCAAAGATTTAATCTTTATACATTAAAATGGTCTAGTGACATAATATATACCTCGATTGAGGTATTTTCATTCAAGGATTCAATCTCTACTCATTAAAACACTCTTCGGGACGTCAATCGGAACTTGAATAAGTTTAACTAAAAACTCTCATTTTCTTTCAATGATTCAATTTTTATACATTATAATAGGCGAGTGGTATAATAGGTACCTTGATTGATGTATTTTCTTTCAAAGATTCAATCTTTACTCATTAAAGCACTCTTCTGGACGTCAAAGGGTACTCTCAAATAAGTTTAACTCAAAACTCTAATTTTCTTTCAAAGATTCAATCTTTATAGATTAAAAAGGTCTACTGACATAATAGGTACCTTGATTGAGATATTTTTCTTTCAAGGATTAAATCTTTAGGGATTAAAACACTCTTCGCAACTTCATAGGGAACTCGAATAAGTTAAACTCGGAACTCTAATTTTCATTCAAAGATTTAACCTTTATAAGTTAAAAAGGTCTAGTGACATAATAGGTACCTTGATTGACATAATTTCATTCAAAGATTCAACCTTTACTCATAAAATCCCTCTTCGGAATGTCGAAGGGAACTCGAATGAATTTGACTCGAAACTCTCATTTTATTTCAAGATTCAATCTTTAAACATTAAATAGATCTAGTGACATAATAGGTACCTTGATTGAGGAAATTTCAATTAAAGATTCAACTTTCACTCATTAAAACACTCTTTGTGACGTCAAAGGGAACTCGAATATGTTTTAACTCAAAACTCTCATTTTCTTTCAAAGATTTAATCTCTGTACATTAAAATGGTCCAGTGACATAATAGGTCTAATGACATAATTGGTACCTTGAATGAGGTAATTTCAATCAAAGATTGAATCTTTACTCATTAAAACGTTCTTCGTGACGTCAAAGAGAACTTGAATTAGCTTAGCACAAAACTCTCATTAATTTATTTCAAAGATTTAATCTTCTTACGTTAAAACGGTCTACTGACATAATATGTACCTTGATTGTTGTATTTTCATTCAAAGATTCATTTTTTACTCTTTAAAACGCTCTTCGGGACGTCAATGGGAACTCGATTAAGTTTAACTCAGATCTCACATTTTCTTTCAAAGATTCAATCTTTATATATTAAAAAGGTGGAGTGACATAAAAGGTACCTTGATTGGGGTATTTTCATACAAAGATTTAATCTTCAGTCATTGAAACACTGTTCGCGACTTCCTAGGGAGCTTGAATAAGTTAAACTCAAAACTCAAATTTTCTTTAAAAGATTCAATCTTTATACATTAAAATGGTCTAGAGACATAATAAGTCCCCAAATTGAGGTAATTCAATTCAAGGACTCAATCTTTACTCATTAAAACACTCTTCGTTACGTCAAAGCGAATTCGAATAAGTTTAAATCAAGACTCTCATTTTCTTTCAAAGATTTAATCTTTATACAATAAAATGGTCTAGTGACATAATAGGCACATCGATTGAGGTATTTTCATTCGAAAAATTTATCTTTAGTCTTTAAAACACTCATCGCGACTTCATAGGGAACTTGAACAAGTTAAACTCAAAGCTCTCATTTTCTTTCAAAGATTCAGTCTTTATACGATTAAAAGGTCTAGTGGCATAGTTAATACCTTGATTGAAGTAATTTCATTCAAAGATTCAATCTTTACTCACTGAAACACTCTTCGTGATCTCAAAGGGAACTCAAATAAGTTTAACTCAAACCTCTCATTTTCTTTTAAAGATTTAATATTTATACATTAAAATGGTCTAGTGACATAATAGGTTCATTGATTGAGGCATTTTCATTCAAAGATTCAATCTTTAGTCATTAAAACACTCTTCGCGACTTTATAGGGGACTCGAATATGTTAAACTCAAAACTCTCATTTTCTTTCAATGACTCAATCTTTATACATTAAAAAGGCCTAGTGACATAATAGGTACCTTGATTGAGGTAATTTCATTCAGAGATTCAATCTTTATTCATTAAAACACACTTGGTGACGTCAAAGCGAACTCGAATATGTTGAACTCAAAACTCTAATTTTCTTTCAAAGATTTAATCTTTATACATTCAAATGGTCTAGTGACATATTGGGCACCTTCATTGACGTAATTTCATTCAAACCTTTAATGTTTATACATTAAAATGGTCTAGTGACATAACAGGTACCTTGATTGGGGTATTCTCGTACAAAGATTCAATCTTTAGTCATTAAAACACTCTTCGCGACTTCAGATGGAACTTGAAAAAGTTAAACTCAAAACTCTCATTTGTTTTCAAGGATTCAATCTTTATACATTAAAAGGTCTGATGACGTAATAGTTACCTTGATTGATGTAATCTCATCACAGATTCAGTCTTTACTCTCTAAAACACTCTTTATAACGTCAAAAGAAACTCGAATAGGTTTAACTCAAAACTCCCATTTTCTTTCAAAGATTTAGAAATTGGGTAATACAATGGTTCAGTGACGTAACAAGTACCTTGACTGAGGTACTTTCATTCAAAGATTCAATCTTTTCTCATTAAAGCACTCTTCTGGACGTCAAAGGGAACTCGAACAAGCTTAACTCAAAACTCTCATTTTCTTTCTAAGATTTAATCTTTATAGATTAAAAAGGTATACTGACATAATAGGTACCTTGATTGAGGTATTTTTCTTTCAAAGATTCCACCTTTTGTCATTAAAGCACTCTTCGCAACTCTATAGGGAACTCGAAAAAGTTAATCTCAAAACTCTAATTTTCATTCAAAGATTCAATCTTTACACGTTAAAAAGGACTAGTGACATAATAGGTACCTTGATTGAGATAATTTCTTTCAAAGATTCAATCTTTACTCATGAAAACACTCTTCGGAACGTCGAAGGAAACTCGAATAAGTTTAACTCAAAACTCTCGCTTTTCTTTCAAAGATTCAATCTTGAACCATTAAAGAGGTCCAGTGACATAATAGGTACCTTGATTGAAGTAATTTCATTCAAAGATTCAATCTTTACTCATTAAAACGCTATTCGTGACATCAAAGCGAACTCGAATAAGATTAACTCAAAACTCTCATTTTCTTTCAAAGATTCAATTCTTTATATATTAAAAATGTCTAGGGACATAACAGGTACCTAGATTGAGGTAATTTCATTCAAAGATTCAATCCTTACTCATTAAAACACTCTTCGTGAAGTCAAAGGGAACTCGAACGAGTTTAACAAAAAACTCTCATTTTTTTCAAAGATTTAATCTTTATACATTAAAATGGTCTAGTGACATAATATATACCTCGATTGAGGTATTTTCATTCAAGGATTCAATCTCTACTCATTAAAACACTCTTCGGGACGTCAATCGGAACTTGAATAAGTTTAACTAAAAACTCTCATTTTCTTTCAATGATTCAATTTTTATACATTATAATAGGCGAGTGGTATAATAGGTACCTTGATTGATGTATTTTCTTTCAAAGATTCAATCTTTACTCATTAAAGCACTCTTCTGGACGTCAAAGGGTACTCTCAAATAAGTTTAACTCAAAACTCTAATTTTCTTTCAAAGATTCAATCTTTATAGATTAAAAAGGTCTACTGACATAATAGGTACCTTGATTGAGATATTTTTCTTTCAAGGATTAAATCTTTAGGGATTAAAACACTCTTCGCAACTTCATAGGGAACTCGAATAAGTTAAACTCGGAACTCTAATTTTCATTCAAAGATTTAACCTTTATAAGTTAAAAAGGTCTAGTGACATAATAGGTACCTTGATTGACATAATTTCATTCAAAGATTCAACCTTTACTCATAAAATCCCTCTTCGGAATGTCGAAGGGAACTCGAATGAATTTGACTCGAAACTCTCATTTTATTTCAAAGATTCAATCTTTAAACATTAAATAGATCTAGTGACATAATAGGTACCTTGATTGAGGAAATTTCAATTAAAGATTCAACTTTCACTCATTAAAACACTCTTTGTGACGTCAAAGGGAACTCGAATATGTTTTAACTCAAAACTCTCATTTTCTTTCAAAGATTTAATCTCTGTACATTAAAATGGTCCAGTGACATAATAGGTCTAATGACATAATTGGTACCTTGAATGAGGTAATTTCAATCAAAGATTGAATCTTTACTCATTAAAACGTTCTTCGTGACGTCAAAGAGAACTTGAATTAGCTTAGCACAAAACTCTCATTAATTTATTTCAAAGATTTAATCTTCTTACGTTAAAACGGTCTACTGACATAATATGTACCTTGATTGTTGTATTTTCATTCAAAGATTCATTTTTTACTCTTTAAAACGCTCTTCGGGACGTCAATGGGAACTCGATTAAGTTTAACTCAGATCTCACATTTTCTTTCAAAGATTCAATCTTTATACATTAAAAAGGTGGAGTGACATAAAAGGTACCTTGATTGGGGTATTTTCATACAAAGATTTAATCTTCAGTCATTGAAACACTGTTCGCGACTTCCTAGGGAGCTTGAATAAGTTAAACTCAAAACTCAAATTTTCTTTAAAAGATTCAATCTTTATACATTAAAATGGTCTAGAGACATAATAAGTCCCCAAATTGAGGTAATTCAATTCAAGGACTCAATCTTTACTCATTAAAACACTCTTCGTTACGTCAAAGCGAATTCGAATAAGTTTAAATCAAGACTCTCATTTTCTTTCAAAGATTTAATCTTTATACAATAAAATGGTCTAGTGACATAATAGGCACATCGATTGAGGTATTTTCATTCGAAAAATTTATCTTTAGTCTTTAAAACACTCATCGCGACTTCATAGGGAACTTGAACAAGTTAAACTCAAAGCTCTCATTTTCTTTCAAAGATTCAGTCTTTATACGATTAAAAGGTCTAGTGGCATAGTTAATACCTTGATTGAAGTAATTTCATTCAAAGATTCAATCTTTACTCACTGAAACACTCTTCGTGATCTCAAAGGGAACTCAAATAAGTTTAACTCAAACCTCTCATTTTCTTTTAAAGATTTAATATTTATACATTAAAATGGTCTAGTGACATAATAGGTTCATTGATTGAGGCATTTTCATTCAAAGATTCAATCTTTAGTCATTAAAACACTCTTCGCGACTTTATAGGGGACTCGAATATGTTAAACTCAAAACTCTCATTTTCTTTCAATGACTCAATCTTTATACATTAAAAAGGCCTAGTGACATAATAGGTACCTTGATTGAGGTAATTTCATTCAGAGATTCAATCTTTATTCATTAAAACACACTTGGTGACGTCAAAGCGAACTCGAATATGTTGAACTCAAAACTCTAATTTTCTTTCAAAGATTTAATCTTTATACATTCAAATGGTCTAGTGACATATTGGGCACCTTCATTGACGTAATTTCATTCAAACCTTTAATGTTTATACATTAAAATGGTCTAGTGACATAACAGGTACCTTGATTGGGGTATTCTCGTACAAAGATTCAATCTTTAGTCATTAAAACACTCTTCGCGACTTCAGATGGAACTTGAAAAAGTTAAACTCAAAACTCTCATTTGTTTTCAAGGATTCAATCTTTATACATTAAAAGGTCTGATGACGTAATAGTTACCTTGATTGATGTAATCTCATCACAGATTCAGTCTTTACTCTCTAAAACACTCTTTATAACGTCAAAAGAAACTCGAATAGGTTTAACTCAAAACTCCCATTTTCTTTCAAAGATTTAGAAATTGGGTAATACAATGGTTCAGTGACGTAACAAGTACCTTGACTGAGGTACTTTCATTCAAAGATTCAATCTTTTCTCATTAAAGCACTCTTCTGGACGTCAAAGGGAACTCGAACAAGCTTAACTCAAAACTCTCATTTTCTTTCTAAGATTTAATCTTTATAGATTAAAAAGGTATACTGACATAATAGGTACCTTGATTGAGGTATTTTTCTTTCAAAGATTCCACCTTTTGTCATTAAAGCACTCTTCGCAACTCTATAGGGAACTCGAAAAAGTTAATCTCAAAACTCTAATTTTCATTCAAAGATTCAATCTTTACACGTTAAAAAGGACTAGTGACATAATAGGTACCTTGATTGAGATAATTTCTTTCAAAGATTCAATCTTTACTCATGAAAACACTCTTCGGAACGTCGAAGGAAACTCGAATAAGTTTAACTCAAAACTCTCGCTTTTCTTTCAAAGATTCAATCTTGAACCATTAAAGAGGTCCAGTGACATAATAGGTACCTTGATTGAAGTAATTTCATTCAAAGATTCAATCTTTACTCATTAAAACGCTATTCGTGACATCAAAGCGAACTCGAATAAGATTAACTCAAAACTCTCATTTTCTTTCAAAGATTCAATTCTTTATATATTAAAAATGTCTAGGGACATAACAGGTACCTAGATTGAGGTAATTTCATTCAAAGATTCAATCCTTACTCATTAAAACACTCTTCGTGAAGTCAAAGGGAACTCGAACGAGTTTAACAAAAAACTCTCATTTTTTTCAAAGATTTAATCTTTATACATTAAAATGGTCTAGTGACATAATATATACCTCGATTGAGGTATTTTCATTCAAGGATTCAATCTCTACTCATTAAAACACTCTTCGGGACGTCAATCGGAACTTGAATAAGTTTAACTAAAAACTCTCATTTTCTTTCAATGATTCAATTTTTATACATTATAATAGGCGAGTGGTATAATAGGTACCTTGATTGATGTATTTTCTTTCAAAGATTCAATCTTTACTCATTAAAGCACTCTTCTGGACGTCAAAGGGTACTCTCAAATAAGTTTAACTCAAAACTCTAATTTTCTTTCAAAGATTCAATCTTTATAGATTAAAAAGGTCTACTGACATAATAGGTACCTTGATTGAGATATTTTTCTTTCAAGGATTAAATCTTTAGGGATTAAAACACTCTTCGCAACTTCATAGGGAACTCGAATAAGTTAAACTCGGAACTCTAATTTTCATTCAAAGATTTAACCTTTATAAGTTAAAAAGGTCTAGTGACATAATAGGTACCTTGATTGACATAATTTCATTCAAAGATTCAACCTTTACTCATAAAATCCCTCTTCGGAATGTCGAAGGGAACTCGAATGAATTTGACTCGAAACTCTCATTTTATTTCAAAGATTCAATCTTTAAACATTAAATAGATCTAGTGACATAATAGGTACCTTGATTGAGGAAATTTCAATTAAAGATTCAACTTTCACTCATTAAAACACTCTTTGTGACGTCAAAGGGAACTCGAATATGTTTTAACTCAAAACTCTCATTTTCTTTCAAAGATTTAATCTCTGTACATTAAAATGGTCCAGTGACATAATAGGTCTAATGACATAATTGGTACCTTGAATGAGGTAATTTCAATCAAAGATTGAATCTTTACTCATTAAAACGTTCTTCGTGACGTCAAAGAGAACTTGAATTAGCTTAGCACAAAACTCTCATTAATTTATTTCAAAGATTTAATCTTCTTACGTTAAAACGGTCTACTGACATAATATGTACCTTGATTGTTGTATTTTCATTCAAAGATTCATTTTTTACTCTTTAAAACGCTCTTCGGGACGTCAATGGGAACTCGATTAAGTTTAACTCAGATCTCACATTTTCTTTCAAAGATTCAATCTTTATACATTAAAAAGGTGGAGTGACATAAAAGGTACCTTGATTGGGGTATTTTCATACAAAGATTTAATCTTCAGTCATTGAAACACTGTTCGCGACTTCCTAGGGAGCTTGAATAAGTTAAACTCAAAACTCAAATTTTCTTTAAAAGATTCAATCTTTATACATTAAAATGGTCTAGAGACATAATAAGTCCCCAAATTGAGGTAATTCAATTCAAGGACTCAATCTTTACTCATTAAAACACTCTTCGTTACGTCAAAGCGAATTCGAATAAGTTTAAATCAAGACTCTCATTTTCTTTCAAAGATTTAATCTTTATACAATAAAATGGTCTAGTGACATAATAGGCACATCGATTGAGGTATTTTCATTCGAAAAATTTATCTTTAGTCTTTAAAACACTCATCGCGACTTCATAGGGAACTTGAACAAGTTAAACTCAAAGCTCTCATTTTCTTTCAAAGATTCAGTCTTTATACGATTAAAAGGTCTAGTGGCATAGTTAATACCTTGATTGAAGTAATTTCATTCAAAGATTCAATCTTTACTCACTGAAACACTCTTCGTGATCTCAAAGGGAAGTCAAATAAGTTTAACTCAAACCTCTCATTTTCTTTTAAAGATTTAATATTTATACATTAAAATGGTCTAGTGACATAATAGGTTCATTGATTGAGGCATTTTCATTCAAAGATTCAATCTTTAGTCATTAAAACACTCTTCGCGACTTTATAGGGGACTCGAATATGTTAAACTCAAAACTCTCATTTTCTTTCAATGACTCAATCTTTATACATTAAAAAGGCCTAGTGACATAATAGGTACCTTGATTGAGGTAATTTCATTCAGAGATTCAATCTTTATTCATTAAAACACACTTGGTGACGTCAAAGCGAACTCGAATATGTTGAACTCAAAACTCTAATTTTCTTTCAAAGATTTAATCTTTATACATTCAAATGGTCTAGTGACATATTGGGCACCTTCATTGACGTAATTTCATTCAAACCTTTAATGTTTATACATTAAAATGGTCTAGTGACATAACAGGTACCTTGATTGGGGTATTCTCGTACAAAGATTCAATCTTTAGTCATTAAAACACTCTTCGCGACTTCAGATGGAACTTGAAAAAGTTAAACTCAAAACTCTCATTTGTTTTCAAGGATTCAATCTTTATACATTAAAAGGTCTGATGACGTAATAGTTACCTTGATTGATGTAATCTCATCACAGATTCAGTCTTTACTCTCTAAAACACTCTTTATAACGTCAAAAGAAACTCGAATAGGTTTAACTCAAAACTCCCATTTTCTTTCAAAGATTTAGAAATTGGGTAATACAATGGTTCAGTGACGTAACAAGTACCTTGACTGAGGTACTTTCATTCAAAGATTCAATCTTTTCTCATTAAAGCACTCTTCTGGACGTCAAAGGGAACTCGAACAAGCTTAACTCAAAACTCTCATTTTCTTTCTAAGATTTAATCTTTATAGATTAAAAAGGTATACTGACATAATAGGTACCTTGATTGAGGTATTTTTCTTTCAAAGATTCCACCTTTTGTCATTAAAGCACTCTTCGCAACTCTATAGGGAACTCGAAAAAGTTAATCTCAAAACTCTAATTTTCATTCAAAGATTCAATCTTTACACGTTAAAAAGGACTAGTGACATAATAGGTACCTTGATTGAGATAATTTCTTTCAAAGATTCAATCTTTACTCATGAAAACACTCTTCGGAACGTCGAAGGAAACTCGAATAAGTTTAACTCAAAACTCTCGCTTTTCTTTCAAAGATTCAATCTTGAACCATTAAAGAGGTCCAGTGACATAATAGGTACCTTGATTGAAGTAATTTCATTCAAAGATTCAATCTTTACTCATTAAAACGCTATTCGTGACATCAAAGCGAACTCGAATAAGATTAACTCAAAACTCTCATTTTCTTTCAAAGATTCAATTCTTTATATATTAAAAATGTCTAGGGACATAACAGGTACCTAGATTGAGGTAATTTCATTCAAAGATTCAATCCTTACTCATTAAAACACTCTTCGTGAAGTCAAAGGGAACTCGAACGAGTTTAACAAAAAACTCTCATTTTTTTCAAAGATTTAATCTTTATACATTAAAATGGTCTAGTGACATAATATATACCTCGATTGAGGTATTTTCATTCAAGGATTCAATCTCTACTCATTAAAACACTCTTCGGGACGTCAATCGGAACTTGAATAAGTTTAACTAAAAACTCTCATTTTCTTTCAATGATTCAATTTTTATACATTATAATAGGCGAGTGGTATAATAGGTACCTTGATTGATGTATTTTCTTTCAAAGATTCAATCTTTACTCATTAAAGCACTCTTCTGGACGTCAAAGGGTACTCTCAAATAAGTTTAACTCAAAACTCTAATTTTCTTTCAAAGATTCAATCTTTATAGATTAAAAAGGTCTACTGACATAATAGGTACCTTGATTGAGATATTTTTCTTTCAAGGATTAAATCTTTAGGGATTAAAACACTCTTCGCAACTTCATAGGGAACTCGAATAAGTTAAACTCGGAACTCTAATTTTCATTCAAAGATTTAACCTTTATAAGTTAAAAAGGTCTAGTGACATAATAGGTACCTTGATTGACATAATTTCATTCAAAGATTCAACCTTTACTCATAAAATCCCTCTTCGGAATGTCGAAGGGAACTCGAATGAATTTGACTCGAAACTCTCATTTTATTTCAAAGATTCAATCTTTAAACATTAAATAGATCTAGTGACATAATAGGTACCTTGATTGAGGAAATTTCAATTAAAGATTCAACTTTCACTCATTAAAACACTCTTTGTGACGTCAAAGGGAACTCGAATATGTTTTAACTCAAAACTCTCATTTTCTTTCAAAGATTTAATCTCTGTACATTAAAATGGTCCAGTGACATAATAGGTCTAATGACATAATTGGTACCTTGAATGAGGTAATTTCAATCAAAGATTGAATCTTTACTCATTAAAACGTTCTTCGTGACGTCAAAGAGAACTTGAATTAGCTTAGCACAAAACTCTCATTAATTTATTTCAAAGATTTAATCTTCTTACGTTAAAACGGTCTACTGACATAATATGTACCTTGATTGTTGTATTTTCATTCAAAGATTCATTTTTTACTCTTTAAAACGCTCTTCGGGACGTCAATGGGAACTCGATTAAGTTTAACTCAGATCTCACATTTTCTTTCAAAGATTCAATCTTTATACATTAAAAAGGTGGAGTGACATAAAAGGTACCTTGATTGGGGTATTTTCATACAAAGATTTAATCTTCAGTCATTGAAACACTGTTCGCGACTTCCTAGGGAGCTTGAATAAGTTAAACTCAAAACTCAAATTTTCTTTAAAAGATTCAATCTTTATACATTAAAATGGTCTAGAGACATAATAAGTCCCCAAATTGAGGTAATTCAATTCAAGGACTCAATCTTTACTCATTAAAACACTCTTCGTTACGTCAAAGCGAATTCGAATAAGTTTAAATCAAAACTCTCATTTTCTTTCAAAGATTTAATCTTTATACAATAAAATGGTCTAGTGACATAATAGGCACATCGATTGAGGTATTTTCATTCGAAAAATTTATCTTTAGTCTTTAAAACACTCATCGCGACTTCATAGGGAACTTGAACAAGTTAAACTCAAAGCTCTCATTTTCTTTCAAAGATTCAGTCTTTATACGATTAAAAGGTCTAGTGGCATAGTTAATACCTTGATTGAAGTAATTTCATTCAAAGATTCAATCTTTACTCACTGAAACACTCTTCGTGATCTCAAAGGGAACTCAAATAAATTTAACTCAAACCTCTCATTTTCTTTTAAAGATTTAATATTTATACATTAAAATGGTCTAGTGACATAATAGGTTCATTGATTGAGGCATTTTCATTCAAAGATTCAATCTTTAGTCATTAAAACACTCTTCGCGACTTTATAGGGGACTCGAATATGTTAAACTCAAAACTCTCATTTTCTTTCAATGACTCAATCTTTATACATTAAAAAGGCCTAGTGACATAATAGGTACCTTGATTGAGGTAATTTCATTCAGAGATTCAATCTTTATTCATTAAAACACACTTGGTGACGTCAAAGCGAACTCGAATATGTTGAACTCAAAACTCTAATTTTCTTTCAAAGATTTAATCTTTATACATTCAAATGGTCTAGTGACATATTGGGCACCTTCATTCAAACCTTTAATGTTTATACATTAAAATGGTCTAGTGACATAATAGGTACCTTGATTGGGGTATTCTCGTACAAAGATTCAATCTTTAGTCATTAAAACACTCTTCGCGACTTCAGATGGAACTTGAAAAAGTTAAACTCAAAACTCTCATTTGTTTTCAAGGATTCAATCTTTATACATTAAAAGGTCTGATGACGTAATAGTTACCTTGATTGATGTAATCTCATCACAGATTCAGTCTTTACTCTCTAAAACACTCTTTATAACGTCAAAAGAAACTCGAATAGGTTTAACTCAAAACTCCCATTTTCTTTCAAAGATTTAGAAATTGGGTAATACAATGGTTCAGTGACGTAACAAGTACCTTGACTGAGGTACTTTCATTCAAAGATTCAATCTTTTCTCATTAAAGCACTCTTCTGGACGTCAAAGGGAACTCGAACAAGCTTAACTCAAAACTCTCATTTTCTTTCTAAGATTTAATCTTTATAGATTAAAAAGGTATACTGACATAATAGGTACCTTGATTGACGTATTTTTCTTTCAAAGATTCCACCTTTTGTCATTAAAGCACTCTTCGCAACTCTATAGGGAACTCGAAAAAGTTAATCTCAAAACTCTAATTTTCATTCAAAGATTCAATCTTTACACGTTAAAAAGGACTAGTGACATAATAGGTACCTTGATTGAGATAATTTCTTTCAAAGATTCAATCTTTACTCATGAAAACACTCTTCGGAACGTCGAAGGAAACTCGAATAAGTTTAACTCAAAACTCTCGCTTTTCTTTCAAAGATTCAATCTTGAACCATTAAAGAGGTCCAGTGACATAATAGGTACCTTGATTGAAGTAATTTCATTCAAAGATTCAATCTTTACTCATTAAAACGCTATTCGTGACGTCAAAGCGAACTCGAATAAGATTAACTCAAAACTCTCATTTTCTTTCAAAGATTCAATTCTTTATATATTAAAAATGTCTAGGGACATAACAGGTACCTAGATTGAGGTAATTTCATTCAAAGATTCAATCCTTACTCATTAAAACACTCTTCGTGAAGTCAAAGGGAACTCGAACGAGTTTAACAAAAAACTCTCATTTTTTTCAAAGATTTAATCTTTATACATTAAAATGGTCAAGTGACATAATATATACCTCGATTGAGGTATTTTCATTCAAGGATTCAATCTCTACTCATTAAAACACTCTTCGGGACGTCAATCGGAACTTGAATAAGTTTAACTAAAAACTCTCATTTTCTTTCAATGATTCAATTTTTATACATTATAATAGGCGAGTGGTATAATAGGTACCTTGATTGATGTATTTTCTTTCAAAGATTCAATCTTTACTCATTAAAGCACTCTTCTGGACGTCAAAGGGTACTCTCAAATAAGTTTAACTCAAAACTTTAATTTTCTTTCAAAGATTCAATCTTTATAGATTAAAAAGGTCTACTGACATAATAGGTACCTTGATTGAGATATTTTTCTTTCAAGGATTAAATCTTTAGGGATTAAAACACTCTTCGCAACTTCATAGGGAACTCGAATAAGTTAAACTCGGAACTCTAATTTTCATTCAAAGATTTAACCTTTATAAGTTAAAAAGGTCTAGTGACATAATATGTACCTTGATTGACATAATTTCATTCAAAGATTCAACCTTTACTCATAAAATCCCTCTTCGGAATGTCGAAGGGAACTCGAATGAATTTAACTCGAAACTCTCATTTTATTTCAAAGATTCAATCTTTAAACATTAAATAGATCTAGTGACATAATAGGTACCGTGATTGAGGAAATTTCAATTAAAGATTCAACTTTCACTCATTAAAACACTCTTTGTGACGTCAAAGGGAACTCGAATATGTTTTAACTCAAAACTCTCATTTTCTTTCAAAGATTTAATCTCTGTACATTAAAATGGTCCAGTGACATAATAGGTCTAATGACATAATTGGTACCTTGAATGAGGTAATTTCAATCAAAGATTGAATCTTTACTCATTAAAACGTTCTTCGTGACGTCAAAGGGAACTTGAATTAGCTTAGCACAAAACTCTCATTTTCTTTCAAAGATTTAATCTTCTTACGTTAAAACGGTCTACTGACATAATATGTACCTTGATTGTTGTATTTTCATTCAAAGATTCATTTTTTACTCTTTAAAACGCTCTTCGGGACGTCAATGGGAACTCGATTAAGTTTAACTCAGATCTCACATTTTCTTTCAAAGATTCAATCTTTATACATTAAAAAGGTGGAGTGACATAAAAGGTACCTTGATTGGGGTATTTTCATACAAAGATTTAATCTTCAGTCATTGAAACACTGTTCGCGACTTCCTAGGGAGCTTGAATAAGTTAAACTCAAAACTCAAATTTTCTTTAAAAGATTCAATCTTTATACATTAAAATGGTCTAGAGACATAATAAGTCCCCAAATTGAGGTAATTCAATTCAAGGACTCAATCTTTACTCATTAAAACACTCTTCGTTACGTCAAAGCGAATTCGAATAAGTTTAAATCAAGACTCTCATTTTCTTTCAAAGATTTAATCTTTATACAATAAAATGGTCTAGTGACATAATAGGCACATCGATTGAGGTATTTTCATTCGAAAAATTTATCTTTAGTCTTTAAAACACTCATCGCGACTTCATAGGGAACTTGAACAAGTTAAACTCAAAGCTCTCATTTTCTTTCAAAGATTCAGTCTTTATACGATTAAAAGGTCTAGTGGCATAGTTAATACCTTGATTGAAGTAATTTCATTCAAAGATTCAATCTTTACTCACTGAAACACTCTTCGTGATCTCAAAGGGAACTCAAATAAGTTTAACTCAAACCTCTCATTTTCTTTTAAAGATTTAATATTTATACATTAAAATGGTCTAGTGACATAATAGGTTCATTGATTGAGGCATTTTCATTCAAAGATTCAATCTTTAGTCATTAAAACACTCTTCGCGACTTTATAGGGGACTCGAATATGTTAAACTCAAAACTCTCATTTTCTTTCAATGACTCAATCTTTATACATTAAAAAGGCCTAGTGACATAATAGGTACCTTGATTGAGGTAATTTCATTCAGAGATTCAATCTTTATTCATTAAAACACACTTGGTGACGTCAAAGCGAACTCGAATATGTTGAACTCAAAACTCTAATTTTCTTTCAAAGATTTAATCTTTATACATTCAAATGGTCTAGTGACATATTGGGCACCTTCATTGACGTAATTTCATTCAAACCTTTAATGTTTATACATTAAAATGGTCTAGTGACATAACAGGTACCTTGATTGGGGTATTCTCGTACAAAGATTCAATCTTTAGTCATTAAAACACTCTTCGCGACTTCAGATGGAACTTGAAAAAGTTAAACTCAAAACTCTCATTTGTTTTCAAGGATTCAATCTTTATACATTAAAAGGTCTGATGACGTAATAGTTACCTTGATTGATGTAATCTCATCACAGATTCAGTCTTTACTCTCTAAAACACTCTTTATAACGTCAAAAGAAACTCGAATAGGTTTAACTCAAAACTCCCATTTTCTTTCAAAGATTTAGAAATTGGGTAATACAATGGTTCAGTGACGTAACAAGTACCTTGACTGAGGTACTTTCATTCAAAGATTCAATCTTTTCTCATTAAAGCACTCTTCTGGACGTCAAAGGGAACTCGAACAAGCTTAACTCAAAACTCTCATTTTCTTTCTAAGATTTAATCTTTATAGATTAAAAAGGTATACTGACATAATAGGTACCTTGATTGAGGTATTTTTCTTTCAAAGATTCCACCTTTTGTCATTAAAGCACTCTTCGCAACTCTATAGGGAACTCGAAAAAGTTAATCTCAAAACTCTAATTTTCATTCAAAGATTCAATCTTTACACGTTAAAAAGGACTAGTGACATAATAGGTACCTTGATTGAGATAATTTCTTTCAAAGATTCAATCTTTACTCATGAAAACACTCTTCGGAACGTCGAAGGAAACTCGAATAAGTTTAACTCAAAACTCTCGCTTTTCTTTCAAAGATTCAATCTTGAACCATTAAAGAGGTCCAGTGACATAATAGGTACCTTGATTGAAGTAATTTCATTCAAAGATTCAATCTTTACTCATTAAAACGCTATTCGTGACATCAAAGCGAACTCGAATAAGATTAACTCAAAACTCTCATTTTCTTTCAAAGATTCAATTCTTTATATATTAAAAATGTCTAGGGACATAACAGGTACCTAGATTGAGGTAATTTCATTCAAAGATTCAATCCTTACTCATTAAAACACTCTTCGTGAAGTCAAAGGGAACTCGAACGAGTTTAACAAAAAACTCTCATTTTTTTCAAAGATTTAATCTTTATACATTAAAATGGTCTAGTGACATAATATATACCTCGATTGAGGTATTTTCATTCAAGGATTCAATCTCTACTCATTAAAACACTCTTCGGGACGTCAATCGGAACTTGAATAAGTTTAACTAAAAACTCTCATTTTCTTTCAATGATTCAATTTTTATACATTATAATAGGCGAGTGGTATAATAGGTACCTTGATTGATGTATTTTCTTTCAAAGATTCAATCTTTACTCATTAAAGCACTCTTCTGGACGTCAAAGGGTACTCTCAAATAAGTTTAACTCAAAACTCTAATTTTCTTTCAAAGATTCAATCTTTATAGATTAAAAAGGTCTACTGACATAATAGGTACCTTGATTGAGATATTTTTCTTTCAAAGATTAAATCTTTAGGGATTAAAACACTCTTCGCAACTTCATAGGGAACTCGAATAAGTTAAACTCGGAACTCTAATTTTCATTCAAAGATTTAACCTTTATAAGTTAAAAAGGTCTAGTGACATAATAGGTACCTTGATTGACATAATTTCATTCAAAGATTCAACCTTTACTCATAAAATCCCTCTTCGGAATGTCGAAGGGAACTCGAATGAATTTGACTCGAAACTCTCATTTTATTTCAAAGATTCAATCTTTAAACATTAAATAGATCTAGTGACATAATAGGTACCTTGATTGAGGAAATTTCAATTAAAGATTCAACTTTCACTCATTAAAACACTCTTTGTGACGTCAAAGGGAACTCGAATATGTTTTAACTCAAAACTCTCATTTTCTTTCAAAGATTTAATCTCTGTACATTAAAATGGTCCAGTGACATAATAGGTCTAATGACATAATTGGTACCTTGAATGAGGTAATTTCAATCAAAGATTGAATCTTTACTCATTAAAACGTTCTTCGTGACGTCAAAGAGAACTTGAATTAGCTTAGCACAAAACTCTCATTAATTTATTTCAAAGATTTAATCTTCTTACGTTAAAACGGTCTACTGACATAATATGTACCTTGATTGTTGTATTTTCATTCAAAGATTCATTTTTTACTCTTTAAAACGCTCTTCGGGACGTCAATGGGAACTCGATTAAGTTTAACTCAGATCTCACATTTTCTTTCAAAGATTCAATCTTTATACATTAAAAAGGTGGAGTGACATAAAAGGTACCTTGATTGGGGTATTTTCATACAAAGATTTAATCTTCAGTCATTGAAACACTGTTCGCGACTTCCTAGGGAGCTTGAATAAGTTAAACTCAAAACTCAAATTTTCTTTAAAAGATTCAATCTTTATACATTAAAATGGTCTAGAGACATAATAAGTCCCCAAATTGAGGTAATTCAATTCAAGGACTCAATCTTTACTCATTAAAACACTCTTCGTTACGTCAAAGCGAATTCGAATAAGTTTAAATCAAAACTCTCATTTTCTTTCAAAGATTTAATCTTTATACAATAAAATGGTCTAGTGACATAATAGGCACATCGATTGAGGTATTTTCATTCGAAAAATTTATCTTTAGTCTTTAAAACACTCATCGCGACTTCATAGGGAACTTGAACAAGTTAAACTCAAAGCTCTCATTTTCTTTCAAAGATTCAGTCTTTATACGATTAAAAGGTCTAGTGGCATAGTTAATACCTTGATTGAAGTAATTTCATTCAAAGATTCAATCTTTACTCACTGAAACACTCTTCGTGATCTCAAAGGGAAGTCAAATAAGTTTAACTCAAACCTCTCATTTTCTTTTAAAGATTTAATATTTATACATTAAAATGGTCTAGTGACATAATAGGTTCATTGATTGAGGCATTTTCATTCAAAGATTCAATCTTTAGTCATTAAAACACTCTTCGCGACTTTATAGGGGACTCGAATATGTTAAACTCAAAACTCTCATTTTCTTTCAATGACTCAATCTTTATACATTAAAAAGGCCTAGTGACATAATAGGTACCTTGATTGAGGTAATTTCATTCAGAGATTCAATCTTTATTCATTAAAACACACTTGGTGACGTCAAAGCGAACTCGAATATGTTGAACTCAAAACTCTAATTTTCTTTCAAAGATTTAATCTTTATACATTCAAATGGTCTAGTGACATATTGGGCACCTTCATTCAAACCTTTAATGTTTATACATTAAAATGGTCTAGTGACATAATAGGTACCTTGATTGGGGTATTCTCGTACAAAGATTCAATCTTTAGTCATTAAAACACTCTTCGCGACTTCAGATGGAACTTGAAAAAGTTAAACTCAAAACTCTCATTTGTTTTCAAGGATTCAATCTTTATACATTAAAAGGTCTGATGACGTAATAGTTACCTTGATTGATGTAATCTCATCACAGATTCAGTCTTTACTCTCTAAAACACTCTTTATAACGTCAAAAGAAACTCGAATAGGTTTAACTCAAAACTCCCATTTTCTTTCAAAGATTTAGAAATTGGGTAATACAATGGTTCAGTGACGTAACAAGTACCTTGACTGAGGTACTTTCATTCAAAGATTCAATCTTTTCTCATTAAAGCACTCTTCTGGACGTCAAAGGGAACTCGAACAAGCTTAACTCAAAACTCTCATTTTCTTTCTAAGATTTAATCTTTATAGATTAAAAAGGTATACTGACATAATAGGTACCTTGATTGACGTATTTTTCTTTCAAAGATTCCACCTTTTGTCATTAAAGCACTCTTCGCAACTCTATAGGGAACTCGAAAAAGTTAATCTCAAAACTCTAATTTTCATTCAAAGATTCAATCTTTACACGTTAAAAAGGACTAGTGACATAATAGGTACCTTGATTGAGATAATTTCTTTCAAAGATTCAATCTTTACTCATGAAAACACTCTTCGGAACGTCGAAGGAAACTCGAATAAGTTTAACTCAAAACTCTCGCTTTTCTTTCAAAGATTCAATCTTGAACCATTAAAGAGGTCCAGTGACATAATAGGTACCTTAATTGAAGTAATTTCATTCAAAGATTCAATCTTTACTCATTAAAACGCTATTCGTGACGTCAAAGCGAACTCGAATAAGATTAACTCAAAACTCTCATTTTCTTTCAAAGATTCAATTCTTTATATATTAAAAATGTCTAGGGACATAACAGGTACCTAGATTGAGGTAATTTCATTCAAAGATTCAATCCTTACTCATTAAAACACTCTTCGTGAAGTCAAAGGGAACTCGAACGAGTTTAACAAAAAACTCTCATTTTTTTCAAAGATTTAATCTTTATACATTAAAATGGTCTAGTGACATAATATATACCTCGATTGAGGTATTTTCATTCAAGGATTCAATCTCTACTCATTAAAACACTCTTCGGGACGTCAATCGGAACTTGAATAAGTTTAACTAAAAACTCTCATTTTCTTTCAATGATTCAATTTTTATACATTATAATAGGCGAGTGGTATAATAGGTACCTTGATTGATGTATTTTCTTTCAAAGATTCAATCTTTACTCATTAAAGCACTCTTCTGGACGTCAAAGGGTACTCTCAAATAAGTTTAACTCAAAACTCTAATTTTCTTTCAAAGATTCAATCTTTATAGATTAAAAAGGTCTTGTGACATAATAGGTACCTTGATTGAGATATTTTTCTTTCAAGGATTAAATCTTTAGGGATTAAAACACTCTTCGCAACTTCATAGGGAACTCGAATAAGTTAAACTCGGAACTCTAATTTTCATTCAAAGATTTAACCTTTATAAGTTAAAAAGGTCTAGTGACATAATATGTACCTTGATTGACATAATTTCATTCAAAGATTCAACCTTTACTCATAAAATCCCTCTTCGGAATGTCGAAGGGAACTCGAATGAATTTGACTCGAAACTCTCATTTTATTTCAAAGATTCAATCTTTAAACATTAAATAGATCTAGTGACATAATAGGTACCTTGATTGAGGAAATTTCAATTAAAGATTCAACTTTCACTCATTAAAACACTCTTTGTGACGTCAAAGGGAACTCGAATATGTTTTAACTCAAAACTCTCATTTTCTTTCAAAGATTTAATCTCTGTACATTAAAATGGTCCAGTGACATAATAGGTCTAATGACATAATTGGTACCTTGAATGAGGTAATTTCAATCAAAGATTGAATCTTTACTCATTAAAACGTTCTTCGTGACGTCAAAGAGAACTTGAATTAGCTTAGCACAAAACTCTCATTAATTTATTTCAAAGATTTAATCTTCTTACGTTAAAACGGTCTACTGACATAATATGTACCTTGATTGTTGTATTTTCATTCAAAGATTCATTTTTTACTCTTTAAAACGCTCTTCGGGACGTCAATGGGAACTCGATTAAGTTTAACTCAGATCTCACATTTTCTTTCAAAGATTCAATCTTTATACATTAAAAAGGTGGAGTGACATAAAAGGTACCTTGATTGGGGTATTTTCATACAAAGATTTAATCTTCAGTCATTGAAACACTGTTCGCGACTTCCTAGGGAGCTTGAATAAGTTAAACTCAAAACTCAAATTTTCTTTAAAAGATTCAATCTTTATACATTAAAATGGTCTAGAGACATAATAAGTCCCCAAATTGAGGTAATTCAATTCAAGGACTCAATCTTTACTCATTAAAACACTCTTCGTTACGTCAAAGCGAATTCGAATAAGTTTAAATCAAAACTCTCATTTTCTTTCAAAGATTTAATCTTTATACAATAAAATGGTCTAGTGACATAATAGGCACATCGATTGAGGTATTTTCATTCGAAAAATTTATCTTTAGTCTTTAAAACACTCATCGCGACTTCATAGGGAACTTGAACAAGTTAAACTCAAAGCTCTCATTTTCTTTCAAAGATTCAGTCTTTATACGATTAAAAGGTCTAGTGGCATAGTTAATACCTTGATTGAAGTAATTTCATTCAAAGATTCAATCTTTACTCACTGAAACACTCTTCGTGATCTCAAAGGGAAGTCAAATAAGTTTAACTCAAACCTCTCATTTTCTTTTAAAGATTTAATATTTATACATTAAAATGGTCTAGTGACATAATAGGTTCATTGATTGAGGCATTTTCATTCAAAGATTCAATCTTTAGTCATTAAAACACTCTTCGCGACTTTATAGGGGACTCGAATATGTTAAACTCAAAACTCTCATTTTCTTTCAATGACTCAATCTTTATACATTAAAAAGGCCTAGTGACATAATAGGTACCTTGATTGAGGTAATTTCATTCAGAGATTCAATCTTTATTCATTAAAACACACTTGGTGACGTCAAAGCGAACTCGAATATGTTGAACTCAAAACTCTAATTTTCTTTCAAAGATTTAATCTTTATACATTCAAATGGTCTAGTGACATATTGGGCACCTTCATTCAAACCTTTAATGTTTATACATTAAAATGGTCTAGTGACATAATAGGTACCTTGATTGGGGTATTCTCGTACAAAGATTCAATCTTTAGTCATTAAAACACTCTTCGCGACTTCAGATGGAACTTGAAAAAGTTAAACTCAAAACTCTCATTTGTTTTCAAGGATTCAATCTTTATACATTAAAAGGTCTGATGACGTAATAGTTACCTTGATTGATGTAATCTCATCACAGATTCAGTCTTTACTCTCTAAAACACTCTTTATAACGTCAAAAGAAACTCGAATAGGTTTAACTCAAAACTCCCATTTTCTTTCAAAGATTTAGAAATTGGGTAATACAATGGTTCAGTGACGTAACAAGTACCTTGACTGAGGTACTTTCATTCAAAGATTCAATCTTTTCTCATTAAAGCACTCTTCTGGACGTCAAAGGGAACTCGAACAAGCTTAACTCAAAACTCTCATTTTCTTTCTAAGATTTAATCTTTATAGATTAAAAAGGTATACTGACATAATAGGTACCTTGATTGACGTATTTTTCTTTCAAAGATTCCACCTTTTGTCATTAAAGCACTCTTCGCAACTCTATAGGGAACTCGAAAAAGTTAATCTCAAAACTCTAATTTTCATTCAAAGATTCAATCTTTACACGTTAAAAAGGACTAGTGACATAATAGGTACCTTGATTGAGATAATTTCTTTCAAAGATTCAATCTTTACTCATGAAAACACTCTTCGGAACGTCGAAGGAAACTCGAATAAGTTTAACTCAAAACTCTCGCTTTTCTTTCAAAGATTCAATCTTGAACCATTAAAGAGGTCCAGTGACATAATAGGTACCTTAATTGAAGTAATTTCATTCAAAGATTCAATCTTTACTCATTAAAACGCTATTCGTGACGTCAAAGCGAACTCGAATAAGATTAACTCAAAACTCTCATTTTCTTTCAAAGATTCAATTCTTTATATATTAAAAATGTCTAGGGACATAACAGGTACCTAGATTGAGGTAATTTCATTCAAAGATTCAATCCTTACTCATTAAAACACTCTTCGTGAAGTCAAAGGGAACTCGAACGAGTTTAACAAAAAACTCTCATTTTTTTCAAAGATTTAATCTTTATACATTAAAATGGTCTAGTGACATAATATATACCTCGATTGAGGTATTTTCATTCAAGGATTCAATCTCTACTCATTAAAACACTCTTCGGGACGTCAATCGGAACTTGAATAAGTTTAACTAAAAACTCTCATTTTCTTTCAATGATTCAATTTTTATACATTATAATAGGCGAGTGGTATAATAGGTACCTTGATTGATGTATTTTCTTTCAAAGATTCAATCTTTACTCATTAAAGCACTCTTCTGGACGTCAAAGGGTACTCTCAAATAAGTTTAACTCAAAACTCTAATTTTCTTTCAAAGATTCAATCTTTATAGATTAAAAAGGTCTTGTGACATAATAGGTACCTTGATTGAGATATTTTTCTTTCAAGGATTAAATCTTTAGGGATTAAAACACTCTTCGCAACTTCATAGGGAACTCGAATAAGTTAAACTCGGAACTCTAATTTTCATTCAAAGATTTAACCTTTATAAGTTAAAAAGGTCTAGTGACATAATATGTACCTTGATTGACATAATTTCATTCAAAGATTCAACCTTTACTCATAAAATCCCTCTTCGGAATGTCGAAGGGAACTCGAATGAATTTGACTCGAAACTCTCATTTTATTTCAAAGATTCAATCTTTAAACATTAAATAGATCTAGTGACATAATAGGTACCGTGATTGAGGAAATTTCAATTAAAGATTCAACTTTCACTCATTAAAACACTCTTTGTGACGTCAAAGGGAACTCGAATATGTTTTAACTCAAAACTCTCATTTTCTTTCAAAGATTTAATCTCTGTACATTAAAATGGTCCAGTGACATAATAGGTCTAATGACATAATTGGTACCTTGAATGAGGTAATTTCAATCAAAGATTGAATCTTTACTCATTAAAACGTTCTTCGTGACGTCAAAGGGAACTTGAATTAGCTTAGCACAAAACTCTCATTTTCTTTCAAAGATTTAATCTTCTTACGTTAAAACGGTCTACTGACATAATATGTACCTTGATTGTTGTATTTTCATTCAAAGATTCATTTTTTACTCTTTAAAACGCTCTTCGGGACGTCAATGGGAACTCGATTAAGTTTAACTCAGATCTCACATTTTCTTTCAAAGATTCAATCTTTATACATTAAAAAGGTGGAGTGACATAAAAGGTACCTTGATTGGGGTATTTTCATACAAAGATTTAATCTTCAGTCATTGAAACACTGTTCGCGACTTCCTAGGGAGCTTGAATAAGTTAAACTCAAAACTCAAATTTTCTTTAAAAGATTCAATCTTTATACATTAAAATGGTCTAGAGACATAATAAGTCCCCAAATTGAGGTAATTCAATTCAAGGACTCAATCTTTACTCATTAAAACACTCTTCGTTACGTCAAAGCGAATTCGAATAAGTTTAAATCAAGACTCTCATTTTCTTTCAAAGATTTAATCTTTATACAATAAAATGGTCTAGTGACATAATAGGCACATCGATTGAGGTATTTTCATTCGAAAAATTTATCTTTAGTCTTTAAAACACTCATCGCGACTTCATAGGGAACTTGAACAAGTTAAACTCAAAGCTCTCATTTTCTTTCAAAGATTCAGTCTTTATACGATTAAAAGGTCTAGTGGCATAGTTAATACCTTGATTGAAGTAATTTCATTCAAAGATTCAATCTTTACTCACTGAAACACTCTTCGTGATCTCAAAGGGAAGTCAAATAAGTTTAACTCAAACCTCTCATTTTCTTTTAAAGATTTAATATTTATACATTAAAATGGTCTAGTGACATAATAGGTTCATTGATTGAGGCATTTTCATTCAAAGATTCAATCTTTAGTCATTAAAACACTCTTCGCGACTTTATAGGGGACTCGAATATGTTAAACTCAAAACTCTCATTTTCTTTCAATGACTCAATCTTTATACATTAAAAAGGCCTAGTGACATAATAGGTACCTTGATTGAGGTAATTTCATTCAGAGATTCAATCTTTATTCATTAAAACACACTTGGTGACGTCAAAGCGAACTCGAATATGTTGAACTCAAAACTCTAATTTTCTTTCAAAGATTTAATCTTTATACATTCAAATGGTCTAGTGACATATTGGGCACCTTCATTCAAACCTTTAATGTTTATACATTAAAATGGTCTAGTGACATAATAGGTACCTTGATTGGGGTATTCTCGTACAAAGATTCAATCTTTAGTCATTAAAACACTCTTCGCGACTTCAGATGGAACTTGAAAAAGTTAAACTCAAAACTCTCATTTGTTTTCAAGGATTCAATCTTTATACATTAAAAGGTCTGATGACGTAATAGTTACCTTGATTGATGTAATCTCATCACAGATTCAGTCTTTACTCTCTAAAACACTCTTTATAACGTCAAAAGAAACTCGAATAGGTTTAACTCAAAACTCCCATTTTCTTTCAAAGATTTAGAAATTGGGTAATACAATGGTTCAGTGACGTAACAAGTACGTTGACTGAGGTACTTTCATTCAAAGATTCAATCTTTTCTCATTAAAGCACTCTTCTGGACGTCAAAGGGAACTCGAACAAGCTTAACTCAAAACTCTCATTTTCTTTCTAAGATTTAATCTTTATAGATTAAAAAGGTATACTGACATAATAGGTACCTTGATTGACGTATGTTTCTTTCAAAGATTCCACCTTTTGTCATTAAAGCACTCTTCGCAACTCTATAGGGAACTCGAAAAAGTTAATCTCAAAACTCTAATTTTCATTCAAAGATTCAATCTTTACACGTTAAAAAGGACTAGTGACATAATAGGTACCTTGATTGAGATAATTTCTTACAAAGATTCAATCTTTACTCATGAAAACACTCTTCGGAACGTCGAAGGAAACTCGAATAAGTTTAACTCAAAACTCTCGCTTTTCTTTCAAAGATTCAATCTTGAACCATTAAAGAGGTCCAGTGACATAATAGGTACCTTGATTGAAGTAATTTCATTCAAAGATTCAATCTTTACTCATTAAAACGCTATTCGTGACGTCAAAGCGAACTCGAATAAGATTAACTCAAAACTCTCATTTTCTTTCAAAGATTCAATTCTTTATATATTAAAAATGTCTAGGGACATAACAGGTACCTAGATTGAGGTAATTTCATTCAAAGATTCAATCCTTACTCATTAAAACACTCTTCGTGAAGTCAAAGGGAACTCGAACGAGTTTAACAAAAAACTCTCATTTTTTTCAAAGATTTAATCTTTATACATTAAAATGGTCTAGTGACATAATATATACCTCGATTGAGGTATTTTCATTCAAGGATTCAATCTCTACTCATTAAAACACTCTTCGGGACGTCAATCGGAACTTGAATAAGTTTAACTAAAAACTCTCATTTTCTTTCAATGATTCAATTTTTATACATTATAATAGGCGAGTGGTATAATAGGTACCTTGATTGATGTATTTTCTTTCAAAGATTCAATCTTTACTCATTAAAGCACTCTTCTGGACGTCAAAGGGTACTCTCAAATAAGTTTAACTCAAAACTCTAATTTTCTTTCAAAGATTCAATCTTTATAGATTAAAAAGGTCTAGTGACATAATAGGTACCTTGATTGAGATATTTTTCTTTCAAGGATTAAATCTTTAGGGATTAAAACACTCTTCGCAACTTCATAGGGAACTCGAATAAGTTAAACTCGGAACTCTAATTTTCATTCAAAGATTTAACCTTTATAAGTTAAAAAGGTCTAGTGACATAATATGTACCTTGATTGACATAATTTCATTCAAAGATTCAACCTTTACTCATAAAATCCCTCTTCGGAATGTCGAAGGGAACTCGAATGAATTTGACTCGAAACTCTCATTTTATTTCAAAGATTCAATCTTTAAACATTAAATAGATCTAGTGACATAATAGGTACCGTGATTGAGGAAATTTCAATTAAAGATTCAACTTTCACTCATTAAAACACTCTTTGTGACGTCAAAGGGAACTCGAATATGTTTTAACTCAAAACTCTCATTTTCTTTCAAAGATTTAATCTCTGTACATTAAAATGGTCCAGTGACATAATAGGTCTAATGACATAATTGGTACCTTGAATGAGGTAATTTCAATCAAAGATTGAATCTTTACTCATTAAAACGTTCTTCGTGACGTCAAAGGGAACTTGAATTAGCTTAGCACAAAACTCTCATTTTCTTTCAAAGATTTAATCTTCTTACGTTAAAACGGTCTACTGACATAATATGTACCTTGATTGTTGTATTTTCATTCAAAGATTCATTTTTTACTCTTTAAAACGCTCTTCGGGACGTCAATGGGAACTCGATTAAGTTTAACTCAGATCTCACATTTTCTTTCAAAGATTCAATCTTTATACATTAAAAAGGTGGAGTGACATAAAAGGTACCTTGATTGGGGTATTTTCATACAAAGATTTAATCTTCAGTCATTGAAACACTGTTCGCGACTTCCTAGGGAGCTTGAATAAGTTAAACTCAAAACTCAAATTTTCTTTAAAAGATTCAATCTTTATACATTAAAATGGTCTAGAGACATAATAAGTCCCCAAATTGAGGTAATTCAATTCAAGGACTCAATCTTTACTCATTAAAACACTCTTCGTTACGTCAAAGCGAATTCGAATAAGTTTAAATCAAGACTCTCATTTTCTTTCAAAGATTTAATCTTTATACAATAAAATGGTCTAGTGACATAATAGGCACATCGATTGAGGTATTTTCATTCGAAAAATTTATCTTTAGTCTTTAAAACACTCATCGCGACTTCATAGGGAACTTGAACAAGTTAAACTCAAAGCTCTCATTTTCTTTCAAAGATTCAGTCTTTATACGATTAAAAGGTCTAGTGGCATAGTTAATACCTTGATTGAAGTAATTTCATTCAAAGATTCAATCTTTACTCACTGAAACACTCTTCGTGATCTCAAAGGGAAGTCAAATAAGTTTAACTCAAACCTCTCATTTTCTTTTAAAGATTTAATATTTATACATTAAAATGGTCTAGTGACATAATAGGTTCATTGATTGAGGCATTTTCATTCAAAGATTCAATCTTTAGTCATTAAAACACTCTTCGCGACTTTATAGGGGACTCGAATATGTTAAACTCAAAACTCTCATTTTCTTTCAATGACTCAATCTTTATACATTAAAAAGGCCTAGTGACATAATAGGTACCTTGATTGAGGTAATTTCATTCAGAGATTCAATCTTTATTCATTAAAACACACTTGGTGACGTCAAAGCGAACTCGAATATGTTGAACTCAAAACTCTAATTTTCTTTCAAAGATTTAATCTTTATACATTCAAATGGTCTAGTGACATATTGGGCACCTTCATTCAAACCTTTAATGTTTATACATTAAAATGGTCTAGTGACATAATAGGTACCTTGATTGGGGTATTCTCGTACAAAGATTCAATCTTTAGTCATTAAAACACTCTTCGCGACTTCAGATGGAACTTGAAAAAGTTAAACTCAAAACTCTCATTTGTTTTCAAGGATTCAATCTTTATACATTAAAAGGTCTGATGACGTAATAGTTACCTTGATTGATGTAATCTCATCACAGATTCAGTCTTTACTCTCTAAAACACTATTTATAACGTCAAAAGAAACTCGAATAGGTTTAACTCAAAACTCCCATTTTCTTTCAAAGATTTAGAAATTGGGTAATACAATGGTTCAGTGACGTAACAAGTACCTTGACTGAGGTACTTTCATTCAAAGATTCAATCTTTTCTCATTAAAGCACTCTTCTGGACGTCAAAGGGAACTCGAACAAGCTTAACTCAAAACTCTCATTTTCTTTCTAAGATTTAATCTTTATAGATTAAAAAGGTATACTGACATAATAGGTACCTTGATTGACGTATGTTTCTTTCAAAGATTCCACCTTTTGTCATTAAAGCACTCTTCGCAACTCTATAGGGAACTCGAAAAAGTTAATCTCAAAACTCTAATTTTCATTCAAAGATTCAATCTTTACACGTTAAAAAGGACTAGTGACATAATAGGTACCTTGATTGAGATAATTTCTTACAAAGATTCAATCTTTACTCATGAAAACACTCTTCGGAACGTCGAAGGAAACTCGAATAAGTTTAACTCAAAACTCTCGCTTTTCTTTCAAAGATTCAATCTTGAACCATTAAAGAGGTCCAGTGACATAATAGGTACCTTGATTGAAGTAATTTCATTCAAAGATTCAATCTTTACTCATTAAAACGCTATTCGTGACGTCAAAGCGAACTCGAATAAGATTAACTCAAAACTCTCATTTTCTTTCAAAGATTCAATTCTTTATATATTAAAAATGTCTAGGGACATAACAGGTACCTAGATTGAGGTAATTTCATTCAAAGCTTCAATCCTTACTCATTAAAACACTCTTCGTGAAGTCAAAGGGAACTCGAACGAGTTTAACAAAAAACTCTCATTTTTTTCAAAGATTTAATCTTTATACATTAAAATGGTCTAGTGACATAATATATACCTCGATTGAGGTATTTTCATTCAAGGATTCAATCTCTACTCATTAAAACACTCTTCGGGACGTCAATCGGAACTTGAATAAGTTTAACTAAAAACTCTCATTTTCTTTCAATGATTCAATTTTTATACATTATAATAGGCGAGTGGTATAATAGGTACCTTGATTGATGTATTTTCTTTCAAAGATTCAATCTTTACTCATTAAAGCACTCTTCTGGACGTCAAAGGGTACTCTCAAATAAGTTTAACTCAAAACTCTAATTTTCTTTCAAAGATTCAATCTTTATAGATTAAAAAGGTCTAGTGACATAATAGGTACCTTGATTGAGATATTTTTCTTTCAAGGATTAAATCTTTAGGGATTAAAACACTCTTCGCAACTTCATAGGGAACTCGAATAAGTTAAACTCGGAACTCTAATTTTCATTCAAAGATTTAACCTTTATAAGTTAAAAAGGTCTAGTGACATAATATGTACCTTGATTGACATAATTTCATTCAAAGATTCAACCTTTACTCATAAAATCCCTCTTCGGAATGTCGAAGGGAACTCGAATGAATTTGACTCGAAACTCTCATTTTATTTCAAAGATTCAATCTTTAAACATTAAATAGATCTAGTGACATAATAGGTACCGTGATTGAGGAAATTTCAATTAAAGATTCAACTTTCACTCATTAAAACACTCTTTGTGACGTCAAAGGGAACTCGAATATGTTTTAACTCAAAACTCTCATTTTCTTTCAAAGATTTAATCTCTGTACATTAAAATGGTCCAGTGACATAATAGGTCTAATGACATAATTGGTACCTTGAATGAGGTAATTTCAATCAAAGATTGAATCTTTACTCATTAAAACGTTCTTCGTGACGTCAAAGGGAACTTGAATTAGCTTAGCACAAAACTCTCATTTTCTTTCAAAGATTTAATCTTCTTACGTTAAAACGGTCTACTGACATAATATGTACCTTGATTGTTGTATTTTCATTCAAAGATTCATTTTTTACTCTTTAAAACGCTCTTCGGGACGTCAATGGGAACTCGATTAAGTTTAACTCAGATCTCACATTTTCTTTCAAAGATTTAATCTTTATACATTAAAAAGGTGGAGTGACATAAAAGGTACCTTGATTGGGGTATTTTCATACAAAGATTTAATCTTCAGTCATTGAAACACTGTTCGCGACTTCCTAGGGAGCTTGAATAAGTTAAACTCAAAACTCAAATTTTCTTTAAAAGATTCAATCTTTATACATTAAAATGGTCTAGAGACATAATAAGTCCCCAAATTGAGGTAATTCAATTCAAGGACTCAATCTTTACTCATTAAAACACTCTTCGTTACGTCAAAGCGAATTCGAATAAGTTTAAATCAAGACTCTCATTTTCTTTCAAAGATTTAATCTTTATACAATAAAATGGTCTAGTGACATAATAGGCACATCGATTGAGGTATTTTCATTCGAAAAATTTATCTTTAGTCTTTAAAACACTCATCGCGACTTCATAGGGAACTTGAACAAGTTAAACTCAAAGCTCTCATTTTCTTTCAAAGATTCAGTCTTTATACGATTAAAAGGTCTAGTGGCATAGTTAATACCTTGATTGAAGTAATTTCATTCAAAGATTCAATCTTTACTCACTGAAACACTCTTCGTGATCTCAAAGGGAAGTCAAATAAGTTTAACTCAAACCTCTCATTTTCTTTTAAAGATTTAATATTTATACATTAAAATGGTCTAGTGACATAATAGGTTCATTGATTGAGGCATTTTCATTCAAAGATTCAATCTTTAGTCATTAAAACACTCTTCGCGACTTTATAGGGGACTCGAATATGTTAAACTCAAAACTCTCATTTTCTTTCAATGACTCAATCTTTATACATTAAAAAGGCCTAGTGACATAATAGGTACCTTGATTGAGGTAATTTCATTCAGAGATTCAATCTTTATTCATTAAAACACACTTGGTGACGTCAAAGCGAACTCGAATATGTTGAACTCAAAACTCTAATTTTCTTTCAAAGATTTAATCTTTATACATTCAAATGGTCTAGTGACATATTGGGCACCTTCATTCAAACCTTTAATGTTTATACATTAAAATGGTCTAGTGACATAATAGGTACCTTGATTGGGGTATTCTCGTACAAAGATTCAATCTTTAGTCATTAAAACACTCTTCGCGACTTCAGATGGAACTTGAAAAAGTTAAACTCAAAACTCTCATTTGTTTTCAAGGATTCAATCTTTATACATTAAAAGGTCTGATGACGTAATAGTTACCTTGATTGATGTAATCTCATCACAGATTCAGTCTTTACTCTCTAAAACACTCTTTATAACGTCAAAAGAAACTCGAATAGGTTTAACTCAAAACTCCCATTTTCTTTCAAAGATTTAGAAATTGGGTAATACAATGGTTCAGTGACGTAACAAGTACCTTGACTGAGGTACTTTCATTCAAAGATTCAATCTTTTCTCATTAAAGCACTCTTCTGGACGTCAAAGGGAACTCGAACAAGCTTAACTCAAAACTCTCATTTTCTTTCTAAGATTTAATCTTTATAGATTAAAAAGGTATACTGACATAATAGGTACCTTGATTGACGTATTTTTCTTTCAAAGATTCCACCTTTTGTCATTAAAGCACTCTTCGCAACTCTATAGGGAACTCGAAAAAGTTAATCTCAAAACTCTAATTTTCATTCAAAGATTCAATCTTTACACGTTAAAAAGGACTAGTGACATAATAGGTACCTTGATTGAGATAATTTCTTTCAAAGATTCAATCTTTACTCATGAAAACACTCTTCGGAACGTCGAAGGAAACTCGAATAAGTTTAACTCAAAACTCTCGCTTTTCTTTCAAAGATTCAATCTTGAACCATTAAAGAGGTCCAGTGACATAATAGGTACCTTGATTGAAGTAATTTCATTCAAAGATTCAATCTTTACTCATTAAAACGCTATTCGTGACGTCAAAGCGAACTCGAATAAGATTAACTCAAAACTCTCATTTTCTTTCAAAGATTCAATTCTTTATATATTAAAAATGTCTAGGGACATAACAGGTACCTAGATTGAGGTAATTTCATTCAAAGATTCAATCCTTACTCATTAAAACACTCTTCGTGAAGTCAAAGGGAACTCGAACGAGTTTAACAAAAAACTCTCATTTTTTTCAAAGATTTAATCTTTATACATTAAAATGGTCTAGTGACATAATATATACCTCGATTGAGGTATTTTCATTCAAGGATTCAATCTCTACTCATTAAAACACTCTTCGGGACGTCAATCGGAACTTGAATAAGTTTAACTAAAAACTCTCATTTTCTTTCAATGATTCAATTTTTATACATTATAATAGGCGAGTGGTATAATAGGTACCTTGATTGATGTATTTTCTTTCAAAGATTCAATCTTTACTCATTAAAGCACTCTTCTGGACGTCAAAGGGTACTCTCAAATAAGTTTAACTCAAAACTCTAATTTTCTTTCAAAGATTCAATCTTTATAGATTAAAAAGGTCTTGTGACATAATAGGTACCTTGATTGAGATATTTTTCTTTCAAGGATTAAATCTTTAGGGATTAAAACACTCTTCGCAACTTCATAGGGAACTCGAATAAGTTAAACTCGGAACTCTAATTTTCATTCAAAGATTTAACCTTTATAAGTTAAAAAGGTCTAGTGACATAATATGTACCTTGATTGACATAATTTCATTCAAAGATTCAACCTTTACTCATAAAATCCCTCTTCGGAATGTCGAAGGGAACTCGAATGAATTTGACTCGAAACTCTCATTTTATTTCAAAGATTCAATCTTTAAACATTAAATAGATCTAGTGACATAATAGGTACCGTGATTGAGGAAATTTCAATTAAAGATTCAACTTTCACTCATTAAAACACTCTTTGTGACGTCAAAGGGAACTCGAATATGTTTTAACTCAAAACTCTCATTTTCTTTCAAAGATTTAATCTCTGTACATTAAAATGGTCCAGTGACATAATAGGTCTAATGACATAATTGGTACCTTGAATGAGGTAATTTCAATCAAAGATTGAATCTTTACTCATTAAAACGTTCTTCGTGACGTCAAAGGGAACTTGAATTAGCTTAGCACAAAACTCTCATTTTCTTTCAAAGATTTAATCTTCTTACGTTAAAACGGTCTACTGACATAATATGTACCTTGATTGTTGTATTTTCATTCAAAGATTCATTTTTTACTCTTTAAAACGCTCTTCGGGACGTCAATGGGAACTCGATTAAGTTTAACTCAGATCTCACATTTTCTTTCAAAGATTCAATCTTTATACATTAAAAAGGTGGAGTGACATAAAAGGTACCTTGATTGGGGTATTTTCATACAAAGATTTAATCTTCAGTCATTGAAACACTGTTCGCGACTTCCTAGGGAGCTTGAATAAGTTAAACTCAAAACTCAAATTTTCTTTAAAAGATTCAATCTTTATACATTAAAATGGTCTAGAGACATAATAAGTCCCCAAATTGAGGTAATTCAATTCAAGGACTCAATCTTTACTCATTAAAACACTCTTCGTTACGTCAAAGCGAATTCGAATAAGTTTAAATCAAGACTCTCATTTTCTTTCAAAGATTTAATCTTTATACAATAAAATGGTCTAGTGACATAATAGGCACATCGATTGAGGTATTTTCATTCGAAAAATTTATCTTTAGTCTTTAAAACACTCATCGCGACTTCATAGGGAACTTGAACAAGTTAAACTCAAAGCTCTCATTTTCTTTCAAAGATTCAGTCTTTATACGATTAAAAGGTCTAGTGGCATAGTTAATACCTTGATTGAAGTAATTTCATTCAAAGATTCAATCTTTACTCACTGAAACACTCTTCGTGATCTCAAAGGGAAGTCAAATAAGTTTAACTCAAACCTCTCATTTTCTTTTAAAGATTTAATATTTATACATTAAAATGGTCTAGTGACATAATAGGTTCATTGATTGAGGCATTTTCATTCAAAGATTCAATCTTTAGTCATTAAAACACTCTTCGCGACTTTATAGGGGACTCGAATATGTTAAACTCAAAACTCTCATTTTCTTTCAATGACTCAATCTTTATACATTAAAAAGGCCTAGTGACATAATAGGTACCTTGATTGAGGTAATTTCATTCAGAGATTCAATCTTTATTCATTAAAACACACTTGGTGACGTCAAAGCGAACTCGAATATGTTGAACTCAAAACTCTAATTTTCTTTCAAAGATTTAATCTTTATACATTCAAATGGTCTAGTGACATATTGGGCACCTTCATTCAAACCTTTAATGTTTATACATTAAAATGGTCTAGTGACATAATAGGTACCTTGATTGGGGTATTCTCGTACAAAGATTCAATCTTTAGTCATTAAAACACTCTTCGCGACTTCAGATGGAACTTGAAAAAGTTAAACTCAAAACTCTCATTTGTTTTCAAGGATTCAATCTTTATACATTAAAAGGTCTGATGACGTAATAGTTACCTTGATTGATGTAATCTCATCACAGATTCAGTCTTTACTCTCTAAAACACTCTTTATAACGTCAAAAGAAACTCGAATAGGTTTAACTCAAAACTCCCATTTTCTTTCAAAGATTTAGAAATTGGGTAATACAATGGTTCAGTGACGTAACAAGTACCTTGACTGAGGTACTTTCATTCAAAGATTCAATCTTTTCTCATTAAAGCACTCTTCTGGACGTCAAAGGGAACTCGAACAAGCTTAACTCAAAACTCTCATTTTCTTTCTAAGATTTAATCTTTATAGATTAAAAAGGTATACTGACATAATAGGTACCTTGATTGACGTATTTTTCTTTCAAAGATTCCACCTTTTGTCATTAAAGCACTCTTCGCAACTCTATAGGGAACTCGAAAAAGTTAATCTCAAAACTCTAATTTTCATTCAAAGATTCAATCTTTACACGTTAAAAAGGACTAGTGACATAATAGGTACCTTGATTGAGATAATTTCTTTCAAAGATTCAATCTTTACTCATGAAAACACTCTTCGGAACGTCGAAGGAAACTCGAATAAGTTTAACTCAAAACTCTCGCTTTTCTTTCAAAGATTCAATCTTGAACCATTAAAGAGGTCCAGTGACATAATAGGTACCTTGATTGAAGTAATTTCATTCAAAGATTCAATCTTTACTCATTAAAACGCTATTCGTGACGTCAAAGCGAACTCGAATAAGATTAACTCAAAACTCTCATTTTCTTTCAAAGATTCAATTCTTTATATATTAAAAATGTCTAGGGACATAACAGGTACCTAGATTGAGGTAATTTCATTCAAAGATTCAATCCTTACTCATTAAAACACTCTTCGTGAAGTCAAAGGGAACTCGAACGAGTTTAACAAAAAACTCTCATTTTTTTCAAAGATTTAATCTTTATACATTAAAATGGTCTAGTGACATAATATATACCTCGATTGAGGTATTTTCATTCAAGGATTCAATCTCTACTCATTAAAACACTCTTCGGGACGTCAATCGGAACTTGAATAAGTTTAACTAAAAACTCTCATTTTCTTTCAATGATTCAATTTTTATACATTATAATAGGCGAGTGGTATAATAGGTACCTTGATTGATGTATTTTCTTTCAAAGATTCAATCTTTACTCATTAAAGCACTCTTCTGGACGTCAAAGGGTACTCTCAAATAAGTTTAACTCAAAACTCTAATTTTCTTTCAAAGATTCAATCTTTATAGATTAAAAAGGTCTTGTGACATAATAGGTACCTTGATTGAGATATTTTTCTTTCAAGGATTAAATCTTTAGGGATTAAAACACTCTTCGCAACTTCATAGGGAACTCGAATAAGTTAAACTCGGAACTCTAATTTTCATTCAAAGATTTAACCTTTATAAGTTAAAAAGGTCTAGTGACATAATATGTACCTTGATTGACATAATTTCATTCAAAGATTCAACCTTTACTCATAAAATCCCTCTTCGGAATGTCGAAGGGAACTCGAATGAATTTGACTCGAAACTCTCATTTTATTTCAAAGATTCAATCTTTAAACATTAAATAGATCTAGTGACATAATAGGTACCGTGATTGAGGAAATTTCAATTAAAGATTCAACTTTCACTCATTAAAACACTCTTTGTGACGTCAAAGGGAACTCGAATATGTTTTAACTCAAAACTCTCATTTTCTTTCAAAGATTTAATCTCTGTACATTAAAATGGTCCAGTGACATAATAGGTCTAATGACATAATTGGTACCTTGAATGAGGTAATTTCAATCAAAGATTGAATCTTTACTCATTAAAACGTTCTTCGTGACGTCAAAGGGAACTTGAATTAGCTTAGCACAAAACTCTCATTTTCTTTCAAAGATTTAATCTTCTTACGTTAAAACGGTCTACTGACATAATATGTACCTTGATTGTTGTATTTTCATTCAAAGATTCATTTTTTACTCTTTAAAACGCTCTTCGGGACGTCAATGGGAACTCGATTAAGTTTAACTCAGATCTCACATTTTCTTTCAAAGATTCAATCTTTATACATTAAAAAGGTGGAGTGACATAAAAGGTACCTTGATTGGGGTATTTTCATACAAAGATTTAATCTTCAGTCATTGAAACACTGTTCGCGACTTCCTAGGGAGCTTGAATAAGTTAAACTCAAAACTCAAATTTTCTTTAAAAGATTCAATCTTTATACATTAAAATGGTCTAGAGACATAATAAGTCCCCAAATTGAGGTAATTCAATTCAAGGACTCAATCTTTACTCATTAAAACACTCTTCGTTACGTCAAAGCGAATTCGAATAAGTTTAAATCAAGACTCTCATTTTCTTTCAAAGATTTAATCTTTATACAATAAAATGGTCTAGTGACATAATAGGCACATCGATTGAGGTATTTTCATTCGAAAAATTTATCTTTAGTCTTTAAAACACTCATCGCGACTTCATAGGGAACTTGAACAAGTTAAACTCAAAGCTCTCATTTTCTTTCAAAGATTCAGTCTTTATACGATTAAAAGGTCTAGTGGCATAGTTAATACCTTGATTGAAGTAATTTCATTCAAAGATTCAATCTTTACTCACTGAAACACTCTTCGTGATCTCAAAGGGAAGTCAAATAAGTTTAACTCAAACCTCTCATTTTCTTTTAAAGATTTAATATTTATACATTAAAATGGTCTAGTGACATAATAGGTTCATTGATTGAGGCATTTTCATTCAAAGATTCAATCTTTAGTCATTAAAACACTCTTCGCGACTTTATAGGGGACTCGAATATGTTAAACTCAAAACTCTCATTTTCTTTCAATGACTCAATCTTTATACATTAAAAAGGCCTAGTGACATAATAGGTACCTTGATTGAGGTAATTTCATTCAGAGATTCAATCTTTATTCATTAAAACACACTTGGTGACGTCAAAGCGAACTCGAATATGTTGAACTCAAAACTCTAATTTTCTTTCAAAGATTTAATCTTTATACATTCAAATGGTCTAGTGACATATTGGGCACCTTCATTCAAACCTTTAATGTTTATACATTAAAATGGTTTAGTGACATAATAGGTACCTTGATTGGGGTATTCTCGTACAAAGATTCAATCTTTAGTCATTAAAACACTCTTCGCGACTTCAGATGGAACTTGAAAAAGTTAAACTCAAAACTCTCATTTGTTTTCAAGGATTCAATCTTTATACATTAAAAGGTCTGATGACGTAATAGTTACCTTGATTGATGTAATCTCATCACAGATTCAGTCTTTACTCTCTAAAACACTCTTTATAACGTCAAAAGAAACTCGAATAGGTTTAACTCAAAACTCCCATTTTCTTTCAAAGATTTAGAAATTGGGTAATACAATGGTTCAGTGACGTAACAAGTACCTTGACTGAGGTACTTTCATTCAAAGATTCAATCTTTTCTCATTAAAGCACTCTTCTGGACGTCAAAGGGAACTCGAACAAGCTTAACTCAAAACTCTCATTTTCTTTCTAAGATTTAATCTTTATAGATTAAAAAGGTATACTGACATAATAGGTACCTTGATTGACGTATTTTTCTTTCAAAGATTCCACCTTTTGTCATTAAAGCACTCTTCGCAACTCTATAGGGAACTCGAAAAAGTTAATCTCAAAACTCTAATTTTCATTCAAAGATTCAATCTTTACACGTTAAAAAGGACTAGTGACATAATAGGTACCTTGATTGAGATAATTTCTTTCAAAGATTCAATCTTTACTCATGAAAACACTCTTCGGAACGTCGAAGGAAACTCGAATAAGTTTAACTCAAAACTCTCGCTTTTCTTTCAAAGATTCAATCTTGAACCATTAAAGAGGTCCAGTGACATAATAGGTACCTTGATTGAAGTAATTTCATTCAAAGATTCAATCTTTACTCATTAAAACGCTATTCGTGACGTCAAAGCGAACTCGAATAAGATTAACTCAAAACTCTCATTTTCTTTCAAAGATTCAATTCTTTATATATTAAAAATGTCTAGGGACATAACAGGTACCTAGATTGAGGTAATTTCATTCAAAGATTCAATCCTTACTCATTAAAACACTCTTCGTGAAGTCAAAGGGAACTCGAACGAGTTTAACAAAAAACTCTCATTTTTTTCAAAGATTTAATCTTTATACATTAAAATGGTCTAGTGACATAATATATACCTCGATTGAGGTATTTTCATTCAAGGATTCAATCTCTACTCATTAAAACACTCTTCGGGACGTCAATCGGAACTTGAATAAGTTTAACTAAAAACTCTCATTTTCTTTCAATGATTCAATTTTTATACATTATAATAGGCGAGTGGTATAATAGGTACCTTGATTGATGTATTTTCTTTCAAAGATTCAATCTTTACTCATTAAAGCACTCTTCTGGACGTCAAAGGGTACTCTCAAATAAGTTTAACTCAAAACTCTAATTTTCTTTCAAAGATTCAATCTTTATAGATTAAAAAGGTCTTGTGACATAATAGGTACCTTGATTGAGATATTTTTCTTTCAAGGATTAAATCTTTAGGGATTAAAACACTCTTCGCAACTTCATAGGGAACTCGAATAAGTTAAACTCGGAACTCTAATTTTCATTCAAAGATTTAACCTTTATAAGTTAAAAAGGTCTAGTGACATAATATGTACCTTGATTGACATAATTTCATTCAAAGATTCAACCTTTACTCATAAAATCCCTCTTCGGAATGTCGAAGGGAACTCGAATGAATTTGACTCGAAACTCTCATTTTATTTCAAAGATTCAATCTTTAAACATTAAATAGATCTAGTGACATAATAGGTACCGTGATTGAGGAAATTTCAATTAAGGATTCAACTTTCACTCATTAAAACACTCTTTGTGACGTCAAAGGGAACTCGAATATGTTTTAACTCAAAACTCTCATTTTCTTTCAAAGATTTAATCTCTGTACATTAAAATGGTCCAGTGACATAATAGGTCTAATGACATAATTGGTACCTTGAATGAGGTAATTTCAATCAAAGATTGAATCTTTACTCATTAAAACGTTCTTCGTGACGTCAAAGGGAACTTGAATTAGCTTAGCACAAAACTCTCATTTTCTTTCAAAGATTTAATCTTCTTACGTTAAAACGGTCTACTGACATAATATGTACCTTGATTGTTGTATTTTCATTCAAAGATTCATTTTTTACTCTTTAAAACGCTCTTCGGGACGTCAATGGGAACTCGATTAAGTTTAACTCAGATCTCACATTTTCTTTCAAAGATTCAATCTTTATACATTAAAAAGGTGGAGTGACATAAAAGGTACCTTGATTGGGGTATTTTCATACAAAGATTTAATCTTCAGTCATTGAAACACTGTTCGCGACTTCCTAGGGAGCTTGAATAAGTTAAACTCAAAACTCAAATTTTCTTTAAAAGATTCAATCTTTATACATTAAAATGGTCTAGAGACATAATAAGTCCCCAAATTGAGGTAATTCAATTCAAGGACTCAATCTTTACTCATTAAAACACTCTTCGTTACGTCAAAGCGAATTCGAATAAGTTTAAATCAAGACTCTCATTTTCTTTCAAAGATTTAATCTTTATACAATAAAATGGTCTAGTGACATAATAGGCACATCGATTGAGGTATTTTCATTCGAAAAATTTATCTTTAGTCTTTAAAACACTCATCGCGACTTCATAGGGAACTTGAACAAGTTAAACTCAAAGCTCTCATTTTCTTTCAAAGATTCAGTCTTTATACGATTAAAAGGTCTAGTGGCATAGTTAATACCTTGATTGAAGTAATTTCATTCAAAGATTCAATCTTTACTCACTGAAACACTCTTCGTGATCTCAAAGGGAAGTCAAATAAGTTTAACTCAAACCTCTCATTTTCTTTTAAAGATTTAATATTTATACATTAAAATGGTCTAGTGACATAATAGGTTCATTGATTGAGGCATTTTCATTCAAAGATTCAATCTTTAGTCATTAAAACACTCTTCGCGACTTTATAGGGGACTCGAATATGTTAAACTCAAAACTCTCATTTTCTTTCAATGACTCAATCTTTATACATTAAAAAGGCCTAGTGACATAATAGGTACCTTGATTGAGGTAATTTCATTCAGAGATTCAATCTTTATTCATTAAAACACACTTGGTGACGTCAAAGCGAACTCGAATATGTTGAACTCAAAACTCTAATTTTCTTTCAAAGATTTAATCTTTATACATTCAAATGGTCTAGTGACATATTGGGCACCTTCATTCAAACCTTTAATGTTTATACATTAAAATGGTCTAGTGACATAATAGGTACCTTGATTGGGGTATTCTCGTACAAAGATTCAATCTTTAGTCATTAAAACACTCTTCGCGACTTCAGATGGAACTTGAAAAAGTTAAACTCAAAACTCTCATTTGTTTTCAAGGATTCAATCTTTATACATTAAAAGGTCTGATGACGTAATAGTTACCTTGATTGATGTAATCTCATCACAGATTCAGTCTTTACTCTCTAAAACACTCTTTATAACGTCAAAAGAAACTCGAATAGGTTTAACTCAAAACTCCCATTTTCTTTCAAAGATTTAGAAATTGGGTAATACAATGGTTCAGTGACGTAACAAGTACCTTGACTGAGGTACTTTCATTCAAAGATTCAATCTTTTCTCATTAAAGCACTCTTCTGGACGTCAAAGGGAACTCGAACAAGCTTAACTCAAAACTCTCATTTTCTTTCTAAGATTTAATCTTTATAGATTAAAAAGGTATACTGACATAATAGGTACCTTGATTGACGTATTTTTCTTTCAAAGATTCCACCTTTTGTCATTAAAGCACTCTTCGCAACTCTATAGGGAACTCGAAAAAGTTAATCTCAAAACTCTAATTTTCATTCAAAGATTCAATCTTTACACGTTAAAAAGGACTAGTGACATAATAGGTACCTTGATTGAGATAATTTCTTTCAAAGATTCAATCTTTACTCATGAAAACACTCTTCGGAACGTCGAAGGAAACTCGAATAAGTTTAACTCAAAACTCTCGCTTTTCTTTCAAAGATTCAATCTTGAACCATTAAAGAGGTCCAGTGACATAATAGGTACCTTGATTGAAGTAATTTCATTCAAAGATTCAATCTTTACTCATTAAAACGCTATTCGTGACGTCAAAGCGAACTCGAATAAGATTAACTCAAAACTCTCATTTTCTTTCAAAGATTCAATTCTTTATATATTAAAAATGTCTAGGGACATAACAGGTACCTAGATTGAGGTAATTTCATTCAAAGATTCAATCCTTACTCATTAAAACACTCTTCGTGAAGTCAAAGGGAACTCGAACGAGTTTAACAAAAAACTCTCATTTTTTTCAAAGATTTAATCTTTATACATTAAAATGGTCTAGTGACATAATATATACCTCGATTGAGGTATTTTCATTCAAGGATTCAATCTCTACTCATTAAAACACTCTTCGGGACGTCAATCGGAACTTGAATAAGTTTAACTAAAAACTCTCATTTTCTTTCAATGATTCAATTTTTATACATTATAATAGGCGAGTGGTATAATAGGTACCTTGATTGATGTATTTTCTTTCAAAGATTCAATCTTTACTCATTAAAGCACTCTTCTGGACGTCAAAGGGTACTCTCAAATAAGTTTAACTCAAAACTCTAATTTTCTTTCAAAGATTCAATCTTTATAGATTAAAAAGGTCTTGTGACATAATAGGTACCTTGATTGAGATATTTTTCTTTCAAGGATTAAATCTTTAGGGATTAAAACACTCTTCGCAACTTCATAGGGAACTCGAATAAGTTAAACTCGGAACTCTAATTTTCATTCAAAGATTTAACCTTTATAAGTTAAAAAGGTCTAGTGACATAATATGTACCTTGATTGACATAATTTCATTCAAAGATTCAACCTTTACTCATAAAATCCCTCTTCGGAATGTCGAAGGGAACTCGAATGAATTTGACTCGAAACTCTCATTTTATTTCAAAGATTCAATCTTTAAACATTAAATAGATCTAGTGACATAATAGGTACCGTGATTGAGGAAATTTCAATTAAGGATTCAACTTTCACTCATTAAAACACTCTTTGTGACGTCAAAGGGAACTCGAATATGTTTTAACTCAAAACTCTCATTTTCTTTCAAAGATTTAATCTCTGTACATTAAAATGGTCCAGTGACATAATAGGTCTAATGACATAATTGGTACCTTGAATGAGGTAATTTCAATCAAAGATTGAATCTTTACTCATTAAAACGTTCTTCGTGACGTCAAAGGGAACTTGAATTAGCTTAGCACAAAACTCTCATTTTCTTTCAAAGATTTAATCTTCTTACGTTAAAACGGTCTACTGACATAATATGTACCTTGATTGTTGTATTTTCATTCAAAGATTCATTTTTTACTCTTTAAAACGCTCTTCGGGACGTCAATGGGAACTCGATTAAGTTTAACTCAGATCTCACATTTTCTTTCAAAGATTCAATCTTTATACATTAAAAAGGTGGAGTGACATAAAAGGTACCTTGATTGGGGTATTTTCATACAAAGATTTAATCTTCAGTCATTGAAACACTGTTCGCGACTTCCTAGGGAGCTTGAATAAGTTAAACTCAAAACTCAAATTTTCTTTAAAAGATTCAATCTTTATACATTAAAATGGTCTAGAGACATAATAAGTCCCCAAATTGAGGTAATTCAATTCAAGGACTCAATCTTTACTCATTAAAACACTCTTCGTTACGTCAAAGCGAATTCGAATAAGTTTAAATCAAGACTCTCATTTTCTTTCAAAGATTTAATCTTTATACAATAAAATGGTCTAGTGACATAATAGGCACATCGATTGAGGTATTTTCATTCGAAAAATTTATCTTTAGTCTTTAAAACACTCATCGCGACTTCATAGGGAACTTGAACAAGTTAAACTCAAAGCTCTCATTTTCTTTCAAAGATTCAGTCTTTATACGATTAAAAGGTCTAGTGGCATAGTTAATACCTTGATTGAAGTAATTTCATTCAAAGATTCAATCTTTACTCACTGAAACACTCTTCGTGACCTCAAAGGGAAGTCAAATAAGTTTAACTCAAACCTCTCATTTTCTTTTAAAGATTTAATATTTATACATTAAAATGGTCTAGTGACATAATAGGTTCATTGATTGAGGCATTTTCATTCAAAGATTCAATCTTTAGTCATTAAAACACTCTTCGCGACTTTATAGGGGACTCGAATATGTTAAACTCAAAACTCTCATTTTCTTTCAATGACTCAATCTTTATACATTAAAAAGGCCTAGTGACATAATAGGTACCTTGATTGAGGTAATTTCATTCAGAGATTCAATCTTTATTCATTAAAACACACTTGGTGACGTCAAAGCGAACTCGAATATGTTGAACTCAAAACTCTAATTTTCTTTCAAAGATTTAATCTTTATACATTCAAATGGTCTAGTGACATATTGGGCACCTTCATTCAAACCTTTAATGTTTATACATTAAAATGGTCTAGTGACATAATAGGTACCTTGATTGGGGTATTCTCGTACAAAGATTCAATCTTTAGTCATTAAAACACTCTTCGCGACTTCAGATGGAACTTGAAAAAGTTAAACTCAAAACTCTCATTTGTTTTCAAGGATTCAATCTTTATACATTAAAAGGTCTGATGACGTAATAGTTACCTTGATTGATGTAATCTCATCACAGATTCAGTCTTTACTCTCTAAAACACTCTTTATAACGTCAAAAGAAACTCGAATAGGTTTAACTCAAAACTCCCATTTTCTTTCAAAGATTTAGAAATTGGGTAATACAATGGTTCAGTGACGTAACAAGTACCTTGACTGAGGTACTTTCATTCAAAGATTCAATCTTTTCTCATTAAAGCACTCTTCTGGACGTCAAAGGGAACTCGAACAAGCTTAACTCAAAACTCTCATTTTCTTTCTAAGATTTAATCTTTATAGATTAAAAAGGTATACTGACATAATAGGTACCTTGATTGACGTATTTTTCTTTCAAAGATTCCACCTTTTGTCATTAAAGCACTCTTCGCAACTCTATAGGGAACTCGAAAAAGTTAATCTCAAAACTCTAATTTTCATTCAAAGATTCAATCTTTACACGTTAAAAAGGACTAGTGACATAATAGGTACCTTGATTGAGATAATTTCTTTCAAAGATTCAATCTTTACTCATGAAAACACTCTTCGGAACGTCGAAGGAAACTCGAATAAGTTTAACTCAAAACTCTCGCTTTTCTTTCAAAGATTCAATCTTGAACCATTAAAGAGGTCCAGTGACATAATAGGTACCTTGATTGAAGTAATTTCATTCAAAGATTCAATCTTTACTCATTAAAACGCTATTCGTGACGTCAAAGCGAACTCGAATAAGATTAACTCAAAACTCTCATTTTCTTTCAAAGATTCAATTCTTTATATATTAAAAATGTCTAGGGACATAACAGGTACCTAGATTGAGGTAATTTCATTCAAAGATTCAATCCTTACTCATTAAAACACTCTTCGTGAAGTCAAAGGGAACTCGAACGAGTTTAACAAAAAACTCTCATTTTTTTCAAAGATTTAATCTTTATACATTAAAATGGTCTAGTGACATAATATATACCTCGATTGAGGTATTTTCATTCAAGGATTCAATCTCTACTCATTAAAACACTCTTCGGGACGTCAATCGGAACTTGAATAAGTTTAACTAAAAACTCTCATTTTCTTTCAATGATTCAATTTTTATACATTATAATAGGCGAGTGGTATAATAGGTACCTTGATTGATGTATTTTCTTTCAAAGATTCAATCTTTACTCATTAAAGCACTCTTCTGGACGTCAAAGGGTACTCTCAAATAAGTTTAACTCAAAACTCTAATTTTCTTTCAAAGATTCAATCTTTATAGATTAAAAAGGTCTTGTGACATAATAGGTACCTTGATTGAGATATTTTTCTTTCAAGGATTAAATCTTTAGGGATTAAAACACTCTTCGCAACTTCATAGGGAACTCGAATAAGTTAAACTCGGAACTCTAATTTTCATTCAAAGATTTAACCTTTATAAGTTAAAAAGGTCTAGTGACATAATATGTACCTTGATTGACATAATTTCATTCAAAGATTCAACCTTTACTCATAAAATCCCTCTTCGGAATGTCGAAGGGAACTCGAATGAATTTGACTCGAAACTCTCATTTTATTTCAAAGATTCAATCTTTAAACATTAAATAGATCTAGTGACATAATAGGTACCGTGATTGAGGAAATTTCAATTAAAGATTCAACTTTCACTCATTAAAACACTCTTTGTGACGTCAAAGGGAACTCGAATATGTTTTAACTCAAAACTCTCATTTTCTTTCAAAGATTTAATCTCTGTACATTAAAATGGTCCAGTGACATAATAGGTCTAATGACATAATTGGTACCTTGAATGAGGTAATTTCAATCAAAGATTGAATCTTTACTCATTAAAACGTTCTTCGTGACGTCAAAGGGAACTTGAATTAGCTTAGCACAAAACTCTCATTTTCTTTCAAAGATTTAATCTTCTTACGTTAAAACGGTCTACTGACATAATATGTACCTTGATTGTTGTATTTTCATTCAAAGATTCATTTTTTACTCTTTAAAACGCTCTTCGGGACGTCAATGGGAACTCGATTAAGTTTAACTCAGATCTCACATTTTCTTTCAAAGATTCAATCTTTATACATTAAAAAGGTGGAGTGACATAAAAGGTACCTTGATTGGGGTATTTTCATACAAAGATTTAATCTTCAGTCATTGAAACACTGTTCGCGACTTCCTAGGGAGCTTGAATAAGTTAAACTCAAAACTCAAATTTTCTTTAAAAGATTCAATCTTTATACATTAAAATGGTCTAGAGACATAATAAGTCCCCAAATTGAGGTAATTCAATTCAAGGACTCAATCTTTACTCATTAAAACACTCTTCGTTACGTCAAAGCGAATTCGAATAAGTTTAAATCAAGACTCTCATTTTCTTTCAAAGATTTAATCTTTATACAATAAAATGGTCTAGTGACATAATAGGCACATCGATTGAGGTATTTTCATTCGAAAAATTTATCTTTAGTCTTTAAAACACTCATCGCGACTTCATAGGGAACTTGAACAAGTTAAACTCAAAGCTCTCATTTTCTTTCAAAGATTCAGTCTTTATACGATTAAAAGGTCTAGTGGCATAGTTAATACCTTGATTGAAGTAATTTCATTCAAAGATTCAATCTTTACTCACTGAAACACTCTTCGTGACCTCAAAGGGAAGTCAAATAAGTTTAACTCAAACCTCTCATTTTCTTTTAAAGATTTAATATTTATACATTAAAATGGTCTAGTGACATAATAGGTTCATTGATTGAGGCATTTTCATTCAAAGATTCAATCTTTAGTCATTAAAACACTCTTCGCGACTTTATAGGGGACTCGAATATGTTAAACTCAAAACTCTCATTTTCTTTCAATGACTCAATCTTTATACATTAAAAAGGCCTAGTGACATAATAGGTACCTTGATTGAGGTAATTTCATTCAGAGATTCAATCTTTATTCATTAAAACACACTTGGTGACGTCAAAGCGAACTCGAATATGTTGAACTCAAAACTCTAATTTTCTTTCAAAGATTTAATCTTTATACATTCAAATGGTCTAGTGACATATTGGGCACCTTCATTCAAACCTTTAATGTTTATACATTAAAATGGTCTAGTGACATAATAGGTACCTTGATTGGGGTATTCTCGTACAAAGATTCAATCTTTAGTCATTAAAACACTCTTCGCGACTTCAGATGGAACTTGAAAAAGTTAAACTCAAAACTCTCATTTGTTTTCAAGGATTCAATCTTTATACATTAAAAGGTCTGATGACGTAATAGTTACCTTGATTGATGTAATCTCATCACAGATTCAGTCTTTACTCTCTAAAACACTCTTTATAACGTCAAAAGAAACTCGAATAGGTTTAACTCAAAACTCCCATTTTCTTTCAAAGATTTAGAAATTGGGTAATACAATGGTTCAGTGACGTAACAAGTACCTTGACTGAGGTACTTTCATTCAAAGATTCAATCTTTTCTCATTAAAGCACTCTTCTGGACGTCAAAGGGAACTCGAACAAGCTTAACTCAAAACTCTCATTTTCTTTCTAAGATTTAATCTTTATAGATTAAAAAGGTATACTGACATAATAGGTACCTTGATTGACGTATTTTTCTTTCAAAGATTCCACCTTTTGTCATTAAAGCACTCTTCGCAACTCTATAGGGAACTCGAAAAAGTTAATCTCAAAACTCTAATTTTCATTCAAAGATTCAATCTTTACACGTTAAAAAGGACTAGTGACATAATAGGTACCTTGATTGAGATAATTTCTTTCAAAGATTCAATCTTTACTCATGAAAACACTCTTCGGAACGTCGAAGGAAACTCGAATAAGTTTAACTCAAAACTCTCGCTTTTCTTTCAAAGATTCAATCTTGAACCATTAAAGAGGTCCAGTGACATAATAGGTACCTTGATTGAAGTAATTTCATTCAAAGATTCAATCTTTACTCATTAAAACGCTATTCGTGACGTCAAAGCGAACTCGAATAAGATTAACTCAAAACTCTCATTTTCTTTCAAAGATTCAATTCTTTATATATTAAAAATGTCTAGGGACATAACAGGTACCTAGATTGAGGTAATTTCATTCAAAGATTCAATCCTTACTCATTAAAACACTCTTCGTGAAGTCAAAGGGAACTCGAACGAGTTTAACAAAAAACTCTCATTTTTTTCAAAGATTTAATCTTTATACATTAAAATGGTCTAGTGACATAATATATACCTCGATTGAGGTATTTTCATTCAAGGATTCAATCTCTACTCATTAAAACACTCTTCGGGACGTCAATCGGAACTTGAATAAGTTTAACTAAAAACTCTCATTTTCTTTCAATGATTCAATTTTTATACATTATAATAGGCGAGTGGTATAATAGGTACCTTGATTGATGTATTTTCTTTCAAAGATTCAATCTTTACTCATTAAAGCACTCTTCTGGACGTCAAAGGGTACTCTCAAATAAGTTTAACTCAAAACTCTAATTTTCTTTCAAAGATTCAATCTTTATAGATTAAAAAGGTCTTGTGACATAATAGGTACCTTGATTGAGATATTTTTCTTTCAAGGATTAAATCTTTAGGGATTAAAACACTCTTCGCAACTTCATAGGGAACTCGAATAAGTTAAACTCGGAACTCTAATTTTCATTCAAAGATTTAACCTTTATAAGTTAAAAAGGTCTAGTGACATAATATGTACCTTGATTGACATAATTTCATTCAAAGATTCAACCTTTACTCATAAAATCCCTCTTCGGAATGTCGAAGGGAACTCGAATGAATTTGACTCGAAACTCTCATTTTATTTCAAAGATTCAATCTTTAAACATTAAATAGATCTAGTGACATAATAGGTACCGTGATTGAGGAAATTTCAATTAAAGATTCAACTTTCACTCATTAAAACACTCTTTGTGACGTCAAAGGGAACTCGAATATGTTTTAACTCAAAACTCTCATTTTCTTTCAAAGATTTAATCTCTGTACATTAAAATGGTCCAGTGACATAATAGGTCTAATGACATAATTGGTACCTTGAATGAGGTAATTTCAATCAAAGATTGAATCTTTACTCATTAAAACGTTCTTCGTGACGTCAAAGGGAACTTGAATTAGCTTAGCACAAAACTCTCATTTTCTTTCAAAGATTTAATCTTCTTACGTTAAAACGGTCTACTGACATAATATGTACCTTGATTGTTGTATTTTCATTCAAAGATTCATTTTTTACTCTTTAAAACGCTCTTCGGGACGTCAATGGGAACTCGATTAAGTTTAACTCAGATCTCACATTTTCTTTCAAAGATTCAATCTTTATACATTAAAAAGGTGGAGTGACATAAAAGGTACCTTGATTGGGGTATTTTCATACAAAGATTTAATCTTCAGTCATTGAAACACTGTTCGCGACTTCCTAGGGAGCTTGAATAAGTTAAACTCAAAACTCAAATTTTCTTTAAAAGATTCAATCTTTATACATTAAAATGGTCTAGAGACATAATAAGTCCCCAAATTGAGGTAATTCAATTCAAGGACTCAATCTTTACTCATTAAAACACTCTTCGTTACGTCAAAGCGAATTCGAATAAGTTTAAATCAAGACTCTCATTTTCTTTCAAAGATTTAATCTTTATACAATAAAATGGTCTAGTGACATAATAGGCACATCGATTGAGGTATTTTCATTCGAAAAATTTATCTTTAGTCTTTAAAACACTCATCGCGACTTCATAGGGAACTTGAACAAGTTAAACTCAAAGCTCTCATTTTCTTTCAAAGATTCAGTCTTTATACGATTAAAAGGTCTAGTGGCATAGTTAATACCTTGATTGAAGTAATTTCATTCAAAGATTCAATCTTTACTCACTGAAACACTCTTCGTGACCTCAAAGGGAAGTCAAATAAGTTTAACTCAAACCTCTCATTTTCTTTTAAAGATTTAATATTTATACATTAAAATGGTCTAGTGACATAATAGGTTCATTGATTGAGGCATTTTCATTCAAAGATTCAATCTTTAGTCATTAAAACACTCTTCGCGACTTTATAGGGGACTCGAATATGTTAAACTCAAAACTCTCATTTTCTTTCAATGACTCAATCTTTATACATTAAAAAGGCCTAGTGACATAATAGGTACCTTGATTGAGGTAATTTCATTCAGAGATTCAATCTTTATTCATTAAAACACACTTGGTGACGTCAAAGCGAACTCGAATATGTTGAACTCAAAACTCTAATTTTCTTTCAAAGATTTAATCTTTATACATTCAAATGGTCTAGTGACATATTGGGCACCTTCATTCAAACCTTTAATGTTTATACATTAAAATGGTCTAGTGACATAATAGGTACCTTGATTGGGGTATTCTCGTACAAAGATTCAATCTTTAGTCATTAAAACACTCTTCGCGACTTCAGATGGAACTTGAAAAAGTTAAACTCAAAACTCTCATTTGTTTTCAAGGATTCAATCTTTATACATTAAAAGGTCTGATGACGTAATAGTTACCTTGATTGATGTAATCTCATCACAGATTCAGTCTTTACTCTCTAAAACACTCTTTATAACGTCAAAAGAAACTCGAATAGGTTTAACTCAAAACTCCCATTTTCTTTCAAAGATTTAGAAATTGGGTAATACAATGGTTCAGTGACGTAACAAGTACCTTGACTGAGGTACTTTCATTCAAAGATTCAATCTTTTCTCATTAAAGCACTCTTCTGGACGTCAAAGGGAACTCGAACAAGCTTAACTCAAAACTCTCATTTTCTTTCTAAGATTTAATCTTTATAGATTAAAAAGGTATACTGACATAATAGGTACCTTGATTGACGTATTTTTCTTTCAAAGATTCCACCTTTTGTCATTAAAGCACTCTTCGCAACTCTATAGGGAACTCGAAAAAGTTAATCTCAAAACTCTAATTTTCATTCAAAGATTCAATCTTTACACGTTAAAAAGGACTAGTGACATAATAGGTACCTTGATTGAGATAATTTCTTTCAAAGATTCAATCTTTACTCATGAAAACACTCTTCGGAACGTCGAAGGAAACTCGAATAAGTTTAACTCAAAACTCTCGCTTTTCTTTCAAAGATTCAATCTTGAACCATTAAAGAGGTCCAGTGACATAATAGGTACCTTGATTGAAGTAATTTCATTCAAAGATTCAATCTTTACTCATTAAAACGCTATTCGTGACGTCAAAGCGAACTCGAATAAGATTAACTCAAAACTCTCATTTTCTTTCAAAGATTCAATTCTTTATATATTAAAAATGTCTAGGGACATAACAGGTACCTAGATTGAGGTAATTTCATTCAAAGATTCAATCCTTACTCATTAAAACACTCTTCGTGAAGTCAAAGGGAACTCGAACGAGTTTAACAAAAAACTCTCATTTTTTTCAAAGATTTAATCTTTATACATTAAAATGGTCTAGTGACATAATATATACCTCGATTGAGGTATTTTCATTCAAGGATTCAATCTCTACTCATTAAAACACTCTTCGGGACGTCAATCGGAACTTGAATAAGTTTAACTAAAAACTCTCATTTTCTTTCAATGATTCAATTTTTATACATTATAATAGGCGAGTGGTATAATAGGTACCTTGATTGATGTATTTTCTTTCAAAGATTCAATCTTTACTCATTAAAGCACTCTTCTGGACGTCAAAGGGTACTCTCAAATAAGTTTAACTCAAAACTCTAATTTTCTTTCAAAGATTCAATCTTTATAGATTAAAAAGGTCTTGTGACATAATAGGTACCTTGATTGAGATATTTTTCTTTCAAGGATTAAATCTTTAGGGATTAAAACACTCTTCGCAACTTCATAGGGAACTCGAATAAGTTAAACTCGGAACTCTAATTTTCATTCAAAGATTTAACCTTTATAAGTTAAAAAGGTCTAGTGACATAATATGTACCTTGATTGACATAATTTCATTCAAAGATTCAACCTTTACTCATAAAATCCCTCTTCGGAATGTCGAAGGGAACTCGAATGAATTTGACTCGAAACTCTCATTTTATTTCAAAGATTCAATCTTTAAACATTAAATAGATCTAGTGACATAATAGGTACCGTGATTGAGGAAATTTCAATTAAAGATTCAACTTTCACTCATTAAAACACTCTTTGTGACGTCAAAGGGAACTCGAATATGTTTTAACTCAAAACTCTCATTTTCTTTCAAAGATTTAATCTCTGTACATTAAAATGGTCCAGTGACATAATAGGTCTAATGACATAATTGGTACCTTGAATGAGGTAATTTCAATCAAAGATTGAATCTTTACTCATTAAAACGTTCTTCGTGACGTCAAAGGGAACTTGAATTAGCTTAGCACAAAACTCTCATTTTCTTTCAAAGATTTAATCTTCTTACGTTAAAACGGTCTACTGACATAATATGTACCTTGATTGTTGTATTTTCATTCAAAGATTCATTTTTTACTCTTTAAAACGCTCTTCGGGACGTCAATGGGAACTCGATTAAGTTTAACTCAGATCTCACATTTTCTTTCAAAGATTCAATCTTTATACATTAAAAAGGTGGAGTGACATAAAAGGTACCTTGATTGGGGTATTTTCATACAAAGATTTAATCTTCAGTCATTGAAACACTGTTCGCGACTTCCTAGGGAGCTTGAATAAGTTAAACTCAAAACTCAAATTTTCTTTAAAAGATTCAATCTTTATACATTAAAATGGTCTAGAGACATAATAAGTCCCCAAATTGAGGTAATTCAATTCAAGGACTCAATCTTTACTCATTAAAACACTCTTCGTTACGTCAAAGCGAATTCGAATAAGTTTAAATCAAGACTCTCATTTTCTTTCAAAGATTTAATCTTTATACAATAAAATGGTCTAGTGACATAATAGGCACATCGATTGAGGTATTTTCATTCGAAAAATTTATCTTTAGTCTTTAAAACACTCATCGCGACTTCATAGGGAACTTGAACAAGTTAAACTCAAAGCTCTCATTTTCTTTCAAAGATTCAGTCTTTATACGATTAAAAGGTCTAGTGGCATAGTTAATACCTTGATTGAAGTAATTTCATTCAAAGATTCAATCTTTACTCACTGAAACACTCTTCGTGACCTCAAAGGGAAGTCAAATAAGTTTAACTCAAACCTCTCATTTTCTTTTAAAGATTTAATATTTATACATTAAAATGGTCTAGTGACATAATAGGTTCATTGATTGAGGCATTTTCATTCAAAGATTCAATCTTTAGTCATTAAAACACTCTTCGCGACTTTATAGGGGACTCGAATATGTTAAACTCAAAACTCTCATTTTCTTTCAATGACTCAATCTTTATACATTAAAAAGGCCTAGTGACATAATAGGTACCTTGATTGAGGTAATTTCATTCAGAGATTCAATCTTTATTCATTAAAACACACTTGGTGACGTCAAAGCGAACTCGAATATGTTGAACTCAAAACTCTAATTTTCTTTCAAAGATTTAATCTTTATACATTCAAATGGTCTAGTGACATATTGGGCACCTTCATTCAAACCTTTAATGTTTATACATTAAAATGGTCTAGTGACATAATAGGTACCTTGATTGGGGTATTCTCGTACAAAGATTCAATCTTTAGTCATTAAAACACTCTTCGCGACTTCAGATGGAACTTGAAAAAGTTAAACTCAAAACTCTCATTTGTTTTCAAGGATTCAATCTTTATACATTAAAAGGTCTGATGACGTAATAGTTACCTTGATTGATGTAATCTCATCACAGATTCAGTCTTTACTCTCTAAAACACTCTTTATAACGTCAAAAGAAACTCGAATAGGTTTAACTCAAAACTCCCATTTTCTTTCAAAGATTTAGAAATTGGGTAATACAATGGTTCAGTGACGTAACAAGTACCTTGACTGAGGTACTTTCATTCAAAGATTCAATCTTTTCTCATTAAAGCACTCTTCTGGACGTCAAAGGGAACTCGAACAAGCTTAACTCAAAACTCTCATTTTCTTTCTAAGATTTAATCTTTATAGATTAAAAAGGTATACTGACATAATAGGTACCTTGATTGACGTATTTTTCTTTCAAAGATTCCACCTTTTGTCATTAAAGCACTCTTCGCAACTCTATAGGGAACTCGAAAAAGTTAATCTCAAAACTCTAATTTTCATTCAAAGATTCAATCTTTACACGTTAAAAAGGACTAGTGACATAATAGGTACCTTGATTGAGATAATTTCTTTCAAAGATTCAATCTTTACTCATGAAAACACTCTTCGGAACGTCGAAGGAAACTCGAATAAGTTTAACTCAAAACTCTCGCTTTTCTTTCAAAGATTCAATCTTGAACCATTAAAGAGGTCCAGTGACATAATAGGTACCTTGATTGAAGTAATTTCATTCAAAGATTCAATCTTTACTCATTAAAACGCTATTCGTGACGTCAAAGCGAACTCGAATAAGATTAACTCAAAACTCTCATTTTCTTTCAAAGATTCAATTCTTTATATATTAAAAATGTCTAGGGACATAACAGGTACCTAGATTGAGGTAATTTCATTCAAAGATTCAATCCTTACTCATTAAAACACTCTTCGTGAAGTCAAAGGGAACTCGAACGAGTTTAACAAAAAACTCTCATTTTTTTCAAAGATTTAATCTTTATACATTAAAATGGTCTAGTGACATAATATATACCTCGATTGAGGTATTTTCATTCAAGGATTCAATCTCTACTCATTAAAACACTCTTCGGGACGTCAATCGGAACTTGAATAAGTTTAACTAAAAACTCTCATTTTCTTTCAATGATTCAATTTTTATACATTATAATAGGCGAGTGGTATAATAGGTACCTTGATTGATGTATTTTCTTTCAAAGATTCAATCTTTACTCATTAAAGCACTCTTCTGGACGTCAAAGGGTACTCTCAAATAAGTTTAACTCAAAACTCTAATTTTCTTTCAAAGATTCAATCTTTATAGATTAAAAAGGTCTTGTGACATAATAGGTACCTTGATTGAGATATTTTTCTTTCAAGGATTAAATCTTTAGGGATTAAAACACTCTTCGCAACTTCATAGGGAACTCGAATAAGTTAAACTCGGAACTCTAATTTTCATTCAAAGATTTAACCTTTATAAGTTAAAAAGGTCTAGTGACATAATATGTACCTTGATTGACATAATTTCATTCAAAGATTCAACCTTTACTCATAAAATCCCTCTTCGGAATGTCGAAGGGAACTCGAATGAATTTGACTCGAAACTCTCATTTTATTTCAAAGATTCAATCTTTAAACATTAAATAGATCTAGTGACATAATAGGTACCGTGATTGAGGAAATTTCAATTAAAGATTCAACTTTCACTCATTAAAACACTCTTTGTGACGTCAAAGGGAACTCGAATATGTTTTAACTCAAAACTCTCATTTTCTTTCAAAGATTTAATCTCTGTACATTAAAATGGTCCAGTGACATAATAGGTCTAATGACATAATTGGTACCTTGAATGAGGTAATTTCAATCAAAGATTGAATCTTTACTCATTAAAACGTTCTTCGTGACGTCAAAGGGAACTTGAATTAGCTTAGCACAAAACTCTCATTTTCTTTCAAAGATTTAATCTTCTTACGTTAAAACGGTCTACTGACATAATATGTACCTTGATTGTTGTATTTTCATTCAAAGATTCATTTTTTACTCTTTAAAACGCTCTTCGGGACGTCAATGGGAACTCGATTAAGTTTAACTCAGATCTCACATTTTCTTTCAAAGATTCAATCTTTATACATTAAAAAGGTGGAGTGACATAAAAGGTACCTTGATTGGGGTATTTTCATACAAAGATTTAATCTTCAGTCATTGAAACACTGTTCGCGACTTCCTAGGGAGCTTGAATAAGTTAAACTCAAAACTCAAATTTTCTTTAAAAGATTCAATCTTTATACATTAAAATGGTCTAGAGACATAATAAGTCCCCAAATTGAGGTAATTCAATTCAAGGACTCAATCTTTACTCATTAAAACACTCTTCGTTACGTCAAAGCGAATTCGAATAAGTTTAAATCAAGACTCTCATTTTCTTTCAAAGATTTAATCTTTATACAATAAAATGGTCTAGTGACATAATAGGCACATCGATTGAGGTATTTTCATTCGAAAAATTTATCTTTAGTCTTTAAAACACTCATCGCGACTTCATAGGGAACTTGAACAAGTTAAACTCAAAGCTCTCATTTTCTTTCAAAGATTCAGTCTTTATACGATTAAAAGGTCTAGTGGCATAGTTAATACCTTGATTGAAGTAATTTCATTCAAAGATTCAATCTTTACTCACTGAAACACTCTTCGTGACCTCAAAGGGAAGTCAAATAAGTTTAACTCAAACCTCTCATTTTCTTTTAAAGATTTAATATTTATACATTAAAATGGTCTAGTGACATAATAGGTTCATTGATTGAGGCATTTTCATTCAAAGATTCAATCTTTAGTCATTAAAACACTCTTCGCGACTTTATAGGGGACTCGAATATGTTAAACTCAAAACTCTCATTTTCTTTCAATGACTCAATCTTTATACATTAAAAAGGCCTAGTGACATAATAGGTACCTTGATTGAGGTAATTTCATTCAGAGATTCAATCTTTATTCATTAAAACACACTTGGTGACGTCAAAGCGAACTCGAATATGTTGAACTCAAAACTCTAATTTTCTTTCAAAGATTTAATCTTTATACATTCAAATGGTCTAGTGACATATTGGGCACCTTCATTCAAACCTTTAATGTTTATACATTAAAATGGTCTAGTGACATAATAGGTACCTTGATTGGGGTATTCTCGTACAAAGATTCAATCTTTAGTCATTAAAACACTCTTCGCGACTTCAGATGGAACTTGAAAAAGTTAAACTCAAAACTCTCATTTGTTTTCAAGGATTCAATCTTTATACATTAAAAGGTCTGATGACGTAATAGTTACCTTGATTGATGTAATCTCATCACAGATTCAGTCTTTACTCTCTAAAACACTCTTTATAACGTCAAAAGAAACTCGAATAGGTTTAACTCAAAACTCCCATTTTCTTTCAAAGATTTAGAAATTGGGTAATACAATGGTTCAGTGACGTAACAAGTACCTTGACTGAGGTACTTTCATTCAAAGATTCAATCTTTTCTCATTAAAGCACTCTTCTGGACGTCAAAGGGAACTCGAACAAGCTTAACTCAAAACTCTCATTTTCTTTCTAAGATTTAATCTTTATAGATTAAAAAGGTATACTGACATAATAGGTACCTTGATTGACGTATTTTTCTTTCAAAGATTCCACCTTTTGTCATTAAAGCACTCTTCGCAACTCTATAGGGAACTCGAAAAAGTTAATCTCAAAACTCTAATTTTCATTCAAAGATTCAATCTTTACACGTTAAAAAGGACTAGTGACATAATAGGTACCTTGATTGAGATAATTTCTTTCAAAGATTCAATCTTTACTCATGAAAACACTCTTCGGAACGTCGAAGGAAACTCGAATAAGTTTAACTCAAAACTCTCGCTTTTCTTTCAAAGATTCAATCTTGAACCATTAAAGAGGTCCAGTGACATAATAGGTACCTTGATTGAAGTAATTTCATTCAAAGATTCAATCTTTACTCATTAAAACGCTATTCGTGACGTCAAAGCGAACTCGAATAAGATTAACTCAAAACTCTCATTTTCTTTCAAAGATTCAATTCTTTATATATTAAAAATGTCTAGGGACATAACAGGTACCTAGATTGAGGTAATTTCATTCAAAGATTCAATCCTTACTCATTAAAACACTCTTCGTGAAGTCAAAGGGAACTCGAACGAGTTTAACAAAAAACTCTCATTTTTTTCAAAGATTTAATCTTTATACATTAAAATGGTCTAGTGACATAATATATACCTCGATTGAGGTATTTTCATTCAAGGATTCAATCTCTACTCATTAAAACACTCTTCGGGACGTCAATCGGAACTTGAATAAGTTTAACTAAAAACTCTCATTTTCTTTCAATGATTCAATTTTTATACATTATAATAGGCGAGTGGTATAATAGGTACCTTGATTGATGTATTTTCTTTCAAAGATTCAATCTTTACTCATTAAAGCACTCTTCTGGACGTCAAAGGGTACTCTCAAATAAGTTTAACTCAAAACTCTAATTTTCTTTCAAAGATTCAATCTTTATAGATTAAAAAGGTCTTGTGACATAATAGGTACCTTGATTGAGATATTTTTCTTTCAAGGATTAAATCTTTAGGGATTAAAACACTCTTCGCAACTTCATAGGGAACTCGAATAAGTTAAACTCGGAACTCTAATTTTCATTCAAAGATTTAACCTTTATAAGTTAAAAAGGTCTAGTGACATAATATGTACCTTGATTGACATAATTTCATTCAAAGATTCAACCTTTACTCATAAAATCCCTCTTCGGAATGTCGAAGGGAACTCGAATGAATTTGACTCGAAACTCTCATTTTATTTCAAAGATTCAATCTTTAAACATTAAATAGATCTAGTGACATAATAGGTACCGTGATTGAGGAAATTTCAATTAAAGATTCAACTTTCACTCATTAAAACATTCTTTGTGACGTCAAAGGGAACTCGAATATGTTTTAACTCAAAACTCTCATTTTCTTTCAAAGATTTAATCTCTGTACATTAAAATGGTCCAGTGACATAATAGGTCTAATGACATAATTGGTACCTTGAATGAGGTAATTTCAATCAAAGATTGAATCTTTACTCATTAAAACGTTCTTCGTGACGTCAAAGGGAACTTGAATTAGCTTAGCACAAAACTCTCATTTTCTTTCAAAGATTTAATCTTCTTACGTTAAAACGGTCTACTGACATAATATGTACCTTGATTGTTGTATTTTCATTCAAAGATTCATTTTTTACTCTTTAAAACGCTCTTCGGGACGTCAATGGGAACTCGATTAAGTTTAACTCAGATCTCACATTTTCTTTCAAAGATTCAATCTTTATACATTAAAAAGGTGGAGTGACATAAAAGGTACCTTGATTGGGGTATTTTCATACAAAGATTTAATCTTCAGTCATTGAAACACTGTTCGCGACTTCCTAGGGAGCTTGAATAAGTTAAACTCAAAACTCAAATTTTCTTTAAAAGATTCAATCTTTATACATTAAAATGGTCTAGAGACATAATAAGTCCCCAAATTGAGGTAATTCAATTCAAGGACTCAATCTTTACTCATTAAAACACTCTTCGTTACGTCAAAGCGAATTCGAATAAGTTTAAATCAAGACTCTCATTTTCTTTCAAAGATTTAATCTTTATACAATAAAATGGTCTAGTGACATAATAGGCACATCGATTGAGGTATTTTCATTCGAAAAATTTATCTTTAGTCTTTAAAACACTCATCGCGACTTCATAGGGAACTTGAACAAGTTAAACTCAAAGCTCTCATTTTCTTTCAAAGATTCAGTCTTTATACGATTAAAAGGTCTAGTGGCATAGTTAATACCTTGATTGAAGTAATTTCATTCAAAGATTCAATCTTTACTCACTGAAACACTCTTCGTGATCTCAAAGGGAAGTCAAATAAGTTTAACTCAAACCTCTCATTTTCTTTTAAAGATTTAATATTTATACATTAAAATGGTCTAGTGACATAATAGGTTCATTGATTGAGGCATTTTCATTCAAAGATTCAATCTTTAGTCATTAAAACACTCTTCGCGACTTTATAGGGGACTCGAATATGTTAAACTCAAAACTCTCATTTTCTTTCAATGACTCAATCTTTATACATTAAAAAGGCCTAGTGACATAATAGGTACCTTGATTGAGGTAATTTCATTCAGAGATTCAATCTTTATTCATTAAAACACACTTGGTGACGTCAAAGCGAACTCGAATATGTTGAACTCAAAACTCTAATTTTCTTTCAAAGATTTAATCTTTATACATTCAAATGGTCTAGTGACATATTGGGCACCTTCATTCAAACCTTTAATGTTTATACATTAAAATGGTCTAGTGACATAATAGGTACCTTGATTGGGGTATTCTCGTACAAAGATTCAATCTTTAGTCATTAAAACACTCTTCGCGACTTCAGATGGAACTTGAAAAAGTTAAACTCAAAACTCTCATTTGTTTTCAAGGATTCAATCTTTATACATTAAAAGGTCTGATGACGTAATAGTTACCTTGATTGATGTAATCTCATCACAGATTCAGTCTTTACTCTCTAAAACACTCTTTATAACGTCAAAAGAAACTCGAATAGGTTTAACTCAAAACTCCCATTTTCTTTCAAAGATTTAGAAATTGGGTAATACAATGGTTCAGTGACGTAACAAGTACCTTGACTGAGGTACTTTCATTCAAAGATTCAATCTTTTCTCATTAAAGCACTCTTCTGGACGTCAAAGGGAACTCGAACAAGCTTAACTCAAAACTCTCATTTTCTTTCTAAGATTTAATCTTTATAGATTAAAAAGGTATACTGACATAATAGGTACCTTGATTGACGTATTTTTCTTTCAAAGATTCCACCTTTTGTCATTAAAGCACTCTTCGCAACTCTATAGGGAACTCGAAAAAGTTAATCTCAAAACTCTAATTTTCATTCAAAGATTCAATCTTTACACGTTAAAAAGGACTAGTGACATAATAGGTACCTTGATTGAGATAATTTCTTTCAAAGATTCAATCTTTACTCATGAAAACACTCTTCGGAACGTCGAAGGAAACTCGAATAAGTTTAACTCAAAACTCTCGCTTTTCTTTCAAAGATTCAATCTTGAACCATTAAAGAGGTCCAGTGACATAATAGGTACCTTGATTGAAGTAATTTCATTCAAAGATTCAATCTTTACTCATTAAAACGCTATTCGTGACGTCAAAGCGAACTCGAATAAGATTAACTCAAAACTCTCATTTTCTTTCAAAGATTCAATTCTTTATATATTAAAAATGTCTAGGGACATAACAGGTACCTAGATTGAGGTAATTTCATTCAAAGATTCAATCCTTACTCATTAAAACACTCTTCGTGAAGTCAAAGGGAACTCGAACGAGTTTAACAAAAAACTCTCATTTTTTTCAAAGATTTAATCTTTATACATTAAAATGGTCTAGTGACATAATATATACCTCGATTGAGGTATTTTCATTCAAGGATTCAATCTCTACTCATTAAAACACTCTTCGGGACGTCAATCGGAACTTGAATAAGTTTAACTAAAAACTCTCATTTTCTTTCAATGATTCAATTTTTATACATTATAATAGGCGAGTGGTATAATAGGTACCTTGATTGATGTATTTTCTTTCAAAGATTCAATCTTTACTCATTAAAGCACTCTTCTGGACGTCAAAGGGTACTCTCAAATAAGTTTAACTCAAAACTCTAATTTTCTTTCAAAGATTCAATCTTTATAGATTAAAAAGGTCTTGTGACATAATAGGTACCTTGATTGAGATATTTTTCTTTCAAGGATTAAATCTTTAGGGATTAAAACACTCTTCGCAACTTCATAGGGAACTCGAATAAGTTAAACTCGGAACTCTAATTTTCATTCAAAGATTTAACCTTTATAAGTTAAAAAGGTCTAGTGACATAATATGTACCTTGATTGACATAATTTCATTCAAAGATTCAACCTTTACTCATAAAATCCCTCTTCGGAATGTCGAAGGGAACTCGAATGAATTTGACTCGAAACTCTCATTTTATTTCAAAGATTCAATCTTTAAACATTAAATAGATCTAGTGACATAATAGGTACCGTGATTGAGGAAATTTCAATTAAAGATTCAACTTTCACTCATTAAAACACTCTTTGTGACGTCAAAGGGAACTCGAATATGTTTTAACTCAAAACTCTCATTTTCTTTCAAAGATTTAATCTCTGTACATTAAAATGGTCCAGTGACATAATAGGTCTAATGACATAATTGGTACCTTGAATGAGGTAATTTCAATCAAAGATTGAATCTTTACTCATTAAAACGTTCTTCGTGACGTCAAAGGGAACTTGAATTAGCTTAGCACAAAACTCTCATTTTCTTTCAAAGATTTAATCTTCTTACGTTAAAACGGTCTACTGACATAATATGTACCTTGATTGTTGTATTTTCATTCAAAGATTCATTTTTTACTCTTTAAAACGCTCTTCGGGACGTCAATGGGAACTCGATTAAGTTTAACTCAGATCTCACATTTTCTTTCAAAGATTCAATCTTTATACATTAAAAAGGTGGAGTGACATAAAAGGTACCTTGATTGGGGTATTTTCATACAAAGATTTAATCTTCAGTCATTGAAACACTGTTCGCGACTTCCTAGGGAGCTTGAATAAGTTAAACTCAAAACTCAAATTTTCTTTAAAAGATTCAATCTTTATACATTAAAATGGTCTAGAGACATAATAAGTCCCCAAATTGAGGTAATTCAATTCAAGGACTCAATCTTTACTCATTAAAACACTCTTCGTTACGTCAAAGCGAATTCGAATAAGTTTAAATCAAGACTCTCATTTTCTTTCAAAGATTTAATCTTTATACAATAAAATGGTCTAGTGACATAATAGGCACATCGATTGAGGTATTTTCATTCGAAAAATTTATCTTTAGTCTTTAAAACACTCATCGCGACTTCATAGGGAACTTGAACAAGTTAAACTCAAAGCTCTCATTTTCTTTCAAAGATTCAGTCTTTATACGATTAAAAGGTCTAGTGGCATAGTTAATACCTTGATTGAAGTAATTTCATTCAAAGATTCAATCTTTACTCACTGAAACACTCTTCGTGACCTCAAAGGGAAGTCAAATAAGTTTAACTCAAACCTCTCATTTTCTTTTAAAGATTTAATATTTATACATTAAAATGGTCTAGTGACATAATAGGTTCATTGATTGAGGCATTTTCATTCAAAGATTCAATCTTTAGTCATTAAAACACTCTTCGCGACTTTATAGGGGACTCGAATATGTTAAACTCAAAACTCTCATTTTCTTTCAATGACTCAATCTTTATACATTAAAAAGGCCTAGTGACATAATAGGTACCTTGATTGAGGTAATTTCATTCAGAGATTCAATCTTTATTCATTAAAACACACTTGGTGACGTCAAAGCGAACTCGAATATGTTGAACTCAAAACTCTAATTTTCTTTCAAAGATTTAATCTTTATACATTCAAATGGTCTAGTGACATATTGGGCACCTTCATTCAAACCTTTAATGTTTATACATTAAAATGGTCTAGTGACATAATAGGTACCTTGATTGGGGTATTCTCGTACAAAGATTCAATCTTTAGTCATTAAAACACTCTTCGCGACTTCAGATGGAACTTGAAAAAGTTAAACTCAAAACTCTCATTTGTTTTCAAGGATTCAATCTTTATACATTAAAAGGTCTGATGACGTAATAGTTACCTTGATTGATGTAATCTCATCACAGATTCAGTCTTTACTCTCTAAAACACTCTTTATAACGTCAAAAGAAACTCGAATAGGTTTAACTCAAAACTCCCATTTTCTTTCAAAGATTTAGAAATTGGGTAATACAATGGTTCAGTGACGTAACAAGTACCTTGACTGAGGTACTTTCATTCAAAGATTCAATCTTTTCTCATTAAAGCACTCTTCTGGACGTCAAAGGGAACTCGAACAAGCTTAACTCAAAACTCTCATTTTCTTTCTAAGATTTAATCTTTATAGATTAAAAAGGTATACTGACATAATAGGTACCTTGATTGACGTATTTTTCTTTCAAAGATTCCACCTTTTGTCATTAAAGCACTCTTCGCAACTCTATAGGGAACTCGAAAAAGTTAATCTCAAAACTCTAATTTTCATTCAAAGATTCAATCTTTACACGTTAAAAAGGACTAGTGACATAATAGGTACCTTGATTGAGATAATTTCTTTCAAAGATTCAATCTTTACTCATGAAAACACTCTTCGGAACGTCGAAGGAAACTCGAATAAGTTTAACTCAAAACTCTCGCTTTTCTTTCAAAGATTCAATCTTGAACCATTAAAGAGGTCCAGTGACATAATAGGTACCTTGATTGAAGTAATTTCATTCAAAGATTCAATCTTTACTCATTAAAACGCTATTCGTGACGTCAAAGCGAACTCGAATAAGATTAACTCAAAACTCTCATTTTCTTTCAAAGATTCAATTCTTTATATATTAAAAATGTCTAGGGACATAACAGGTACCTAGATTGAGGTAATTTCATTCAAAGATTCAATCCTTACTCATTAAAACACTCTTCGTGAAGTCAAAGGGAACTCGAACGAGTTTAACAAAAAACTCTCATTTTTTTCAAAGATTTAATCTTTATACATTAAAATGGTCTAGTGACATAATATATACCTCGATTGAGGTATTTTCATTCAAGGATTCAATCTCTACTCATTAAAACACTCTTCGGGACGTCAATCGGAACTTGAATAAGTTTAACTAAAAACTCTCATTTTCTTTCAATGATTCAATTTTTATACATTATAATAGGCGAGTGGTATAATAGGTACCTTGATTGATGTATTTTCTTTCAAAGATTCAATCTTTACTCATTAAAGCACTCTTCTGGACGTCAAAGGGTACTCTCAAATAAGTTTAACTCAAAACTCTAATTTTCTTTCAAAGATTCAATCTTTATAGATTAAAAAGGTCTTGTGACATAATAGGTACCTTGATTGAGATATTTTTCTTTCAAGGATTAAATCTTTAGGGATTAAAACACTCTTCGCAACTTCATAGGGAACTCGAATAAGTTAAACTCGGAACTCTAATTTTCATTCAAAGATTTAACCTTTATAAGTTAAAAAGGTCTAGTGACATAATATGTACCTTGATTGACATAATTTCAGTCAAAGATTCAACCTTTACTCATAAAATCCCTCTTCGGAATGTCGAAGGGAACTCGAATGAATTTGACTCGAAACTCTCATTTTATTTCAAAGATTCAATCTTTAAACATTAAATAGATCTAGTGACATAATAGGTACCGTGATTGAGGAAATTTCAATTAAAGATTCAACTTTCACTCATTAAAACACTCTTTGTGACGTCAAAGGGAACTCGAATATGTTTTAACTCAAAACTCTCATTTTCTTTCAAAGATTTAATCTCTGTACATTAAAATGGTCCAGTGACATAATAGGTCTAATGACATAATTGGTACCTTGAATGAGGTAATTTCAATCAAAGATTGAATCTTTACTCATTAAAACGTTCTTCGTGACGTCAAAGGGAACTTGAATTAGCTTCGCACAAAACTCTCATTTTCTTTCAAAGATTTAATCTTCTTACGTTAAAACGGTCTACTGACATAATATGTACCTTGATTGTTGTATTTTCATTCAAAGATTCATTTTTTACTCTTTAAAACGCTCTTCGGGACGTCAATGGGAACTCGATTAAGTTTAACTCAGATCTCACATTTTCTTTCAAAGATTCAATCTTTATACATTAAAAAGGTGGAGTGACATAAAAGGTACCTTGATTGGGGTATTTTCATACAAAGATTTAATCTTCAGTCATTGAAACACTGTTCGCGACTTCCTAGGGAGCTTGAATAAGTTAAACTCAAAACTCAAATTTTCTTTAAAAGATTCAATCTTTATACATTAAAATGGTCTAGAGACATAATAAGTCCCCAAATTGAGGTAATTCAATTCAAGGACTCAATCTTTACTCATTAAAACACTCTTCGTTACGTCAAAGCGAATTCGAATAAGTTTAAATCAAGACTCTCATTTTCTTTCAAAGATTTAATCTTTATACAATAAAATGGTCTAGTGACATAATAGGCACATCGATTGAGGTATTTTCATTCGAAAAATTTATCTTTAGTCTTTAAAACACTCATCGCGACTTCATAGGGAACTTGAACAAGTTAAACTCAAAGCTCTCATTTTCTTTCAAAGATTCAGTCTTTATACGATTAAAAGGTCTAGTGGCATAGTTAATACCTTGATTGAAGTAATTTCATTCAAAGATTCAATCTTTACTCACTGAAACACTCTTCGTGATCTCAAAGGGAAGTCAAATAAGTTTAACTCAAACCTCTCATTTTCTTTTAAAGATTTAATATTTATACATTAAAATGGTCTAGTGACATAATAGGTTCATTGATTGAGGCATTTTCATTCAAAGATTCAATCTTTAGTCATTAAAACACTCTTCGCGACTTTATAGGGGACTCGAATATGTTAAACTCAAAACTCTCATTTTCTTTCAATGACTCAATCTTTATACATTAAAAAGGCCTAGTGACATAATAGGTACCTTGATTGAGGTAATTTCATTCAGAGATTCAATCTTTATTCATTAAAACACACTTGGTGACGTCAAAGCGAACTCGAATATGTTGAACTCAAAACTCTAATTTTCTTTCAAAGATTTAATCTTTATACATTCAAATGGTCTAGTGACATATTGGGCACCTTCATTCAAACCTTTAATGTTTATACATTAAAATGGTCTAGTGACATAATAGGTACCTTGATTGGGGTATTCTCGTACAAAGATTCAATCTTTAGTCATTAAAACACTCTTCGCGACTTCAGATGGAACTTGAAAAAGTTAAACTCAAAACTCTCATTTGTTTTCAAGGATTCAATCTTTATACATTAAAAGGTCTGATGACGTAATAGTTACCTTGATTGATGTAATCTCATCACAGATTCAGTCTTTACTCTCTAAAACACTCTTTATAACGTCAAAAGAAACTCGAATAGGTTTAACTCAAAACTCCCATTTTCTTTCAAAGATTTAGAAATTGGGTAATACAATGGTTCAGTGACGTAACAAGTACCTTGACTGAGGTACTTTCATTCAAAGATTCAATCTTTTCTCATTAAAGCACTCTTCTGGACGTCAAAGGGAACTCGAACAAGCTTAACTCAAAACTCTCATTTTCTTTCTAAGATTTAATCTTTATAGATTAAAAAGGTATACTGACATAATAGGTACCTTGATTGACGTATTTTTCTTTCAAAGATTCCACCTTTTGTCATTAAAGCACTCTTCGCAACTCTATAGGGAACTCGAAAAAGTTAATCTCAAAACTCTAATTTTCATTCAAAGATTCAATCTTTACACGTTAAAAAGGACTAGTGACATAATAGGTACCTTGATTGAGATAATTTCTTTCAAAGATTCAATCTTTACTCATGAAAACACTCTTCGGAACGTCGAAGGAAACTCGAATAAGTTTAACTCAAAACTCTCGCTTTTCTTTCAAAGATTCAATCTTGAACCATTAAAGAGGTCCAGTGACATAATAGGTACCTTGATTGAAGTAATTTCATTCAAAGATTCAATCTTTACTCATTAAAACGCTATTCGTGACGTCAAAGCGAACTCGAATAAGATTAACTCAAAACTCTCATTTTCTTTCAAAGATTCAATTCTTTATATATTAAAAATGTCTAGGGACATAACAGGTACCTAGATTGAGGTAATTTCATTCAAAGATTCAATCCTTACTCATTAAAACACTCTTCGTGAAGTCAAAGGGAACTCGAACGAGTTTAACAAAAAACTCTCATTTTTTTCAAAGATTTAATCTTTATACATTAAAATGGTCTAGTGACATAATATATACCTCGATTGAGGTATTTTCATTCAAGGATTCAATCTCTACTCATTAAAACACTCTTCGGGACGTCAATCGGAACTTGAATAAGTTTAACTAAAAACTCTCATTTTCTTTCAATGATTCAATTTTTATACATTATAATAGGCGAGTGGTATAATAGGTACCTTGATTGATGTATTTTCTTTCAAAGATTCAATCTTTACTCATTAAAGCACTCTTCTGGACGTCAAAGGGTACTCTCAAATAAGTTTAACTCAAAACTCTAATTTTCTTTCAAAGATTCAATCTTTATAGATTAAAAAGGTCTTGTGACATAATAGGTACCTTGATTGAGATATTTTTCTTTCAAGGATTAAATCTTTAGGGATTAAAACACTCTTCGCAACTTCATAGGGAACTCGAATAAGTTAAACTCGGAACTCTAATTTTCATTCAAAGATTTAACCTTTATAAGTTAAAAAGGTCTAGTGACATAATATGTACCTTGATTGACATAATTTCATTCAAAGATTCAACCTTTACTCATAAAATCCCTCTTCGGAATGTCGAAGGGAACTCGAATGAATTTGACTCGAAACTCTCATTTTATTTCAAAGATTCAATCTTTAAACATTAAATAGATCTAGTGACATAATAGGTACCGTGATTGAGGAAATTTCAATTAAAGATTCAACTTTCACTCATTAAAACACTCTTTGTGACGTCAAAGGGAACTCGAATATGTTTTAACTCAAAACTCTCATTTTCTTTCAAAGATTTAATCTCTGTACATTAAAATGGTCCAGTGACATAATAGGTCTAATGACATAATTGGTACCTTGAATGAGGTAATTTCAATCAAAGATTGAATCTTTACTCATTAAAACGTTCTTCGTGACGTCAAAGGGAACTTGAATTAGCTTCGCACAAAACTCTCATTTTCTTTCAAAGATTTAATCTTCTTACGTTAAAACGGTCTACTGACATAATATGTACCTTGATTGTTGTATTTTCATTCAAAGATTCATTTTTTACTCTTTAAAACGCTCTTCGGGACGTCAATGGGAACTCGATTAAGTTTAACTCAGATCTCACATTTTCTTTCAAAGATTCAATCTTTATACATTAAAAAGGTGGAGTGACATAAAAGGTACCTTGATTGGGGTATTTTCATACAAAGATTTAATCTTCAGTCATTGAAACACTGTTCGCGACTTCCTAGGGAGCTTGAATAAGTTAAACTCAAAACTCAAATTTTCTTTAAAAGATTCAATCTTTATACATTAAAATGGTCTAGAGACATAATAAGTCCCCAAATTGAGGTAATTCAATTCAAGGACTCAATCTTTACTCATTAAAACACTCTTCGTTACGTCAAAGCGAATTCGAATAAGTTTAAATCAAGACTCTCATTTTCTTTCAAAGATTTAATCTTTATACAATAAAATGGTCTAGTGACATAATAGGCACATCGATTGAGGTATTTTCATTCGAAAAATTTATCTTTAGTCTTTAAAACACTCATCGCGACTTCATAGGGAACTTGAACAAGTTAAACTCAAAGCTCTCATTTTCTTTCAAAGATTCAGTCTTTATACGATTAAAAGGTCTAGTGGCATAGTTAATACCTTGATTGAAGTAATTTCATTCAAAGATTCAATCTTTACTCACTGAAACACTCTTCGTGATCTCAAAGGGAAGTCAAATAAGTTTAACTCAAACCTCTCATTTTCTTTTAAAGATTTAATATTTATACATTAAAATGGTCTAGTGACATAATAGGTTCATTGATTGAGGCATTTTCATTCAAAGATTCAATCTTTAGTCATTAAAACACTCTTCGCGACTTTATAGGGGACTCGAATATGTTAAACTCAAAACTCTCATTTTCTTTCAATGACTCAATCTTTATACATTAAAAAGGCCTAGTGACATAATAGGTACCTTGATTGAGGTAATTTCATTCAGAGATTCAATCTTTATTCATTAAAACACACTTGGTGACGTCAAAGCGAACTCGAATATGTTGAACTCAAAACTCTAATTTTCTTTCAAAGATTTAATCTTTATACATTCAAATGGTCTAGTGACATATTGGGCACCTTCATTCAAACCTTTAATGTTTATACATTAAAATGGTCTAGTGACATAATAGGTACCTTGATTGGGGTATTCTCGTACAAAGATTCAATCTTTAGTCATTAAAACACTCTTCGCGACTTCAGATGGAACTTGAAAAAGTTAAACTCAAAACTCTCATTTGTTTTCAAGGATTCAATCTTTATACATTAAAAGGTCTGATGACGTAATAGTTACCTTGATTGATGTAATCTCATCACAGATTCAGTCTTTACTCTCTAAAACACTCTTTATAACGTCAAAAGAAACTCGAATAGGTTTAACTCAAAACTCCCATTTTCTTTCAAAGATTTAGAAATTGGGTAATACAATGGTTCAGTGACGTAACAAGTACCTTGACTGAGGTACTTTCATTCAAAGATTCAATCTTTTCTCATTAAAGCACTCTTCTGGACGTCAAAGGGAACTCGAACAAGCTTAACTCAAAACTCTCATTTTCTTTCTAAGATTTAATCTTTATAGATTAAAAAGGTATACTGACATAATAGGTACCTTGATTGACGTATTTTTCTTTCAAAGATTCCACCTTTTGTCATTAAAGCACTCTTCGCAACTCTATAGGGAACTCGAAAAAGTTAATCTCAAAACTCTAATTTTCATTCAAAGATTCAATCTTTACACGTTAAAAAGGACTAGTGACATAATAGGTACCTTGATTGAGATAATTTCTTTCAAAGATTCAATCTTTACTCATGAAAACACTCTTCGGAACGTCGAAGGAAACTCGAATAAGTTTAACTCAAAACTCTCGCTTTTCTTTCAAAGATTCAATCTTGAACCATTAAAGAGGTCCAGTGACATAATAGGTACCTTGATTGAAGTAATTTCATTCAAAGATTCAATCTTTACTCATTAAAACGCTATTCGTGACGTCAAAGCGAACTCGAATAAGATTAACTCAAAACTCTCATTTTCTTTCAAAGATTCAATTCTTTATATACTAAAAATGTCTAGGGACATAACAGGTACCTAGATTGAGGTAATTTCATTCAAAGATTCAATCCTTACTCATTAAAACACTCTTCGTGAAGTCAAAGGGAACTCGAACGAGTTTAACAAAAAACTCTCATTTTTTTCAAAGATTTAATCTTTATACATTAAAATGGTCTAGTGACATAATATATACCTCGATTGAGGTATTTTCATTCAAGGATTCAATCTCTACTCATTAAAACACTCTTCGGGACGTCAATCGGAACTTGAATAAGTTTAACTAAAAACTCTCATTTTCTTTCAATGATTCAATTTTTATACATTATAATAGGCGAGTGGTATAATAGGTACCTTGATTGATGTATTTTCTTTCAAAGATTCAATCTTTACTCATTAAAGCACTCTTCTGGACGTCAAAGGGTACTCTCAAATAAGTTTAACTCAAAACTCTAATTTTCTTTCAAAGATTCAATCTTTATAGATTAAAAAGGTCTTGTGACATAATAGGTACCTTGATTGAGATATTTTTCTTTCAAGGATTAAATCTTTAGGGATTAAAACACTCTTCGCAACTTCATAGGGAACTCGAATAAGTTAAACTCGGAACTCTAATTTTCATTCAAAGATTTAACCTTTATAAGTTAAAAAGGTCTAGTGACATAATATGTACCTTGATTGACATAATTTCATTCAAAGATTCAACCTTTACTCATAAAATCCCTCTTCGGAATGTCGAAGGGAACTCGAATGAATTTGACTCGAAACTCTCATTTTATTTCAAAGATTCAATCTTTAAACATTAAATAGATCTAGTGACATAATAGGTACCGTGATTGAGGAAATTTCAATTAAAGATTCAACTTTCACTCATTAAAACACTCTTTGTGACGTCAAAGGGAACTCGAATATGTTTTAACTCAAAACTCTCATTTTCTTTCAAAGATTTAATCTCTGTACATTAAAATGGTCCAGTGACATAATAGGTCTAATGACATAATTGGTACCTTGAATGAGGTAATTTCAATCAAAGATTGAATCTTTACTCATTAAAACGTTCTTCGTGACGTCAAAGGGAACTTGAATTAGCTTCGCACAAAACTCTCATTTTCTTTCAAAGATTTAATCTTCTTACGTTAAAACGGTCTACTGACATAATATGTACCTTGATTGTTGTATTTTCATTCAAAGATTCATTTTTTACTCTTTAAAACGCTCTTCGGGACGTCAATGGGAACTCGATTAAGTTTAACTCAGATCTCACATTTTCTTTCAAAGATTCAATCTTTATACATTAAAAAGGTGGAGTGACATAAAAGGTACCTTGATTGGGGTATTTTCATACAAAGATTTAATCTTCAGTCATTGAAACACTGTTCGCGACTTCCTAGGGAGCTTGAATAAGTTAAACTCAAAACTCAAATTTTCTTTAAAAGATTCAATCTTTATACATTAAAATGGTCTAGAGACATAATAAGTCCCCAAATTGAGGTAATTCAATTCAAGGACTCAATCTTTACTCATTAAAACACTCTTCGTTACGTCAAAGCGAATTCGAATAAGTTTAAATCAAGACTCTCATTTTCTTTCAAAGATTTAATCTTTATACAATAAAATGGTCTGGTGACATAATAGGCACATCGATTGAGGTATTTTCATTCGAAAAATTTATCTTTAGTCTTTAAAACACTCATCGCGACTTCATAGGGAACTTGAACAAGTTAAACTCAAAGCTCTCATTTTCTTTCAAAGATTCAGTCTTTATACGATTAAAAGGTCTAGTGGCATAGTTAATACCTTGATTGAAGTAATTTCATTCAAAGATTCAATCTTTACTCACTGAAACACTCTTCGTGATCTCAAAGGGAACTCAAATAAGTTTAACTCAAACCTCTCATTTTCTTTTAAAGATTTAATATTTATACATTAAAATGGTCTAGTGACATAATAGGTTCATTGATTGAGGCATTTTCATTCAAAGATTCAATCTTTAGTCATTAAAACACTCTTCGCGACTTTATAGGGGACTCGAATATGTTAAACTCAAAACTCTCATTTTCTTTCAATGACTCAATCTTTATACATTAAAAAGGCCTAGTGACATAATAGGTACCTTGATTGAGGTAATTTCATTCAGAGATTCAATCTTTATTCATTAAAACACACTTGGTGACGTCAAAGCGAACTCGAATATGTTGAACTCAAAACTCTAATTTTCTTTCAAAGATTTAATCTTTATACATTCAAATGGTCTAGTGACATATTGGGCACCTTCATTCAAACCTTTAATGTTTATACATTAAAATGGTCTAGTGACATAATAGGTACCTTGATTGGGGTATTCTCGTACAAAGATTCAATCTTTAGTCATTAAAACACTCTTCGCGACTTCAGATGGAACTTGAAAAAGTTAAACTCAAAACTCTCATTTGTTTTCAAGGATTCAATCTTTATACATTAAAAGGTCTGATGACGTAATAGTTACCTTGATTGATGTAATCTCATCACAGATTCAGTCTTTACTCTCTAAAACACTCTTTATAACGTCAAAAGAAACTCGAATAGGTTTAACTCAAAACTCCCATTTTCTTTCAAAGATTTAGAAATTGGGTAATACAATGGTTCAGTGACGTAACAAGTACCTTGACTGAGGTACTTTCATTCAAAGATTCAATCTTTTCTCATTAAAGCACTCTTCTGGACGTCAAAGGGAACTCGAACAAGCTTAACTCAAAACTCTCATTTTCTTTCTAAGATTTAATCTTTATAGATTAAAAAGGTATACTGACATAATAGGTACCTTGATTGACGTATTTTTCTTTCAAAGATTCCACCTTTTGTCATTAAAGCACTCTTCGCAACTCTATAGGGAACTCGAAAAAGTTAATCTCAAAACTCTAATTTTCATTCAAAGATTCAATCTTTACACGTTAAAAAGGACTAGTGACATAATAGGTACCTTGATTGAGATAATTTCTTTCAAAGATTCAATCTTTACTCATGAAAACACTCTTCGGAACGTCGAAGGAAACTCGAATAAGTTTAACTCAAAACTCTCGCTTTTCTTTCAAAGATTCAATCTTGAACCATTAAAGAGGTCCAGTGACATAATAGGTACCTTGATTGAAGTAATTTCATTCAAAGATTCAATCTTTACTCATTAAAACGCTATTCGTGACGTCAAAGCGAACTCGAATAAGATTAACTCAAAACTCTCATTTTCTTTCAAAGATTCAATTCTTTATATATTAAAAATGTCTAGGGACATAACAGGTACCTAGATTGAGGTAATTTCATTCAAAGATTCAATCCTTACTCATTAAAACACTCTTCGTGAAGTCAAAGGGAACTCGAACGAGTTTAACAAAAAACTCTCATTTTTTTCAAAGATTTAATCTTTATACATTAAAATGGTCTAGTGACATAATATATACCTCGATTGAGGTATTTTCATTCAAGGATTCAATCTCTACTCATTAAAACACTCTTCGGGACGTCAATCGGAACTTGAATAAGTTTAACTAAAAACTCTCATTTTCTTTCAATGATTCAATTTTTATACATTATAATAGGCGAGTGGTATAATAGGTACCTTGATTGATGTATTTTCTTTCAAAGATTCAATCTTTACTCATTAAAGCACTCTTCTGGACGTCAAAGGGTACTCTCAAATAAGTTTAACTCAAAACTCTAATTTTCTTTCAAAGATTCAATCTTTATAGATTAAAAAGGTCTTGTGACATAATAGGTACCTTGATTGAGATATTTTTCTTTCAAGGATTAAATCTTTAGGGATTAAAACACTCTTCGCAACTTCATAGGGAACTCGAATAAGTTAAACTCGGAACTCTAATTTTCATTCAAAGATTTAACCTTTATAAGTTAAAAAGGTCTAGTGACATAATATGTACCTTGATTGACATAATTTCATTCAAAGATTCAACCTTTACTCATAAAATCCCTCTTCGGAATGTCGAAGGGAACTCGAATGAATTTGACTCGAAACTCTCATTTTATTTCAAAGATTCAATCTTTAAACATTAAATAGATCTAGTGACATAATAGGTACCGTGATTGAGGAAATTTCAATTAAAGATTCAACTTTCACTCATTAAAACACTCTTTGTGACGTCAAAGGGAACTCGAATATGTTTTAACTCAAAACTCTCATTTTCTTTCAAAGATTTAATCTCTGTACATTAAAATGGTCCAGTGACATAATAGGTCTAATGACATAATTGGTACCTTGAATGAGGTAATTTCAATCAAAGATTGAATCTTTACTCATTAAAACGTTCTTCGTGACGTCAAAGGGAACTTGAATTAGCTTCGCACAAAACTCTCATTTTCTTTCAAAGATTTAATCTTCTTACGTTAAAACGGTCTACTGACATAATATGTACCTTGATTGTTGTATTTTCATTCAAAGATTCATTTTTTACTCTTTAAAACGCTCTTCGGGACGTCAATGGGAACTCGATTAAGTTTAACTCAGATCTCACATTTTCTTTCAAAGATTCAATCTTTATACATTAAAAAGGTGGAGTGACATAAAAGGTACCTTGATTGGGGTATTTTCATACAAAGATTTAATCTTCAGTCATTGAAACACTGTTCGCGACTTCCTAGGGAGCTTGAATAAGTTAAACTCAAAACTCAAATTTTCTTTAAAAGATTCAATCTTTATACATTAAAATGGTCTAGAGACATAATAAGTCCCCAAATTGAGGTAATTCAATTCAAGGACTCAATCTTTACTCATTAAAACACTCTTCGTTACGTCAAAGCGAATTCGAATAAGTTTAAATCAAGACTCTCATTTTCTTTCAAAGATTTAATCTTTATACAATAAAATGGTCTAGTGACATAATAGGCACATCGATTGAGGTATTTTCATTCGAAAAATTTATCTTTAGTCTTTAAAACACTCATCGCGACTTCATAGGGAACTTGAACAAGTTAAACTCAAAGCTCTCATTTTCTTTCAAAGATTCAGTCTTTATACGATTAAAAGGTCTAGTGGCATAGTTAATACCTTGATTGAAGTAATTTCATTCAAAGATTCAATCTTTACTCACTAAAACACTCTTCGTGATCTCAAAGGGAAGTCAAATAAGTTTAACTCAAACCTCTCATTTTCTTTTAAAGATTTAATATTTATACATTAAAATGGTCTAGTGACATAATAGGTTCATTGATTGAGGCATTTTCATTCAAAGATTCAATCTTTAGTCATTAAAACACTCTTCGCGACTTTATAGGGGACTCGAATATGTTAAACTCAAAACTCTCATTTTCTTTCAATGACTCAATCTTTATACATTAAAAAGGCCTAGTGACATAATAGGTACCTTGATTGAGGTAATTTCATTCAGAGATTCAATCTTTATTCATTAAAACACACTTGGTGACGTCAAAGCGAACTCGAATATGTTGAACTCAAAACTCTAATTTTCTTTCAAAGATTTAATCTTTATACATTCAAATGGTCTAGTGACATATTGGGCACCTTCATTCAAACCTTTAATGTTTATACATTAAAATGGTCTAGTGACATAATAGGTACCTTGATTGGGGTATTCTCGTACAAAGATTCAATCTTTAGTCATTAAAACACTCTTCGCGACTTCAGATGGAACTTGAAAAAGTTAAACTCAAAACTCTCATTTGTTTTCAAGGATTCAATCTTTATACATTAAAAGGTCTGATGACGTAATAGTTACCTTGATTGATGTAATCTCATCACAGATTCAGTCTTTACTCTCTAAAACACTCTTTATAACGTCAAAAGAAACTCGAATAGGTTTAACTCAAAACTCCCATTTTCTTTCAAAGATTTAGAAATTGGGTAATACAATGGTTCAGTGACGTAACAAGTACCTTGACTGAGGTACTTTCATTCAAAGATTCAATCTTTTCTCATTAAAGCACTCTTCTGGACGTCAAAGGGAACTCGAACAAGCTTAACTCAAAACTCTCATTTTCTTTCTAAGATTTAATCTTTATAGATTAAAAAGGTATACTGACATAATAGGTACCTTGATTGACGTATTTTTCTTTCAAAGATTCCACCTTTTGTCATTAAAGCACTCTTCGCAACTCTATAGGGAACTCGAAAAAGTTAATCTCAAAACTCTAATTTTCATTCAAAGATTCAATCTTTACACGTTAAAAAGGACTAGTGACATAATAGGTACCTTGATTGAGATAATTTCTTTCAAAGATTCAATCTTTACTCATGAAAACACTCTTCGGAACGTCGAAGGAAACTCGAATAAGTTTAACTCAAAACTCTCGCTTTTCTTTCAAAGATTCAATCTTGAACCATTAAAGAGGTCCAGTGACATAATAGGTACCTTGATTGAAGTAATTTCATTCAAAGATTCAATCTTTACTCATTAAAACGCTATTCGTGACGTCAAAGCGAACTCGAATAAGATTAACTCAAAACTCTCATTTTCTTTCAAAGATTCAATTCTTTATATACTAAAAATGTCTAGGGACATAACAGGTACCTAGATTGAGGTAATTTCATTCAAAGATTCAATCCTTACTCATTAAAACACTATTCGTGAAGTCAAAGGGAACTCGAACGAGTTTAACAAAAAACTCTCATTTTTTTCAAAGATTTAATCTTTATACATTAAAATGGTCTAGTGACATAATATATACCTCGATTGAGGTATTTTCATTCAAGGATTCAATCTCTACTCATTAAAACACTCTTCGGGACGTCAATCGGAACTTGAATAAGTTTAACTAAAAACTCTCATTTTCTTTCAATGATTCAATTTTTATACATTATAATAGGCGAGTGGTATAATAGGTACCTTGATTGATGTATTTTCTTTCAAAGATTCAATCTTTACTCATTAAAGCACTCTTCTGGACGTCAAAGGGTACTCTCAAATAAGTTTAACTCAAAACTCTAATTTTCTTTCAAAGATTCAATCTTTATAGATTAAAAAGGTCTTGTGACATAATAGGTACCTTGATTGAGATATTTTTCTTTCAAGGATTAAATCTTTAGGGATTAAAACACTCTTCGCAACTTCATAGGGAACTCGAATAAGTTAAACTCGGAACTCTAATTTTCATTCAAAGATTTAACCTTTATAAGTTAAAAAGGTCTAGTGACATAATATGTACCTTGATTGACATAATTTCATTCAAAGATTCAACCTTTACTCATAAAATCCCTCTTCGGAATGTCGAAGGGAACTCGAATGAATTTGACTCGAAACTCTCATTTTATTTCAAAGATTCAATCTTTAAACATTAAATAGATCTAGTGACATAATAGGTACCGTGATTGAGGAAATTTCAATTAAAGATTCAACTTTCACTCATTAAAACACTCTTTGTGACGTCAAAGGGAACTCGAATATGTTTTAACTCAAAACTCTCATTTTCTTTCAAAGATTTAATCTCTGTACATTAAAATGGTCCAGTGACATAATAGGTCTAATGACATAATTGGTACCTTGAATGAGGTAATTTCAATCAAAGATTGAATCTTTACTCATTAAAACGTTCTTCGTGACGTCAAAGGGAACTTGAATTAGCTTCGCACAAAACTCTCATTTTCTTTCAAAGATTTAATCTTCTTACGTTAAAACGGTCTACTGACATAATATGTACCTTGATTGTTGTATTTTCATTCAAAGATTCATTTTTTACTCTTTAAAACGCTCTTCGGGACGTCAATGGGAACTCGATTAAGTTTAACTCAGATCTCACATTTTCTTTCAAAGATTCAATCTTTATACATTAAAAAGGTGGAGTGACATAAAAGGTACCTTGATTGGGGTATTTTCATACAAAGATTTAATCTTCAGTCATTGAAACACTGTTCGCGACTTCCTAGGGAGCTTGAATAAGTTAAACTCAAAACTCAAATTTTCTTTAAAAGATTCAATCTTTATACATTAAAATGGTCTAGAGACATAATAAGTCCCCAAATTGAGGTAATTCAATTCAAGGACTCAATCTTTACTCATTAAAACACTCTTCGTTACGTCAAAGCGAATTCGAATAAGTTTAAATCAAGACTCTCATTTTCTTTCAAAGATTTAATCTTTATACAATAAAATGGTCTGGTGACATAATAGGCACATCGATTGAGGTATTTTCATTCGAAAAATTTATCTTTAGTCTTTAAAACACTCATCGCGACTTCATAGGGAACTTGAACAAGTTAAACTCAAAGCTCTCATTTTCTTTCAAAGATTCAGTCTTTATACGATTAAAAGGTCTAGTGGCATAGTTAATACCTTGATTGAAGTAATTTCATTCAAAGATTCAATCTTTACTCACTGAAACACTCTTCGTGATCTCAAAGGGAACTCAAATAAGTTTAACTCAAACCTCTCATTTTCTTTTAAAGATTTAATATTTATACATTAAAATGGTCTAGTGACATAATAGGTTCATTGATTGAGGCATTTTCATTCAAAGATTCAATCTTTAGTCATTAAAACACTCTTCGCGACTTTATAGGGGACTCGAATATGTTAAACTCAAAACTCTCATTTTCTTTCAATGACTCAATCTTTATACATTAAAAAGGCCTAGTGACATAATAGGTACCTTGATTGAGGTAATTTCATTCAGAGATTCAATCTTTATTCATTAAAACACACTTGGTGACGTCAAAGCGAACTCGAATATGTTGAACTCAAAACTCTAATTTTCTTTCAAAGATTTAATCTTTATACATTCAAATGGTCTAGTGACATATTGGGCACCTTCATTCAAACCTTTAATGTTTATACATTAAAATGGTCTAGTGACATAATAGGTACCTTGATTGGGGTATTCTCGTACAAAGATTCAATCTTTAGTCATTAAAACACTCTTCGCGACTTCAGATGGAACTTGAAAAAGTTAAACTCAAAACTCTCATTTGTTTTCAAGGATTCAATCTTTATACATTAAAAGGTCTGATGACGTAATAGTTACCTTGATTGATGTAATCTCATCACAGATTCAGTCTTTACTCTCTAAAACACTCTTTATAACGTCAAAAGAAACTCGAATAGGTTTAACTCAAAACTCCCATTTTCTTTCAAAGATTTAGAAATTGGGTAATACAATGGTTCAGTGACGTAACAAGTACCTTGACTGAGGTACTTTCATTCAAAGATTCAATCTTTTCTCATTAAAGCACTCTTCTGGACGTCAAAGGGAACTCGAACAAGCTTAACTCAAAACTCTCATTTTCTTTCTAAGATTTAATCTTTATAGATTAAAAAGGTATACTGACATAATAGGTACCTTGATTGACGTATTTTTCTTTCAAAGATTCCACCTTTTGTCATTAAAGCACTCTTCGCAACTCTATAGGGAACTCGAAAAAGTTAATCTCAAAACTCTAATTTTCATTCAAAGATTCAATCTTTACACGTTAAAAAGGACTAGTGACATAATAGGTACCTTGATTGAGATAATTTCTTTCAAAGATTCAATCTTTACTCATGAAAACACTCTTCGGAACGTCGAAGGAAACTCGAATAAGTTTAACTCAAAACTCTCGCTTTTCTTTCAAAGATTCAATCTTGAACCATTAAAGAGGTCCAGTGACATAATAGGTACCTTGATTGAAGTAATTTCATTCAAAGATTCAATCTTTACTCATTAAAACGCTATTCGTGACGTCAAAGCGAACTCGAATAAGATTAACTCAAAACTCTCATTTTCTTTCAAAGATTCAATTCTTTATATACTAAAAATGTCTAGGGACATAACAGGTACCTAGATTGAGGTAATTTCATTCAAAGATTCAATCCTTACTCATTAAAACACTCTTCGTGAAGTCAAAGGGAACTCGAACGAGTTTAACAAAAAACTCTCATTTTTTTCAAAGATTTAATCTTTATACATTAAAATGGTCTAGTGACATAATATATACCTCGATTGAGGTATTTTCATTCAAGGATTCAATCTCTACTCATTAAAACACTCTTCGGGACGTCAATCGGAACTTGAATAAGTTTAACTAAAAACTCTCATTTTCTTTCAATGATTCAATTTTTATACATTATAATAGGCGAGTGGTATAATAGGTACCTTGATTGATGTATTTTCTTTCAAAGATTCAATCTTTACTCATTAAAGCACTCTTCTGGACGTCAAAGGGTACTCTCAAATAAGTTTAACTCAAAACTCTAATTTTCTTTCAAAGATTCAATCTTTATAGATTAAAAAGGTCTAGTGACATAATAGGTACCTTGATTGAGATATTTTTCTTTCAAGGATTAAATCTTTAGGGATTAAAACACTCTTCGCAACTTCATAGGGAACTCGAATAAGTTAAACTCGGAACTCTAATTTTCATTCAAAGATTTAACCTTTATAAGTTAAAAAGGTCTAGTGACATAATATGTACCTTGATTGACATAATTTCATTCAAAGATTCAACCTTTACTCATAAAATCCCTCTTCGGAATGTCGAAGGGAACTCGAATGAATTTGACTCGAAACTCTCATTTTATTTCAAAGATTCAATCTTTAAACATTAAATAGATCTAGTGACATAATAGGTACCGTGATTGAGGAAATTTCAATTAAAGATTCAACTTTCACTCATTAAAACACTCTTTGTGACGTCAAAGGGAACTCGAATATGTTTTAACTCAAAACTCTCATTTTCTTTCAAAGATTTAATCTCTGTACATTAAAATGGTCCAGTGACATAATAGGTCTAATGACATAATTGGTACCTTGAATGAGGTAATTTCAATCAAAGATTGAATCTTTACTCATTAAAACGTTCTTCGTGACGTCAAAGGGAACTTGAATTAGCTTAGCACAAAACTCTCATTTTCTTTCAAAGATTTAATCTTCTTACGTTAAAACGGTCTACTGACATAATATGTACCTTGATTGTTGTATTTTCATTCAAAGATTCATTTTTTACTCTTTAAAACGCTCTTCGGGACGTCAATGGGAACTCGATTAAGTTTAACTCAGATCTCACATTTTCTTTCAAAGATTCAATCTTTATACATTAAAAAGGTGGAGTGACATAAAAGGTATCTTGATTGGGGTATTTTCATACAAAGATTTAATCTTCAGTCATTGAAACACTGTTCGCGACTTCCTAGGGAGCTTGAATAAGTTAAACTCAAAACTCAAATTTTCTTTAAAAGATTCAATCTTTATACATTAAAATGGTCTAGAGACATAATAAGTCCCCAAATTGAGGTAATTCAATTCAAGGACTCAATCTTTACTCATTAAAACACTCTTCGTTACGTCAAAGCGAATTCGAATAAGTTTAAATCAAGACTCTCATTTTCTTTCAAAGATTTAATCTTTATACAATAAAATGGTCTAGTGACATAATAGGCACATCGATTGAGGTATTTTCATTCGAAAAATTTATCTTTAGTCTTTAAAACACTCATCGCGACTTCATAGGGAACTTGAACAAGTTAAACTCAAAGCTCTCATTTTCTTTCAAAGATTCAGTCTTTATACGATTAAAAGGTCTAGTGGCATAGTTAATACCTTGATTGAAGTAATTTCATTCAAAGATTCAATCTTTACTCACTGAAACACTCTTCGTGATCTCAAAGGGAACTCAAATAAGTTTAACTCAAACCTCTCATTTTCTTTTAAAGATTTAATATTTATACATTAAAATGGTCTAGTGACATAATAGGTTCATTGATTGAGGCATTTTCATTCAAAGATTCAATCTTTAGTCATTAAAACACTCTTCGCGACTTTATAGGGGACTCGAATATGTTAAACTCAAAACTCTCATTTTCTTTCAATGACTCAATCTTTATACATTAAAAAGGCCTAGTGACATAATAGGTACCTTGATTGAGGTAATTTCATTCAGAGATTCAATCTTTATTCATTAAAACACACTTGGTGACGTCAAAGCGAACTCGAATATGTTGAACTCAAAACTCTAATTTTCTTTCAAAGATTTAATCTTTATACATTCAAATGGTCTAGTGACATATTGGGCACCTTCATTCAAACCTTTAATGTTTATACATTAAAATGGTCTAGTGACATAATAGGTACCTTGATTGGGGTATTCTCGTACAAAGATTCAATCTTTAGTCATTAAAACACTCTTCGCGACTTCAGATGGAACTTGAAAAAGTTAAACTCAAAACTCTCATTTGTTTTCAAGGATTCAATCTTTATACATTAAAAGGTCTGATGACGTAATAGTTACCTTGATTGATGTAATCTCATCACAGATTCAGTCTTTACTCTCTAAAACACTCTTTATAACGTCAAAAGAAACTCGAATAGGTTTAACTCAAAACTCCCATTTTCTTTCAAAGATTTAGAAATTGGGTAATACAATGGTTCAGTGACGTAACAAGTACCTTGACTGAGGTACTTTCATTCAAAGATTCAATCTTTTCTCATTAAAGCACTCTTCTGGACGTCAAAGGGAACTCGAACAAGCTTAACTCAAAACTCTCATTTTCTTTCTAAGATTTAATCTTTATAGATTAAAAAGGTATACTGACATAATAGGTACCTTGATTGACGTATTTTTCTTTCAAAGATTCCACCTTTTGTCATTAAAGCACTCTTCGCAACTCTATAGGGAACTCGAAAAAGTTAATCTCAAAACTCTAATTTTCATTCAAAGATTCAATCTTTACACGTTAAAAAGGACTAGTGACATAATAGGTACCTTGATTGAGATAATTTCTTTCAAAGATTCAATCTTTACTCATGAAAACACTCTTCGGAACGTCGAAGGAAACTCGAATAAGTTTAACTCAAAACTCTCGCTTTTCTTTCAAAGATTCAATCTTGAACCATTAAAGAGGTCCAGTGACATAATAGGTACCTTGATTGAAGTAATTTCATTCAAAGATTCAATCTTTACTCATTAAAACGCTATTCGTGACGTCAAAGCGAACTCGAATAAGATTAACTCAAAACTCTCATTTTCTTTCAAAGATTCAATTCTTTATATACTAAAAATGTCTAGGGACATAACAGGTACCTAGATTGAGGTAATTTCATTCAAAGATTCAATCCTTACTCATTAAAACACTCTTCGTGAAGTCAAAGGGAACTCGAACGAGTTTAACAAAAAACTCTCATTTTTTTCAAAGATTTAATCTTTATACATTAAAATGGTCTAGTGACATAATATATACCTCGATTGAGGTATTTTCATTCAAGGATTCAATCTCTACTCATTAAAACACTCTTCGGGACGTCAATCGGAACTTGAATAAGTTTAACTAAAAACTCTCATTTTCTTTCAATGATTCAATTTTTATACATTATAATAGGCGAGTGGTATAATAGGTACCTTGATTGATGTATTTTCTTTCAAAGATTCAATCTTTACTCATTAAAGCACTCTTCTGGACGTCAAAGGGTACTCTCAAATAAGTTTAACTCAAAACTCTAATTTTCTTTCAAAGATTCAATCTTTATAGATTAAAAAGGTCTTGTGACATAATAGGTACCTTGATTGAGATATTTTTCTTTCAAGGATTAAATCTTTAGGGATTAAAACACTCTTCGCAACTTCATAGGGAACTCGAATAAGTCAAACTCGGAACTCTAATTTTCATTCAAAGATTTAACCTTTATAAGTTAAAAAGGTCTAGTGACATAATATGTACCTTGATTGACATAATTTCATTCAAAGATTCAACCTTTACTCATAAAATCCCTCTTCGGAATGTCGAAGGGAACTCGAATGAATTTGACTCGAAACTCTCATTTTATTTCAAAGATTCAATCTTTAAACATTAAATAGATCTAGTGACATAATAGGTACCGTGATTGAGGAAATTTCAATTAAAGATTCAACTTTCACTCATTAAAACACTCTTTGTGACGTCAAAGGGAACTCGAATATGTTTTAACTCAAAACTCTCATTTTCTTTCAAAGATTTAATCTCTGTACATTAAAATGGTCCAGTGACATAATAGGTCTAATGACATAATTGGTACCTTGAATGAGGTAATTTCAATCAAAGATTGAATCTTTACTCATTAAAACGTTCTTCGTGACGTCAAAGGGAACTTGAATTAGCTTCGCACAAAACTCTCATTTTCTTTCAAAGATTTAATCTTCTTACGTTAAAACGGTCTACTGACATAATATGTACCTTGATTGTTGTATTTTCATTCAAAGATTCATTTTTTACTCTTTAAAACGCTCTTCGGGACGTCAATGGGAACTCGATTAAGTTTAACTCAGATCTCACATTTTCTTTCAAAGATTCAATCTTTATACATTAAAAAGGTGGAGTGACATAAAAGGTACCTTGATTGGGGTATTTTCATACAAAGATTTAATCTTCAGTCATTGAAACACTGTTCGCGACTTCCTAGGGAGCTTGAATAAGTTAAACTCAAAACTCAAATTTTCTTTAAAAGATTCAATCTTTATACATTAAAATGGTCTAGAGACATAATAAGTCCCCAAATTGAGGTAATTCAATTCAAGGACTCAATCTTTACTCATTAAAACACTCTTCGTTACGTCAAAGCGAATTCGAATAAGTTTAAATCAAGACTCTCATTTTCTTTCAAAGATTTAATCTTTATACAATAAAATGGTCTGGTGACATAATAGGCACATCGATTGAGGTATTTTCATTCGAAAAATTTATCTTTAGTCTTTAAAACACTCATCGCGACTTCATAGGGAACTTGAACAAGTTAAACTCAAAGCTCTCATTTTCTTTCAAAGATTCAGTCTTTATACGATTAAAAGGTCTAGTGGCATAGTTAATACCTTGATTGAAGTAATTTCATTCAAAGATTCAATCTTTACTCACTGAAACACTCTTCGTGATCTCAAAGGGAACTCAAATAAGTTTAACTCAAACCTCTCATTTTCTTTTAAAGATTTAATATTTATACATTAAAATGGTCTAGTGACATAATAGGTTCATTGATTGAGGCATTTTCATTCAAAGATTCAATCTTTAGTCATTAAAACACTCTTCGCGACTTTATAGGGGACTCGAATATGTTAAACTCAAAACTCTCATTTTCTTTCAATGACTCAATCTTTATACATTAAAAAGGCCTAGTGACATAATAGGTACCTTGATTGAGGTAATTTCATTCAGAGATTCAATCTTTATTCATTAAAACACACTTGGTGACGTCAAAGCGAACTCGAATATGTTGAACTCAAAACTCTAATTTTCTTTCAAAGATTTAATCTTTATACATTCAAATGGTCTAGTGACATATTGGGCACCTTCATTCAAACCTTTAATGTTTATACATTAAAATGGTCTAGTGACATAATAGGTACCTTGATTGGGGTATTCTCGTACAAAGATTCAATCTTTAGTCATTAAAACACTCTTCGCGACTTCAGATGGAACTTGAAAAAGTTAAACTCAAAACTCTCATTTGTTTTCAAGGATTCAATCTTTATACATTAAAAGGTCTGATGACGTAATAGTTACCTTGATTGATGTAATCTCATCACAGATTCAGTCTTTACTCTCTAAAACACTCTTTATAACGTCAAAAGAAACTCGAATAGGTTTAACTCAAAACTCCCATTTTCTTTCAAAGATTTAGAAATTGGGTAATACAATGGTTCAGTGACGTAACAAGTACCTTGACTGAGGTACTTTCATTCAAAGATTCAATCTTTTCTCATTAAAGCACTCTTCTGGACGTCAAAGGGAACTCGAACAAGCTTAACTCAAAACTCTCATTTTCTTTCTAAGATTTAATCTTTATAGATTAAAAAGGTATACTGACATAATAGGTACCTTGATTGACGTATTTTTCTTTCAAAGATTCCACCTTTTGTCATTAAAGCACTCTTCGCAACTCTATAGGGAACTCGAAAAAGTTAATCTCAAAACTCTAATTTTCATTCAAAGATTCAATCTTTACACGTTAAAAAGGACTAGTGACATAATAGGTACCTTGATTGAGATAATTTCTTTCAAAGATTCAATCTTTACTCATGAAAACACTCTTCGGAACGTCGAAGGAAACTCGAATAAGTTTAACTCAAAACTCTCGCTTTTCTTTCAAAGATTCAATCTTGAACCATTAAAGAGGTCCAGTGACATAATAGGTACCTTGATTGAAGTAATTTCATTCAAAGATTCAATCTTTACTCATTAAAACGCTATTCGTGACGTCAAAGCGAACTCGAATAAGATTAACTCAAAACTCTCATTTTCTTTCAAAGATTCAATTCTTTATATACTAAAAATGTCTAGGGACATAACAGGTACCTAGATTGAGGTAATTTCATTCAAAGATTCAATCCTTACTCATTAAAACACTCTTCGTGAAGTCAAAGGGAACTCGAACGAGTTTAACAAAAAACTCTCATTTTTTTCAAAGATTTAATCTTTATACATTAAAATGGTCTAGTGACATAATATATACCTCGATTGAGGTATTTTCATTCAAGGATTCAATCTCTACTCATTAAAACACTCTTCGGGACGTCAATCGGAACTTGAATAAGCTTAACTAAAAACTCTCATTTTCTTTCAATGATTCAATTTTTATACATTATAATAGGCGAGTGGTATAATAGGTACCTTGATTGATGTATTTTCTTTCAAAGATTCAATCTTTACTCATTAAAGCACTCTTCTGGACGTCAAAGGGTACTCTCAAATAAGTTTAACTCAAAACTCTAATTTTCTTTCAAAGATTCAATCTTTATAGATTAAAAAGGTCTAGTGACATAATAGGTACCTTGATTGAGATATTTTTCTTTCAAGGATTAAATCTTTAGGGATTAAAACACTCTTCGCAACTTCATAGGGAACTCGAATAAGTTAAACTCGGAACTCTAATTTTCATTCAAAGATTTAACCTTTATAAGTTAAAAAGGTCTAGTGACATAATATGTACCTTGATTGACATAATTTCATTCAAAGATTCAACCTTTACTCATAAAATCCCTCTTCGGAATGTCGAAGGGAACTCGAATGAATTTGACTCGAAACTCTCATTTTATTTCAAAGATTCAATCTTTAAACATTAAATAGATCTAGTGACATAATAGGTACCGTGATTGAGGAAATTTCAATTAAAGATTCAACTTTCACTCATTAAAACACTCTTTGTGACGTCAAAGGGAACTCGAATATGTTTTAACTCAAAACTCTCATTTTCTTTCAAAGATTTAATCTCTGTACATTAAAATGGTCCAGTGACATAATAGGTCTAATGACATAATTGGTACCTTGAATGAGGTAATTTCAATCAAAGATTGAATCTTTACTCATTAAAACGTTCTTCGTGACGTCAAAGGGAACTTGAATTAGCTTAGCACAAAACTCTCATTTTCTTTCAAAGATTTAATCTTCTTACGTTAAAACGGTCTACTGACATAATATGTACCTTGATTGTTGTATTTTCATTCAAAGATTCATTTTTTACTCTTTAAAACGCTCTTCGGGACGTCAATGGGAACTCGATTAAGTTTAACTCAGATCTCACATTTTCTTTCAAAGATTCAATCTTTATACATTAAAAAGGTGGAGTGACATAAAAGGTACCTTGATTGGGGTATTTTCATACAAAGATTTAATCTTCAGTCATTGAAACACTGTTCGCGACTTCCTAGGGAGCTTGAATAAGTTAAACTCAAAACTCAAATTTTCTTTAAAAGATTCAATCTTTATACATTAAAATGGTCTAGAGACATAATAAGTCCCCAAATTGAGGTAATTCAATTCAAGGACTCAATCTTTACTCATTAAAACACTCTTCGTTACGTCAAAGCGAATTCGAATAAGTTTAAATCAAGACTCTCATTTTCTTTCAAAGATTTAATCTTTATACAATAAAATGGTCTGGTGACATAATAGGCACATCGATTGAGGTATTTTCATTCGAAAAATTTATCTTTAGTCTTTAAAACACTCATCGCGACTTCATAGGGAACTTGAACAAGTTAAACTCAAAGCTCTCATTTTCTTTCAAAGATTCAGTCTTTATACGATTAAAAGGTCTAGTGGCATAGTTAATACCTTGATTGAAGTAATTTCATTCAAAGATTCAATCTTTACTCACTGAAACACTCTTCGTGATCTCAAAGGGAACTCAAATAAGTTTAACTCAAACCTCTCATTTTCTTTTAAAGATTTAATATTTATACATTAAAATGGTCTAGTGACATAATAGGTTCATTGATTGAGGCATTTTCATTCAAAGATTCAATCTTTAGTCATTAAAACACTCTTCGCGACTTTATAGGGGACTCGAATATGTTAAACTCAAAACTCTCATTTTCTTTCAATGACTCAATCTTTATACATTAAAAAGGCCTAGTGACATAATAGGTACCTTGATTGAGGTAATTTCATTCAGAGATTCAATCTTTATTCATTAAAACACACTTGGTGACGTCAAAGCGAACTCGAATATGTTGAACTCAAAACTCTAATTTTCTTTCAAAGATTTAATCTTTATACATTCAAATGGTCTAGTGACATATTGGGCACCTTCATTCAAACCTTTAATGTTTATACATTAAAATGGTCTAGTGACATAATAGGTACCTTGATTGGGGTATTCTCGTACAAAGATTCAATCTTTAGTCATTAAAACACTCTTCGCGACTTCAGATGGAACTTGAAAAAGTTAAACTCAAAACTCTCATTTGTTTTCAAGGATTCAATCTTTATACATTAAAAGGTCTGATGACGTAATAGTTACCTTGATTGATGTAATCTCATCACAGATTCAGTCTTTACTCTCTAAAACACTCTTTATAACGTCAAAAGAAACTCGAATAGGTTTAACTCAAAACTCCCATTTTCTTTCAAAGATTTAGAAATTGGGTAATACAATGGTTCAGTGACGTAACAAGTACCTTGACTGAGGTACTTTCATTCAAAGATTCAATCTTTTCTCATTAAAGCACTCTTCTGGACGTCAAAGGGAACTCGAACAAGCTTAACTCAAAACTCTCATTTTCTTTCTAAGATTTAATCTTTATAGATTAAAAAGGTATACTGACATAATAGGTACCTTGATTGACGTATTTTTCTTTCAAAGATTCCACCTTTTGTCATTAAAGCACTCTTCGCAACTCTATAGGGAACTCGAAAAAGTTAATCTCAAAACTCTAATTTTCATTCAAAGATTCAATCTTTACACGTTAAAAAGGACTAGTGACATAATAGGTACCTTGATTGAGATAATTTCTTTCAAAGATTCAATCTTTACTCATGAAAACACTCTTCGGAACGTCGAAGGAAACTCGAATAAGTTTAACTCAAAACTCTCGCTTTTCTTTCAAAGATTCAATCTTGAACCATTAAAGAGGTCCAGTGACATAATAGGTACCTTGATTGAAGTAATTTCATTCAAAGATTCAATCTTTACTCATTAAAACGCTATTCGTGACGTCAAAGCGAACTCGAATAAGATTAACTCAAAACTCTCATTTTCTTTCAAAGATTCAATTCTTTATATACTAAAAATGTCTAGGGACATAAGAGGTACCTAGATTGAGGTAATTTCATTCAAAGATTCAATCCTTACTCATTAAAACACTCTTCGTGAAGTCAAAGGGAACTCGAACGAGTTTAACAAAAAACTCTCATTTTTTTCAAAGATTTAATCTTTATACATTAAAATGGTCTAGTGACATAATATATACCTCGATTGAGGTATTTTCATTCAAGGATTCAATCTCTACTCATTAAAACACTCTTCGGGACGTCAATCGGAACTTGAATAAGTTTAACTAAAAACTCTCATTTTCTTTCAATGATTCAATTTTTATACATTATAATAGGCGAGTGGTATAATAGGTACCTTGATTGATGTATTTTCTTTCAAAGATTCAATCTTTACTCATTAAAGCACTCTTCTGGACGTCAAAGGGTACTCTCAAATAAGTTTAACTCAAAACTCTAATTTTCTTTCAAAGATTCAATCTTTATAGATTAAAAAGGTCTAGTGACATAATAGGTACCTTGATTGAGATATTTTTCTTTCAAGGATTAAATCTTTAGGGATTAAAACACTCTTCGCAACTTCATAGGGAACTCGAATAAGTTAAACTCGGAACTCTAATTTTCATTCAAAGATTTAACCTTTATAAGTTAAAAAGGTCTAGTGACATAATATGTACCTTGATTGACATAATTTCATTCAAAGATTCAACCTTTACTCATAAAATCCCTCTTCGGAATGTCGAAGGGAACTCGAATGAATTTGACTCGAAACTCTCATTTTATTTCAAAGATTCAATCTTTAAACATTAAATAGATCTAGTGACATAATAGGTACCGTGATTGAGGAAATTTCAATTAAAGATTCAACTTTCACTCATTAAAACACTCTTTGTGACGTCAAAGGGAACTCGAATATGTTTTAACTCAAAACTCTCATTTTCTTTCAAAGATTTAATCTCTGTACATTAAAATGGTCCAGTGACATAATAGGTCTAATGACATAATTGGTACCTTGAATGAGGTAATTTCAATCAAAGATTGAATCTTTACTCATTAAAACGTTCTTCGTGACGTCAAAGGGAACTTGAATTAGCTTAGCACAAAACTCTCATTTTCTTTCAAAGATTTAATCTTCTTACGTTAAAACGGTCTACTGACATAATATGTACCTTGATTGTTGTATTTTCATTCAAAGATTCATTTTTTACTCTTTAAAACGCTCTTCGGGACGTCAATGGGAACTCGATTAAGTTTAACTCAGATCTCACATTTTCTTTCAAAGATTCAATCTTTATACATTAAAAAGGTGGAGTGACATAAAAGGTACCTTGATTGGGGTATTTTCATACAAAGATTTAATCTTCAGTCATTGAAACACTGTTCGCGACTTCCTAGGGAGCTTGAATAAGTTAAACTCAAAACTCAAATTTTCTTTAAAAGATTCAATCTTTATACATTAAAATGGTCTAGAGACATAATAAGTCCCCAAATTGAGGTAATTCAATTCAAGGACTCAATCTTTACTCATTAAAACACTCTTCGTTACGTCAAAGCGAATTCGAATAAGTTTAAATCAAGACTCTCATTTTCTTTCAAAGATTTAATCTTTATACAATAAAATGGTCTGGTGACATAATAGGCACATCGATTGAGGTATTTTCATTCGAAAAATTTATCTTTAGTCTTTAAAACACTCATCGCGACTTCATAGGGAACTTGAACAAGTTAAACTCAAAGCTCTCATTTTCTTTCAAAGATTCAGTCTTTATACGATTAAAAGGTCTAGTGGCATAGTTAATACCTTGATTGAAGTAATTTCATTCAAAGATTCAATCTTTACTCACTGAAACACTCTTCGTGATCTCAAAGGGAACTCAAATAAGTTTAACTCAAACCTCTCATTTTCTTTTAAAGATTTAATATTTATACATTAAAATGGTCTAGTGACATAATAGGTTCATTGATTGAGGCATTTTCATTCAAAGATTCAATCTTTAGTCATTAAAACACTCTTCGCGACTTTATAGGGGACTCGAATATGTTAAACTCAAAACTCTCATTTTCTTTCAATGACTCAATCTTTATACATTAAAAAGGCCTAGTGACATAATAGGTACCTTGATTGAGGTAATTTCATTCAGAGATTCAATCTTTATTCATTAAAACACACTTGGTGACGTCAAAGCGAACTCGAATATGTTGAACTCAAAACTCTAATTTTCTTTCAAAGATTTAATCTTTATACATTCAAATGGTCTAGTGACATATTGGGCACCTTCATTCAAACCTTTAATGTTTATACATTAAAATGGTCTAGTGACATAATAGGTACCTTGATTGGGGTATTCTCGTACAAAGATTCAATCTTTAGTCATTAAAACACTCTTCGCGACTTCAGATGGAACTTGAAAAAGTTAAACTCAAAACTCTCATTTGTTTTCAAGGATTCAATCTTTATACATTAAAAGGTCTGATGACGTAATAGTTACCTTGATTGATGTAATCTCATCACAGATTCAGTCTTTACTCTCTAAAACACTCTTTATAACGTCAAAAGAAACTCGAATAGGTTTAACTCAAAACTCCCATTTTCTTTCAAAGATTTAGAAATTGGGTAATACAATGGTTCAGTGACGTAACAAGTACCTTGACTGAGGTACTTTCATTCAAAGATTCAATCTTTTCTCATTAAAGCACTCTTCTGGACGTCAAAGGGAACTCGAACAAGCTTAACTCAAAACTCTCATTTTCTTTCTAAGATTTAATCTTTATAGATTAAAAAGGTATACTGACATAATAGGTACCTTGATTGACGTATTTTTCTTTCAAAGATTCCACCTTTTGTCATTAAAGCACTCTTCGCAACTCTATAGGGAACTCGAAAAAGTTAATCTCAAAACTCTAATTTTCATTCAAAGATTCAATCTTTACACGTTAAAAAGGACTAGTGACATAATAGGTACCTTGATTGAGATAATTTCTTTCAAAGATTCAATCTTTACTCATGAAAACACTCTTCGGAACGTCGAAGGAAACTCGAATAAGTTTAACTCAAAACTCTCGCTTTTCTTTCAAAGATTCAATCTTGAACCATTAAAGAGGTCCAGTGACATAATAGGTACCTTGATTGAAGTAATTTCATTCAAAGATTCAATCTTTACTCATTAAAACGCTATTCGTGACGTCAAAGCGAACTCGAATAAGATTAACTCAAAACTCTCATTTTCTTTCAAAGATTCAATTCTTTATATACTAAAAATGTCTAGGGACATAACAGGTACCTAGATTGAGGTAATTTCATTCAAAGATTCAATCCTTACTCATTAAAACACTCTTCGTGAAGTCAAAGGGAACTCGAACGAGTTTAACAAAAAACTCTCATTTTTTTCAAAGATTTAATCTTTATACATTAAAATGATCTAGTGACATAATATATACCTCGATTGAGGTATTTTCATTCAAGGATTCAATCTCTACTCATTAAAACACTCTTCGGGACGTCAATCGGAACTTGAATAAGCTTAACTAAAAACTCTCATTTTCTTTCAATGATTCAATTTTTATACATTATAATAGGCGAGTGGTATAATAGGTACCTTGATTGATGTATTTTCTTTCAAAGATTCAATCTTTACTCATTAAAGCACTCTTCTGGACGTCAAAGGGTACTCTCAAATAAGTTTAACTCAAAACTCTAATTTTCTTTCAAAGATTCAATCTTTATAGATTAAAAAGGTCTAGTGACATAATAGGTACCTTGATTGAGATATTTTTCTTTCAAGGATTAAATCTTTAGGGATTAAAACACTCTTCGCAACTTCATAGGGAACTCGAATAAGTTAAACTCGGAACTCTAATTTTCATTCAAAGATTTAACCTTTATAAGTTAAAAAGGTCTAGTGACATAATATGTACCTTGATTGACATAATTTCATTCAAAGATTCAACCTTTACTCATAAAATCCCTCTTCGGAATGTCGAAGGGAACTCGAATGAATTTGACTCGAAACTCTCATTTTATTTCAAAGATTCAATCTTTAAACATTAAATAGATCTAGTGACATAATAGGTACCGTGATTGAGGAAATTTCAATTAAAGATTCAACTTTCACTCATTAAAACACTCTTTGTGACGTCAAAGGGAACTCGAATATGTTTTAACTCAAAACTCTCATTTTCTTTCAAAGATTTAATCTCTGTACATTAAAATGGTCCAGTGACATAATAGGTCTAATGACATAATTGGTACCTTGAATGAGGTAATTTCAATCAAAGATTGAATCTTTACTCATTAAAACGTTCTTCGTGACGTCAAAGGGAACTTGAATTAGCTTAGCACAAAACTCTCATTTTCTTTCAAAGATTTAATCTTCTTACGTTAAAACGGTCTACTGACATAATATGTACCTTGATTGTTGTATTTTCATTCAAAGATTCATTTTTTACTCTTTAAAACGCTCTTCGGGACGTCAATGGGAACTCGATTAAGTTTAACTCAGATCTCACATTTTCTTTCAAAGATTCAATCTTTATACATTAAAAAGGTGGAGTGACATAAAAGGTACCTTGATTGGGGTATTTTCATACAAAGATTTAATCTTCAGTCATTGAAACACTGTTCGCGACTTCCTAGGGAGCTTGAATAAGTTAAACTCAAAACTCAAATTTTCTTTAAAAGATTCAATCTTTATACATTAAAATGGTCTAGAGACATAATAAGTCCCCAAATTGAGGTAATTCAATTCAAGGACTCAATCTTTACTCATTAAAACACTCTTCGTTACGTCAAAGCGAATTCGAATAAGTTTAAATCAAGACTCTCATTTTCTTTCAAAGATTTAATCTTTATACAATAAAATGGTCTGGTGACATAATAGGCACATCGATTGAGGTATTTTCATTCGAAAAATTTATCTTTAGTCTTTAAAACACTCATCGCGACTTCATAGGGAACTTGAACAAGTTAAACTCAAAGCTCTCATTTTCTTTCAAAGATTCAGTCTTTATACGATTAAAAGGTCTAGTGGCATAGTTAATACCTTGATTGAAGTAATTTCATTCAAAGATTCAATCTTTACTCACTGAAACACTCTTCGTGATCTCAAAGGGAACTCAAATAAGTTTAACTCAAACCTCTCATTTTCTTTTAAAGATTTAATATTTATACATTAAAATGGTCTAGTGACATAATAGGTTCATTGATTGAGGCATTTTCATTCAAAGATTCAATCTTTAGTCATTAAAACACTCTTCGCGACTTTATAGGGGACTCGAATATGTTAAACTCAAAACTCTCATTTTCTTTCAATGACTCAATCTTTATACATTAAAAAGGCCTAGTGACATAATAGGTACCTTGATTGAGGTAATTTCATTCAGAGATTCAATCTTTATTCATTAAAACACACTTGGTGACGTCAAAGCGAACTCGAATATGTTGAACTCAAAACTCTAATTTTCTTTCAAAGATTTAATCTTTATACATTCAAATGGTCTAGTGACATATTGGGCACCTTCATTCAAACCTTTAATGTTTATACATTAAAATGGTCTAGTGACATAATAGGTACCTTGATTGGGGTATTCTCGTACAAAGATTCAATCTTTAGTCATTAAAACACTCTTCGCGACTTCAGATGGAACTTGAAAAAGTTAAACTCAAAACTCTCATTTGTTTTCAAGGATTCAATCTTTATACATTAAAAGGTCTGATGACGTAATAGTTACCTTGATTGATGTAATCTCATCACAGATTCAGTCTTTACTCTCTAAAACACTCTTTATAACGTCAAAAGAAACTCGAATAGGTTTAACTCAAAACTCCCATTTTCTTTCAAAGATTTAGAAATTGGGTAATACAATGGTTCAGTGACGTAACAAGTACCTTGACTGAGGTACTTTCATTCAAAGATTCAATCTTTTCTCATTAAAGCACTCTTCTGGACGTCAAAGGGAACTCGAACAAGCTTAACTCAAAACTCTCATTTTCTTTCTAAGATTTAATCTTTATAGATTAAAAAGGTATACTGACATAATAGGTACCTTGATTGACGTATTTTTCTTTCAAAGATTCCACCTTTTGTCATTAAAGCACTCTTCGCAACTCTATAGGGAACTCGAAAAAGTTAATCTCAAAACTCTAATTTTCATTCAAAGATTCAATCTTTACACGTTAAAAAGGACTAGTGACATAATAGGTACCTTGATTGAGATAATTTCTTTCAAAGATTCAATCTTTACTCATGAAAACACTCTTCGGAACGTCGAAGGAAACTCGAATAAGTTTAACTCAAAACTCTCGCTTTTCTTTCAAAGATTCAATCTTGAACCATTAAAGAGGTCCAGTGACATAATAGGTACCTTGATTGAAGTAATTTCATTCAAAGATTCAATCTTTACTCATTAAAACGCTATTCGTGACGTCAAAGCGAACTCGAATAAGATTAACTCAAAACTCTCATTTTCTTTCAAAGATTCAATTCTTTATATACTAAAAATGTCTAGGGACATAACAGGTACCTAGATTGAGGTAATTTCATTCAAAGATTCAATCCTTACTCATTAAAACACTCTTCGTGAAGTCAAAGGGAACTCGAACGAGTTTAACAAAAAACTCTCATTTTTTTCAAAGATTTAATCTTTATACATTAAAATGGTCTAGTGACATAATATATACCTCGATTGAGGTATTTTCATTCAAGGATTCAATCTCTACTCATTAAAACACTCTTCGGGACGTCAATCGGAACTTGAATAAGTTTAACTAAAAACTCTCATTTTCTTTCAATGATTCAATTTTTATACATTATAATAGGCGAGTGGTATAATAGGTACCTTGATTGATGTATTTTCTTTCAAAGATTCAATCTTTACTCATTAAAGCACTCTTCTGGACGTCAAAGGGTACTCTCAAATAAGTTTAACTCAAAACTCTAATTTTCTTTCAAAGATTCAATCTTTATAGATTAAAAAGGTCTAGTGACATAATAGGTACCTTGATTGAGATATTTTTCTTTCAAGGATTAAATCTTTAGGGATTAAAACACTCTTCGCAACTTCATAGGGAACTCGAATAAGTTAAACTCGGAACTCTAATTTTCATTCAAAGATTTAACCTTTATAAGTTAAAAAGGTCTAGTGACATAATATGTACCTTGATTGACATAATTTCATTCAAAGATTCAACCTTTACTCATAAAATCCCTCTTCGGAATGTCGAAGGGAACTCGAATGAATTTGACTCGAAACTCTCATTTTATTTCAAAGATTCAATCTTTAAACATTAAATAGATCTAGTGACATAATAGGTACCGTGATTGAGGAAATTTCAATTAAAGATTCAACTTTCACTCATTAAAACACTCTTTGTGACGTCAAAGGGAACTCGAATATGTTTTAACTCAAAACTCTCATTTTCTTTCAAAGATTTAATCTCTGTACATTAAAATGGTCCAGTGACATAATAGGTCTAATGACATAATTGGTACCTTGAATGAGGTAATTTCAATCAAAGATTGAATCTTTACTCATTAAAACGTTCTTCGTGACGTCAAAGGGAACTTGAATTAGCTTAGCACAAAACTCTCATTTTCTTTCAAAGATTTAATCTTCTTACGTTAAAACGGTCTACTGACATAATATGTACCTTGATTGTTGTATTTTCATTCAAAGATTCATTTTTTACTCTTTAAAACGCTCTTCGGGACGTCAATGGGAACTCGATTAAGTTTAACTCAGATCTCACATTTTCTTTCAAAGATTCAATCTTTATACATTAAAAAGGTGGAGTGACATAAAAGGTACCTTGATTGGGGTATTTTCATACAAAGATTTAATCTTCAGTCATTGAAACACTGTTCGCGACTTCCTAGGGAGCTTGAATAAGTTAAACTCAAAACTCAAATTTTCTTTAAAAGATTCAATCTTTATACATTAAAATGGTCTAGAGACATAATAAGTCCCCAAATTGAGGTAATTCAATTCAAGGACTCAATCTTTACTCATTAAAACACTCTTCGTTACGTCAAAGCGAATTCGAATAAGTTTAAATCAAGACTCTCATTTTCTTTCAAAGATTTAATCTTTATACAATAAAATGGTCTGGTGACATAATAGGCACATCGATTGAGGTATTTTCATTCGAAAAATTTATCTTTAGTCTTTAAAACACTCATCGCGACTTCATAGGGAACTTGAACAAGTTAAACTCAAAGCTCTCATTTTCTTTCAAAGATTCAGTCTTTATACGATTAAAAGGTCTAGTGGCATAGTTAATACCTTGATTGAAGTAATTTCATTCAAAGATTCAATCTTTACTCACTGAAACACTCTTCGTGATCTCAAAGGGAACTCAAATAAGTTTAACTCAAACCTCTCATTTTCTTTTAAAGATTTAATATTTATACATTAAAATGGTCTAGTGACATAATAGGTTCATTGATTGAGGCATTTTCATTCAAAGATTCAATCTTTAGTCATTAAAACACTCTTCGCGACTTTATAGGGGACTCGAATATGTTAAACTCAAAACTCTCATTTTCTTTCAATGACTCAATCTTTATACATTAAAAAGGCCTAGTGACATAATAGGTACCTTGATTGAGGTAATTTCATTCAGAGATTCAATCTTTATTCATTAAAACACACTTGGTGACGTCAAAGCGAACTCGAATATGTTGAACTCAAAACTCTAATTTTCTTTCAAAGATTTAATCTTTATACATTCAAATGGTCTAGTGACATATTGGGCACCTTCATTCAAACCTTTAATGTTTATACATTAAAATGGTCTAGTGACATAATAGGTACCTTGATTGGGGTATTCTCGTACAAAGATTCAATCTTTAGTCATTAAAACACTCTTCGCGACTTCAGATGGAACTTGAAAAAGTTAAACTCAAAACTCTCATTTGTTTTCAAGGATTCAATCTTTATACATTAAAAGGTCTGATGACGTAATAGTTACCTTGATTGATGTAATCTCATCACAGATTCAGTCTTTACTCTCTAAAACACTCTTTATAACGTCAAAAGAAACTCGAATAGGTTTAACTCAAAACTCCCATTTTCTTTCAAAGATTTAGAAATTGGGTAATACAATGGTTCAGTGACGTAACAAGTACCTTGACTGAGGTACTTTCATTCAAAGATTCAATCTTTTCTCATTAAAGCACTCTTCTGGACGTCAAAGGGAACTCGAACAAGCTTAACTCAAAACTCTCATTTTCTTTCTAAGATTTAATCTTTATAGATTAAAAAGGTATACTGACATAATAGGTACCTTGATTGACGTATTTTTCTTTCAAAGATTCCACCTTTTGTCATTAAAGCACTCTTCGCAACTCTATAGGGAACTCGAAAAAGTTAATCTCAAAACTCTAATTTTCATTCAAAGATTCAATCTTTACACGTTAAAAAGGACTAGTGACATAATAGGTACCTTGATTGAGATAATTTCTTTCAAAGATTCAATCTTTACTCATGAAAACACTCTTCGGAACGTCGAAGGAAACTCGAATAAGTTTAACTCAAAACTCTCGCTTTTCTTTCAAAGATTCAATCTTGAACCATTAAAGAGGTCCAGTGACATAATAGGTACCTTGATTGAAGTAATTTCATTCAAAGATTCAATCTTTACTCATTAAAACGCTATTCGTGACGTCAAAGCGAACTCGAATAAGATTAACTCAAAACTCTCATTTTCTTTCAAAGATTCAATTCTTTATATACTAAAAATGTCTAGGGACATAACAGGTACCTAGATTGAGGTAATTTCATTCAAAGATTCAATCCTTACTCATTAAAACACTCTTCGTGAAGTCAAAGGGAACTCGAACGAGTTTAACAAAAAACTCTCATTTTTTTCAAAGATTTAATCTTTATACATTAAAATGGTCTAGTGACATAATATATACCTCGATTGAGGTATTTTCATTCAAGGATTCAATCTCTACTCATTAAAACACTCTTCGGGACGTCAATCGGAACTTGAATAAGCTTAACTAAAAACTCTCATTTTCTTTCAATGATTCAATTTTTATACATTATAATAGGCGAGTGGTATAATAGGTACCTTGATTGATGTATTTTCTTTCAAAGATTCAATCTTTACTCATTAAAGCACTCTTCTGGACGTCAAAGGGTACTCTCAAATAAGTTTAACTCAAAACTCTAATTTTCTTTCAAAGATTCAATCTTTATAGATTAAAAAGGTCTAGTGACATAATAGGTACCTTGATTGAGATATTTTTCTTTCAAGGATTAAATCTTTAGGGATTAAAACACTCTTCGCAACTTCATAGGGAACTCGAATAAGTTAAACTCGGAACTCTAATTTTCATTCAAAGATTTAACCTTTATAAGTTAAAAAGGTCTAGTGACATAATATGTACCTTGATTGACATAATTTCATTCAAAGATTCAACCTTTACTCATAAAATCCCTCTTCGGAATGTCGAAGGGAACTCGAATGAATTTGACTCGAAACTCTCATTTTATTTCAAAGATTCAATCTTTAAACATTAAATAGATCTAGTGACATAATAGGTACCGTGATTGAGGAAATTTCAATTAAAGATTCAACTTTCACTCATTAAAACACTCTTTGTGACGTCAAAGGGAACTCGAATATGTTTTAACTCAAAACTCTCATTTTCTTTCAAAGATTTAATCTCTGTACATTAAAATGGTCCAGTGACATAATAGGTCTAATGACATAATTGGTACCTTGAATGAGGTAATTTCAATCAAAGATTGAATCTTTACTCATTAAAACGTTCTTCGTGACGTCAAAGGGAACTTGAATTAGCTTAGCACAAAACTCTCATTTTCTTTCAAAGATTTAATCTTCTTACGTTAAAACGGTCTACTGACATAATATGTACCTTGATTGTTGTATTTTCATTCAAAGATTCATTTTTTACTCTTTAAAACGCTCTTCGGGACGTCAATGGGAACTCGATTAAGTTTAACTCAGATCTCACATTTTCTTTCAAAGATTCAATCTTTATACATTAAAAAGGTGGAGTGACATAAAAGGTACCTTGATTGGGGTATTTTCATACAAAGATTTAATCTTCAGTCATTGAAACACTGTTCGCGACTTCCTAGGGAGCTTGAATAAGTTAAACTCAAAACTCAAATTTTCTTTAAAAGAATCAATCTTTATACATTAAAATGGTCTAGAGACATAATAAGTCCCCAAATTGAGGTAATTCAATTCAAGGACTCAATCTTTACTCATTAAAACACTCTTCGTTACGTCAAAGCGAATTCGAATAAGTTTAAATCAAGACTCTCATTTTCTTTCAAAGATTTAATCTTTATACAATAAAATGGTCTAGTGACATAATAGGCACATCGATTGAGGTATTTTCATTCGAAAAATTTATCTTTAGTCTTTAAAACACTCATCGCGACTTCATAGGGAACTTGAACAAGTTAAACTCAAAGCTCTCATTTTCTTTCAAAGATTCAGTCTTTATACGATTAAAAGGTCTAGTGGCATAGTTAATACCTTGATTGAAGTAATTTCATTCAAAGATTCAATCTTTACTCACTGAAACACTCTTCGTGATCTCAAAGGGAACTCAAATAAGTTTAACTCAAACCTCTCATTTTCTTTTAAAGATTTAATATTTATACATTAAAATGGTCTAGTGACATAATAGGTTCATTGATTGAGGCATTTTCATTCAAAGATTCAATCTTTAGTCATTAAAACACTCTTCGCGACTTTATAGGGGACTCGAATATGTTAAACTCAAAACTCTCATTTTCTTTCAATGACTCAATCTTTATACATTAAAAAGGCCTAGTGACATAATAGGTACCTTGATTGAGGTAATTTCATTCAGAGATTCAATCTTTATTCATTAAAACACACTTGGTGACGTCAAAGCGAACTCGAATATGTTGAACTCAAAACTCTAATTTTCTTTCAAAGATTTAATCTTTATACATTCAAATGGTCTAGTGACATATTGGGCACCTTCATTCAAACCTTTAATGTTTATACATTAAAATGGTCTAGTGACATAATAGGTACCTTGATTGGGGTATTCTCGTACAAAAATTCAATCTTTAGTCATTAAAACACTCTTCGCGACTTCAGATGGAACTTGAAAAAGTTAAACTCAAAACTCTCATTTGTTTTCAAGGATTCAATCTTTATACATTAAAAGGTCTGATGACGTAATAGTTACCTTGATTGATGTAATCTCATCACAGATTCAGTCTTTACTCTCTAAAACACTCTTTATAACGTCAAAAGAAACTCGAATAGGTTTAACTCAAAACTCCCATTTTCTTTCAAAGATTTAGAAATTGGGTAATACAATGGTTCAGTGACGTAACAAGTACCTTGACTGAGGTACTTTCATTCAAAGATTCAATCTTTTCTCATTAAAGCACTCTTCTGGACGTCAAAGGGAACTCGAACAAGCTTAACTCAAAACTCTCATTTTCTTTCTAAGATTTAATCTTTATAGATTAAAAAGGTATACTGACATAATAGGTACCTTGATTGACGTATTTTTCTTTCAAAGATTCCACCTTTTGTCATTAAAGCACTCTTCGCAACTCTATAGGGAACTCGAAAAAGTTAATCTCAAAACTCTAATTTTCATTCAAAGATTCAATCTTTACACGTTAAAAAGGACTAGTGACATAATAGGTACCTTGATTGAGATAATTTCTTTCAAAGATTCAATCTTTACTCATGAAAACACTCTTCGGAACGTCGAAGGAAACTCGAATAAGTTTAACTCAAAACTCTCGCTTTTCTTTCAAAGATTCAATCTTGAACCATTAAAGAGGTCCAGTGACATAATAGGTACCTTGATTGAAGTAATTTCATTCAAAGATTCAATCTTTACTCATTAAAACGCTATTCGTGACGTCAAAGCGAACTCGAATAAGATTAACTCAAAACTCTCATTTTCTTTCAAAGATTCAATTCTTTATATACTAAAAATGTCTAGGGACATAACAGGTACCTAGATTGAGGTAATTTCATTCAAAGATTCAATCCTTACTCATTAAAACACTCTTCGTGAAGTCAAAGGGAACTCGAACGAGTTTAACAAAAAACTCTCATTTTTTTCAAAGATTTAATCTTTATACATTAAAATGGTCTAGTGACATAATATATACCTCGATTGAGGTATTTTCATTCAAGGATTCAATCTCTACTCATTAAAACACTCTTCGGGACGTCAATCGGAACTTGAATAAGCTTAACTAAAAACTCTCATTTTCTTTCAATGATTCAATTTTTATACATTATAATAGGCGAGTGGTATAATAGGTACCTTGATTGATGTATTTTCTTTCAAAGATTCAATCTTTACTCATTAAAGCACTCTTCTGGACGTCAAAGGGTACTCTCAAATAAGTTTAACTCAAAACTCTAATTTTCTTTCAGAGATTCAATCTTTATAGATTAAAAAGGTCTAGTGACATAATAGGTACCTTGATTGAGATATTTTTCTTTCAAGGATTAAATCTTTAGGGATTAAAACACTCTTCGCAACTTCATAGGGAACTCGAATAAGTTAAACTCGGAACTCTAATTTTCATTCAAAGATTTAACCTTTATAAGTTAAAAAGGTCTAGTGACATAATATGTACCTTGATTGACATAATTTCATTCAAAGATTCAACCTTTACTCATAAAATCCCTCTTCGGAATGTCGAAGGGAACTCGAATGAATTTGACTCGAAACTCTCATTTTATTTCAAAGATTCAATCTTTAAACATTAAATAGATCTAGTGACATAATAGGTACCGTGATTGAGGAAATTTCAATTAAAGATTCAACTTTCACTCATTAAAACACTCTTTGTGACGTCAAAGGGAACTCGAATATGTTTTAACTCAAAACTCTCATTTTCTTTCAAAGATTTAATCTCTGTACATTAAAATGGTCCAGTGACATAATAGGTCTAATGACATAATTGGTACCTTGAATGAGGTAATTTCAATCAAAGATTGAATCTTTACTCATTAAAACGTTCTTCGTGACGTCAAAGGGAACTTGAATTAGCTTAGCACAAAACTCTCATTTTCTTTCAAAGATTTAATCTTCTTACGTTAAAACGGTCTACTGACATAATATGTACCTTGATTGTTGTATTTTCATTCAAAGATTCATTTTTTACTCTTTAAAACGCTCTTCGGGACGTCAATGGGAACTCGATTAAGTTTAACTCAGATCTCACATTTTCTTTCAAAGATTCAATCTTTATACATTAAAAAGGTGGAGTGACATAAAAGGTACCTTGATTGGGGTATTTTCATACAAAGATTTAATCTTCAGTCATTGAAACACTGTTCGCGACTTCCTAGGGAGCTTGAATAAGTTAAACTCAAAACTCAAATTTTCTTTAAAAGATTCAATCTTTATACATTAAAATGGTCTAGAGACATAATAAGTCCCCAAATTGAGGTAATTCAATTCAAGGACTCAATCTTTACTCATTAAAACACTCTTCGTTACGTCAAAGCGAATTCGAATAAGTTTAAATCAAGACTCTCATTTTCTTTCAAAGATTTAATCTTTATACAATAAAATGGTCTAGTGACATAATAGGCACATCGATTGAGGTATTTTCATTCGAAAAATTTATCTTTAGTCTTTAAAACACTCATCGCGACTTCATAGGGAACTTGAACAAGTTAAACTCAAAGCTCTCATTTTCTTTCAAAGATTCAGTCTTTATACGATTAAAAGGTCTAGTGGCATAGTTAATACCTTGATTGAAGTAATTTCATTCAAAGATTCAATCTTTACTCACTGAAACACTCTTCGTGATCTCAAAGGGAACTCAAATAAGTTTAACTCAAACCTCTCATTTTCTTTTAAAGATTTAATATTTATACATTAAAATGGTCTAGTGACATAATAGGTTCATTGATTGAGGCATTTTCATTCAAAGATTCAATCTTTAGTCATTAAAACACTCTTCGCGACTTTATAGGGGACTCGAATATGTTAAACTCAAAACTCTCATTTTCTTTCAATGACTCAATCTTTATACATTAAAAAGGCCTAGTGACATAATAGGTACCTTGATTGAGGTAATTTCATTCAGAGATTCAATCTTTATTCATTAAAACACACTTGGTGACGTCAAAGCGAACTCGAATATGCTGAACTCAAAACTCTAATTTTCTTTCAAAGATTTAATCTTTATACATTCAAATGGTCTAGTGACATATTGGGCACCTTCATTCAAACCTTTAATGTTTATACATTAAAATGGTCTAGTGACATAATAGGTACCTTGATTGGGGTATTCTCGTACAAAGATTCAATCTTTAGTCATTAAAACACTCTTCGCGACTTCAGATGGAACTTGAAAAAGTTAAACTCAAAACTCTCATTTGTTTTCAAGGATTCAATCTTTATACATTAAAAGGTTTGATGACGTAATAATTACCTTGATTGATGTAATCTCATCACAGATTCAGTCTTTACTCTCTAAAACACTCTTTATAACTGAAGATGCAAGAAACTCCTTCTATTCTTTCTCTCTCTAGAATTCTTACACCTCAACCTCCAAAGATCCCCCTCCTCTTCATTCCAACTCCTACTTATAGATATTTACAAGATATTTTTTGATTGCTGGATCTGGGCCTATTCCTCTGTAAGCCCTGGTCACCCTTGATGGGCTTACTCCCGTTCGGCCCATATGGCAGTGTCTTTCTATGGGCTGACCCAGCTGTTCGGACTGAATGTTGTGTTTTGTGAGTCGGACCTGGCCCATGTCATCCGGGGCCTCCTCAACTGCCCCCATAATTGCCCCTTATTTAATAAGGGGTAATTATTGATGGCGTCTCATCATGACGCTGACGGCTCGAGATAACCACGTGGGGAAGCGGACGGTCAGATCCAGAATCAATGTTCCGGGACTCGAGGGATTTCTTGCCTTCCCGACGCTTCGGCCCTCGGGCCCCCTCGCCTTTATAATGCTCTAGAATTCCACTTCACTTCCCTTTACCGTCTCCATCATCAGCCAAGTCTCTCTCTTTCTAGAACAGCGCTAAGCTTTTTCCGGTGAAATCCTTCGAGAGTCATTCTTCCAGCGATCTTGCAGTCCTCCGAGGTTAGTTTCGTTCTTTTTACTTTCGGCAGGCTTCCATTTTCCCTCTTTTAGATTCTTCTAGCACTTCCACCATGGTTGTAGATCTGGATGTTCTTCGTATGAGACTTAGACTTCCTGACAACATCGAAGTTAGGGTTTGCCCCCAAGATGTTAATATTACGACCGGCGCCGGCCTCCTGCCCGGCGAAGTCTTATTCACGAACCTTCAATTGAATGTTGTTAGGTTCCCTCTGCACCCTTTCTTTAGTTATGTCTTCAATAGATTGGGGATATCCCCTCTGCAGGTCAACCCCAACTTCTTTAGGATCATATCTGTTATGCTCTTATTGATGCGTGACAGAAATCTGGACCTCGACCTCATAGACCTCCTTCTGTGCTATAAGGTCAGTAAGATCCGTATTAACGAGCCCTTCTACCACCTCTACCCGTTCGAGAAGATGTCCATATGCACTGACACAATAAAATCTGAAAAGGGTTGGAGGGATAGCATAGTGGGCATTAGTGGGGCTTGGTCTTCGCCGGCTGCAGAGGATTACCCAATCCCGAGCGCCTTTGGTGTCTGCTTTGTCTCCTCCTATAAAAAATTCAAATCCCATAAACATGACTGCCCCTGTGAAACATGCGTTCCTCGTTTTTGCACTTACTTATGCCGCTCCTTGGGAATACCTTGTGATGACTTGAGCTATAGTGTTTGCAGGGATAGGAGTAACTACTTGAAGAGATACGTTCTGAACGATATTCCTTCCTGCTCAGATCTCCTCACTTCAGACAACCTCTTTGCGCTCTCATCACTCGGCTACAACATGAGCAGACTTCAGATTCCCTCTTTTGGCAGGAGGAAAAATACTCCCCCAGCCACTCCTGCTGCTGGGGCGAGCTCCTCTCCAGCGTCAGCTTCTTCTTCGGCCACCATATCTGACACTGTCCCGAGCGCAGTGGCTACTAACCCTGTTGCCAGCGCCCCTGCTGCCAACCAGAACGCGCCCTCCCCAGCTACCATAGCTCCTGCTGCTGCGGGGGGCGGTCGGGACAAAGAACGAGGCAAAAGGCCTCATCCTGACAGTGAAATCGATCCTGAGGAGGAGCCTCTCATTAGAAGGACCCGAGTCTCTGGGCCGGGTACTCTCTTGCACCGAGCGATCAGAGCTCCTTCTCCCTCTGGGCCTCCTGCAGCTGGTGGCTCTGCTTCTGCTTCAGGCCCCCCTTCTATCCCCAGCTTACCGCCATGGGCTCCTCGGTACACCCGAACGGATGGGACGTTCGTGAAACCGAACGAGACCATGCTGAAGGATGGCCAGACCGCTATGGCCTACTACAGGAGCATGTGGACTCCGAAGGACATTGAGGCGGCAAAGGGCCTTTCCCAGAAGGACGTGTTCAGTCGCTTTCCCCAATCTGCTATGGAGGTGACTTTTATTTTCTAACTCATGAATTCTCTTATATTACTTGGTCTTGCCTTCGCCCGTTCTGACTATTGGTTTAACCGTTCTTATTGTGCACCTATGCAGACATTGTTCGGGATGATGGCCATGCAGAAGCAGGTGGAGACGGGGAACGCCAGGGCCCGAAAGTATTCTGACAGCCTGGAGGTGGCTAATAAAGAAAACGACCTCCTTGCCATGAAGAATACCGAGGTGCTGGTTCGGCTTGACAAAGCCGAGCAAGAGAGAGATGTCCTGAAAAAGGAGAATGATTCCCTTCAAGATGAGAAGGACGCCCTCCAGCTTGAGAAGAGCGTCTGGCAGACTGAGCAGGAATCACTCAGAGAAGAGAAGGCAGAACTCCAACGCCTTCTAGCTGATGAACAGTCTGCTCGGATGGCTTTTGAAAAAAGAGCTCTGGACGAGCGTACCGCTCTGATCGACGCAATCAGCAGAGTGGGTGGTGGGATGCTGGCCCTTCACGCTCGGTTCTCCAGGGTCGGTGCTCTTCGGTATGCTCAAGGATTCCGGGAAGGTTTCGCCGACCGGGTTCCGGATGAGGGACAGACCAGCTCCACTCCGGATGAGGTAGACAAGGATCTGGGGATTGAACCTCTGGGGGTCTATGTCGACCCAGAACCCACCGAAGCGGAGCGTATATTTGATGAGTGCCAGGACATCGCATCCTCAAGGATCATCACAGCTCCACCTACCGCTCTGCCACTGACCGCTCCCCAATCGTCAACCGTGGCTCCTTCTACAGCCACTGCTGACGCTGAACCCCAGCCGAACGATTCAGTCATTCACCTGGATTCCCCACCTCATGAAGGTGAGGCGGCTGATGGGGCCGAGGAGGCGAGTCGGCACGACCAGGATGCTGCTGGTACTGAGGCGTCCAGCTAGGGCTCCTTCGGATTCTTCCATTTCATATCTTCTTGTAATGATGGACATCTCTCTTTTGTAAACTCAATGTTCAATATTTAATGAAATGACAGAACTCTTTTTTCCCTATGTGTTGTGCTCTATTCAACTCGTCTTCAGTACATACATATCTTTTTTTTTTTTTTTTTTTTTTTTTTTTTTTAGCTTTGTCGTGTGTTTGTACGGCAAGTGCCTGGCGCTCAGCTAGAATGCCACTTGCCACTTGGCTTTAAATTTTTAGCAAGTGTCTGGCGTTCGGCTTGTAGTGCCAGCTGCCACTTATCTTGCTTAAGTGCCTGGCGCTCGGCTAGAATGCCACTTGCCACTTGGCTCTAAATTTTTAGCAAGTGTCTGGCGTTCGGCTTGTAGTGCCAGCTGCCACTTATCTTGCTTAAGTGCCTGGCGCTCGGCTAGAATGCCACTTGCCACTTGGCTTTAAATTTTTAGCAAGTGTCTGGCGTTCGGCTTGTAGTGCCAGCTGCCACTTATCTTGCTTAAGTGCCTGGCGCTCGGCTAGAATGCCACTTGCCACTTGGCTTTAAATTTTTAGCAAGTGTCTGGCGTTCGGCTTGTAGTGCCAGCTGCCACTTATCTTGCTTAAGTGCCTGGCGCTCGGCTAGAATGCCACTTGCCACTTGGCTCTAAATTTTTAGCAAGTGTCTGGCGTTCGGCTTGTAGTGCCAGCTGCCACTTATCTTGCTTAAGTGCCTGGCGCTCGGCTAGAATGCCACTTGCCACTTGGCTCTAAATTTTTAGCAAGTGTCTAGCGTTCGGCTTGTAGTGCCAGCTGCCACTTATCTTGCTTAAGTGCCTGGCGCTCGGCTAGAATGCCACTTGCCACTTGGCTTTAAATTTTTAGCAAGTGTCTGGCATTCGGCTTGTAGTGCCAGCTGCCACTTATCTTGCTTAAGTGCCTGGCGCTCGGCTAGAATGCCACTTGCCACTTGGCTCTAAATTTTTAGCAAGTGTCTGGCGTTCGGCTTGTAGTGCCAGCTGCCACTTATCTTGCTTAAGTGCCTGGCGCTCGGCTAGAATGCCACTTGCCACTTGGCTTTAAATTTTTAGCAAGTGTCTGGCGTTCGGCTTGTAGTGCCAGCTGCCACTTATCTTGCTTAAGTGCCTGGCGCTCGGCTAGAATGCCACTTGCCACTTGGCTTTAAATTTTTAGCAAGTGTCTGGCGTTCGGCTTGTAGTGCCAGCTGCCACTTATCTTGCTTAAGTGCCTGGCGCTCGGCTAGAATGCCACTTGCCACTTGGCTTTAAATTTTTAGCAAGTGTCTGGCGTTCGGCTTGTAGTGCCAGCTGCCACTTATCTTGCTTAAGTGCCTGGCGCTCGGCTAGAATGCCACTTGCCACTTGGCTTTAAATTTTTATAGTAGACCGTTGGAAAAGAAAATTCTTTTTTGTAAATTCCAGTAACTTGCTCATTCATACGTATTTGATTGACAACAAACAACATCCAATTAACGCCAGAACTTAGCTTTTATTGGTAGTACCTCTTCAGAGACGTGGCGTTCCAGGGCTTGCTGACCAACCTTCCCGCCATGGTTTCCAACGTATATGCCCCCTTGCCAATGACTTCTGCAATTCTGTATGGGCCTTCCCAGGGTGGCATCATTTTTTTGACCATCCCCACCTTTCTTTTCAGAACCAGGTCGCCCGGGGCAAAATCCCTGTGTTTTACTCTCTTGTTATGACTATTTGCCAGCACTTGCTGATATGATGCTAGCCTTATAGCCGCTGCGTCCCTCCTTTCGTCTATCATGTCGAGGTTCAATCTTAACATCTTGTCGTTCTGATCTCGACTCCATGCTAAGCTTCTGATAGTGGGGACTAAATGCTCAACCGGTATAACTGCTTCGGTACCATACGCCATTGCGAACGGGCTCTCCCCAGTCGGGCGCCTTGGTGTGGTTCTGTAAGCCCATAGAACGTTCGGGAGTTCATCCAACCACTTCCCCTTATGATCTTCCAGCTTCTTCTTAATGCAGGCGAAAATGGTTCTGTTTGTGATTTCTGCTTGTCCGTTAGCCTGAGGATGACTTACTGCAGCCAACTTCTGGTTGATTCCATACTCCTCCAGCAGCTTTCTTACTTGCCTGCTGTCGAGGTTTGTGCCATTGTCCATGACTATTGTTCTGGGAACACCGAAGCGGCAGATAATGTTGTTCCAGATAAATCGTCTCACCTGGGTCTGAGTCACGCTAGGATACGGTTCTGCCTCCACCCATTTAGTGAAATAATCCGTGGCCAGTAACACATACTTGTTCTGAGCTCTTGCAGTTGGCAGAGGACCGACCACATCCATCCCCCATTGAGCGAAAGGCCACGGCGAGGCCATTACGTGCAAGTCCTCAGGTGGTTGGTGGATCAATGGTCCATATCGTTGGCATTTATCGCACCTTCGAGAGAACTCCTCCGCATCTCTTGACATGTTTGGCCAGAAATACCCTTGTGTCATTGCTTTATGCGCTAACGATCGCCCGCCAGAGTGATTGCCACACACTCCCTCATGAATAGCCCACAATACCTGCTGCGACTCCGCGGGGGTGACACATTTCAAGTATGGGCCAGAGTAGGACCTTCTGTACAGCTGGTTCCGCACGATGGCGTACTTGGCAGCATTCTTTTTGAGTTTCCTAGCTTCATCCCTTTGCACAGGCAAAACGCCATCTCGAATATAGGTAATGATTGGGTCAATCCAACTCGGTTCATACGGTATGACGTTGACTTGCCAAGGGTCAGAGTCCATCGGTTCTTCGAAAATGGATGGCTGGGTCACTATTCCTACTGGAATCACCCTCGCCAATGTTTCACCGCAACTCGAAGCACTGCATGCTAAACGGTCTGCATCTGCATTCTGTTCCCTCGGCAACTGTACGAATTCAATCTTTGCAAAGTCCTTGGCTCTACGCAGAACGGCAGAACGATATGCCCCCATCATGTCATCCTTGGTTGCGTACTCACCATTTACTTGCCGAACAATCAGCTGCGAGTCACTATACACTGTCAAACTTTTGATCTGTAGCTCTCTGGCCAACTTTAATCCATTTAGCAATGCCTCGTATTCCGCTTCATTATTGGTGGCTCGGAACTCAAGTCTAAGTGCTTGGCTCAAGGAAGTACCCTCTGGGGTTTGCAGTTTGATCCCAATCCCAGCCCCCATCTGGTTAGAGTAGCCATCCACAAAAAGTTTCCAAGAGCCGCTTCTAAGGTCCTCTTCCGTATCTTCGGCATCACATTCCAGTAGGAAATCGGCCACCGCTTGCCCTTTAATAGCTGTTCTCGGCTCGTACGTTATGTCGAATGAACTCAACTCTATGGCCCACTTTGTCATTCTGCCCGAGAGCTCTGGCTTGTGCATGAGCGTTCTGATTGGGAAAGTTGTTAGAACAGCTATGGGGTGGGATTCAAAATAATGCCTTAACTTTCTTTTTGTATTTACAAGTGCAAGTACCACTCGTTCGGCCTTTGAGTATCTTTTTTCTGCCTCCATCAGTGTTTTGCTTACATAAAATACCGGGTATTGCACCCCTTCCTTGCAACGAATCAGAACGGCACTCGTCGCGACACCAGATACTCCAAGATATAGAAATAACTTTTCTTCCGGTTCTGGGGCTGACAGGACTGGTGGATTCTGCATATATTGCTTCAAATGAGTCAATGCCTGTCGTTGCTCATCCCCCCAGACCTGCCTTCCATGGCTCCGAATCGTGTCAAAGAATGGTTTGCAGTGGTCTGACAACTTTGAAATAAATCGACTTAATGCAGCTATTCGTCCTGTTAGGGCTTGCACCTCTCTGATCGTCTTTGGCTCGGCATTCTTAATCAAAGCCTCTGCTTGAGCGGGGCTAACCTCGATGCCCCTGCGGTTGACCACGTGTCCCAGAAACTGCCCGGAACTCACACCGAACGAGCACTTGGTCGGATTGAGCCTCATCCCATATCGCTTTAGTACATCAAATACCTCTTGCAGATGCTTCAGATGATCATCCTTTTTCCTACTCTTTACCACCATATCATCAATATAGGCTTCGACAGTCTTACCCATTTGATTCTTAAAAACTTTGCTAACAAGTCGTTGATAAGTTGGTCCCGCATTCTTTAATCCAAAAGGCATAACTTTGTAGCAGTATGTTCCTCGCTCGGTGACAAAAGAAGTTTTTTCTTCATCTGCGGGGTCCATAGGAATCTGATTATAACCTGAATATGCGTCCAGAAAGGTTAAACGCTCATACCCAGTGGTGGCATCCACCATTTGATCAATCTTAGGCAACGGGAAGCTGTCCTTCGGACAGGCTTTGTTCAAATTGGTGAAATCAATGCATACTCGCCATTTCCCATTTTTCTTCTGCACCACAACGACGTTGGACAACCACTCAGGGTAGTGCACCTCTCTGATAAATCCCGCATCAAGCAGCCTATCGACTTCTTCCGCTATGATCTGATTACGTTCTGGAGCAAATCTTCGCTGCTTTTGTTTCACTGGTTTGAAATTAGGATTGACATTCAGGGAATGACAGGATACGGAAGGACTAATTCCAGGCATGTCGAGGTGACTCCATGCAAATACGTCGACATTGTGGGACAAGAAATCCACTAGCTCTTGCTGCTCTTCTCTGGTCAGTCTTATACCCACTCTGGTAGTTCGTTCTGGCCTGGACTGATCGATCTGCACATCCAGAAGGGGCTCCTCGGTCAAGTCGGCTGACTCCTCCACCCTATTCTGCTCGAGTGGAGGTTCCTGTAATTGCTATCTGGGGCTTGTCGACCGGACGGGCGCCTTTCCTTTCCCAGCATGCTTTAGTGTGACGGAATAACACTCTTTGGCTGCGACCTGATCCCCCCGAATGTCTATTACTTTATCTCCATCGGGCCCGAGGCACCTCATGACCTGATGCAGAGTTGAGGGTACACCTCGGACTCTGTGAATCCACCCTCTTCCCATCAGGAGATTATACGAGGGGTGAATTTCCACAACCACAAAAGTTTCCATAAGAGCTCGTTCTGCAGCTTGAACTTCTACTTCCACCATCCCGACGGGTTCCACCCTCTTCCCATCGAACCCTAATAAGGGATTTCCGGTGGGCTTGAGCCTCTCTGGTTTAATGTCGAGCCTGTCAAATGTGTCCCTCGGCATAACATTCGCACTGCTCCCAGGATCGATCAGAACTCTGCGCACCAAGCAATCTGCCACTGTCAAACTGACTACCAACGGGTCGTCATGAGGCAGTTGAACACGCTGCAGGTCTGTCCAGTCGAACTTTATCTGCATTGATGGGCTCTGCTGGTGTAGAGTGGTCACATTGCCGACCCTTTTCTTCATCTGCGCCTGCCGCAGGCGCACCCGTAGCAGCTCATCTGACTCTTCACTAGGCTCGGGTCGACCATGGATAGCATTGATTATACGAACTGGCTGCGAATTGTGAGAGCTTTGTTTATGACTCCTTTTTATTTGTTCCACTGGTCGATTCTGCTCCATCGCCGAGCCTTGAACATAACTCGCAAACTCCCCTCTAGCTATCAACATCTCCACTTGCCTCCTCAAGTTCCTGCATTCGTTAGTTTGATGTCCGAAATCAGAATGAAAAGCACAATGTTTAGTTTGATCCCTCTGTTCGAGGGGTTGTCTAATTGGCAGTGGTGGATGAAACTTGTCTTTGTTCTCCTGATACAGCCTCGCCAGAGTGACCTTCAGCGGAGTAATCAACTCTTCCTCCCTGGACCTTTTTTCGGCCTTCCAGGTGGTCTGACGCTGCGGCTGAGCCTGCTTCTGCCTGATCTTTGCCTTGGACTTTTCCTCGGTTGACACAAGCGACGTTGTCCGAGCATTAGCTGCCTCCTCTTCTTCTAGGCGCACAAAGCCATCGGCTCTCTCATTGAGTTCATCCATGGTAGCCGGCGTGTTCACTACCAGACTGGTGTGAAAGGGAGTTCCGCGTGTCATGGCTAACTTGAAGGCTTGAACTGCCGTAGAAGGGTGGCATTCGATCACCATACTCTTAGTGAGATTAAACCTGGTAAGAAAGGCCTGGAGACGTTCATCCTTGTGCTGCCGCGTCGTGAATAGGCTCGAGATGTCCTTCGGCGGGCGTTTGTTCCCATAATACTGGCTTATGAACCGATCGCACAGGTCTCTGAAACTGCCAATGGAGCTCCTAGGCAAGTTTTTGAACCAGCTGAGCGCCGGTCCGGCCAGGCTTGTAGGGAAACATTTGCACATTAAAGAGTCGTTTTCCGTATTCAGGGCCATTTTCAACTGGATATGATACACATGATCGATCGGATCGGTCGTTCCGTCAAACAGAATAAAGACTGGCATAGCAAACTTCCTTGGATGCGGCGCATTCAAGATCGCGTCGGTGAATGGTGAATCCACCGTCCGAGCTGCGGATCGGAGAGCTTCATTCTCTCTCTGGTGTCCAGCGGTAGCTCTGTGAGTTACGGTTCTGCCCTCCGAACCGTGATGAGTGACAGTAACCATGGAGGGCCGGTAAGACGGATCGAACGACCGTTCCTCTATGAACTCTCTTTGCCAAGGCGACGCTACTCGACGGCGATCAACCTCCATCACTTCCTCTCGTTCAAACCTTTCCCGCTGCGGATCAACGTGAGTCGATCCTTCGTGATCTTCAACTCGACGAACATTTGGCGGCAAATTGTCCATCATCCTTTCATCACGGTGGTGAGCTGACTGATTGTTCTCGTCCTGATCGCCTTGATGCGCGATATGAGATGGAACACCTCCTTCTCCGACCGGAAGTGGATGCGAAACCGCAGGTATCTGCCGATGCTGCAGTCCAGCTTTCAATTCTGCATTTTCTTTTCTGAGAGCTTCAATCAAGTTCATCAACTCTTCAAGCTTTGTTTGCTGGACAGCCTCCATCGGATTGGAGCTTTCACCTATCATTATTCCCGAACGGAGTAAAGGCATTAATCTCAAGTTCGCTAGTAGATCTGAGCTTCGTGAGTAGGAATTTTTAGATCTGGCTTCTAATTCTCCGAATTATGCTCACTGTTCACGAGATCTGAATTGTCTGAACTCTAAATCCGTCAGATCCTGCCACAATCGAACAACTCATGGTTGCGTAGATCCGAAGTCACTCCTGCCAAAGCTTCAAGAATTGTAATTCCTCCAGAGTAGGTCACAATCGCTCAGATCTGGATTCAAATCCCCAAGATCGAGTCTCGATCAACCGAATTGGTTTGAATCCATTCGATACTCCTCATTGATCAACCAAACTTTCATGCGTTTCCCACAGACGGCGCCAATTGAAGATGCAAGAAACTCCTTCTATTCTTTCTCTCTCTAGAATTCTTACACCTCAACCTCCAAAGATCCCCCTCCTCTTCATTCCAACTCCTACTTATAGATATTTACAAGATATTTACAAGATATTTTCTGATTGCTGGATCTGGGCCTATCCTCTGTAAGCCCTGGTCACCCTTGATGGGCTTACTCCCGTTCGGCCCATATGGCAGTGTCTTTCTATGGGCTGACCCAGCTGTTCGGACTGAATGTTGTGTTTTGTGAGTCGGACCTGGCCCATGTCATCCGGGGCCTCCTCAATAACGTCAAAAGAAACTCGAATAGGTTTAACTCAAAACTCCCATTTTCTTTCAAAGATTTAGAAATTGGGTAATACAATGGTTCAGTGACGTAACAAGTACCTTGACTGAGGTACTTTCATTCAAAGATTCAATCTTTTCTCATTAAAGCACTCTTCTGGACGTCAAAGGGAACTCGAACAAGCTTAACTCAAAACTCTCATTTTCTTTCTAAGATTTAATCTTTATAGATTAAAAAGGTATACTGACATAATAGGTACCTTGATTGACGTATTTTTCTTTCAAAGATTCCACCTTTTGTCATTAAAGCACTCTTCGCAACTCTATAGGGAACTCGAAAAAGTTAATCTCAAAACTCTAATTTTCATTCAAAGATTCAATCTTTACACGTTAAAAAGGACTAGTGACATAATAGGTACCTTGATTGAGATAATTTCTTTCAAAGATTCAATCTTTACTCATGAAAACACTCTTCGGAACGTCGAAGGAAACTCGAATAAGTTTAACTCAAAACTCTCGCTTTTCTTTCAAAGATTCAATCTTGAACCATTAAAGAGGTCCAGTGACATAATAGGTACCTTGATTGAAGTAATTTCATTCAAAGATTCAATCTTTACTCATTAAAACGCTATTCGTGACGTCAAAGCGAACTCGAATAAGATTAACTCAAAACTCTCATTTTCTTTCAAAGATTCAATTCTTTATATATTAAAAATGTCTAGGGACATAACAGGTACCTAGATTGAGGTAATTTCATTCAAAGATTCAATCCTTACTCATTAAAACACTCTTCGTGAAGTCAAAGGGAACTCGAACGAGTTTAACAAAAAACTCTCATTTTTTTCAAAGATTTAATCTTTATACATTAAAATGGTCTAGTGACATAATATATACCTCGATTGAGGTATTTTCATTCAAGGATTCAATCTCTACTCATTAAAACACTCTTCGGGACGTCAATCGGAACTTGAATAAGTTTTAACTAAAAACTCTCATTTTCTTTCAATGATTCAATTTTTATACATTATAATAGGCGAGTGGTATAATAGGTACCTTGATTGATGTATTTTCTTTCAAAGATTCAATCTTTACTCATTAAAGCACTCTTCTGGACGTCAAAGGGTACTCTCAAACAAGTTTAACCCAAAACTCTAATTTTCTTTCAAAGATTCAATCTTTATAGATTAAAAAGGTCTAGTGACATAATAGGTACCTTGATTGAGATATTTTTCTTTCAAGGATTAAATCTTTAGGGATTAAAACACTCTTCGCAACTTCATAGGGAACTCGAATAAGTTAAACTCGGAACTCTAATTTTCATTCAAAGATTTAACCTTTATAAGTTAAAAAGGTCTAGTGACATAATATGTACCTTGATTGACATAATTTCATTCAAAGATTCAACCTTTACTCATAAAATCCCTCTTCGGAATGTCGAAGGGAACTCGAATGAATTTGACTCGAAACTCTCATTTTATTTCAAAGATTCAATCTTTAAACATTAAATAGATCTAGTGACATAATAGGTACCGTGATTGAGGAAATTTCAATTAAAGATTCAACTTTCACTCATTAAAACACTCTTTGTGACGTCAAAGGGAACTCGAATATGTTTTAACTCAAAACTCTCATTTTCTTTCAAAGATTTAATCTCTGTACATTAAAATGGTCCAGTGACATAATAGGTCTAATGACATAATTGGTACCTTGAATGAGGTAATTTCAATCAAAGATTGAATCTTTACTCATTAAAACGTTCTTCGTGACGTCAAAGGGAACTTGAATTAGCTTAGCACAAAACTCTCATTTTCTTTCAAAGATTTAATCTTCTTACGTTAAAACGGTCTACTGACATAATATGTACCTTGATTGTTGTATTTTCATTCAAAGATTCATTTTTTACTCTTTAAAACGCTCTTCGGGACGTCAATGGGAACTCGATTAAGTTTAACTCAGATCTCACATTTTCTTTCAAAGATTCAATCTTTATACATTAAAAAGGTGGAGTGACATAAAAGGTACCTTGATTGGGGTATTTTCATACAAAGATTTAATCTTCAGTCATTGAAACACTGTTCGCGACTTCCTAGGGAGCTTGAATAAGTTAAACTCAAAACTCAAATTTTCTTTAAAAGATTCAATCTTTATACATTAAAATGGTCTAGAGACATAATAAGTCCCCAAATTGAGGTAATTCAATTCAAGGACTCAATCTTTACTCATTAAAACACTCTTCGTTACGTCAAAGCGAATTCGAATAAGTTTAAATCAAGACTCTCATTTTCTTTCAAAGATTTAATCTTTATACAATAAAATGGTCTAGTGACATAATAGGCACATCGATTGAGGTATTTTCATTCGAAAAATTTATCTTTAGTCTTTAAAACACTCATCGCGACTTCATAGGGAACTTGAACAAGTTAAACTCAAAGCTCTCATTTTCTTTCAAAGATTCAGTCTTTATACGATTAAAAGGTCTAGTGGCATAGTTAATACCTTGATTGAAGTAATTTCATTCAAAGATTCAATCTTTACTCACTGAAACACTCTTCGTGATCTCAAAGGGAAGTCAAATAAGTTTAACTCAAACCTCTCATTTTCTTTTAAAGATTTAATATTTATACATTAAAATGGTCTAGTGACATAATAGGTTCATTGATTGAGGCATTTTCATTCAAAGATTCAATCTTTAGTCATTAAAACACTCTTCGCGACTTTATAGGGGACTCGAATATGTTAAACTCAAAACTCTCATTTTCTTTCAATGACTCAATCTTTATACATTAAAAAGGCCTAGTGACATAATAGGTACCTTGATTGAGGTAATTTCATTCAGAGATTCAATCTTTATTCATTAAAACACACTTGGTGACGTCAAAGCGAACTCGAATATGTTGAACTCAAAACTCTAATTTTCTTTCAAAGATTTAATCTTTATACATTCAAATGGTCTAGTGACATATTGGGCACCTTCATTCAAACCTTTAATGTTTATACATTAAAATGGTCTAGTGACATAATAGGTACCTTGATTGGGGTATTCTCGTACAAAGATTCAATCTTTAGTCATTAAAACACTCTTCGCGACTTCAGATGGAACTTGAAAAAGTTAAACTCAAAACTCTCATTTGTTTTCAAGGATTCAATCTTTATACATTAAAAGGTCTGATGACGTAATAGTTACCTTGATTGATGTAATCTCATCACAGATTCAGTCTTTACTCTCTAAAACACTCTTTATAACGTCAAAAGAAACTCGAATAGGTTTAACTCAAAACTCCCATTTTCTTTCAAAGATTTAGAAATTGGGTAATACAATGGTTCAGTGACGTAACAAGTACCTTGACTGAGGTACTTTCATTCAAAGATTCAATCTTTTCTCATTAAAGCACTCTTCTGGACGTCAAAGGGAACTCGAACAAGCTTAACTCAAAACTCTCATTTTCTTTCTAAGATTTAATCTTTATAGATTAAAAAGGTATACTGACATAATAGGTACCTTGATTGACGTATTTTTCTTTCAAAGATTCCACCTTTTGTCATTAAAGCACTCTTCGCAACTCTATAGGGAACTCGAAAAAGTTAATCTCAAAACTCTAATTTTCATTCAAAGATTCAATCTTTACACGTTAAAAAGGACTAGTGACATAATAGGTACCTTGATTGAGATAATTTCTTTCAAAGATTCAATCTTTACTCATGAAAACACTCTTCGGAACGTCGAAGGAAACTCGAATAAGTTTAACTCAAAACTCTCGCTTTTCTTTCAAAGATTCAATCTTGAACCATTAAAGAGGTCCAGTGACATAATAGGTACCTTGATTGAAGTAATTTCATTCAAAGATTCAATCTTTACTCATTAAAACGCTATTCGTGACGTCAAAGCGAACTCGAATAAGATTAACTCAAAACTCTCATTTTCTTTCAAAGATTCAATTCTTTATATATTAAAAATGTCTAGGGACATAACAGGTACCTAGATTGAGGTAATTTCATTCAAAGATTCAATCCTTACTCATTAAAACACTCTTCGTGAAGTCAAAGGGAACTCGGACGAGTTTAACAAAAAACTCTCATTTTTTTCAAAGATTTAATCTTTATACATTAAAATGGTCTAGTGACATAATATATACCTCGATTGAGGTATTTTCATTCAAGGATTCAATCTCTGCTCATTAAAACACTCTTCGGGACGTCAATCGGAACTTGAATAAGTTTAACTAAAAACTCTCATTTTCTTTCAATGATTCAATTTTTATACATTATAATAGGCGAGTGGTATAATAGGTACCTTGATTGATGTATTTTCTTTCAAAGATTCAATCTTTACTCATTAAAGCACTCTTCTGGACGTCAAAGGGTACTCTCAAACAAGTTTAACCCAAAACTCTAATTTTCTTTCAAAGATTCAATCTTTATAGATTAAAAAGGTCTAGTGACATAATAGGTACCTTGATTGAGATATTTTTCTTTCAAGGATTAAATCTTTAGGGATTAAAACACTCTTCACAACTTCATAGGGAACTCGAATAAGTTAAACTCGGAACTCTAATTTTCATTCAAAGATTTAACCTTTATAAGTTAAAAAGGTCTAGTGACATAATATGTACCTTGATTGACATAATTTCATTCAAAGATTCAACCTTTACTCATAAAATCCCTCTTCGGAATGTCGAAGGGAACTCGAATGAATTTGACTCGAAACTCTCATTTTATTTCAAAGATTCAATCTTTAAACATTAAATAGATCTAGTGACATAATAGGTACCGTGATTGAGGAAATTTCAATTAAAGATTCAACTTTCACTCATTAAAACACTCTTTGTGACGTCAAAGGGAACTCGAATATGTTTTAACTCAAAACTCTCATTTTCTTTCAAAGATTTAATCTCTGTACATTAAAATGGTCCAGTGACATAATAGGTCTAATGACATAATTGGTACCTTGAATGAGGTAATTTCAATCAAAGATTGAATCTTTACTCATTAAAACGTTCTTCGTGACGTCAAAGGGAACTTGAATTAGCTTAGCACAAAACTCTCATTTTCTTTCAAAGATTTAATCTTCTTACGTTAAAACGGTCTACTGACATAATATGTACCTTGATTGTTGTATTTTCATTCAAAGATTCATTTTTTACTCTTTAAAACGCTCTTCGGGACGTCAATGGGAACTCGATTAAGTTTAACTCAGATCTCACATTTTCTTTCAAAGATTCAATCTTTATACATTAAAAAGGTGGAGTGACATAAAAGGTACCTTGATTGGGGTATTTTCATACAAAGATTTAATCTTCAGTCATTGAAACACTGTTCGCGACTTCCTAGGGAGCTTGAATAAGTTAAACTCAAAACTCAAATTTTCTTTAAAAGATTCAATCTTTATACATTAAAATGGTCTAGAGACATAATAAGTCCCCAAATTGAGGTAATTCAATTCAAGGACTCAATCTTTACTCATTAAAACACTCTTCGTTACGTCAAAGCGAATTCGAATAAGTTTAAATCAAGACTCTCATTTTCTTTCAAAGATTTAATCTTAATACAATAAAATGGTCTAGTGACATAATAGGCACATCGATTGAGGTATTTTCATTCGAAAAATTTATCTTTAGTCTTTAAAACACTCATCGCGACTTCATAGGGAACTTGAACAAGTTAAACTCAAAGCTCTCATTTTCTTTCAAAGATTCAGTCTTTATACGATTAAAAGGTCTAGTGGCATAGTTAATACCTTGATTGAAGTAATTTCATTCAAAGATTCAATCTTTACTCACTGAAACACTCTTCGTGATCTCAAAGGGAACTCAAATAAGTTTAACTCAAACCTCTCATTTTCTTTTAAAGATTTAATATTTATACATTAAAATGGTCTAGTGACATAATAGGTTCATTGATTGAGGCATTTTCATTCAAAGATTCAATCTTTAGTCATTAAAACACTCTTCGCGACTTTATAGGGGACTCGAATATGTTAAACTCAAAACTCTCATTTTCTTTCAATGACTCAATCTTTATACATTAAAAAGGCCTAGTGACATAATAGGTACCTTGATTGAGGTAATTTCATTCAGAGATTCAATCTTTATTCATTAAAACACACTTGGTGACGTCAAAGCGAACTCGAATATGTTGAACTCAAAACTCTAATTTTCTTTCAAAGATTTAATCTTTATACATTCAAATGGTCTAGTGACATATTGGGCACCTTCATTCAAACCTTTAATGTTTATACATTAAAATGGTCTAGTGACATAATAGGTACCTTGATTGGGGTATTCTCGTACAAAGATTCAATCTTTAGTCATTAAAACACTCTTCGCGACTTCAGATGGAACTTGAAAAAGTTAAACTCAAAACTCTCATTTGTTTTCAAGGATTCAATCTTTATACATTAAAAGGTCTGATGACGTAATAGTTACCTTGATTGATGTAATCTCATCACAGATTCAGTCTTTACTCTCTAAAACACTCTTTATAACGTCAAAAGAAACTCGAATAGGTTTAACTCAAAACTCCCATTTTCTTTCAAAGATTTAGAAATTGGGTAATACAATGGTTCAGTGACGTAACAAGTACCTTGACTGAGGTACTTTCATTCAAAGATTCAATCTTTTCTCATTAAAGCACTCTTCTGGACGTCAAAGGGAACTCGAACAAGCTTAACTCAAAACTCTCATTTTCTTTCTAAGATTTAATCTTTATAGATTAAAAAGGTATACTGACATAATAGGTACCTTGATTGACGTATTTTTCTTTCAAAGATTCCACCTTTTGTCATTAAAGCACTCTTCGCAACTCTATAGGGAACTCGAAAAAGTTAATCTCAAAACTCTAATTTTCATTCAAAGATTCAATCTTTACACGTTAAAAAGGACTAGTGACATAATAGGTACCTTGATTGAGATAATTTCTTTCAAAGATTCAATCTTTACTCATGAAAACACTCTTCGGAACGTCGAAGGAAACTCGAATAAGTTTAACTCAAAACTCTCGCTTTTCTTTCAAAGATTCAATCTTGAACCATTAAAGAGGTCCAGTGACATAATAGGTACCTTGATTGAAGTAATTTCATTCAAAGATTCAATCTTTACTCATTAAAACGCTATTCGTGACGTCAAAGCGAACTCGAATAAGATTAACTCAAAACTCTCATTTTCTTTCAAAGATTCAATTCTTTATATATTAAAAATGTCTAGGGACATAACAGGTACCTAGATTGAGGTAATTTCATTCAAAGATTCAATCCTTACTCATTAAAACACTCTTCGTGAAGTCAAAGGGAACTCGGACGAGTTTAACAAAAAACTCTCATTTTTTTCAAAGATTTAATCTTTATACATTAAAATGGTCTAGTGACATAATATATACCTCGATTGAGGTATTTTCATTCAAGGATTCAATCTCTGCTCATTAAAACACTCTTCGGGACGTCAATCGGAACTTGAATAAGTTTAACTAAAAACTCTCATTTTCTTTCAATGATTCAATTTTTATACATTATAATAGGCGAGTGGTATAATAGGTACCTTGATTGATGTATTTTCTTTCAAAGATTCAATCTTTACTCATTAAAGCACTCTTCTGGACGTCAAAGGGTACTCTCAAACAAGTTTAACCCAAAACTCTAATTTTCTTTCAAAGATTCAATCTTTATAGATTAAAAAGGTCTAGTGACATAATAGGTACCTTGATTGAGATATTTTTCTTTCAAGGATTAAATCTTTAGGGATTAAAACACTCTTCGCAACTTCATAGGGAACTCGAATAAGTTAAACTCGGAACTCTAATTTTCATTCAAAGATTTAACCTTTATAAGTTAAAAAGGTCTAGTGACATAATATGTACCTTGATTGACATAATTTCATTCAAAGATTCAACCTTTACTCATAAAATCCCTCTTCGGAATGTCGAAGGGAACTCGAATGAATTTGACTCGAAACTCTCATTTTATTTCAAAGATTCAATCTTTAAACATTAAATAGATCTAGTGACATAATAGGTACCGTGATTGAGGAAATTTCAATTAAAGATTCAACTTTCACTCATTAAAACACTCTTTGTGACGTCAAAGGGAACTCGAATATGTTTTAACTCAAAACTCTCATTTTCTTTCAAAGATTTAATCTCTGTACATTAAAATGGTCCAGTGACATAATAGGTCTAATGACATAATTGGTACCTTGAATGAGGTAATTTCAATCAAAGATTGAATCTTTACTCATTAAAACGTTCTTCGTGACGTCAAAGGGAACTTGAATTAGCTTAGCACAAAACTCTCATTTTCTTTCAAAGATTTAATCTTCTTACGTTAAAACGGTCTACTGACATAATATGTACCTTGATTGTTGTATTTTCATTCAAAGATTCATTTTTTACTCTTTAAAACGCTCTTCGGGACGTCAATGGGAACTCGATTAAGTTTAACTCAGATCTCACATTTTCTTTCAAAGATTCAATCTTTATACATTAAAAAGGTGGAGTGACATAAAAGGTACCTTGATTGGGGTATTTTCATACAAAGATTTAATCTTCAGTCATTGAAACACTGTTCGCGACTTCCTAGGGAGCTTGAATAAGTTAAACTCAAAACTCAAATTTTCTTTAAAAGATTCAATCTTTATACATTAAAATGGTCTAGAGACATAATAAGTCCCCAAATTGAGGTAATTCAATTCAAGGACTCAATCTTTACTCATTAAAACACTCTTCGTTACGTCAAAGCGAATTCGAATAAGTTTAAATCAAGACTCTCATTTTCTTTCAAAGATTTAATCTTAATACAATAAAATGGTCTAGTGACATAATAGGCACATCGATTGAGGTATTTTCATTCGAAAAATTTATCTTTAGTCTTTAAAACACTCATCGCGACTTCATAGGGAACTTGAACAAGTTAAACTCAAAGCTCTCATTTTCTTTCAAAGATTCAGTCTTTATACGATTAAAAGGTCTAGTGGCATAGTTAATACCTTGATTGAAGTAATTTCATTCAAAGATTCAATCTTTACTCACTGAAACACTCTTCGTGATCTCAAAGGGAACTCAAATAAGTTTAACTCAAACCTCTCATTTTCTTTTAAAGATTTAATATTTATACATTAAAATGGTCTAGTGACATAATAGGTTCATTGATTGAGGCATTTTCATTCAAAGATTCAATCTTTAGTCATTAAAACACTCTTCGCGACTTTATAGGGGACTCGAATATGTTAAACTCAAAACTCTCATTTTCTTTCAATGACTCAATCTTTATACATTAAAAAGGCCTAGTGACATAATAGGTACCTTGATTGAGGTAATTTCATTCAGAGATTCAATCTTTATTCATTAAAACACACTTGGTGACGTCAAAGCGAACTCGAATATGTTGAACTCAAAACTCTAATTTTCTTTCAAAGATTTAATCTTTATACATTCAAATGGTCTAGTGACATATTGGGCACCTTCATTCAAACCTTTAATGTTTATACATTAAAATGGTCTAGTGACATAATAGGTACCTTGATTGGGGTATTCTCGTACAAAGATTCAATCTTTAGTCATTAAAACACTCTTCGCGACTTCAGATGGAACTTGAAAAAGTTAAACTCAAAACTCTCATTTGTTTTCAAGGATTCAATCTTTATACATTAAAAGGTCTGATGACGTAATAGTTACCTTGATTGATGTAATCTCATCACAGATTCAGTCTTTACTCTCTAAAACACTCTTTATAACGTCAAAAGAAACTCGAATAGGTTTAACTCAAAACTCCCATTTTCTTTCAAAGATTTAGAAATTGGGTAATACAATGGTTCAGTGACGTAACAAGTACCTTGACTGAGGTACTTTCATTCAAAGATTCAATCTTTTCTCATTAAAGCACTCTTCTGGACGTCAAAGGGAACTCGAACAAGCTTAACTCAAAACTCTCATTTTCTTTCTAAGATTTAATCTTTATAGATTAAAAAGGTATACTGACATAATAGGTACCTTGATTGACGTATTTTTCTTTCAAAGATTCCACCTTTTGTCATTAAAGCACTCTTCGCAACTCTATAGGGAACTCGAAAAAGTTAATCTCAAAACTCTAATTTTCATTCAAAGATTCAATCTTTACACGTTAAAAAGGACTAGTGACATAATAGGTACCTTGATTGAGATAATTTCTTTCAAAGATTCAATCTTTACTCATGAAAACACTCTTCGGAACGTCGAAGGAAACTCGAATAAGTTTAACTGAAAACTCTCGCTTTTCTTTCAAAGATTCAATCTTGAACCATTAAAGAGGTCCAGTGACATAATAGGTACCTTGATTGAAGTAATTTCATTCAAAGATTCAATCTTTACTCATTAAAACGCTATTCGTGACGTCAAAGCGAACTCGAATAAGATTAACTCAAAACTCTCATTTTCTTTCAAAGATTCAATTCTTTATATATTAAAAATGTCTAGGGACATAACAGGTACCTAGATTGAGGTAATTTCATTCAAAGATTCAATCCTTACTCATTAAAACACTCTTCGTGAAGTCAAAGGGAACTCGGACGAGTTTAACAAAAAACTCTCATTTTTTTCAAAGATTTAATCTTTATACATTAAAATGGTCTAGTGACATAATATATACCTCGATTGAGGTATTTTCATTCAAGGATTCAATCTCTGCTCATTAAAACACTCTTCGGGACGTCAATCGGAACTTGAATAAGTTTAACTAAAAACTCTCATTTTCTTTCAATGATTCAATTTTTATACATTATAATAGGCGAGTGGTATAATAGGTACCTTGATTGATGTATTTTCTTTCAAAGATTCAATCTTTACTCATTAAAGCACTCTTCTGGACGTCAAAGGGTACTCTCAAACAAGTTTAACCCAAAACTCTAATTTTCTTTCAAAGATTCAATCTTTATAGATTAAAAAGGTCTAGTGACATAATAGGTACCTTGATTGAGATATTTTTCTTTCAAGGATTAAATCTTTAGGGATTAAAACACTCTTCGCAACTTCATAGGGAACTCGAATAAGTTAAACTCGGAACTCTAATTTTCATTCAAAGATTTAACCTTTATAAGTTAAAAAGGTCTAGTGACATAATATGTACCTTGATTGACATAATTTCATTCAAAGATTCAACCTTTACTCATAAAATCCCTCTTCGGAATGTCGAAGGGAACTCGAATGAATTTGACTCGAAACTCTCATTTTATTTCAAAGATTCAATCTTTAAACATTAAATAGATCTAGTGACATAATAGGTACCGTGATTGAGGAAATTTCAATTAAAGATTCAACTTTCACTCATTAAAACACTCTTTGTGACGTCAAAGGGAACTCGAATATGTTTTAACTCAAAACTCTCATTTTCTTTCAAAGATTTAATCTCTGTACATTAAAATGGTCCAGTGACATAATAGGTCTAATGACATAATTGGTACCTTGAATGAGGTAATTTCAATCAAAGATTGAATCTTTACTCATTAAAACGTTCTTCGTGACGTCAAAGGGAACTTGAATTAGCTTAGCACAAAACTCTCATTTTCTTTCAAAGATTTAATCTTCTTACGTTAAAACGGTCTACTGACATAATATGTACCTTGATTGTTGTATTTTCATTCAAAGATTCATTTTTTACTCTTTAAAACGCTCTTCGGGACGTCAATGGGAACTCGATTAAGTTTAACTCAGATCTCACATTTTCTTTCAAAGATTCAATCTTTATACATTAAAAAGGTGGAGTGACATAAAAGGTACCTTGATTGGGGTATTTTCATACAAAGATTTAATCTTCAGTCATTGAAACACTGTTCGCGACTTCCTAGGGAGCTTGAATAAGTTAAACTCAAAACTCAAATTTTCTTTAAAAGATTCAATCTTTATACATTAAAATGGTCTAGAGACATAATAAGTCCCCAAATTGAGGTAATTCAATTCAAGGACTCAATCTTTACTCATTAAAACACTCTTCGTTACGTCAAAGCGAATTCGAATAAGTTTAAATCAAGACTCTCATTTTCTTTCAAAGATTTAATCTTAATACAATAAAATGGTCTAGTGACATAATAGGCACATCGATTGAGGTATTTTCATTCGAAAAATTTATCTTTAGTCTTTAAAACACTCATCGCGACTTCATAGGGAACTTGAACAAGTTAAACTCAAAGCTCTCATTTTCTTTCAAAGATTCAGTCTTTATACGATTAAAAGGTCTAGTGGCATAGTTAATACCTTGATTGAAGTAATTTCATTCAAAGATTCAATCTTTACTCACTGAAACACTCTTCGTGATCTCAAAGGGAACTCAAATAAGTTTAACTCAAACCTCTCATTTTCTTTTAAAGATTTAATATTTATACATTAAAATGGTCTAGTGACATAATAGGTTCATTGATTGAGGCATTTTCATTCAAAGATTCAATCTTTAGTCATTAAAACACTCTTCGCGACTTTATAGGGGACTCGAATATGTTAAACTCAAAACTCTCATTTTCTTTCAATGACTCAATCTTTATACATTAAAAAGGCCTAGTGACATAATAGGTACCTTGATTGAGGTAATTTCATTCAGAGATTCAATCTTTATTCATTAAAACACACTTGGTGACGTCAAAGCGAACTCGAATATGTTGAACTCAAAACTCTAATTTTCTTTCAAAGATTTAATCTTTATACATTCAAATGGTCTAGTGACATATTGGGCACCTTCATTCAAACCTTTAATGTTTATACATTAAAATGGTCTAGTGACATAATAGGTACCTTGATTGGGGTATTCTCGTACAAAGATTCAATCTTTAGTCATTAAAACACTCTTCGCGACTTCAGATGGAACTTGAAAAAGTTAAACTCAAAACTCTCATTTGTTTTCAAGGATTCAATCTTTATACATTAAAAGGTCTGATGACGTAATAGTTACCTTGATTGATGTAATCTCATCACAGATTCAGTCTTTACTCTCTAAAACACTCTTTATAACGTCAAAAGAAACTCGAATAGGTTTAACTCAAAACTCCCATTTTCTTTCAAAGATTTAGAAATTGGGTAATACAATGGTTCAGTGACGTAACAAGTACCTTGACTGAGGTACTTTCATTCAAAGATTCAATCTTTTCTCATTAAAGCACTCTTCTGGACGTCAAAGGGAACTCGAACAAGCTTAACTCAAAACTCTCATTTTCTTTCTAAGATTTAATCTTTATAGATTAAAAAGGTATACTGACATAATAGGTACCTTGATTGACGTATTTTTCTTTCAAAGATTCCACCTTTTGTCATTAAAGCACTCTTCGCAACTCTATAGGGAACTCGAAAAAGTTAATCTCAAAACTCTAATTTTCATTCAAAGATTCAATCTTTACACGTTAAAAAGGACTAGTGACATAATAGGTACCTTGATTGAGATAATTTCTTTCAAAGATTCAATCTTTACTCATGAAAACACTCTTCGGAACGTCGAAGGAAACTCGAATAAGTTTAACTCAAAACTCTCGCTTTTCTTTCAAAGATTCAATCTTGAACCATTAAAGAGGTCCAGTGACATAATAGGTACCTTGATTGAAGTAATTTCATTCAAAGATTCAATCTTTACTCATTAAAACGCTATTCGTGACGTCAAAGCGAACTCGAATAAGATTAACTCAAAACTCTCATTTTCTTTCAAAGATTCAATTCTTTATATATTAAAAATGTCTAGGGACATAACAGGTACCTAGATTGAGGTAATTTCATTCAAAGATTCAATCCTTACTCATTAAAACACTCTTCGTGAAGTCAAAGGGAACTCGGACGAGTTTAACAAAAAACTCTCATTTTTTTCAAAGATTTAATCTTTATACATTAAAATGGTCTAGTGACATAATATATACCTCGATTGAGGTATTTTCATTCAAGGATTCAATCTCTGCTCATTAAAACACTCTTCGGGACGTCAATCGGAACTTGAATAAGTTTAACTAAAAACTCTCATTTTCTTTCAATGATTCAATTTTTATACATTATAATAGGCGAGTGGTATAATAGGTACCTTGATTGATGTATTTTCTTTCAAAGATTCAATCTTTACTCATTAAAGCACTCTTCTGGACGTCAAAGGGTACTCTCAAACAAGTTTAACCCAAAACTCTAATTTTCTTTCAAAGATTCAATCTTTATAGATTAAAAAGGTCTAGTGACATAATAGGTACCTTGATTGAGATATTTTTCTTTCAAGGATTAAATCTTTAGGGATTAAAACACTCTTCGCAACTTCATAGGGAACTCGAATAAGTTAAACTCGGAACTCTAATTTTCATTCAAAGATTTAACCTTTATAAGTTAAAAAGGTCTAGTGACATAATATGTACCTTGATTGACATAATTTCATTCAAAGATTCAACCTTTACTCATAAAATCCCTCTTCGGAATGTCGAAGGGAACTCGAATGAATTTGACTCGAAACTCTCATTTTATTTCAAAGATTCAATCTTTAAACATTAAATAGATCTAGTGACATAATAGGTACCGTGATTGAGGAAATTTCAATTAAAGATTCAACTTTCACTCATTAAAACACTCTTTGTGACGTCAAAGGGAACTCGAATATGTTTTAACTCAAAACTCTCATTTTCTTTCAAAGATTTAATCTCTGTACATTAAAATGGTCCAGTGACATAATAGGTCTAATGACATAATTGGTACCTTGAATGAGGTAATTTCAATCAAAGATTGAATCTTTACTCATTAAAACGTTCTTCGTGACGTCAAAGGGAACTTGAATTAGCTTAGCACAAAACTCTCATTTTCTTTCAAAGATTTAATCTTCTTACGTTAAAACGGTCTACTGACATAATATGTACCTTGATTGTTGTATTTTCATTCAAAGATTCATTTTTTACTCTTTAAAACGCTCTTCGGGACGTCAATGGGAACTCGATTAAGTTTAACTCAGATCTCACATTTTCTTTCAAAGATTCAATCTTTATACATTAAAAAGGTGGAGTGACATAAAAGGTACCTTGATTGGGGTATTTTCATACAAAGATTTAATCTTCAGTCATTGAAACACTGTTCGCGACTTCCTAGGGAGCTTGAATAAGTTAAACTCAAAACTCAAATTTTCTTTAAAAGATTCAATCTTTATACATTAAAATGGTCTAGAGACATAATAAGTCCCCAAATTGAGGTAATTCAATTCAAGGACTCAATCTTTACTCATTAAAACACTCTTCGTTACGTCAAAGCGAATTCGAATAAGTTTAAATCAAGACTCTCATTTTCTTTCAAAGATTTAATCTTAATACAATAAAATGGTCTAGTGACATAATAGGCACATCGATTGAGGTATTTTCATTCGAAAAATTTATCTTTAGTCTTTAAAACACTCATCGCGACTTCATAGGGAACTTGAACAAGTTAAACTCAAAGCTCTCATTTTCTTTCAAAGATTCAGTCTTTATACGATTAAAAGGTCTAGTGGCATAGTTAATACCTTGATTGAAGTAATTTCATTCAAAGATTCAATCTTTACTCACTGAAACACTCTTCGTGATCTCAAAGGGAACTCAAATAAGTTTAACTCAAACCTCTCATTTTCTTTTAAAGATTTAATATTTATACATTAAAATGGTCTAGTGACATAATAGGTTCATTGATTGAGGCATTTTCATTCAAAGATTCAATCTTTAGTCATTAAAACACTCTTCGCGACTTTATAGGGGACTCGAATATGTTAAACTCAAAACTCTCATTTTCTTTCAATGACTCAATCTTTATACATTAAAAAGGCCTAGTGACATAATAGGTACCTTGATTGAGGTAATTTCATTCAGAGATTCAATCTTTATTCATTAAAACACACTTGGTGACGTCAAAGCGAACTCGAATATGTTGAACTCAAAACTCTAATTTTCTTTCAAAGATTTAATCTTTATACATTCAAATGGTCTAGTGACATATTGGGCACCTTCATTCAAACCTTTAATGTTTATACATTAAAATGGTCTAGTGACATAATAGGTACCTTGATTGGGGTATTCTCGTACAAAGATTCAATCTTTAGTCATTAAAACACTCTTCGCGACTTCAGATGGAACTTGAAAAAGTTAAACTCAAAACTCTCATTTGTTTTCAAGGATTCAATCTTTATACATTAAAAGGTCTGATGACGTAATAGTTACCTTGATTGATGTAATCTCATCACAGATTCAGTCTTTACTCTCTAAAACACTCTTTATAACGTCAAAAGAAACTCGAATAGGTTTAACTCAAAACTCCCATTTTCTTTCAAAGATTTAGAAATTGGGTAATACAATGGTTCAGTGACGTAACAAGTACCTTGACTGAGGTACTTTCATTCAAAGATTCAATCTTTTCTCATTAAAGCACTCTTCTGGACGTCAAAGGGAACTCGAACAAGCTTAACTCAAAACTCTCATTTTCTTTCTAAGATTTAATCTTTATAGATTAAAAAGGTATACTGACATAATAGGTACCTTGATTGACGTATTTTTCTTTCAAAGATTCCACCTTTTGTCATTAAAGCACTCTTCGCAACTCTATAGGGAACTCGAAAAAGTTAATCTCAAAACTCTAATTTTCATTCAAAGATTCAATCTTTACACGTTAAAAAGGACTAGTGACATAATAGGTACCTTGATTGAGATAATTTCTTTCAAAGATTCAATCTTTACTCATGAAAACACTCTTCGGAACGTCGAAGGAAACTCGAATAAGTTTAACTCAAAACTCTCGCTTTTCTTTCAAAGATTCAATCTTGAACCATTAAAGAGGTCCAGTGACATAATAGGTACCTTGATTGAAGTAATTTCATTCAAAGATTCAATCTTTACTCATTAAAACGCTATTCGTGACGTCAAAGCGAACTCGAATAAGATTAACTCAAAACTCTCATTTTCTTTCAAAGATTCAATTCTTTATATATTAAAAATGTCTAGGGACATAACAGGTACCTAGATTGAGGTAATTTCATTCAAAGATTCAATCCTTACTCATTAAAACACTCTTCGTGAAGTCAAAGGGAACTCGGACGAGTTTAACAAAAAACTCTCATTTTTTTCAAAGATTTAATCTTTATACATTAAAATGGTCTAGTGACATAATATATACCTCGATTGAGGTATTTTCATTCAAGGATTCAATCTCTGCTCATTAAAACACTCTTCGGGACGTCAATCGGAACTTGAATAAGTTTAACTAAAAACTCTCATTTTCTTTCAATGATTCAATTTTTATACATTATAATAGGCGAGTGGTATAATAGGTACCTTGATTGATGTATTTTCTTTCAAAGATTCAATCTTTACTCATTAAAGCACTCTTCTGGACGTCAAAGGGTACTCTCAAACAAGTTTAACCCAAAACTCTAATTTTCTTTCAAAGATTCAATCTTTATAGATTAAAAAGGTCTAGTGACATAATAGGTACCTTGATTGAGATATTTTTCTTTCAAGGATTAAATCTTTAGGGATTAAAACACTCTTCGCAACTTCATAGGGAACTCGAATAAGTTAAACTCGGAACTCTAATTTTCATTCAAAGATTTAACCTTTATAAGTTAAAAAGGTCTAGTGACATAATATGTACCTTGATTGACATAATTTCATTCAAAGATTCAACCTTTACTCATAAAATCCCTCTTCGGAATGTCGAAGGGAACTCGAATGAATTTGACTCGAAACTCTCATTTTATTTCAAAGATTCAATCTTTAAACATTAAATAGATCTAGTGACATAATAGGTACCGTGATTGAGGAAATTTCAATTAAAGATTCAACTTTCACTCATTAAAACACTCTTTGTGACGTCAAAGGGAACTCGAATATGTTTTAACTCAAAACTCTCATTTTCTTTCAAAGATTTAATCTCTGTACATTAAAATGGTCCAGTGACATAATAGGTCTAATGACATAATTGGTACCTTGAATGAGGTAATTTCAATCAAAGATTGAATCTTTACTCATTAAAACGTTCTTCGTGACGTCAAAGGGAACTTGAATTAGCTTAGCACAAAACTCTCATTTTCTTTCAAAGATTTAATCTTCTTACGTTAAAACGGTCTACTGACATAATATGTACCTTGATTGTTGTATTTTCATTCAAAGATTCATTTTTTACTCTTTAAAACGCTCTTCGGGACGTCAATGGGAACTCGATTAAGTTTAACTCAGATCTCACATTTTCTTTCAAAGATTCAATCTTTATACATTAAAAAGGTGGAGTGACATAAAAGGTACCTTGATTGGGGTATTTTCATACAAAGATTTAATCTTCAGTCATTGAAACACTGTTCGCGACTTCCTAGGGAGCTTGAATAAGTTAAACTCAAAACTCAAATTTTCTTTAAAAGATTCAATCTTTATACATTAAAATGGTCTAGAGACATAATAAGTCCCCAAATTGAGGTAATTCAATTCAAGGACTCAATCTTTACTCATTAAAACACTCTTCGTTACGTCAAAGCGAATTCGAATAAGTTTAAATCAAGACTCTCATTTTCTTTCAAAGATTTAATCTTTATACAATAAAATGGTCTAGTGACATAATAGGCACATCGATTGAGGTATTTTCATTCGAAAAATTTATCTTTAGTCTTTAAAACACTCATCGCGACTTCATAGGGAACTTGAACAAGTTAAACTCAAAGCTCTCATTTTCTTTCAAAGATTCAGTCTTTATACGATTAAAAGGTCTAGTGGCATAGTTAATACCTTGATTGAAGTAATTTCATTCAAAGATTCAATCTTTACTCACTGAAACACTCTTCGTGATCTCAAAGGGAACTCAAATAAGTTTAACTCAAACCTCTCATTTTCTTTTAAAGATTTAATATTTATACATTAAAATGGTCTAGTGACATAATAGGTTCATTGATTGAGGCATTTTCATTCAAAGATTCAATCTTTAGTCATTAAAACACTCTTCGCGACTTTATAGGGGACTCGAATATGTTAAACTCAAAACTCTCATTTTCTTTCAATGACTCAATCTTTATACATTAAAAAGGCCTAGTGACATAATAGGTACCTTGATTGAGGTAATTTCATTCAGAGATTCAATCTTTATTCATTAAAACACACTTGGTGACGTCAAAGCGAACTCGAATATGTTGAACTCAAAACTCTAATTTTCTTTCAAAGATTTAATCTTTATACATTCAAATGGTCTAGTGACATATTGGGCACCTTCATTCAAACCTTTAATGTTTATACATTAAAATGGTCTAGTGACATAATAGGTACCTTGATTGGGGTATTCTCGTACAAAGATTCAATCTTTAGTCATTAAAACACTCTTCGCGACTTCAGATGGAACTTGAAAAAGTTAAACTCAAAACTCTCATTTGTTTTCAAGGATTCAATCTTTATACATTAAAAGGTCTGATGACGTAATAGTTACCTTGATTGATGTAATCTCATCACAGATTCAGTCTTTACTCTCTAAAACACTCTTTATAACGTCAAAAGAAACTCGAATAGGTTTAACTCAAAACTCCCATTTTCTTTCAAAGATTTAGAAATTGGGTAATACAATGGTTCAGTGACGTAACAAGTACCTTGACTGAGGTACTTTCATTCAAAGATTCAATCTTTTCTCATTAAAGCACTCTTCTGGACGTCAAAGGGAACTCGAACAAGCTTAACTCAAAACTCTCATTTTCTTTCTAAGATTTAATCTTTATAGATTAAAAAGGTATACTGACATAATAGGTACCTTGATTGACGTATTTTTCTTTCAAAGATTCCACCTTTTGTCATTAAAGCACTCTTCGCAACTCTATAGGGAACTCGAAAAAGTTAATCTCAAAACTCTAATTTTCATTCAAAGATTCAATCTTTACACGTTAAAAAGGACTAGTGACATAATAGGTACCTTGATTGAGATAATTTCTTTCAAAGATTCAATCTTTACTCATGAAAACACTCTTCGGAACGTCGAAGGAAACTCGAATAAGTTTAACTCAAAACTCTCGCTTTTCTTTCAAAGATTCAATCTTGAACCATTAAAGAGGTCCAGTGACATAATAGGTACCTTGATTGAAGTAATTTCATTCAAAGATTCAATCTTTACTCATTAAAACGCTATTCGTGACGTCAAAGCGAACTCGAATAAGATTAACTCAAAACTCTCATTTTCTTTCAAAGATTCAATTCTTTATATATTAAAAATGTCTAGGGACATAACAGGTACCTAGATTGAGGTAATTTCATTCAAAGATTCAATCCTTACTCATTAAAACACTCTTCGTGAAGTCAAAGGGAACTCGGACGAGTTTAACAAAAAACTCTCATTTTTTTCAAAGATTTAATCTTTATACATTAAAATGGTCTAGTGACATAATATATACCTCGATTGAGGTATTTTCATTCAAGGATTCAATCTCTGCTCATTAAAACACTCTTCGGGACGTCAATCGGAACTTGAATAAGTTTAACTAAAAACTCTCATTTTCTTTCAATGATTCAATTTTTATACATTATAATAGGCGAGTGGTATAATAGGTACCTTGATTGATGTATTTTCTTTCAAAGATTCAATCTTTACTCATTAAAGCACTCTTCTGGACGTCAAAGGGTACTCTCAAACAAGTTTAACCCAAAACTCTAATTTTCTTTCAAAGATTCAATCTTTATAGATTAAAAAGGTCTAGTGACATAATAGGTACCTTGATTGAGATATTTTTCTTTCAAGGATTAAATCTTTAGGGATTAAAACACTCTTCGCAACTTCATAGGGAACTCGAATAAGTTAAACTCGGAACTCTAATTTTCATTCAAAGATTTAACCTTTATAAGTTAAAAAGGTCTAGTGACATAATATGTACCTTGATTGACATAATTTCATTCAAAGATTCAACCTTTACTCATAAAATCCCTCTTCGGAATGTCGAAGGGAACTCGAATGAATTTGACTCGAAACTCTCATTTTATTTCAAAGATTCAATCTTTAAACATTAAATAGATCTAGTGACATAATAGGTACCGTGATTGAGGAAATTTCAATTAAAGATTCAACTTTCACTCATTAAAACACTCTTTGTGACGTCAAAGGGAACTCGAATATGTTTTAACTCAAAACTCTCATTTTCTTTCAAAGATTTAATCTCTGTACATTAAAATGGTCCAGTGACATAATAGGTCTAATGACATAATTGGTACCTTGAATGAGGTAATTTCAATCAAAGATTGAATCTTTACTCATTAAAACGTTCTTCGTGACGTCAAAGGGAACTTGAATTAGCTTAGCACAAAACTCTCATTTTCTTTCAAAGATTTAATCTTCTTACGTTAAAACGGTCTACTGACATAATATGTACCTTGATTGTTGTATTTTCATTCAAAGATTCATTTTTTACTCTTCAAAATGCTCTTCGGGACGTCAATGGGAACTCGATTAAGTTTAACTCAGATCTCACATTTTCTTTCAAAGATTCAATCTTTATACATTAAAAAGGTGGAGTGACATAAAAGGTACCTTGATTGGGGTATTTTCATACAAAGATTTAATCTTCAGTCATTGAAACACTGTTCGCGACTTCCTAGGGAGCTTGAATAAGTTAAACTCAAAACTCAAATTTTCTTTAAAAGATTCAATCTTTATACATTAAAATGGTCTAGAGACATAATAAGTCCCCAAATTGAGGTAATTCAATTCAAGGACTCAATCTTTACTCATTAAAACACTCTTCGTTACGTCAAAGCGAATTCGAATAAGTTTAAATCAAGACTCTCATTTTCTTTCAAAGATTTAATCTTTATACAATAAAATGGTCTAGTGACATAATAGGCACATCGATTGAGGTATTTTCATTCGAAAAATTTATCTTTAGTCTTTAAAACACTCATCGCGACTTCATAGGGAACTTGAACAAGTTAAACTCAAAGCTCTCATTTTCTTTCAAAGATTCAGTCTTTATACGATTAAAAGGTCTAGTGGCATAGTTAATACCTTGATTGAAGTAATTTCATTCAAAGATTCAATCTTTACTCACTGAAACACTCTTCGTGATCTCAAAGGGAACTCAAATAAGTTTAACTCAAACCTCTCATTTTCTTTTAAAGATTTAATATTTATACATTAAAATGGTCTAGTGACATAATAGGTTCATTGATTGAGGCATTTTCATTCAAAGATTCAATCTTTAGTCATTAAAACACTCTTCGCGACTTTATAGGGGACTCGAATATGTTAAACTCAAAACTCTCATTTTCTTTCAATGACTCAATCTTTATACATTAAAAAGGCCTAGTGACATAATAGGTACCTTGATTGAGGTAATTTCATTCAGAGATTCAATCTTTATTCATTAAAACACACTTGGTGACGTCAAAGCGAACTCGAATATGTTGAACTCAAAACTCTAATTTTCTTTCAAAGATTTAATCTTTATACATTCAAATGGTCTAGTGACATATTGGGCACCTTCATTCAAACCTTTAATGTTTATACATTAAAATGGTCTAGTGACATAATAGGTACCTTGATTGGGGTATTCTCGTACAAAGATTCAATCTTTAGTCATTAAAACACTCTTCGCGACTTCAGATGGAACTTGAAAAAGTTAAACTCAAAACTCTCATTTGTTTTCAAGGATTCAATCTTTATACATTAAAAGGTCTGATGACGTAATAGTTACCTTGATTGATGTAATCTCATCACAGATTCAGTCTTTACTCTCTAAAACACTCTTTATAACGTCAAAAGAAACTCGAATAGGTTTAACTCAAAACTCCCATTTTCTTTCAAAGATTTAGAAATTGGGTAATACAATGGTTCAGTGACGTAACAAGTACCTTGACTGAGGTACTTTCATTCAAAGATTTAATCTTTTCTCATTAAAGCACTCTTCTGGACGTCAAAGGGAACTCGAACAAGCTTAACTCAAAACTCTCATTTTCTTTCTAAGATTTAATCTTTATAGATTAAAAAGGTATACTGACATAATAGGTACCTTGATTGACGTATTTTTCTTTCAAAGATTCCACCTTTTGTCATTAAAGCACTCTTCGCAACTCTATAGGGAACTCGAAAAAGTTAATCTCAAAACTCTAATTTTCATTTAAAGATTCAATCTTTACACGTTAAAAAGGACTAGTGACATAATAGGTACCTTGATTGAGATAATTTCTTTCAAAGATTCAATCTTTACTCATGAAAACACTCTTCGGAACGTCGAAGGAAACTCGAATAAGTTTAACTCAAAACTCTCGCTTTTCTTTCAAAGATTCAATCTTGAACCATTAAAGAGGTCCAGTGACATAATAGGTACCTTGATTGAAGTAATTTCATTCAAAGATTCAATCTTTACTCATTAAAACGCTATTCGTGACGTCAAAGCGAACTCGAATAAGATTAACTCAAAACTCTCATTTTCTTTCAAAGATTCAATTCTTTATATATTAAAAATGTCTAGGGACATAACAGGTACCTAGATTGAGGTAATTTCATTCAAAGATTCAATCCTTACTCATTAAAACACTCTTCGTGAAGTCAAAGGGAACTCGGACGAGTTTAACAAAAAACTCTCATTTTTTTCAAAGATTTAATCTTTATACATTAAAATGGTCTAGTGACATAATATATACCTCGATTGAGGTATTTTCATTCAAGGATTCAATCTCTACTCATTAAAACACTCTTCGGGACGTCAATCGGAACTTGAATAAGTTTAACTAAAAACTCTCATTTTCTTTCAATGATTCAATTTTTATACATTATAATAGGCGAGTGGTATAATAGGTACCTTGATTGATGTATTTTCTTTCAAAGATTCAATCTTTACTCATTAAAGCACTCTTCTGGACGTCAAAGGGTACTCTCAAACAAGTTTAACCCAAAACTCTAATTTTCTTTCAAAGATTCAATCTTTATAGATTAAAAAGGTCTAGTGACATAATAGGTACCTTGATTGAGATATTTTTCTTTCAAGGATTAAATCTTTAGGGATTAAAACACTCTTCGCAACTTCATAGGGAACTCGAATAAGTTAAACTCGGAACTCTAATTTTCATTCAAAGATTTAACCTTTATAAGTTAAAAAGGTCTAGTGACATAATATGTACCTTGATTGACATAATTTCATTCAAAGATTCAACCTTTACTCATAAAATCCCTCTTCGGAATGTCGAAGGGAACTCGAATGAATTTGACTCGAAACTCTCATTTTATTTCAAAGATTCAATCTTTAAACATTAAATAGATCTAGTGACATAATAGGTACCGTGATTGAGGAAATTTCAATTAAAGATTCAACTTTCACTCATTAAAACACTCTTTGTGACGTCAAAGGGAACTCGAATATGTTTTAACTCAAAACTCTCATTTTCTTTCAAAGATTTAATCTCTGTACATTAAAATGGTCCAGTGACATAATAGGTCTAATGACATAATTGGTACCTTGAATGAGGTAATTTCAATCAAAGATTGAATCTTTACTCATTAAAACGTTCTTCGTGACGTCAAAGGGAACTTGAATTAGCTTAGCACAAAACTCTCATTTTCTTTCAAAGATTTAATCTTCTTACGTTAAAACGGTCTACTGACATAATATGTACCTTGATTGTTGTATTTTCATTCAAAGATTCATTTTTTACTCTTTAAAACGCTCTTCGGGACGTCAATGGGAACTCGATTAAGTTTAACTCAGATCTCACATTTTCTTTCAAAGATTCAATCTTTATACATTAAAAAGGTGGAGTGACATAAAAGGTACCTTGATTGGGGTATTTTCATACAAAGATTTAATCTTCAGTCATTGAAACACTGTTCGCGACTTCCTAGGGAGCTTGAATAAGTTAAACTCAAAACTCAAATTTTCTTTAAAAGATTCAATCTTTATACATTAAAATGGTCTAGAGACATAATAAGTCCCCAAATTGAGGTAATTCAATTCAAGGACTCAATCTTTACTCATTAAAACACTCTTCGTTACGTCAAAGCGAATTCGAATAAGTTTAAATCAAGACTCTCATTTTCTTTCAAAGATTTAATCTTTATACAATAAAATGGTCTAGTGACATAATAGGCACATCGATTGAGGTATTTTCATTCGAAAAATTTATCTTTAGTCTTTAAAACACTCATCGCGACTTCATAGGGAACTTGAACAAGTTAAACTCAAAGCTCTCATTTTCTTTCAAAGATTCAGTCTTTATACGATTAAAAGGTCTAGTGGCATAGTTAATACCTTGATTGAAGTAATTTCATTCAAAGATTCAATCTTTACTCACTGAAACACTCTTCGTGATCTCAAAGGGAACTCAAATAAGTTTAACTCAAACCTCTCATTTTCTTTTAAAGATTTAATATTTATACATTAAAATGGTCTAGTGACATAATAGGTTCATTGATTGAGGCATTTTCATTCAAAGATTCAATCTTTAGTCATTAAAACACTCTTCGCGACTTTATAGGGGACTCGAATATGTTAAACTCAAAACTCTCATTTTCTTTCAATGACTCAATCTTTATACATTAAAAAGGCCTAGTGACATAATAGGTACCTTGATTGAGGTAATTTCATTCAGAGATTCAATCTTTATTCATTAAAACACACTTGGTGACGTCAAAGCGAACTCGAATATGTTGAACTCAAAACTCTAATTTTCTTTCAAAGATTTAATCTTTATACATTCAAATGGTCTAGTGACATATTGGGCACCTTCATTCAAACCTTTAATGTTTATACATTAAAATGGTCTAGTGACATAATAGGTACCTTGATTGGGGTATTCTCGTACAAAGATTCAATCTTTAGTCATTAAAACACTCTTCGCGACTTCAGATGGAACTTGAAAAAGTTAAACTCAAAACTCTCATTTGTTTTCAAGGATTCAATCTTTATACATTAAAAGGTCTGATGACGTAATAGTTACCTTGATTGATGTAATCTCATCACAGATTCAGTCTTTACTCTCTAAAACACTCTTTATAACGTCAAAAGAAACTCGAATAGGTTTAACTCAAAACTCCCATTTTCTTTCAAAGATTTAGAAATTGGGTAATACAATGGTTCAGTGACGTAACAAGTACCTTGACTGAGGTACTTTCATTCAAAGATTCAATCTTTTCTCATTAAAGCACTCTTCTGGACGTCAAAGGGAACTCGAACAAGCTTAACTCAAAACTCTCATTTTCTTTCTAAGATTTAATCTTTATAGATTAAAAAGGTATACTGACATAATAGGTACCTTGATTGACGTATTTTTCTTTCAAAGATTCCACCTTTTGTCATTAAAGCACTCTTCGCAACTCTATAGGGAACTCGAAAAAGTTAATCTCAAAACTCTAATTTTCATTTAAAGATTCAATCTTTACACGTTAAAAAGGACTAGTGACATAATAGGTACCTTGATTGAGATAATTTCTTTCAAAGATTCAATCTTTACTCATGAAAACACTCTTCGGAACGTCGAAGGAAACTCGAATAAGTTTAACTCAAAACTCTCGCTTTTCTTTCAAAGATTCAATCTTGAACCATTAAAGAGGTCCAGTGACATAATAGGTACCTTGATTGAAGTAATTTCATTCAAAGATTCAATCTTTACTCATTAAAACGCTATTCGTGACGTCAAAGCGAACTCGAATAAGATTAACTCAAAACTCTCATTTTCTTTCAAAGATTCAATTCTTTATATATTAAAAATGTCTAGGGACATAACAGGTACCTAGATTGAGGTAATTTCATTCAAAGATTCAATCCTTACTCATTAAAACACTCTTCGTGAAGTCAAAGGGAACTCGGACGAGTTTAACAAAAAACTCTCATTTTTTTCAAAGATTTAATCTTTATACATTAAAATGGTCTAGTGACATAATATATACCTCGATTGAGGTATTTTCATTCAAGGATTCAATCTCTACTCATTAAAACACTCTTCGGGACGTCAATCGGAACTTGAATAAGTTTAACTAAAAACTCTCATTTTCTTTCAATGATTCAATTTTTATACATTATAATAGGCGAGTGGTATAATAGGTACCTTGATTGATGTATTTTCTTTCAAAGATTCAATCTTTACTCATTAAAGCACTCTTCTGGACGTCAAAGGGTACTCTCAAACAAGTTTAACCCAAAACTCTAATTTTCTTTCAAAGATTCAATCTTTATAGATTAAAAAGGTCTAGTGACATAATAGGTACCTTGATTGAGATATTTTTCTTTCAAGGATTAAATCTTTAGGGATTAAAACACTCTTCGCAACTTCATAGGGAACTCGAATAAGTTAAACTCGGAACTCTAATTTTCATTCAAAGATTTAACCTTTATAAGTTAAAAAGGTCTAGTGACATAATATGTACCTTGATTGACATAATTTCATTCAAAGATTCAACCTTTACTCATAAAATCCCTCTTCGGAATGTCGAAGGGAACTCGAATGAATTTGACTCGAAACTCTCATTTTATTTCAAAGATTCAATCTTTAAACATTAAATAGATCTAGTGACATAATAGGTACCGTGATTGAGGAAATTTCAATTAAAGATTCAACTTTCACTCATTAAAACACTCTTTGTGACGTCAAAGGGAACTCGAATATGTTTTAACTCAAAACTCTCATTTTCTTTCAAAGATTTAATCTCTGTACATTAAAATGGTCCAGTGACATAATAGGTCTAATGACATAATTGGTACCTTGAATGAGGTAATTTCAATCAAAGATTGAATCTTTACTCATTAAAACGTTCTTCGTGACGTCAAAGGGAACTTGAATTAGCTTAGCACAAAACTCTCATTTTCTTTCAAAGATTTAATCTTCTTACGTTAAAACGGTCTACTGACATAATATGTACCTTGATTGTTGTATTTTCATTCAAAGATTCATTTTTTACTCTTTAAAACGCTCTTCGGGACGTCAATGGGAACTCGATTAAGTTTAACTCAGATCTCACATTTTCTTTCAAAGATTCAATCTTTATACATTAAAAAGGTGGAGTGACATAAAAGGTACCTTGATTGGGGTATTTTCATACAAAGATTTAATCTTCAGTCATTGAAACACTGTTCGCGACTTCCTAGGGAGCTTGAATAAGTTAAACTCAAAACTCAAATTTTCTTTAAAAGATTCAATCTTTATACATTAAAATGGTCTAGAGACATAATAAGTCCCCAAATTGAGGTAATTCAATTCAAGGACTCAATCTTTACTCATTAAAACACTCTTCGTTACGTCAAAGCGAATTCGAATAAGTTTAAATCAAGACTCTCATTTTCTTTCAAAGATTTAATCTTTATACAATAAAATGGTCTAGTGACATAATAGGCACATCGATTGAGGTATTTTCATTCGAAAAATTTATCTTTAGTCTTTAAAACACTCATCGCGACTTCATAGGGAACTTGAACAAGTTAAACTCAAAGCTCTCATTTTCTTTCAAAGATTCAGTCTTTATACGATTAAAAGGTCTAGTGGCATAGTTAATACCTTGATTGAAGTAATTTCATTCAAAGATTCAATCTTTACTCACTGAAACACTCTTCGTGATCTCAAAGGGAACTCAAATAAGTTTAACTCAAACCTCTCATTTTCTTTTAAAGATTTAATATTTATACATTAAAATGGTCTAGTGACATAATAGGTTCATTGATTGAGGCATTTTCATTCAAAGATTCAATCTTTAGTCATTAAAACACTCTTCGCGACTTTATAGGGGACTCGAATATGTTAAACTCAAAACTCTCATTTTCTTTCAATGACTCAATCTTTATACATTAAAAAGGCCTAGTGACATAATAGGTACCTTGATTGAGGTAATTTCATTCAGAGATTCAATCTTTATTCATTAAAACACACTTGGTGACGTCAAAGCGAACTCGAATATGTTGAACTCAAAACTCTAATTTTCTTTCAAAGATTTAATCTTTATACATTCAAATGGTCTAGTGACATATTGGGCACCTTCATTCAAACCTTTAATGTTTATACATTAAAATGGTCTAGTGACATAATAGGTACCTTGATTGGGGTATTCTCGTACAAAGATTCAATCTTTAGTCATTAAAACACTCTTCGCGACTTCAGATGGAACTTGAAAAAGTTAAACTCAAAACTCTCATTTGTTTTCAAGGATTCAATCTTTATACATTAAAAGGTCTGATGACGTAATAGTTACCTTGATTGATGTAATCTCATCACAGATTCAGTCTTTACTCTCTAAAACACTCTTTATAACGTCAAAAGAAACTCGAATAGGTTTAACTCAAAACTCCCATTTTCTTTCAAAGATTTAGAAATTGGGTAATACAATGGTTCAGTGACGTAACAAGTACCTTGACTGAGGTACTTTCATTCAAAGATTCAATCTTTTCTCATTAAAGCACTCTTCTGGACGTCAAAGGGAACTCGAACAAGCTTAACTCAAAACTCTCATTTTCTTTCTAAGATTTAATCTTTATAGATTAAAAAGGTATACTGACATAATAGGTACCTTGATTGACGTATTTTTCTTTCAAAGATTCCACCTTTTGTCATTAAAGCACTCTTCGCAACTCTATAGGGAACTCGAAAAAGTTAATCTCAAAACTCTAATTTTCATTTAAAGATTCAATCTTTACACGTTAAAAAGGACTAGTGACATAATAGGTACCTTGATTGAGATAATTTCTTTCAAAGATTCAATCTTTACTCATGAAAACACTCTTCGGAACGTCGAAGGAAACTCGAATAAGTTTAACTCAAAACTCTCGCTTTTCTTTCAAAGATTCAATCTTGAACCATTAAAGAGGTCCAGTGACATAATAGGTACCTTGATTGAAGTAATTTCATTCAAAGATTCAATCTTTACTCATTAAAACGCTATTCGTGACGTCAAAGCGAACTCGAATAAGATTAACTCAAAACTCTCATTTTCTTTCAAAGATTCAATTCTTTATATATTAAAAATGTCTAGGGACATAACAGGTACCTAGATTGAGGTAATTTCATTCAAAGATTCAATCCTTACTCATTAAAACACTCTTCGTGAAGTCAAAGGGAACTCGGACGAGTTTAACAAAAAACTCTCATTTTTTTCAAAGATTTAATCTTTATACATTAAAATGGTCTAGTGACATAATATATACCTCGATTGAGGTATTTTCATTCAAGGATTCAATCTCTACTCATTAAAACACTCTTCGGGACGTCAATCGGAACTTGAATAAGTTTAACTAAAAACTCTCATTTTCTTTCAATGATTCAATTTTTATACATTATAATAGGCGAGTGGTATAATAGGTACCTTGATTGATGTATTTTCTTTCAAAGATTCAATCTTTACTCATTAAAGCACTCTTCTGGACGTCAAAGGGTACTCTCAAACAAGTTTAACCCAAAACTCTAATTTTCTTTCAAAGATTCAATCTTTATAGATTAAAAAGGTCTAGTGACATAATAGGTACCTTGATTGAGATATTTTTCTTTCAAGGATTAAATCTTTAGGGATTAAAACACTCTTCGCAACTTCATAGGGAACTCGAATAAGTTAAACTCGGAACTCTAATTTTCATTCAAAGATTTAACCTTTATAAGTTAAAAAGGTCTAGTGACATAATATGTACCTTGATTGACATAATTTCATTCAAAGATTCAACCTTTACTCATAAAATCCCTCTTCGGAATGTCGAAGGGAACTCGAATGAATTTGACTCGAAACTCTCATTTTATTTCAAAGATTCAATCTTTAAACATTAAATAGATCTAGTGACATAATAGGTACCGTGATTGAGGAAATTTCAATTAAAGATTCAACTTTCACTCATTAAAACACTCTTTGTGACGTCAAAGGGAACTCGAATATGTTTTAACTCAAAACTCTCATTTTCTTTCAAAGATTTAATCTCTGTACATTAAAATGGCCCAGTGACATAATAGGTCTAATGACATAATTGGTACCTTGAATGAGGTAATTTCAATCAAAGATTGAATCTTTACTCATTAAAACGTTCTTCGTGACGTCAAAGGGAACTTGAATTAGCTTAGCACAAAACTCTCATTTTCTTTCAAAGATTTAATCTTCTTACGTTAAAACGGTCTACTGACATAATATGTACCTTGATTGTTGTATTTTCATTCAAAGATTCATTTTTTACTCTTTAAAACGCTCTTCGGGACGTCAATGGGAACTCGATTAAGTTTAACTCAGATCTCACATTTTCTTTCAAAGATTCAATCTTTATACATTAAAAAGGTGGAGTGACATAAAAGGTACCTTGATTGGGGTATTTTCATACAAAGATTTAATCTTCAGTCATTGAAACACTGTTCGCGACTTCCTAGGGAGCTTGAATAAGTTAAACTCAAAACTCAAATTTTCTTTAAAAGATTCAATCTTTATACATTAAAATGGTCTAGAGACATAATAAGTCCCCAAATTGAGGTAATTCAATTCAAGGACTCAATCTTTACTCATTAAAACACTCTTCGTTACGTCAAAGCGAATTCGAATAAGTTTAAATCAAGACTCTCATTTTCTTTCAAAGATTTAATCTTTATACAATAAAATGGTCTAGTGACATAATAGGCACATCGATTGAGGTATTTTCATTCGAAAAATTTATCTTTAGTCTTTAAAACACTCATCGCGACTTCATAGGGAACTTGAACAAGTTAAACTCAAAGCTCTCATTTTCTTTCAAAGATTCAGTCTTTATACGATTAAAAGGTCTAGTGGCATAGTTAATACCTTGATTGAAGTAATTTCATTCAAAGATTCAATCTTTACTCACTGAAACACTCTTCGTGATCTCAAAGGGAACTCAAATAAGTTTAACTCAAACCTCTCATTTTCTTTTAAAGATTTAATATTTATACATTAAAATGGTCTAGTGACATAATAGGTTCATTGATTGAGGCATTTTCATTCAAAGATTCAATCTTTAGTCATTAAAACACTCTTCGCGACTTTATAGGGGACTCGAATATGTTAAACTCAAAACTCTCATTTTCTTTCAATGACTCAATCTTTATACATTAAAAAGGCCTAGTGACATAATAGGTACCTTGATTGAGGTAATTTCATTCAGAGATTCAATCTTTATTCATTAAAACACACTTGGTGACGTCAAAGCGAACTCGAATATGTTGAACTCAAAACTCTAATTTTCTTTCAAAGATTTAATCTTTATACATTCAAATGGTCTAGTGACATATTGGGCACCTTCATTCAAACCTTTAATGTTTATACATTAAAATGGTCTAGTGACATAATAGGTACCTTGATTGGGGTATTCTCGTACAAAGATTCAATCTTTAGTCATTAAAACACTCTTCGCGACTTCAGATGGAACTTGAAAAAGTTAAACTCAAAACTCTCATTTGTTTTCAAGGATTCAATCTTTATACATTAAAAGGTCTGATGACGTAATAGTTACCTTGATTGATGTAATCTCATCACAGATTCAGTCTTTACTCTCTAAAACACTCTTTATAACGTCAAAAGAAACTCGAATAGGTTTAACTCAAAACTCCCATTTTCTTTCAAAGATTTAGAAATTGGGTAATACAATGGTTCAGTGACGTAACAAGTACCTTGACTGAGGTACTTTCATTCAAAGATTCAATCTTTTCTCATTAAAGCACTCTTCTGGACGTCAAAGGGAACTCGAACAAGCTTAACTCAAAACTCTCATTTTCTTTCTAAGATTTAATCTTTATAGATTAAAAAGGTATACTGACATAATAGGTACCTTGATTGACGTATTTTTCTTTCAAAGATTCCACCTTTTGTCATTAAAGCACTCTTCGCAACTCTATAGGGAACTCGAAAAAGTTAATCTCAAAACTCTAATTTTCATTCAAAGATTCAATCTTTACACGTTAAAAAGGACTAGTGACATAATAGGTACCTTGATTGAGATAATTTCTTTCAAAGATTCAATCTTTACTCATGAAAACACTCTTCGGAACGTCGAAGGAAACTCGAATAAGTTTAACTCAAAACTCTCGCTTTTCTTTCAAAGATTCAATCTTGAACCATTAAAGAGGTCCAGTGACATAATAGGTACCTTGATTGAAGTAATTTCATTCAAAGATTCAATCTTTACTCATTAAAACGCTATTCGTGACGTCAAAGCGAACTCGAATAAGATTAACTCAAAACTCTCATTTTCTTTCAAAGATTCAATTCTTTATATATTAAAAATGTCTAGGGACATAACAGGTACCTAGATTGAGGTAATTTCATTCAAAGATTCAATCCTTACTCATTAAAACACTCTTCGTGAAGTCAAAGGGAACTCGAACGAGTTTAACAAAAAACTCTCATTTTTTTCAAAGATTTAATCTTTATACATTAAAATGGTCTAGTGACATAATATATACCTCGATTGAGGTATTTTCATTCAAGGATTCAATCTCTACTCATTAAAACACTCTTCGGGACGTCAATCGGAACTTGAATAAGTTTAACTAAAAACTCTCATTTTCTTTCAATGATTCAATTTTTATACATTATAATAGGCGAGTGGTATAATAGGTACCTTGATTGATGTATTTTCTTTCAAAGATTCAATCTTTATAGATTAAAAAGGTCTAGTGACATAATAGGTACCTTGATTGAGATATTTTTCTTTCAAGGATTAAATCTTTAGGGATTAAAACACTCTTCGCAACTTCATAGGGAACTCGAATAAGTTAAACTCGGAACTCTAATTTTCATTCAAAGATTTAACCTTTATAAGTTAAAAAGGTCTAGTGACATAATATGTACCTTGATTGACATAATTTCATTCAAAGATTCAACTTTTACTCATAAAATCCCTCTTCGGAATGTCGAAGGGAACTCGAATGAATTTGACTCGAAACTCTCATTTTATTTCAAAGATTCAATCTTTAAACATTAAATAGATCTAGTGACATAATAGGTACCGTGATTGAGGAAATTTCAATTAAAGATTCAACTTTCACTCATTAAAACACTCTTTGTGACGTCAAAGGGAACTCGAATATGTTTTAACTCAAAACTCTCATTTTCTTTCAAAGATTTAATCTCTGTACATTAAAATGGTCCAGTGACATAATAGGTCTAATGACATAATTGGTACCTTGAATGAGGTAATTTCAATCAAAGATTGAATCTTTACTCATTAAAACGTTCTTCGTGACGTCAAAGGGAACTTGAATTAGCTTAGCACAAAACTCTCATTTTCTTTCAAAGATTTAATCTTCTTACGTTAAAACGGTCTACTGACATAATATGTACCTTGATTGTTGTATTTTCATTCAAAGATTCATTTTTTACTCTTTAAAACGCTCTTCGGGACGTCAATGGGAACTCGATTAAGTTTAACTCAGATCTCACATTTTCTTTCAAAGATTCAATCTTTATACATTAAAAAGGTGGAGTGACATAAAAGGTACCTTGATTGGGGTATTTTCATACAAAGATTTAATCTTCAGTCATTGAAACACTGTTCGCGACTTCCTAGGGAGCTTGAATAAGTTAAACTCAAAACTCAAATTTTCTTTAAAAGATTCAATCTTTATACATTAAAATGGTCTAGAGACATAATAAGTCCCCAAATTGAGGTAATTCAATTCAAGGACTCAATCTTTACTCATTAAAACACTCTTCGTTACGTCAAAGCGAATTCGAATAAGTTTAAATCAAGACTCTCATTTTCTTTCAAAGATTTAATCTTTATACAATAAAATGGTCTAGTGACATAATAGGCACATCGATTGAGGTATTTTCATTCGAAAAATTTATCTTTAGTCTTTAAAACACTCATCGCGACTTCATAGGGAACTTGAACAAGTTAAACTCAAAGCTCTCATTTTCTTTCAAAGATTCAGTCTTTATACGATTAAAAGGTCTAGTGGCATAGTTAATACCTTGATTGAAGTAATTTCATTCAAAGATTCAATCTTTACTCACTGAAACACTCTTCGTGATCTCAAAGGGAACTCAAATAAGTTTAACTCAAACCTCTCATTTTCTTTTAAAGATTTAATATTTATACATTAAAATGGTCTAGTGACATAATAGGTTCATTGATTGAGGCATTTTCATTCAAAGATTCAATCTTTAGTCATTAAAACACTCTTCGCGACTTTATAGGGGACTCGAATATGTTAAACTCAAAACTCTCATTTTCTTTCAATGACTCAATCTTTATACATTAAAAAGGCCTAGTGACATAATAGGTACCTTGATTGAGGTAATTTCATTCAGAGATTCAATCTTTATTCATTAAAACACACTTGGTGACGTCAAAGCGAACTCGAATATGTTGAACTCAAAACTCTAATTTTCTTTCAAAGATTTAATCTTTATACATTCAAATGGTCTAGTGACATATTGGGCACCTTCATTCAAACCTTTAATGTTTATACATTAAAATGGTCTAGTGACATAATAGGTACCTTGATTGGGGTATTCTCGTACAAAGATTCAATCTTTAGTCATTAAAACACTCTTCGCGACTTCAGATGGAACTTGAAAAAGTTAAACTCAAAACTCTCATTTGTTTTCAAGGATTCAATCTTTATACATTAAAAGGTCTGATGACGTAATAGTTACCTTGATTGATGTAATCTCATCACAGATTCAGTCTTTACTCTCTAAAACACTCTTTATAACGTCAAAAGAAACTCGAATAGGTTTAACTCAAAACTCCCATTTTCTTTCAAAGATTTAGAAATTGGGTAATACAATGGTTCAGTGACGTAACAAGTACCTTGACTGAGGTACTTTCATTCAAAGATTCAATCTTTTCTCATTAAAGCACTCTTCTGGACGTCAAAGGGAACTCGAACAAGCTTAACTCAAAACTCTCATTTTCTTTCTAAGATTTAATCTTTATAGATTAAAAAGGTATACTGACATAATAGGTACCTTGATTGACGTATTTTTCTTTCAAAGATTCCACCTTTTGTCATTAAAGCACTCTTCGCAACTCTATAGGGAACTCGAAAAAGTTAATCTCAAAACTCTAATTTTCATTCAAAGATTCAATCTTTACACGTTAAAAAGGACTAGTGACATAATAGGTACCTTGATTGAGATAATTTCTTTCAAAGATTCAATCTTTACTCATGAAAACACTCTTCGGAACGTCGAAGGAAACTCGAATAAGTTTAACTCAAAACTCTCGCTTTTCTTTCAAAGATTCAATCTTGAACCATTAAAGAGGTCCAGTGACATAATAGGTACCTTGATTGAAGTAATTTCATTCAAAGATTCAATCTTTACTCATTAAAACGCTATTCGTGACGTCAAAGCGAACTCGAATAAGATTAACTCAAAACTCTCATTTTCTTTCAAAGATTCAATTCTTTATATATTAAAAATGTCTAGGGACATAACAGGTACCTAGATTGAGGTAATTTCATTCAAAGATTCAATCCTTACTCATTAAAACACTCTTCGTGAAGTCAAAGGGAACTCGAACGAGTTTAACAAAAAACTCTCATTTTTTTCAAAGATTTAATCTTTATACATTAAAATGGTCTAGTGACATAATATATACCTCGATTGAGGTATTTTCATTCAAGGATTCAATCTCTACTCATTAAAACACTCTTCGGGACGTCAATCGGAACTTGAATAAGTTTAACTAAAAACTCTCATTTTCTTTCAATGATTCAATTTTTATACATTATAATAGGCGAGTGGTATAATAGGTACCTTGATTGATGTATTTTCTTTCAAAGATTCAATCTTTATAGATTAAAAAGGTCTAGTGACATAATAGGTACCTTGATTGAGATATTTTTCTTTCAAGGATTAAATCTTTAGGGATTAAAACACTCTTCGCAACTTCATAGGGAACTCGAATAAGTTAAACTCGGAACTCTAATTTTCATTCAAAGATTTAACCTTTATAAGTTAAAAAGGTCTAGTGACATAATATGTACCTTGATTGACATAATTTCATTCAAAGATTCAACCTTTACTCATAAAATCCCTCTTCGGAATGTCGAAGGGAACTCGAATGAATTTGACTCGAAACTCTCATTTTATTTCAAAGATTCAATCTTTAAACATTAAATAGATCTAGTGACATAATAGGTACCGTGATTGAGGAAATTTCAATTAAAGATTCAACTTTCACTCATTAAAACACTCTTTGTGACGTCAAAGGGAACTCGAATATGTTTTAACTCAAAACTCTCATTTTCTTTCAAAGATTTAATCTCTGTACATTAAAATGGTCCAGTGACATAATAGGTCTAATGACATAATTGGTACCTTGAATGAGGTAATTTCAATCAAAGATTGAATCTTTACTCATTAAAACGTTCTTCGTGACGTCAAAGGGAACTTGAATTAGCTTAGCACAAAACTCTCATTTTCTTTCAAAGATTTAATCTTCTTACGTTAAAACGGTCTACTGACATAATATGTACCTTGATTGTTGTATTTTCATTCAAAGATTCATTTTTTACTCTTTAAAACGCTCTTCGGGACGTCAATGGGAACTCGATTAAGTTTAACTCAGATCTCACATTTTCTTTCAAAGATTCAATCTTTATACATTAAAAAGGTGGAGTGACATAAAAGGTACCTTGATTGGGGTATTTTCATACAAAGATTTAATCTTCAGTCATTGAAACACTGTTCGCGACTTCCTAGGGAGCTTGAATAAGTTAAACTCAAAACTCAAATTTTCTTTAAAAGATTCAATCTTTATACATTAAAATGGTCTAGAGACATAATAAGTCCCCAAATTGAGGTAATTCAATTCAAGGACTCAATCTTTACTCATTAAAACACTCTTCGTTACGTCAAAGCGAATTCGAATAAGTTTAAATCAAGACTCTCATTTTCTTTCAAAGATTTAATCTTTATACAATAAAATGGTCTAGTGACATAATAGGCACATCGATTGAGGTATTTTCATTCGAAAAATTTATCTTTAGTCTTTAAAACACTCATCGCGACTTCATAGGGAACTTGAACAAGTTAAACTCAAAGCTCTCATTTTCTTTCAAAGATTCAGTCTTTATACGATTAAAAGGTCTAGTGGCATAGTTAATACCTTGATTGAAGTAATTTCATTCAAAGATTCAATCTTTACTCACTGAAACACTCTTCGTGATCTCAAAGGGAACTCAAATAAGTTTAACTCAAACCTCTCATTTTCTTTTAAAGATTTAATATTTATACATTAAAATGGTCTAGTGACATAATAGGTTCATTGATTGAGGCATTTTCATTCAAAGATTCAATCTTTAGTCATTAAAACACTCTTCGCGACTTTATAGGGGACTCGAATATGTTAAACTCAAAACTCTCATTTTCTTTCAATGACTCAATCTTTATACATTAAAAAGGCCTAGTGACATAATAGGTACCTTGATTGAGGTAATTTCATTCAGAGATTCAATCTTTATTCATTAAAACACACTTGGTGACGTCAAAGCGAACTCGAATATGTTGAACTCAAAACTCTAATTTTCTTTCAAAGATTTAATCTTTATACATTCAAATGGTCTAGTGACATATTGGGCACCTTCATTCAAACCTTTAATGTTTATACATTAAAATGGTCTAGTGACATAATAGGTACCTTGATTGGGGTATTCTCGTACAAAGATTCAATCTTTAGTCATTAAAACACTCTTCGCGACTTCAGATGGAACTTGAAAAAGTTAAACTCAAAACTCTCATTTGTTTTCAAGGATTCAATCTTTATACATTAAAAGGTCTGATGACGTAATAGTTACCTTGATTGATGTAATCTCATCACAGATTCAGTCTTTACTCTCTAAAACACTCTTTATAACGTCAAAAGAAACTCGAATAGGTTTAACTCAAAACTCCCATTTTCTTTCAAAGATTTAGAAATTGGGTAATACAATGGTTCAGTGACGTAACAAGTACCTTGACTGAGGTACTTTCATTCAAAGATTCAATCTTTTCTCATTAAAGCACTCTTCTGGACGTCAAAGGGAACTCGAACAAGCTTAACTCAAAACTCTCATTTTCTTTCTAAGATTTAATCTTTATAGATTAAAAAGGTATACTGACATAATAGGTACCTTGATTGACGTATTTTTCTTTCAAAGATTCCACCTTTTGTCATTAAAGCACTCTTCGCAACTCTATAGGGAACTCGAAAAAGTTAATCTCAAAACTCTAATTTTCATTCAAAGATTCAATCTTTACACGTTAAAAAGGACTAGTGACATAATAGGTACCTTGATTGAGATAATTTCTTTCAAAGATTCAATCTTTACTCATGAAAACACTCTTCGGAACGTCGAAGGAAACTCGAATAAGTTTAACTCAAAACTCTCGCTTTTCGTTCAAAGATTCAATCGTGAACCATTAAAGAGGTCCAGTGACATAATAGGTACCTTGATTGAAGTAATTTCATTCAAAGATTCAATCTTTACTCATTAAAACGCTATTCGTGACGTCAAAGCGAACTCGAATAAGATTAACTCAAAACTCTCATTTTCTTTCAAAGATTCAATTCTTTATATATTAAAAATGTCTAGGGACATAACAGGTACCTAGATTGAGGTAATTTCATTCAAAGATTCAATCCTTACTCATTAAAACACTCTTCGTGAAGTCAAAGGGAACTCGAACGAGTTTAACAAAAAACTCTCATTTTTTTCAAAGATTTAATCTTTATACATTAAAATGGTCTAGTGACATAATATATACCTCGATTGAGGTATTTTCATTCAAGGATTCAATCTCTACTCATTAAAACACTCTTCGGGACGTCAATCGGAACTTGAATAAGTTTAACTAAAAACTCTCATTTTCTTTCAATGATTCAATTTTTATACATTATAATAGGCGAGTGGTATAATAGGTACCTTGATTGATGTATTTTCTTTCAAAGATTCAATCTTTACTCATTAAAGCACTCTTCTGGACGTCAAAGGGTACTCTCAAACAAGTTTAACCCAAAACTCTAATTTTCTTTCAAAGATTCAATCTTTATAGATTAAAAAGGTCTAGTGACATAATAGGTACCTTGATTGAGATATTTTTCTTTCAAGGATTAAATCTTTAGGGATTAAAACACTCTTCGCAACTTCATAGGGAACTCGAATAAGTTAAACTCGGAACTCTAATTTTCATTCAAAGATTTAACCTTTATAAGTTAAAAAGGTCTAGTGACATAATATGTACCTTGATTGACATAATTTCATTCAAAGATTCAACCTTTACTCATAAAATCCCTCTTCGGAATGTCGAAGGGAACTCGAATGAATTTGACTCGAAACTCTCATTTTATTTCAAAGATTCAATCTTTAAACATTAAATAGATCTAGTGACATAATAGGTACCGTGATTGAGGAAATTTCAATTAAAGATTCAACTTTCACTCATTAAAACACTCTTTGTGACGTCAAAGGGAACTCGAATATGTTTTAACTCAAAACTCTCATTTTCTTTCAAAGATTTAATCTCTGTACATTAAAATGGTCCAGTGACATAATAGGTCTAATGACATAATTGGTACCTTGAATGAGGTAATTTCAATCAAAGATTGAATCTTTACTCATTAAAACGTTCTTCGTGACGTCAAAGGGAACTTGAATTAGCTTAGCACAAAACTCTCATTTTCTTTCAAAGATTTAATCTTCTTACGTTAAAACGGTCTACTGACATAATATGTACCTTGATTGTTGTATTTTCATTCAAAGATTCATTTTTTACTCTTTAAAACGCTCTTCGGGACGTCAATGGGAACTCGATTAAGTTTAACTCAGATCTCACATTTTCTTTCAAAGATTCAATCTTTATACATTAAAAAGGTGGAGTGACATAAAAGGTACCTTGATTGGGGTATTTTCATACAAAGATTTAATCTTCAATCATTGAAACACTGTTCGCAACTTCCTAGGGAGCTTGAATAAGTTAAACTCAAAACTCAAATTTTCTTTAAAAGATTCAATCTTTATACATTAAAATGGTCTAGAGACATAATAAGTCCCCAAATTGAGGTAATTCAATTCAAGGACTCAATCTTTACTCATTAAAACACTCTTCGTTACGTCAAAGCGAATTCGAATAAGTTTAAATCAAGACTCTCATTTTCTTTCAAAGATTTAATCTTTATACAATAAAATGGTCTAGTGACATAATAGGCACATCGATTGAGGTATTTTCATTCGAAAAATTTATCTTTAGTCTTTAAAACACTCATCGCGACTTCATAGGGAACTTGAACAAGTTAAACTCAAAGCTCTCATTTTCTTTCAAAGATTCAGTCTTTATACGATTAAAAGGTCTAGTGGCATAGTTAATACCTTGATTGAAGTAATTTCATTCAAAGATTCAATCTTTACTCACTGAAACACTCTTCGTGATCTCAAAGGGAACTCAAATAAGTTTAACTCAAACCTCTCATTTTCTTTTAAAGATTTAATATTTATACATTAAAATGGTCTAGTGACATAATAGGTTCATTGATTGAGGCATTTTCATTCAAAGATTCAATCTTTAGTCATTAAAACACTCTTCGCGACTTTATAGGGGACTCGAATATGTTAAACTCAAAACTCTCATTTTCTTTCAATGACTCAATCTTTATACATTAAAAAGGCCTAGTGACATAATAGGTACCTTGATTGAGGTAATTTCATTCAGAGATTCAATCTTTATTCATTAAAACACACTTGGTGACGTCAAAGCGAACTCGAATATGTTGAACTCAAAACTCTAATTTTCTTTCAAAGATTTAATCTTTATACATTCAAATGGTCTAGTGACATATTGGGCACCTTCATTCAAACCTTTAATGTTTATACATTAAAATGGTCTAGTGACATAATAGGTACCTTGATTGGGGTATTCTCGTACAAAGATTCAATCTTTAGTCATTAAAACACTCTTCGCGACTTCAGATGGAACTTGAAAAAGTTAAACTCAAAACTCTCATTTGTTTTCAAGGATTCAATCTTTATACATTAAAAGGTCTGATGACGTAATAGTTACCTTGATTGATGTAATCTCATCACAGATTCAGTCTTTACTCTCTAAAACACTCTTTATAACGTCAAAAGAAACTCGAATAGGTTTAACTCAAAACTCCCATTTTCTTTCAAAGATTTAGAAATTGGGTAATACAATGGTTCAGTGACGTAACAAGTACCTTGACTGAGGTACTTTCATTCAAAGATTCAATCTTTTCTCATTAAAGCACTCTTCTGGACGTCAAAGGGAACTCGAACAAGCTTAACTCAAAACTCTCATTTTCTTTCTAAGATTTAATCTTTATAGATTAAAAAGGTATACTGACATAATAGGTACCTTGATTGACGTATTTTTCTTTCAAAGATTCCACCTTTTGTCATTAAAGCACTCTTCGCAACTCTATAGGGAACTCGAAAAAGTTAATCTCAAAACTCTAATTTTCATTTAAAGATTCAATCTTTACACGTTAAAAAGGACTAGTGACATAATAGGTACCTTGATTGAGATAATTTCTTTCAAAGATTCAATCTTTACTCATGAAAACACTCTTCGGAACGTCGAAGGAAACTCGAATAAGTTTAACTCAAAACTCTCGCTTTTCTTTCAAAGATTCAATCTTGAACCATTAAAGAGGTCCAGTGACATAATAGGTACCTTGATTGAAGTAATTTCATTCAAAGATTCAATCTTTACTCATTAAAACGCTATTCGTGACGTCAAAGCGAACTCGAATAAGATTAACTCAAAACTCTCATTTTCTTTCAAAGATTCAATTCTTTATATATTAAAAATGTCTAGGGACATAACAGGTACCTAGATTGAGGTAATTTCATTCAAAGATTCAATCCTTACTCATTAAAACACTCTTCGTGAAGTCAAAGGGAACTCGGACGAGTTTAACAAAAAACTCTCATTTTTTTCAAAGATTTAATCTTTATACATTAAAATGGTCTAGTGACATAATATATACCTCGATTGAGGTATTTTCATTCAAGGATTCAATCTCTACTCATTAAAACACTCTTCGGGACGTCAATCGGAACTTGAATAAGTTTAACTAAAAACTCTCATTTTCTTTCAATGATTCAATTTTTATACATTATAATAGGCGAGTGGTATAATAGGTACCTTGATTGATGTATTTTCTTTCAAAGATTCAATCTTTACTCATTAAAGCACTCTTCTGGACGTCAAAGGGTACTCTCAAACAAGTTTAACCCAAAACTCTAATTTTCTTTCAAAGATTCAATCTTTATAGATTAAAAAGGTCTAGTGACATAATAGGTACCTTGATTGAGATATTTTTCTTTCAAGGATTAAATCTTTAGGGATTAAAACACTCTTCGCAACTTCATAGGGAACTCGAATAAGTTAAACTCGGAACTCTAATTTTCATTCAAAGATTTAACCTTTATAAGTTAAAAAGGTCTAGTGACATAATATGTACCTTGATTGACATAATTTCATTCAAAGATTCAACCTTTACTCATAAAATCCCTCTTCGGAATGTCGAAGGGAACTCGAATGAATTTGACTCGAAACTCTCATTTTATTTCAAAGATTCAATCTTTAAACATTAAATAGATCTAGTGACATAATAGGTACCGTGATTGAGGAAATTTCAATTAAAGATTCAACTTTCACTCATTAAAACACTCTTTGTGACGTCAAAGGGAACTCGAATATGTTTTAACTCAAAACTCTCATTTTCTTTCAAAGATTTAATCTCTGTACATTAAAATGGTCCAGTGACATAATAGGTCTAATGACATAATTGGTACCTTGAATGAGGTAATTTCAATCAAAGATTGAATCTTTACTCATTAAAACGTTCTTCGTGACGTCAAAGGGAACTTGAATTAGCTTAGCACAAAACTCTCATTTTCTTTCAAAGATTTAATCTTCTTACGTTAAAACGGTCTACTGACATAATATGTACCTTGATTGTTGTATTTTCATTCAAAGATTCATTTTTTACTCTTTAAAACGCTCTTCGGGACGTCAATGGGAACTCGATTAAGTTTAACTCAGATCTCACATTTTCTTTCAAAGATTCAATCTTTATACATTAAAAAGGTGGAGTGACATAAAAGGTACCTTGATTGGGGTATTTTCATACAAAGATTTAATCTTCAGTCATTGAAACACTGTTCGCGACTTCCTAGGGAGCTTGAATAAGTTAAACTCAAAACTCAAATTTTCTTTAAAAGATTCAATCTTTATACATTAAAATGGTCTAGAGACATAATAAGTCCCCAAATTGAGGTAATTCAATTCAAGGACTCAATCTTTACTCATTAAAACACTCTTCGTTACGTCAAAGCGAATTCGAATAAGTTTAAATCAAGACTCTCATTTTCTTTCAAAGATTTAATCTTTATACAATAAAATGGTCTAGTGACATAATAGGCACATCGATTGAGGTATTTTCATTCGAAAAATTTATCTTTAGTCTTTAAAACACTCATCGCGACTTCATAGGGAACTTGAACAAGTTAAACTCAAAGCTCTCATTTTCTTTCAAAGATTCAGTCTTTATACGATTAAAAGGTCTAGTGGCATAGTTAATACCTTGATTGAAGTAATTTCATTCAAAGATTCAATCTTTACTCACTGAAACACTCTTCGTGATCTCAAAGGGAACTCAAATAAGTTTAACTCAAACCTCTCATTTTCTTTTAAAGATTTAATATTTATACATTAAAATGGTCTAGTGACATAATAGGTTCATTGATTGAGGCATTTTCATTCAAAGATTCAATCTTTAGTCATTAAAACACTCTTCGCGACTTTATAGGGGACTCGAATATGTTAAACTCAAAACTCTCATTTTCTTTCAATGACTCAATCTTTATACATTAAAAAGGCCTAGTGACATAATAGGTACCTTGATTGAGGTAATTTCATTCAGAGATTCAATCTTTATTCATTAAAACACACTTGGTGACGTCAAAGCGAACTCGAATATGTTGAACTCAAAACTCTAATTTTCTTTCAAAGATTTAATCTTTATACATTCAAATGGTCTAGTGACATATTGGGCACCTTCATTCAAACCTTTAATGTTTATACATTAAAATGGTCTAGTGACATAATAGGTACCTTGATTGGGGTATTCTCGTACAAAGATTCAATCTTTAGTCATTAAAACACTCTTCGCGACTTCAGATGGAACTTGAAAAAGTTAAACTCAAAACTCTCATTTGTTTTCAAGGATTCAATCTTTATACATTAAAAGGTCTGATGACGTAATAGTTACCTTGATTGATGTAATCTCATCACAGATTCAGTCTTTACTCTCTAAAACACTCTTTATAACGTCAAAAGAAACTCGAATAGGTTTAACTCAAAACTCCCATTTTCTTTCAAAGATTTAGAAATTGGGTAATACAATGGTTCAGTGACGTAACAAGTACCTTGACTGAGGTACTTTCATTCAAAGATTCAATCTTTTCTCATTAAAGCACTCTTCTGGACGTCAAAGGGAACTCGAACAAGCTTAACTCAAAACTCTCATTTTCTTTCTAAGATTTAATCTTTATAGATTAAAAAGGTATACTGACATAATAGGTACCTTGATTGACGTATTTTTCTTTCAAAGATTCCACCTTTTGTCATTAAAGCACTCTTCGCAACTCTATAGGGAACTCGAAAAAGTTAATCTCAAAACTCTAATTTTCATTCAAAGATTCAATCTTTACACGTTAAAAAGGACTAGTGACATAATAGGTACCTTGATTGAGATAATTTCTTTCAAAGATTCAATCTTTACTCATGAAAACACTCTTCGGAACGTCGAAGGAAACTCGAATAAGTTTAACTCAAAACTCTCGCTTTTCTTTCAAAGATTCAATCTTGAACCATTAAAGAGGTCCAGTGACATAATAGGTACCTTGATTGAAGTAATTTCATTCAAAGATTCAATCTTTACTCATTAAAACGCTATTCGTGACGTCAAAGCGAACTCGAATAAGATTCAATTCTTTATATATTAAAAATGTCTAGGGACATAACAGGTACCTAGATTGAGGTAATTTCATTCAAAGATTCAATCCTTACTCATTAAAACACTCTTCGTGAAGTCAAAGGGAACTCGAACGAGTTTAACAAAAAACTCTCATTTTTTTCAAAGATTTAATCTTTATACATTAAAATGGTCTAGTGACATAATATATACCTCGATTGAGGTATTTTCATTCAAGGATTCAATCTCTACTCATTAAAACACTCTTCGGGACGTCAATCGGAACTTGAATAAGTTTAACTAAAAACTCTCATTTTCTTTCAATGATTCAATTTTTATACATTATAATAGGCGAGTGGTATAATAGGTACCTTGATTGATGTATTTTCTTTCAAAGATTCAATCTTTACTCATTAAAGCACTCTTCTGGACGTCAAAGGGTACTCTCAAATAAGTTTAACCCAAAACTCTAATTTTCTTTCAAAGATTCAATCTTTATAGATTAAAAAGGTCTAGTGACATAATAGGTACCTTGATTGAGATATTTTTCTTTCAAGGATTAAATCTTTAGGGATTAAAACACTCTTCGCAACTTCATAGGGAACTCGAATAAGTTAAACTCGGAACTCTAATTTTCATTCAAAGATTTAACCTTTATAAGTTAAAAAGGTCTAGTGACATAATAGGTACCTTGATTGACATAATTTCATTCAAAGATTCAACCTTTACTCATAAAATCCCTCTTCGGAATGTCGAAGGGAACTCGAATGAATTTGACTCGAAACTCTCATTTTATTTCAAAGATTCAATCTTTAAACATTAAAAAGAATCTAGTGACATAATAGGTACCTTGATTGAGGAAATTTCAATAAAAGATTCAACTTTCACTCATTAAAACACTCTTTGTGACGTCAAAGGGAACTCGAATATGTTTTAACTCAAAACTCTCATTTTCTTTCAAAGATTTAATCTCTGTGCATTAAAATGGTCCAGTGACATAATAGGTCTAATGACATAATTGGTACCTTGAATGAGGTAATTTCAATCAAAGATTGAATCTTTACTCATTAAAACGTTCTTCGTGACGTCAAAGGGAACTTGAATTAGCTTAGCACAAAACTCTCATTTTCTTTCAAAGATTTAATCTTCTTACGTTAAAACGGTCTACTGACATAATATGTACCTTGATTGTTGTATTTTCATACAAAGATTCATTTTTTACTCTTTAAAACGCTCTTCGGGACGTCAATGGGAACTCGATTAAGTTTAACTCAAATCTCACATTTTCTTTCAAAGATTCAATCTTTATACATTAAAAAGGTGGAGTGACATAAAAGGTACCTTGATTGGGGTATTTTCATACAAAGATTTAATCTTCAGTCATTGAAACACTGTTCGCGACTTCCTAGGGAGCTTGAATAAGTTAAACTCAAAACTCAAATTTTCTTTAAAAGATTCAATCTTTATACATTAAAATGGTCTAGGGACATAATAAGTCCCCAAATTGAGGTAATTCAATTCAAGGACTCAATCTTTACTCATTAAAACACTCTTCGTTACGTCAAAGCGAATTCGAATAAGTTTAAATCAAGACTCTCATTTTCTTTCAAAGATTTAATCTTTATACAATAAAATGGTCTAGTGACATAATAGGCACATCGATTGAGGTATTTTCATTCGAAAAAATTTTCTTTAGTCTTTAAAACACTCATCGCGACTTCATAGGGAACTTGAACAAGTTAAACTCAAAGCTCTCATTTTCTTTCAAAGATTCAGTCTTTACACGATTAAAAGGTCTAGTGGCATAGTTAATACCTTGATTGAAGTAATTTCATTCAAAGATTCAATCTTTACTCACTGAAACACTCTTCGTGATCTCAAAGGGAACTCAAATAAGTTTAACTCAAACCTCTCATTTTCTTTTAAAGATTTAATATTTATACATTAAAATGGTCTAGTGACATAATAGGTTCATTGATTGAGGCATTTTCATTCAAAGATTCAATCTTTAGTCATTAAAACACTCTTCGCGACTTTATAGGGGACTCGAATATGTTAAACTCAAAACTCTCATTTTCTTTCAATGACTCAACCTTTATACATTAAAAAGGCCTAGTGACATAATAGGTACCTTGATTGAGGTAATTTCATTCAGAGATTCAATCTTTATTCATTAAAACACACTTGGTGACGTCAAAGCGAACTCGAATATGTTGAACTCAAAACTCTAATTTTCTTTCAAAGATTTAATCTTTATACATTCAAATGGTCTAGTGACATATTGGGCACCTTCATTGACGTAATTTCATTCAAACCTTTAATGTTTATACATTAAAATGGGCTAGTGACATAATAGGTACCTTGATTGGGGTATTCTCGTACAAAGATTCAATCTTTAGTCATTAAAACACTCTTCGCGACTTCAGATGGAACTTGAAAAAGTTAAACTCAAAACTCTCATTTGTTTTCAAGGATTCAATCTTTATACATTAAAAGGTCTGATGACGTAATAGTTACCTTGATTGATGTAATCTCATCACAGATTCAGTCTTTACTCTCTAAAACACTCTTTATAACGTCAAAAGAAACTCGAATAGGTTTAACTCAAAACTCCCATTTTCTTTCAAAGATTTAGAAATTGGGTAATACAATGGTTCAGTGACGTAACAAGTACCTTGACTGAGGTACTTTCATTCAAAGATTCAATCTTTTCTCATTAAAGCACTCTTCTGGACGTCAAAGGCAACTCGAACAAGCTTAACTCAAAACTCCCATTTTCTTTCTAAGATTTAATCTTTATAGATTAAAAAGGTATACTGACATAATAGGTACCTTGATTGACGTATTTTTCTTTCAAAGATTCCACCTTTTGTCATTAAAGCACTCTTCGCAACTCTATAGGGAACTCGAAAAAGTTAATCTCAAAACTCTAATTTTCATTCAAAGATTCAATCTTTACACGTTAAAAAGGACTAGTGACATAATAGGTACCTTGATTGAGATAATTTCTTTCAAAGATTCAATCTTTACTCATGAAAACACTCTTCGGAACGTCGAAGGAAACTCGAATAAGTTTAACTCAAAACTCTCGCTTTTCTTTCAAAGATTCAATCTTGAACCATTAAAGAGGTCCAGTGACATAATAGGTACCTTGATTGAAGTAATTTCATTCAAAGATTCAATCTTTACTCATTAAAACGCTATTCGTGACGTCAAAGCGAACTCGAATAAGATTAACTCAAAACTCTCATTTTCTTTCAAAGATTCAATTCTTTATATATTAAAAATGTCTAGGGACATAACAGGTACCTAGATTGAGGTAATTTCATTCAAAGATTCAATCCTTACTCATTAAAACACTCTTCGTGAAGTCAAAGGGAACTCGAACGAGTTTAACAAAAAACTCTCATTTTTTTCAAAGATTTAATCTTTATACATTAAAATGGTCTAGTGACATAATATATACCTCGATTGAGGTATTTTCATTCAAGGATTCAATCTCTACTCATTAAAACACTCTTCGGGACGTCAATCGGAACTTGAATAAGTTTAACTAAAAACTCTCATTTTCTTTCAATGATTCAATTTTTATACATTATAATAGGCGAGTGGTATAATAGGTACCTTGATTGATGTATTTTCTTTCAAAGATTCAATCTTTACTCATTAAAGCACTCTTCTGGACGTCAAAGGGTACTCTCAAATAAGTTTAACCCAAAACTCTAATTTTCTTTCAAAGATTCAATCTTTATAGATTAAAAAGGTCTAGTGACATAATAGGTACCTTGATTGAGATATTTTTCTTTCAAGGATTAAATCTTTAGGGATTAAAACACTCTTCGCAACTTCATAGGGAACTCGAATAAGTTAAACTCGGAACTCTAATTTTCATTCAAAGATTTAACCTTTATAAGTTAAAAAGGTCTAGTGACATAATTAGGTACCTTGATTGACATAATTTCATTCAAAGATTCACCTTTACTCATAAAATCCCTCTTCGGAATGTCAAAGGGAACTCGAATGAATTTGACTCGAAACTCTCATTTTATTTCAAAGATTCAATCTTTAAACATTAAAAAGAATCTAGTGACATAATAGGTACCTTTATTGAGGAAATTTCAATAAAGATTCAACTTTCACTCATTAAAACACTCTTTGTGACGTCAAAGGGAACTCGAATATGTTTAACTCAAAACTCTCATTTTCTTTCAAGATTTAATCTCTGTGCATTAAATGGTCCAGTGACATAATAGGTCTAATGACATAAATTGGTACCTTGAATGAGGTAATTTCAATCAAAGATTGAATCTTTACTCATTAAAACGTTCTTCGTGACGTCAAAGGAACTTGAATTAGCTTAGCACAAAACTCTCATTTTCTTTCAAAGATTTAATCTTCTTACGTTAAAACGGTCTACTGACATAATATGTACCTTGATTGTTGTATTTTCATACAAAGATTCATTTTTTTACTCTTAAAACGCTCTCGGGACGTCAATGGAACTCGATTAAGTTTAACTCAAATCTCACATTTTCTTTCAAAGATTCAATCTTTATACATTAAAAAGGTGGAGTGACATAAAGGTACCTTGATTGGGGTATTTTCATACAAAGATTTAATCTTCAGTCATTGAAACACTGTTCGCGACTTCCTAGGGAGCTTGAATAAGTTAAACTCAAAACTCAAATTTTCTTTAAAAGATTCAATCTTTATACATTAAAATGGTCTAGGGACATAATAAGTCCCCAAATTGAGGTAATTCAATTCAAGGACTCAATCTTTACTCATTAAAACACTCTTCGTTACGTCAAAGCGAATTCGAATAAGTTTAAATCAAGACTCTCATTTTCTTTCAAAGATTTAATCTTATGCAATAAAATGGTCTAGTGACATAATAGGCACATCGATTGAGGTATTTTCATTCGAAAATTTTTCTTTAGTCTTTAAAACACTCATCGCGACTTCATAGGGAACTTGAACAAGTTAAACTCAAAGCTCTCATTTTCTTTCAAAGATTCAGTCTTTATACGATTAAAAGGTCTAGTGGCATAGTTAATACCTTGATTGAAGTAATTTCATTCAAAGATTCAATCTTTACTCACTGAAACACTCTTCGTGATCTCAAAGGGAACTCAAATAAGTTTAACTCAAACCTCTCATTTTCTTTTAAAGATTTAATATTTATACATTAAAATGGTCTAGTGACATAATAGGTTCATTGATTGAGGCATTTTCATTCAAAGATTCAATCTTTAGTCATTAAAACACTCTTCGCGACTTTATAGGGGACTCGAATATGTTAAACTCAAAACTCTCATTTTCTTTCAATGACTCAACCTTTATACATTAAAAAGGCCTAGTGACATAATAGGTACCTTGATTGAGGTAATTTCATTCAGAGATTCAATCTTTATTCATTAAAACACACTTGGTGACGTCAAAGCGAACTCGAATATGTTGAACTCAAAACTCTAATTTTCTTTCAAAGATTTAATCTTTATACATTCAAATGGTCTAGTGACATATTGGGCACCTTCATTGACCTAATTTCATTCAAACCTTTAATGTTTATACATTAAAATGGTCTAGTGACATAATAGGTACCTTGATTGGGGTATTCTCGTACAAAGATTCAATCTTTAGTCATTAAAACACTCTTCGCGACTTCAGATGGAACTTGAAAAAGTTAAACTCAAAACTCTCATTTGTTTTCAAGGATTCAATCTTTATACATTAAAGGGTCTGATGACGTAATAGTTACCTTGATTGATGTAATCTCATCACAGATTCAGTCTTTACTCTCTAAAACACTCTTTATAACGTCAAAAGAAACTCGAATAGGTTTAACTCAAAACTCCCATTTTCTTTCAAAGATTTAGAAATTGGGTAATACAATGGTTCAGTGACGTAACAAGTACCTTGACTGAGGTACTTTCATTCAAAGATTCAATCTTTTCTCATTAAAGCACTCTTCTGGACGTCAAAGGCAACTCGAACAAGCTTAACTCAAAACTCCCATTTTCTTTCTAAGATTTAATCTTTATAGATTAAAAAGGTATACTGACATAATAGGTACCTTGATTGACGTATTTTTCTTTCAAAGATTCCACCTTTTGTCATTAAAGCACTCTTCGCAACTCTATAGGGAACTCGAAAAAGTTAATCTCAAAACTCTAATTTTCATTCAAAGATTCAATCTTTACACGTTAAAAAGGACTAGTGACATAATAGGTACCTTGATTGAGATAATTTCTTTCAAAGATTCAATCTTTACTCATGAAAACACTCTTCGGAACGTCGAAGGAAACTCGAATAAGTTTAACTCAAAACTCTCGCTTTTCTTTCAAAGATTCAATCTTGAACCATTAAAGAGGTCCAGTGACATAATAGGTACCTTGATTGAAGTAATTTCATTCAAAGATTCAATCTTTACTCATTAAAACGCTATTCGTGACGTCAAAGCGAACTCGAATAAGATTAACTCAAAACTCTCATTTTCTTTCAAAGATTCAATTCTTTATATATTAAAAATGTCTAGGGACATAACAGGTACCTAGATTGAGGTAATTTCATTCAAAGATTCAATCCTTACTCATTAAAATACTCTTCGTGAAGTCAAAGGGAACTCGAACGAGTTTAACAAAAAACTCTCATTTTTTTCAAAGATTTAATCTTTATACATTAAAATGGTCTAGTGACATAATATATACCTCGATTGAGGTATTTTCATTCAAGGATTCAATCTCTACTCATTAAAACACTCTTCGGGACGTCAATCGGAACTTGAATAAGTTTAACTAAAAACTCTCATTTTCTTTCAATGATTCAATTTTTATACATTATAATAGGCGAGTGGTATAATAGGTACCTTGATTGATGTATTTTCTTTCAAAGATTCAATCTTTACTCATTAAAGCACTCTTCTGGACGTCAAAGGGTACTCTCAAATAAGTTTAACCCAAAACTCTAATTTTCTTTCAAAGATTCAATCTTTATAGATTAAAAAGGTCTAGTGACATAATAGGTACCTTGATTGAGATATTTTTCTTTCAAGGATTAAATCTTTAGGGATTAAAACACTCTTCGCAACTTCATAGGGAACTCGAATAAGTTAAACTCGGAACTCTAATTTTCATTCAAAGATTTAACCTTTATAAGTTAAAAAGGTCTAGTGACATAATAGGTACCTTGATTGACATAATTTCATTCAAAGATTCAACCTTTACTCATAAAATCCCTCTTCGGAATGTCGAAGGGAACTCGAATGAATTTGACTCGAAACTCTCATTTTATTTCAAAGATTCAATCTTTAAACATTAAAAAGAATCTAGTGACATAATAGGTACCTTGATTGAGGAAATTTCAATAAAAGATTCAACTTTCACTCATTAAAACACTCTTTGTGACGTCAAAGGGAACTCGAATATGTTTTAACTCAAAACTCTCATTTTCTTTCAAAGATTTAATCTCTGTGCATTAAAATGGTCCAGTGACATAATAGGTCTAATGACATAATTGGTACCTTGAATGAGGTAATTTCAATCAAAGATTGAATCTTTACTCATTAAAACGTTCTTCGTGACGTCAAAGGGAACTTGAATTAGCTTAGCACAAAACTCTCATTTTCTTTCAAAGATTTAATCTTCTTACGTTAAAACGGTCTACTGACATAATATGTACCTTGATTGTTGTATTTTCATACAAAGATTCATTTTTTACTCTTTAAAACGCTCTTCGGGACGTCAATGGGAACTCGATTAAGTTTAACTCAAATCTCACATTTTCTTTCAAAGATTCAATCTTTATATATTAAAAAGGTGGAGTGACATAAAAGGTACCTTGATTGGGGTATTTTCATACAAAGATTTAATCTTCAGTCATTGAAACACTGTTCGCGACTTCCTAGGGAGCTTGAATAAGTTAAACTCAAAACTCAAATTTTCTTTAAAAGATTCAATCTTTATACATTAAAATGGTCTAGGGACATAATAAGTCCCCAAATTGAGGTAATTCAATTCAAGGACTCAATCTTTACTCATTAAAACACTCTTCGTTACGTCAAAGCGAATTCGAATAAGTTTAAATCAAGACTCTCATTTTCTTTCAAAGATTTAATCTTTATACAATAAAATGGTCTAGTGACATAATAGGCACATCGATTGAGGTATTTTCATTCGAAAAATTTTTCTTTAGTCTTTAAAACACTCATCGCGACTTCATAGGGAACTTGAACAAGTTAAACTCAAAGCTCTCATTTTCTTTCAAAGATTCAGTCTTTATACGATTAAAAGGTCTAGTGGCATAGTTAATACCTTGATTGAAGTAATTTCATTCAAAGATTCAATCTTTACTCACTGAAACACTCTTCGTGATCTCAAAGGGAACTCAAATAAGTTTAACTCAAACCTCTCATTTTCTTTTAAAGATTTAATATTTATACATTAAAATGGTCTAGTGACATAATAGGTTCATTGATTGAGGCATTTTCATTCAAAGATTCAATCTTTAGTCATTAAAACACTCTTCGCGACTTTATAGGGGACTCGAATATGTTAAACTCAAAACTCTCATTTTCTTTCAATGACTCAACCTTTATACATTAAAAAGGCCTAGTGACATAATAGGTACCTTGATTGAGGTAATTTCATTCAGAGATTCAATCTTTATTCATTAAAACACACTTGGTGACGTCAAAGCGAACTCGAATATGTTGAACTCAAAACTCTAATTTTCTTTCAAAGATTTAATCTTTATACATTCAAATGGTCTAGTGACATATTGGGCACCTTCATTGACCTAATTTCATTCAAACCTTTAATGTTTATACATTAAAATGGTCTAGTGACATAATAGGTACCTTGATTGGGGTATTCTCGTACAAAGATTCAATCTTTAGTCATTAAAACACTCTTCGCGACTTCAGATGGAACTTGAAAAAGTTAAACTCAAAACTCTCATTTGTTTTCAAGGATTCAATCTTTATACATTAAAGGGTCTGATGACGTAATAGTTACCTTGATTGATGTAATCTCATCACAGATTCAGTCTTTACTCTCTAAAACACTCTTTATAACGTCAAAAGAAACTCGAATAGGTTTAACTCAAAACTCCCATTTTCTTTCAAAGATTTAGAAATTGGGTAATACAATGGTTCAGTGACGTAACAAGTACCTTGACTGAGGTACTTTCATTCAAAGATTCAATCTTTTCTCATTAAAGCACTCTTCTGGACGTCAAAGGCAACTCGAACAAGCTTAACTCAAAACTCCCATTTTCTTTCTAAGATTTAATCTTTATAGATTAAAAAGGTATACTGACATAATAGGTACCTTGATTGACGTATTTTTCTTTCAAAGATTCCACCTTTTGTCATTAAAGCACTCTTCGCAACTCTATAGGGAACTCGAAAAAGTTAATCTCAAAACTCTAATTTTCATTCAAAGATTCAATCTTTACACGTTAAAAAGGACTAGTGACATAATAGGTACCTTGATTGAGATAATTTCTTTCAAAGATTCAATCTTTACTCATGAAAACACTCTTCGGAACGTCGAAGGAAACTCGAATAAGTTTAACTCAAAACTCTCGCTTTTCTTTCAAAGATTCAATCTTGAACCATTAAAGAGGTCCAGTGACATAATAGGTACCTTGATTGAAGTAATTTCATTCAAAGATTCAATCTTTACTCATTAAAACGCTATTCGTGACGTCAAAGCGAACTCGAATAAGATTAACTCAAAACTCTCATTTTCTTTCAAAGATTCAATTCTTTATATATTAAAAATGTATAGGGACATAACAGGTATCTAGATTGAGGTAATTTCATTCAAAGATTCAATCCTTACTTATTAAAACACTCTTCGTGAAGTCAAAGGGAACTCGAACGAGTTTAACAAAAAACTCTCATTTTTTTCAAAGATTTAATCTTTATACATTAAAATGGTCTAGTGACATAACATATACCTCGATTGAGGTATTTTCATTCAAGGATTCAATCTCTACTCATTAAAACACTCTTCGGGACGTCAATCGGAACTTGAATAAGTTTAACTAAAAACTCTCATTTTCTTTCAATGATTCAATTTTTATACATTATAATAGGCGAGTGGTATAATAGGTACCTTGATTGATGTATTTTCTTTCAAAGATTCAATCTTTACTCATTAAAGCACTCTTCTGGACGTCAAAGGGTACTCTCAAATAAGTTTAACTCAAAACTCTAATTTTCTTTCAAAGATTCAATCTTTATAGATTAAAAAGGTCTAGTGACATAATAGGTACCTTGATTGAGATATTTTTCTTTCAAGGATTAAATCTTTAGGGATTAAAACACTCTTCGCAACTTCATAGGGAACTCGAATAAGTTAAACTCGGAACTCTAATTTTCATTCAAAGATTTAACCTTTATAAGTTAAAAAGGTCTAGTGACATAATAGGTACCTTGATTGACATAATTTCATTCAAAGATTCAACCTTTACTCATAAAATCCCTCTTCGGAATGTCGAAGGGAACTCGAATGAATTTGACTCGAAACTGTCATTTTATTTCAAAGATTCAATCTTTAAACATTAAAAAGATCTAGTGACATAATAGGTACCTTGATTGAGGAAATTTCAATTAAAGATTCAACTTTCACTCATTAAAACACTCTTTGTGACGTCAAAGGGAACTCGAATATGTTTTAACTCAAAACTCTCATTTTCTTTCAAAGATTTAATCTCTGTGCATTAAAATGGTCCAGTGACATAATAGGTCTAATGACATAATTGGTACCTTGAATGAGGTAATTTCAATCAAAGATTGAATCTTTACTCATTAAAACGTTCTTCGTGACGTCAAAGGGAACTTGAATTAGCTTAGCACAAAACTCTCATTTTCTTTCAAAGATTTAATCTTCTTACGTTAAAACGGTCTACTGACATAATATGTACCTTGATTGTTGTATTTTCATACAAAGATTCATTTTTTACTCTTTAAAACGCTCTTCGGGACGTCAATGGGAACTCGATTAAGTTTAACTCAAATCTCACATTTTCTTTCAAAGATTCAATCTTTATACATTAAAAAGGTGGAGTGACATAAAAGGTACCTTGATTGAGGTATTTTCATACAAAGATTTAATCTTCAGTCATTGAAACACTGTTCGCGACTTCCTAGGGAGCTTGAATAAGTTAAACTCAAAACTCAAATTTTCTTTAAAAGATTCAATCTTTATACATTAAAATGGTCTAGGGACATAATAAGTCCCCAAATTGAGGTAATTCAATTCAAGGACTCAATCTTTACTCATTAAAACACTCTTCGTTACGTCAAAGCGAATTCGAATAAGTTTAAATCAAGACTCTCATTTTCTTTCAAAGATTTAATCTTTATACAATAAAATGGTCTAGTGACATAATAGGCACATCGATTGAGGTATTTTCATTCGAAAAATTTTTCTTTAGTCTTTAAAACACTCATCGCGACTTCATAGGGAACTTGAACAAGTTAAACTCAAAGCTCTCATTTTCTTTCAAAGATTCAGTCTTTATACGATTAAAAGGTCTAGTGGCATAGTTAATACCTTGATTGAAGTAATTTCATTCAAAGATTCAATCTTTACTCACTGAAACACTCTTCGTGATCTCAAAGGGAACTCAAATAAGTTTAACTCAAACCTCTCATTTTCTTTTAAAGATTTAATATTTATACATTAAAATGGTCTAGTGACATAATAGGTTCATTGATTGAGGCATTTTCATTCAAAGATTCAATCTTTAGTCATTAAAACACTCTTCGCGACTTTATAGGGGACTCGAATATGTTAAACTCAAAACTCTCATTTTCTTTCAATGACTCAACCTTTATACATTAAAAAGGCCTAGTGACATAATAGGTACCTTGATTAAGGTAATTTCATTCAGAGATTCAATCTTTATTCATTAAAACACACTTGGTGACGTCAAAGCGAACTCGAATATGTTGAACTCAAAACTCTAATTTTCTTTCAAAGATTTAATCTTTATACATTCAAATGGTCTAGTGACATATTGGGCACCTTCATTGACCTAATTTCATTCAAACCTTTAATGTTTATACATTAAAATGGTCTAGTGACATAATAGGTACCTTGATTGGGGTATTCTCGTACAAAGATTCAATCTTTAGTCATTAAAACACTCTTCGCGACTTCAGATGGAACTTGAAAAAGTTAAACTCAAAACTCTCATTTGTTTTCAAGGATTCAATCTTTATACATTAAAGGGTCTGATGACGTAATAGTTACCTTGATTGATGTAATCTCATCACAGATTCAGTCTTTACTCTCTAAAACACTCTTTATAACGTCAAAAGAAACTCGAATAGGTTTAACTCAAAACTCCCATTTTCTTTCAAAGATTTAGAAATTGGGTAATACAATGGTTCAGTGACGTAACAAGTACCTTGACTGAGGTACTTTCATTCAAAGATTCAATCTTTTCTCATTAAAGCACTCTTCTGGACGTCAAAGGCAACTCGAACAAGCTTAACTCAAAACTCCCATTTTCTTTCTAAGATTTAATCTTTATAGATTAAAAAGGTATACTGACATAATAGGTACCTTGATTGACGTATTTTTCTTTCAAAGATTCCACCTTTTGTCATTAAAGCACTCTTCGCAACTCTATAGGGAACTCGAAAAAGTTAATCTCAAAACTCTAATTTTCATTCAAAGATTCAATCTTTACACGTTAAAAAGGACTAGTGACATAATAGGTACCTTGATTGAGATAATTTCTTTCAAAGATTCAATCTTTACTCATGAAAACACTCTTCGGAACGTCGAAGGAAACTCGAATAAGTTTAACTCAAAACTCTCGCTTTTCTTTCAAAGATTCAATCTTGAACCATTAAAGAGGTCCAGTGACATAATAGGTACCTTGATTGAAGTAATTTCATTCAAAGATTCAATCTTTACTCATTAAAACGCTATTCGTGACGTCAAAGTGAACTCGAATAAGATTAACTCAAAACTCTCATTTTCTTTCAAAGATTCAATTCTTTATATATTAAAAATGTCTAGGGACATAACAGGTACCTAGATTGAGGTAATTTCATTCAAAGATTCAATCCTTACTCATTAAAACACTCTTCGTGAAGTCAAAGGGAACTCGAACGAGTTTAACAAAAAACTCTCATTTTTTTCAAAGATTTAATCTTTATACATTAAAATGGTCTAGTGACATAATATATACCTCGATTGAGGTATTTTCATTCAAGGATTCAATCTCTACTCATTAAAACACTCTTCGGGACGTCAATCGGAACTTGAATAAGTTTAACTAAAAACTCTCATTTTCTTTCAATGATTCAATTTTTATACATTATAATAGGCGAGTGGTATAATAGGTACCTTGATTGATGTATTTTCTTTCAAAGATTCAATCTTTACTCATTAAAGCACTCTTCTGGACGTCAAAGGGTACTCTCAAATAAGTTTAACCCAAAACTCTAATTTTCTTTCAAAGATTCAATCTTTATAGATTAAAAAGGTCTAGTGACATAATAGGTACCTTGATTGAGATATTTTTCTTTCAAGGATTAAATCTTTAGGGATTAAAACACTCTTCGCAACTTCATAGGGAACTCGAATAAGTTAAACTCGGAACTCTAATTTTCATTCAAAGATTTAACCTTTATAAGTTAAAAAGGTCTAGTGACATAATAGGTACCTTGATTGACATAATTTCATTCAAAGATTCAACCTTTACTCATAAAATCCCTCTTCGGAATGTCGAAGGGAACTCGAATGAATTTGACTCGAAACTCTCATTTTATTTCAAAGATTCAATCTTTAAACATTAAAAAGAATCTAGTGACATAATAGGTACCTTGATTGAGGAAATTTCAATAAAAGATTCAACTTTCACTCATTAAAACACTCTTTGTGACGTCAAAGGGAACTCGAATATGTTTTAACTCAAAACTCTCATTTTCTTTCAAAGATTTAATCTCTGTGCATTAAAATGGTCCAGTGACATAATAGGTCTAATGACATAATTGGTACCTTGAATGAGGTAATTTCAATCAAAGATTGAATCTTTACTCATTAAAACGTTCTTCGTGACGTCAAAGGGAACTTGAATTAGCTTAGCACAAAACTCTCATTTTCTTTCAAAGATTTAATCTTCTTACGTTAAAACGGTCTACTGACATAATATGTACCTTAATTGTTGTATTTTCATACAAAGATTCATTTTTTACTCTTTAAAACGCTCTTCGGGACGTCAATGGGAACTCGATTAAGTTTAACTCAAATCTCACATTTTCTTTCAAAGATTCAATCTTTATACATTAAAAAGGTGGAGTGACATAAAAGGTACCTTGATTGGGGTATTTTCATACAAAGATTTAATCTTCAGTCATTGAAACACTGTTCGCGACTTCCTAGGGAGCTTGAATAAGTTAAACTCAAAACTCAAATTTTCTTTAAAAGATTCAATCTTTATACATTAAAATAGTCTAGGGACATAATAAGTCCCCAAATTGAGGTAATTCAATTCAAGGACTCAATCTTTACTCATTAAAACACTCTTCGTTACGTCAAAGCGAATTCGAATAAGTTTAAATCAAGACTCTCATTTTCTTTTAAAGATTTAATCTTTATACAATAAAATGGTCTAGTGACATAATAGGCACATCGATTGAGGTATTTTCATTCGAAAAATTTTTCTTTAGTCTTTAAAACACTCATCGCGACTTCATAGGGAACTTGAACAAGTTAAACTCAAAGCTCTCATTTTCTTTCAAAGATTCAGTCTTTATACGATTAAAAGGTCTAGTGGCATAGTTAATACCTTGATTGAAGTAATTTCATTCAAAGATTCAATCTTTACTCACTGAAACACTCTTCGTGATCTCAAAGGGAACTCAAATAAGTTTAACTCAAACCTCTCATTTTCTTTTAAAGATTTAATATTTATACATTAAAATGGTCTAGTGACATAATAGGTTCATTGATTGAGGCATTTTCATTCAAAGATTCAATCTTTAGTCATTAAAACACTCTTCGCGACTTTATAGGGGACTCGAATATGTTAAACTCAAAACTCTCATTTTCTTTCAATGACTCAACCTTTATACATTAAAAAGGCCTAGTGACATAATAGGTACCTTGATTGAGGTAATTTCATTCAGAGATTCAATCTTTATTCATTAAAACACACTTGGTGACGTCAAAGCGAACTCGAATATGTTGAACTCAAAACTCTAATTTTCTTTCAAAGATTTAATCTTTATACATTCAAATGGTCTAGTGACATATTGGGCACCTTCATTGACCTAATTTCATTCAAACCTTTAATGTTTATACATTAAAATGGTCTAGTGACATAATAGGTACCTTGATTGGGGTATTCTCGTACAAAGATTCAATCTTTAGTCATTAAAACACTCTTCGCGACTTCAGATGGAACTTGAAAAAGTTAAACTCAAAACTCTCATTTGTTTTCAAGGATTCAATCTTTATACATTAAAAGGTCTGATGACGTAATAGTTACCTTGATTGATGTAATCTCATCACAGATTCAGTCTTTACTCTCTAAAACACTCTTTATAACGTCAAAAGAAACTCGAATAGGTTTAACTCAAAACTCCCATTTTCTTTCAAAGATTTAGAAATTGGGTAATACAATGGTTCAGTGACGTAACAAGTACCTTGACTGAGGTACTTTCATTCAAAGATTCAATCTTTTCTCATTAAAGCACTCTTCTGGACGTCAAAGGGAACTCGAACAAGCTTAACTCAAAACTCCCATTTTCTTTCTAAGATTTAATCTTTATAGATTAAAAAGGTATACTGACATAATAGGTACCTTGATTGACGTATTTTTCTTTCAAAGATTCCACCTTTTGTCATTAAAGCACTCTTCGCAACTCTATAGGGAACTCGAAAAAGTTAATCTCAAAACTCTAATTTTCATTCAAAGATTCAATCTTTACACGTTAAAAAGGACTAGTGACATAATAGGTACCTTGATTGAGATAATTTCTTTCAAAGATTCAATCTTTACTCATGAAAACACTCTTCGGAACGTCGAAGGAAACTCGAATAAGTTTAACTCAAAACTCTCGCTTTTCTTTCAAAGATTCAATCTTGAACCATTAAAGAGGTCCAGTGACATAATAGGTACCTTGATTGAAGTAATTTCATTCAAAGATTCAATCTTTACTCATTAAAACGCTATTCGTGACGCCAAAGCGAACTCGAATAAGATTAACTCAAAACTCTCATTTTCTTTCAAAGATTCAATTCTTTATATATTAAAAATGTATAGGGACATAACAGGTACCTAGATTGAGGTAATTTCATTCAAAGATTCAATCCTTACTCATTAAAACACTCTTCGTGAAGTCAAAGGGAACTCGAACGAGTTTAACAAAAAACTCTCATTTTTTTCAAAGATTTAATCTTTATACATTAAAATGGTCTAGTGACATAATATATACCTCGATTGAGGTATTTTCATTCAAGGATTCAATCTCTACTCATTAAAACACTCTTCGGGACGTCAATCGGAACTTGAATAAGTTTAACTAAAAACTCTCATTTTCTTTCAATGATTCAATTTTTATACATTATAATAGGCGAGTGGTATAATAGGTACCTTGATTGATGTATTTTCTTTCAAAGATTCAATCTTTACTCATTAAAGCACTCTTCTGGACGTCAAAGGGTACTCTCAAATAAGTTTAACCCAAAACTCTAATTTTCTTTCAAAGATTCAATCTTTATAGATTAAAAAGGTCTAGTGACATAATAGGTACCTTGATTGAGATATTTTTCTTTCAAGGATTAAATCTTTAGGGATTAAAACACTCTTCGCAACTTCATAGGGAACTCGAATAAGTTAAACTCGGAACTCTAATTTTCATTCAAAGATTTAACCTTTATAAGTTAAAAAGGTCTAGTGACATAATAGGTACCTTGATTGACATAATTTCATTCAAAGATTCAACCTTTACTCATAAAATCCCTCTTCGGAATGTCGAAGGGAACTCGAATGAATTTGACTCGAAACTGTCATTTTATTTCAAAGATTCAATCTTTAAACATTAAAAAGATCTAGTGACATAATAGGTACCTTGATTGAGGAAATTTCAATTAAAGATTCAACTTTCACTCATTAAAACACTCTTTGTGACGTCAAAGGGAACTCGAATATGTTTTAACTCAAAACTCTCATTTTCTTTCAAAGATTTAATCTCTGTGCATTAAAATGGTCCAGTGACATAATAGGTCTAATGACATAATTGGTACCTTGAATGAGGTAATTTCAATCAAAGATTGAATCTTTACTCATTAAAACGTTCTTCGTGACGTCAAAGGGAACTTGAATTAGCTTAGCACAAAACTCTCATTTTCTTTCAAAGATTTAATCTTCTTACGTTAAAACGGTCTACTGACATAATATGTACCTTGATTGTTGTATTTTCATACAAAGATTCATTTTTTACTCTTTAAAACGCTCTTCGGGACGTCAATGGGAACTCGATTAAGTTTAACTCAAATCTCACATTTTCTTTCAAAGATTCAATCTTTATACATTAAAAAGGTGGAGTGACATAAAAGGTACCTTGATTGGGGTATTTTCATACAAAGATTTAATCTTCAGTCATTGAAACACTGTTCGCGACTTCCTAGGGAGCTTGAATAAGTTAAACTCAAAACTCAAATTTTCTTTAAAAGATTCAATCTTTATACATTAAAATGGTCTAGGGACATAATAAGTCCCCAAATTGAGGTAATTCAATTCAAGGACTCAATCTTTACTCATTAAAACACTCTTCGTTACGTCAAAGCGAATTCGAATAAGTTTAAATCAAGACTCTCATTTTCTTTCAAAGATTTAATCTTTATACAATAAAATGGTCTAGTGACATAATAGGCACATCGATTGAGGTATTTTCATTCGAAAATTTTTTCTTTAGTCTTTAAAACACTCATCGCGACTTCATAGGGAACTTGAACAAGTTAAACTCAAAGCTCTCATTTTCTTTCAAAGATTCAGTCTTTATACGATTAAAAGGTCTAGTGGCATAGTTAATACCTTGATTGAAGTAATTTCATTCAAAGATTCAATCTTTACTCACTGAAACACTCTTCGTGATCTCAAAGGGAACTCAAATAAGTTTAACTCAAACCTCTCATTTTCTTTTAAAGATTTAATATTTATACATTAAAATGGTCTAGTGACATAATAGGTTCATTGATTGAGGCATTTTCATTCAAAGATTCAATCTTTAGTCATTAAAACACTCTTTGCGACTTTATAGGGGACTCGAATATGTTAAACTCAAAACTCTCATTTTCTTTCAATGACTCAACCTTTATACATTAAAAAGGCCTAGTGACATAATAGGTACCTTGATTGAGGTAATTTCATTCAGAGATTCAATCTTTATTCATTAAAACACACTTGGTGACGTCAAAGCGAACTCGAATATGTTGAACTCAAAACTCTAATTTTCTTTCAAAGATTTAATCTTTATACATTCAAATGGTCTAGTGACATATTGGGCACCTTCATTGACGTAATTTCATTCAAACCTTTAATGTTTATACATTAAAATGGTCTAGTGACATAATAGGTACCTTGATTGGGGTATTCTCGTACAAAGATTCAATCTTTAGTCATTAAAACACTCTTCGCGACTTCAGATGGAACTTGAAAAAGTTAAACTCAAAACTCTCATTTGTTTTCAAGGATTCAATCTTTATACATTAAAGGGTCTGATGACGTAATAGTTACCTTGATTGATGTAATCTCATCACAGATTCAGTCTTTACTCTCTAAAACACTCTTTATAACGTCAAAAGAAACTCGAATAGGTTTAACTCAAAACTCCCATTTTCTTTCAAAGATTTAGAAATTGGGTAATACAATGGTTCAGTGACGTAACAAGTACCTTGACTGAGGTACTTTCATTCAAAGATTCAATCTTTTCTCATTAAAGCACTCTTCTGGACGTCAAAGGCAACTCGAACAAGCTTAACTCAAAACTCCCATTTTCTTTCTAAGATTTAATCTTTATAGATTAAAAAGGTATACTGACATAATAGGTACCTTGATTGACGTATTTTTCTTTCAAAGATTCCACCTTTTGTCATTAAAGCACTCTTCGCAACTCTATAGGGAACTCGAAAAAGTTAATCTCAAAACTCTAATTTTCATTCAAAGATTCAATCTTTACACGTTAAAAAGGACTAGTGACATAATAGGTACCTTGATTGAGATAATTTCTTTCAAAGATTCAATCTTTACTCATGAAAACACTCTTCGGAACGTCGAAGGAAACTCGAATAAGTTTAACTCAAAACTCTCGCTTTTCTTTCAAAGATTCAATCTTGAACCATTAAAGAGGTCCAGTGACATAATAGGTACCTTGATTGAAGTAATTTCATTCAAAGATTCAATCTTTACTCATTAAAACGCTATTCGTGACGTCAAAGCGAACTCGAATAAGATTAACTCAAAACTCTCATTTTCTTTCAAAGATTCAATTCTTTATATATTAAAAATGTCTAGGGACATAACAGGTACCTAGATTGAGGTAATTTCATTCAAAGATTCAATCCTTACTCATTAAAACACTCTTCGTGAAGTCAAAGGGAACTCGAACGAGTTTAACAAAAAACTCTCATTTTTTTCAAAGATTTAATCTTTATACATTAAAATGGTCTAGTGACATAATATATACCTCGATTGAGGTATTTTCATTCAAGGATTCAATCTCTACTCATTAAAACACTCTTCGGGACGTCAATCGGAACTTGAATAAGTTTAACTAAAAACTCTCATTTTCTTTCAATGATTCAATTTTTATACATTATAATAGGCGAGTGGTATAATAGGTACCTTGATTGATGTATTTTCTTTCAAAGATTCAATCTTTACTCATTAAAGCACTCTTCTGGACGTCAAAGGGTACTCTCAAATAAGTTTAACCCAAAACTCTAATTTTCTTTCAAAGATTCAATCTTTATAGATTAAAAAGGTCTAGTGACATAATAGGTACCTTGATTGAGATATTTTTCTTTCAAGGATTAAATCTTTAGGGATTAAAACACTCTTCGCAACTTCATAGGGAACTCGAATAAGTTAAACTCGGAACTCTAATTTTCATTCAAAGATTTAACCTTTATAAGTTAAAAAGGTCTAGTGACATAATAGGTACCTTGATTGACATAATTTCATTCAAAGATTCAACCTTTACTCATAAAATCCCTCTTCGGAATGTCGAAGGGAACTCGAATGAATTTGACTCGAAACTCTCATTTTATTTCAAAGATTCAACCTTTAAACATTAAAAAGAATCTAGTGACATAATAGGTACCTTGATTGAGGAAATTTCAATAAAAGATTCAACTTTCACTCATTAAAACACTCTTTGTGACGTCAAAGGGAACTCGAATATGTTTTAACTCAAAACTCTCATTTTCTTTCAAAGATTTAATCTCTGTGCATTAAAATGGTCCAGTGACATAATAGGTCTAATGACATAATTGGTACCTTGAATGAGGTAATTTCAATCAAAGATTGAATCTTTACTCATTAAAACGTTCTTCGTGACGTCAAAGGGAACTTGAATTAGCTTAGCACAAAACTCTCATTTTCTTTCAAAGATTTAATCTTCTTACGTTAAAACGGTCTACTGACATAATATGTACCTTGATTGTTGTATTTTCATACAAAGATTCATTTTTTACTCTTTAAAACGCTCTTCGGGACGTCAATGGGAACTCGATTAAGTTTAACTCAAATCTCACATTTTCTTTCAAAGATTCAATCTTTATACATTAAAAAGGTGGAGTGACATAAAAGGTACCTTGATTGGGGTATTTTCATACAAAGATTTAATCTTCAGTCATTGAAACACTGTTCGCGACTTCCTAGGGAGCTTGAATAAGTTAAACTCAAAACTCAAATTTTCTTTAAAAGATTCAATCTTTATACATTAAAATGGTCTAGGGACATAATAAGTCCCCAAATTGAGGTAATTCAATTCAAGGACTCAATCTTTACTCATTAAAACACTCTTCGTTACGTCAAAGCGAATTCGAATAAGTTTAAATCAAGACTCTCATTTTCTTTCAAAGATTTAATCTTTATACAATAAAATGGTCTGGTGACATAATAGGCACATCGATTGAGGTATTTTCATTCGAAAAATTTATCTTTAGTCTTTAAAACACTCATCGCGACTTCATAGGGAACTTGAACAAGTTAAACTCAAAGCTCTCATTTTCTTTCAAAGATTCAGTCTTTATACGATTAAAAGGTCTAGTGGCATAGTTAATACCTTGATTGAAGTAATTTCATTCAAAGATTCAATCTTTACTCACTGAAACACTCTTCGTGATCTCAAAGGGAACTCAAATAAGTTTAACTCAAACCTCTCATTTTCTTTTAAAGATTTAATATTTATACATTAAAATGGTCTAGTGACATAATAGGTTCATTGATTGAGGCATTTTCATTGAAAGATTCAATCTTTAGTCATTAAAACACTCTTCGCGACTTTATAGGGGACTCGAATATGTTAAACTCAAAACTCTCATTTTCTTTCAATGACTCAACCTTTATACATTAAAAAGGCCTAGTGACATAATAGGTACCTTGATTGAGGTAATTTCATTCAGAGATTCAATCTTTATTCATTAAAACACACTTGGTGACGTCAAAGCGAACTCGAATATGTTGAACTCAAAACTCTAATTTTCTTTCAAAGATTTAATCTTTATACATTCAAATGGTCTAGTGACATATTGGGCACCTTCATTGACGTAATTTCATTCAAACCTTTAATGTTTATACATTAAAATGGTCTAGTGACATAATAGGTACCTTGATTGGGGTATTCTCGTACAAAGATTCAATCTTTAGTCATTAAAACACTCTTCGCGACTTCAGATGGAACTTGAAAAAGTTAAACTCAAAACTCTCATTTGTTTTCAAGGATTCAATCTTTATACATTAAAGGGTCTGATGACGTAATAGTTACCTTGATTGATGTAATCTCATCACAGATTCAGTCTTTACTCTCTAAAACACTCTTTATAACGTCAAAAGAAACTCGAATAGGTTTAACTCAAAACTCCCATTTTCTTTCAAAGATTTAGAAATTGGGTAATACAATGGTTCAGTGACGTAACAAGTACCTTGACTGAGGTACTTTCATTCAAAGATTCAATCTTTTCTCATTAAAGCACTCTTCTGGACGTCAAAGGGAACTCGAACAAGCTTAACTCAAAACTCCCATTTTCTTTCTAAGATTTAATCTTTATAGATTAAAAAGGTATACTGACATAATAGGTACCTTGATTGAGGTATTATTCTTTCAAAGATTCCACCTTTTGTCATTAAAGCACTCTTCGCAACTCTATAGGGAACTCGAAAAAGTTAATCTCAAAACTCTAATTTTCATTCAAAGATTCAATCTTTATACGTTAAAAAGGACTAGTGACATAATAGGTACCTTGATTGAGATAATTTCTTTCAAAGATTCAATCTTTACTCATGAAAACACTCTTCGGAACGTCGAAGGAAACTCGAATAAGTTTAACTCAAAACTCTCGCTTTTCTTTCAAAGATTCAATCTTGAACCATTAAAGAGGTCCAGTGACATAATAGGTACCTTGATTGAAGTAATTTCATTCAAAGATTCAATCTTTACTCATTAAAACGCTATTCGTGACGTCAAAGCGAACTCGAATAAGATTAACTCAAAACTCTCATTTTCTTTCAAAGATTCAATTCTTTATATATTAAAAATGTCTAGGGACATAACAGGTACCTAGATTGAGGTAATTTCATTCAAAGATTCAATCCTTACTCATTAAAACACTCTTCGTGAAGTCAAAGGGAACTCGAACGAGTTTAACAAAAAACTCTCATTTTTTTCAAAGATTTAATCTTTATACATTAAAATGGTCTAGTGACATGATATATACCTCGATTGAGGTATTTTCATTCAAGGATTCAATCTCTACTCATTAAAACACTCTTCGGGACGTCAATCGGAACTTGAATAAGTTTAACTAAAAACTCTCATTTTCTTTCAATGATTCAATTTTTATACATTATAATAGGCGAGTGGTATAATAGGTACCTTGATTGATGTATTTTCTTTCAAAGATTCAATCTTTACTCATTAAAGCACTCTTCTGGACGTCAAAGGGTACTCTCAAATAAGTTTAACTCAAAACTCTAATTTTCTTTCAAAGATTCAATCTTTATAGATTAAAAAGGTCTAGTGACATAATAGGTACCTTGATTGAGATATTTTTCTTTCAAGGATTAAATCTTTAGGGATTAAAACACTCTTCGCAACTTCATAGGGAACTCGAATAAGTTAAACTCGGAACTCTAATTTTCATTCAAAGATTTAACCTTTATAAGTTAAAAAGGTCTAGTGACATAATAGGTACCTTGATTGACATAATTTCATTCAAAGATTCAACCTTTACTCATAAAATCCCTCTTCGGAATGTCGAAGGGAACTCGAATGAATTTGACTCGAAACTCTCATTTTATTTCAAAGATTCAATCTTTAAACATTAAAAAGATCTAGTGACATAATAGGTACCTTGATTGAGGAAATTTCAATTAAAGATTCAACTTTCACTCATTAAAACACTCTTTGTGACGTCAAAGGGAACTCGAATATGTTTTAACTCAAAACTCTCATTTTCTTTCAAAGATTTAATCTCTGTACATTAAAATGGTCCAGTGACATAATAGGTCTTATGACATAATTGGTACCTTGAATGAGGTAATTTCAATCAAAGATTGAATCTTTACTCATTAAAACGTTCTTCGTGACGTCAAAGGGAACTTGAATTAGCTTAGCACAAAACTCTCATTTTCTTTCAAAGATTTAATCTTCTTACGTTAAAACGGTCTACTGACATAATATGTACCTTGATTGTTGTATTTTCATTCAAAGATTCATTTTTTACTCTTTAAAACGCTCTTCGGGACGTCAATGGGAACTCGATTAAGTTTAACTCAAATCTCACATTTTCTTTCAAAGATTCAATCTTTATACATTAAAAAGGTGGAGTGACATAAAAGGTACCTTGATTGGGGTATTTTCATACAAAGATTTAATCTTCAGTCATTGAAACACTGTTCGCGACTTCCTAGGGAGCTTGAATAAGTTAAACTCAAAACTCAAATTTTCTTTAAAAGATTCAATCTTTATACATTAAAATGGTCTAGGGACATAATAAGTCCCCAAATTGAGGTAATTCAATTCAAGGACTCAATCTTTACTCATTAAAACACTCTTCGTTACGTCAAAGCGAATTCGAATAAGTTTAAATCAAGACTCTCATTTTCTTTCAAAGATTTAATCTTTATACAATAAAATGGTCTGGTGACATAATAGGCACATCGATTGAGGTATTTTCATTCGAAAAATTTATCTTTAGTCTTTAAAACACTCATCGCGACTTCATAGGGAACTTGAACAAGTTAAACTCAAAGCTCTCATTTTCTTTCAAAGATTCAGTCTTTATACGATTAAAAGGTCTAGTGGCATAGTTAATACCTTGATTGAAGTAATTTCATTCAAAGATTCAATCTTTACTCACTGAAACACTCTTCGTGATCTCAAAGGGAACTCAAATAAGTTTAACTCAAACCTCTCATTTTCTTTTAAAGATTTAATATTTATACATTAAAATGGTCTAGTGACATAATAGGTTCATTGATTGAGGCATTTTCATTGAAAGATTCAATCTTTAGTCATTAAAACACTCTTCGCGACTTTATAGGGGACTCGAATATGTTAAACTCAAAACTCTCATTTTCTTTCAATGACTCAACCTTTATACATTAAAAAGGCCTAGTGACATAATAGGTACCTTGATTGAGGTAATTTCATTCAGAGATTCAATCTTTATTCATTAAAACGCACTTGGTGACGTCAAAGCGAACTCGAATATGTTGAACTCAAAACTCTAATTTTCTTTCAAAGATTTAATCTTTATACATTCAAATGGTCTAGTGACATATTGGGCACCTTCATTGACGTAATTTCATTCAAACCTTTAATGTTTATACATTAAAATGGTCTAGTGACATAATAGGTACCTTGATTGGGGTATTCTCGTACAAAGATTCAATCTTTAGTCATTAAAACACTCTTCGCGACTTCAAATGGAACTTGAAAAAGTTAAACTCAAAACTCTCATTTGTTTTCAAGGATTCAATCTTTACACATTAAAAGGTCTGATGACGTAATAGTTACCTTGATTGATGTAATCTCATCACAGATTCAGTCTTTACTCTCAAAAACACTCTTTATAACGTCAAAAGAAACTCGAATAGGTTTAACTCAAACTCCCATTTTCTTTCAAAGATTTTAGAAATTGGGTAATACAATGGTTCAGTGACGTAACAAGTACCTTGACTGAGGTACTTTCATTCAAAGATTCAATCTTTTCTCATTAAAGCACTCTTCTGGACGTCAAAGGGGAACTCGAACAAGCTTAACTCAAAACTCCCATTTTCTTTCTAAGATTTAATCTTTATAGATTAAAAAGGTATACTGACATAATAGGTACCTTGATTGAGGTATTATTCTTTCAAAGATTCCACCTTTGGTCATTAAAGCACTCTTCGCAACTCTATAGGGAACTCGAAAAAGTTAATCTCAAAACTCTAATTTTCATTCAAAGATTCAATCTTTATACGTTAAAAAGGAATAGTGACATAATAGGTACCTTGATTGAGATAATTTCTTTCAAAGATTCAATCTTTACTCATGAAAACACTCTTCGGAACGTCGAGGAAACTCGAATAAGTTTAACTCAAAACTCTCGCTTTTCTTTCAAAGATTCAATCTTGAACCATTAAAGAGGTCCAGTGACATAATAGGTACCTTGATTGAAGTAATTTCATTCAAAGATTCAATCTTTACTCATTAAAACGCTATTCGTGACTGTCAAAGCGAACTCGAATAAGATTAACTCAAAACTCTCATTTTCTTTCAAAGATTCAATTCTTTATATATTAAAAATGTCTAGGGACATAACAGGTACCTAGATTGAGGTAATTTCATTCAAAGATTCAATCCTTACTCATTAAAACACTCTTCGTGAAGTCAAAGGGAACTCGAACGAGTTTAACAAAAAACTCTCATTTTTTTCAAAGATTTAATCTTTATACATTAAAATGGTCTAGTGACATGATATATACCTCGATTGAGGTATTTTCATTCAAGGATTCAATCTCTACTCATTAAAACACTCTTCGGGACGTCAATCGGAACTTGAATAAGTTTAACTAAAAACTCTCATTTTCTTTCAATGATTCAATTTTTATACATTATAATAGGCGAGTGGTATAATAGGTACCTTGATTGATGTATTTTCTTTCAAAGATTCAATCTTTACTCATTAAAGCACTCTTCTGGACGTCAAAGGGTACTCTCAAATAAGTTTAACTCAAAACTCTAATTTTCTTTTCAAAGATTCAATCTTTATAGATTAAAAAGGTCTAGTGACATAATAGGTACCTTGATTGAGATATTTTTCTTTCAAGGATTAAATCTTTAGGGATTAAAACACTCTTCGCAACTTCATAGGGAACTCGAATAAGTTAAACTCGGAACTCTAATTTTCATTCAAAGATTAACCTTTATAAGTTAAAAAGGTCTAGTGACATAATAGGTACCTTGATTGGACATAATTTCATTCAAAGATTCAACCTTTACTCATAAAATCCCTCTCGGAATGTCGAAGGGAACTCGAATGAATTTGACTCGAAACTCTCATTTTATTTCAAAGATTCAATCTTTAAACATTAAAAAGATCTAGTGACATAATAGGTACCTTGATTGAGGAAAATTTCAATAAAGATTCAACTTTCACTCATTAAAACACTCTTTGGACGTCAAAGGGAACTCGAATATGTTTTAACTCAAAACTCTCATTTTCTTTCAAAGATTTAATCTCTGTACATTAAAATGGTCCAGTGGACATAATAGGTCTTATGACATAATTGGTACCTTGAATGAGGTAATTTCAATCAAAGATTGAATCTTTACTCATTAAAACGTTCTTCGTGACGTCAAAGGAACTTGAATTAGCTTAGCACAAAACTCTCATTTTCTTTCAAAGATTTAATCTTCTTACGTTAAAACGGTCCTACTGACATAATATGTACCTTGATTGTTGTATTTTCATTCAAAGATTCATTTTTTACTCTTTAAAACGCTCTTCGGGACGTCAATGGGAACTCGATTAAGTTTAACTCAAATCTCACATATTCTTTCAAAGATTCAATCTTTATACATTAAAAAGGTGGAGTGACATAAAAGGTACCTTGATTGGGGTATTTTCATACAAAGATTTAATCTTCAGTCTTTGAAACACTGTTCGCGACTTCCTAGGGAGCTTGAATAAGTTTAAACTCAAAACTCAAATTTTCTTTAAAAGATTCAATCTTTATACATTAAAATGGTCTAGGGACATAATAAGTCCCCAAATTGAGGTAATTCAATTCAAGGACTCAATCTTTACTCATTAAAACACTCTTCGTTACGTCAAAGCGAATTCGAATAAGTTTAAATCAAGACTCTCATTTTCTTTCAAAGATTTAATCTTTATACAATAAAATGGTCTAGTGACATAATAGGCACATCGATTGAGGTATTTTCATTCGAAAAATTTATCTTTAGTCTTTAAAACACTCATCGCGACTTCATAGGGAACTGAACAAGTTAAACTCAAAGCTCTCATTTTCTTTCAAGATTCAGTCTTTATACGATTAAAGGTCTAGTGGCATAGTTAATACCTTGATTGAAGTAATTTCAATTCAAAGATTCAATCTTTACTCACTGAAACACTCTTCGTGATCTCAAAGGGAACTCAAATAAGTTTAACTCAAACCTCTCATTTTCTTTTAAAGATTTAATATTTATACATTAAAAATGGTCTAGTGACATAATAGGTTCATTGATTGAGGCATTTTCATTCAAAGATTCAATCTTTAGTCATTAAAACACTCTTCGCGACTTTATATGGGACTCGAATATGTTAAACTCAAACTCTCATTTTCTTTCAATGACTCAATCTTTATACATTAAAAAGGCCTAGTGACATAATAGGTACCTTGATTGAGGTAATTTCATTCAGAGATTCAATCTTTATTCATAAAACACACTTGGTGACGTCAAAGCGAACTCGAATATGTTGAACTCAAAACTCTAATTTTCTTTCAAAGATTTAATCTTTATACATTCAAATGGTCTAGTGACATATTGGGCACCTTCATTGACGTAATTTCATTCAAACCTTTATGTTTATACATTAAAATGGTCTAGTGACATAATAGGTACCTTGATTGGGGTATTCTCGTACAAAGATTCAATCTTTAGTCATTAAAACACTCTTCGCGACTTCAGATGGAACTTGAAAAAGTTAAACTCAAAACTCTCATTTGTTTCAAGGATTCAATCTTTATACATTAAAAGGTCTGATGACGTAATAGTTACCTTGATTGATGTAATCTCATCACAGATTCAGTCTTTACTCTCTAAAACACTCTTTATAACGTCAAAAGAAACTCGAATAGGTTTAACTCAAACTTCCCATTTTCTTTCAAAGATTAGAAATTGGGTAATACAATGGTTCAGTGGACGTAACAAGTACCTTGACTGAGGTACTTTCATTCAAAGATTCAATCTTTTCTCATTAAAGCACTCTTCTGGACGTCAAAGGAACTCGAACAAGCTTAACTCAAAACTCTCATTTTCTTTTCTAAGATTTAATCTTATAGATTAAAAGGTATACTGACATAATAGGTACCTTGATTGAGGTATTATTCTTTCAAAGATTCCACCTTTTGTCATTAAAGCACTCTTCGCAACTCTATAGGGAACTCGAAAAAGTTTAATCTCAAAACTCTAATTTTCATTCAAAGATTCAATCTTTATACGTTAAAAAGGACTAGTGACATAATAGGTACCTTGATTGAGATAATTTCTTTCAAAGATTCAATCTTTACTCATGAAAACACTCTTCGGAACGTCGAAGGAAACTCGAATAAGTTTAACTCAAAACTCTCGCTTTTCTTTCAAAGATTCAATCTGAACCATTAAAGAGGTCCAGTGACATAATAGGTACCTTGATTGAAGTAATTTCATTCAAAGATTCAATCTTTACTCATTAAATCGCTATTCGTGACCGTCAAAGCGAACTCGAATAAGATTAACTCAAAACTCTCATTTTCTTTCAAAGATTCAATTCTTTATATATTAAAAATGTCTAGGGACATAACAGGTACCTAGATTGAGGTAATTTCATTCAAAGATTCAATCCTTACTCATTAAAACACTCTTCGTGAAGTCAAAGGGAACTCGAACGAGTTTAACAAAAAACTCTCATTTTTTTCAAAGATTTAATCTTTATACATTAAAATGGTCTAGTGACATGATATATACCTCGATTGAGGTATTTTCATTCAAGGATTCAATCTCTACTCATTAAAACACTCTTCGGGACGTCAATCGGAACTTGAATAAGTTTAACTAAAAACTCTCATTTTCTTTCAATGATTCAATTTTTATACATTATAATAGGCGAGTGGTATAATAGGTACCTTGATTGATGTATTTTCTTTCAAAGATTCAATCTTTACTCATTAAAGCACTCTTCTGGACGTCAAAGGGTACTCTCAAATAAGTTTAACTCAAAACTCTAATTTTCTTTCAAAGATTCAATCTTTATAGATTAAAAAGGTCTAGTGACATAATAGGTACCTTGATTGAGATATTTTTCTTTCAAGGATTAAATCTTTAGGGATTAAAACACTCTTCGCAACTTCATAGGGAACTCGAATAAGTTAAACTCGGAACTCTAATTTTCATTCAAAGATTTAACCTTTATAAGTTAAAAAGGTCTAGTGACATAATAGGTACCTTGATTGACATAATTTCATTCAAAGATTCAACCTTTACTCATAAAATCCCTCTTCGGAATGTCGAAGGGAACTCGAATGAATTTGACTCGAAACTCTCATTTTATTTCAAAGATTCAATCTTTAAGCATTAAAAAGATCTAGTGACATAATAGGTACCTTGATTGAGGAAATTTCAATTAAAGATTCAACTTTCACTCATTAAAACACTCTTTGTGACGTCAAAGGGAACTCGAATATGTTTTAACTCAAAACTCTCATTTTCTTTCAAAGATTTAATCTCTGTACATTAAAATGGTCCAGTGACATAATAGGTCTTATGACATAATTGGTACCTTGAATGAGGTAATTTCAATCAAAGATTGAATCTTTACTCATTAAAACGTTCTTCGTGACGTCAAAGGGAACTTGAATTAGCTTAGCACAAAACTCTCATTTTTTTTCAAAGATTTAATCTTCTTACGTTAAAACGGTCTACTGACATAATATGTACCTTGATTGTTGTATTTTCATTCAAAGATTCATTTTTTACTCTTTAAAACGCTCTTCGGGACGTCAATGGGAACTCGATTAAGTTTAACTCAAATCTCACATATTCTTTCAAAGATTCAATCTTTATACATTAAAAAGGTGGAGTGACATAAAAGGTACCTTGATTGGGGTATTTTCATACAAAGATTTAATCTTCAGTCATTGAAACACTGTTCGCGACTTCCTAGGGAGCTTGAATAAGTTAAACTCAAAACTCAAATTTTCTTTAAAAGATTCAATCTTTATACATTAAAATGGTCTAGGGACATAATAAGTCCCCAAATTGAGGTAATTCAATTCAAGGACTCAATCTTTACTCATTAAAACACTCTTCGTTACGTCAAAGCGAATTCGAATAAGTTTAAATCAAGACTCTCATTTTCTTTCAAAGATTTAATCTTTATACAATAAAATGGTCTAGTGACATAATAGGCACATCGATTGAGGTATTTTCATTCGAAAAATTTATCTTTAGTCTTTAAAACACTCATCGCGACTTCATAGGGAACTTGAACAAGTTAAACTCAAAGCTCTCATTTTCTTTCAAAGATTCAGTCTTTATACGATTAAAAGGTCTAGTGGCATAGTTAATACCTTGATTGAAGTAATTTCATTCAAAGATTCAATCTTTACTCACTGAAACACTCTTCGTGATCTCAAAGGGAACTCAAATAAGTTTAACTCAAACCTCTCATTTTCTTTTAAAGATTTAATATTTATACATTAAAATGGTCTAGTGACATAATAGGTTCATTGATTGAGGCATTTTCATTCAAAGATTCAATCTTTAGTCATTAAAACACTCTTCGCGACTTTATATGGGACTCGAATATGTTAAACTCAAAACTCTCATTTTCTTTCAATGACTCAATCTTTATACATTAAAAAGGCCTAGTGACATAATAGGTACCTTGATTGAGGTAATTTCATTCAGAGATTCAATCTTTATTCATTAAAACACACTTGGTGACGTCAAAGCGAACTCGAATATGTTGAACTGAAAACTCTAATTTTCTTTCAAAGATTTAATCTTTATACATTCAAATGGTCTAGTGACATATTGGGCACCTTCATTCAAACCTTTAATGTTTATACATTAAAATGGTCTAGTGACATAATAGGTACCTTGATTGGGGTATTCTCGTACAAAGATTCAATCTTTAGTCATTAAAACACTCTTCGCGACTTCAGATGGAACTTGAAAAAGTTAAACTCAAAACTCTCATTTGTTTTCAAGGATTCAATCTTTATACATTAAAAGGTCTGATGACGTAATAGTTACCTTGATTGATGTAATCTCATCACAGATTCAGTCTTTACTCTCTAAAACACTCTTTATAACGTCAAAAGAAACTCGAATAGGTTTAACTCAAAACTCCCATTTTCTTTCAAAGATTTAGAAATTGGGTAATACAATGGTTCAGTGACGTAACAAGTACCTTGACTGAGGTACTTTCATTCAAAGATTCAATCTTTTCTCATTAAAGCACTCTTCTGGACGTCAAAGGGAACTTGAACAAGCTTAACTCAAAACTCTCATTTTCTTTCTAAGATTTAATCTTTATAGATTAAAAAGGTATACTGACAGAATAGGTACCTTGATTGAGGTATTTTTCTTTCAAAGATTCCACCTTTTGTCATTAAAGCACTCTTCGCAACTCTATAGGGAACTCGAAAAAGTTAATCTCAAAACTCTAATTTTCATTCAAAGATTCAATCTTTATACGTTAAAAAGGACTAGTGACATAATAGGTACCTTGATTGAGATAATTTCTTTCAAAGATTCAATCTTTACTCATGAAAACACTCTTCGGAACGTCGAAGGAAACTCGAATAAGTTTAACTCAAAACTCTCGCTTTTCTTTCAAAGATTCAATCTTGAACCATTAAAGAGGTCCAGTGACATAATAGGTACCTTGATTGAAGTAATTTCATTCAAAGATTCAATCTTTACTCATTAAAACGCTATTCGTGACGTCAAAGCGAACTCGAATAAGATTAACTCAAAACTCTCATTTTCTTTCAAAGATTCAATTCTTTATATATTAAAAATGTCTAGGGACATAACAGGTACCTAGATTGAGGTAATTTCATTCAAAGATTCAATCCTTACTCATTAAAACACTCTTCGTGAAGTCAAAGGGAACTCGAACGAGTTTAACAAAAAACTCTCATTTTTTTCAAAGATTTAATCTTTATACATTAAAATGGTCTAGTGACATGATATATACCTCGATTGAGGTATTTTCATTCAAGGATTCAATCTCTACTCATTAAAACACTCTTCGGGACGTCAATCGGAACTTGAATAAGTTTAACTAAAAACTCTCATTTTCTTTCAATGATTCAATTTTTATACATTATAATAGGCGAGTGGTATAATAGGTACCTTGATTGATGTATTTTCTTTCAAAGATTCAATCTTTACTCATTAAAGCACTCTTCTGGACGTCAAAGGGTACTCTCAAATAAGTTTAACTCAAAACTCTAATTTTCTTTCAAAGATTCAATCTTTATAGATTAAAAAGGTCTAGTGACATAATAGGTACCTTGATTGAGATATTTTTCTTTCAAGGATTAAATCTTTAGGGATTAAAACACTCTTCGCAACTTCATAGGGAACTCGAATAAGTTAAACTCGGAACTCTAATTTTCATTCAAAGATTTAACCTTTATAAGTTAAAAAGGTCTAGTGACATAATAGGTACCTTGATTGACATAATTTCATTCAAAGATTCAACCTTTACTCATAAAATCCCTCTTCGGAATGTCGAAGGGAACTCGAATGAATTTGACTCGAAACTCTCATTTTATTTCAAAGATTCAATCTTTAAACATTAAAAAGATCTAGTGACATAATAGGTACCTTGATTGAGGAAATTTCAATTAAAGATTCAACTTTCACTCATTAAAACACTCTTTGTGACGTCAAAGGGAACTCGAATATGTTTTAACTCAAAACTCTCATTTTCTTTCAAAGATTTAATCTCTGTACATTAAAATGGTCCAGTGACATAATAGGTCTAATGACATAATTGGTACCTTGAATGAGGTAATTTCAATCAAAGATTGAATCTTTACTCGTTAAAACGTTCTTCGTGACGTCAAAGGGAACTTGAATTAGCTTAGCACAAAACTCTCATTTTCTTTCAAAGATTTAATCTTCTTACGTTAAAACGGTCTACTGACATAATATGTACCTTGATTGTTGTATTTTCATTCAAAGATTCATTTTTTACTCTTTAAAACGCTCTTCGGGACGTCAATGGGAACTCGATTAAGTTTAACTCAAATCTCACATTTTCTTTCAAAGATTCAATCTTTATACATTAAAAAGGTGGAGTGACATAAAAGGTACCTTGATTGGGGTATTTTCATACAAAGATTTAATCTTCAGTCATTGAAACACTGTTCGCGACTTCCTAGGGAGCTTGAATAAGTTAAACTCAAAACTCAAATTTTCTTTAAAAGATTCAATCTTTATACATTAAAATGGTCTAGGGACATAATAAGTCCCCAAATTGAGGTAATTCAATTCAAGGACTCAATCTTTACTCATTAAAACACTCTTCGTTACGTCAAAGCGAATTCGAATAAGTTTAAATCAAGACTCTCATTTTCTTTCAAAGATTTAATCTTTATACAATAAAATGGTCTAGTGACATAATAGGCACATCGATTGAGGTATTTTCATTCGAAAAATTTATCTTTAGTCTTTAAAACACTCATCGCGACTTCATAGGGAACTTGAACAAGTTAAACTCAAAGCTCTCATTTTCTTTCAAAGATTCAGTCTTTATACGATTAAAAGGTCTAGTGGCATAGTTAATACCTTGATTGAAGTAATTTCATTCAAAGATTCAATCTTTACTCACTGAAACACTCTTCGTGATCTCAAAGGGAACTCAAATAAGTTTAACTCAAACCTCTCATTTTCTTTTAAAGATTTAATATTTATACATTAAAATGGTCTAGTGACATAATAGGTTCATTGATTGAGGCATTTTCATTCAAAGATTCAATCTTTAGTCATTAAAACACTCTTCGCGACTTTATATGGGACTCGAATATGTTAAACTCAAAACTCTCATTTTCTTTCAATGACTCAATCTTTATACATTAAAAAGGCCTAGTGACATAATAGGTACCTTGATTGAGGTAATTTCATTCAGAGATTCAATCTTTATTCATTAAAACACACTTGGTGACGTCAAAGCGAACTCGAATATGTTGAACTGAAAACTCTAATTTTCTTTCAAAGATTTAATCTTTATACATTCAAATGGTCTAGTGACATATTGGGCACCTTCATTCAAACCTTTAATGTTTATACATTAAAATGGTCTAGTGACATAATAGGTACCTTGATTGGGGTATTCTCGTACAAAGATTCAATCTTTAGTCATTAAAACACTCTTCGCGACTTCAGATGGAACTTGAAAAAGTTAAACTCAAAACTCTCATTTGTTTTCAAGGATTCAATCTTTATACATTAAAAGGTCTAATGACGTAATAGTTACCTTGATTGATGTAATCTCATCACAGATTCAGTCTTTACTCTCTAAAACACTCTTTATAACGTCAAAAGAAACTCGAATAGGTTTAACTCAAAACTCCCATTTTCTTTCAAAGATTTAGAAATTGGGTAATACAATGGTTCAGTGACGTAACAAGTACCTTGACTGAGGTACTTTCATTCAAAGATTCAATCTTTTCTCATTAAAGCACTCTTCTGGACGTCAAAGGGAACTCGAACAAGCTTAACTCAAAACTCTCATTTTCTTTCTAAGATTTAATCTTTATAGATTAAAAAGGTATACTGACATAATAGGTACCTTGATTGAGGTATTTTTCTTTCAAAGATTCCACCTTTTGTCATTAAAGCACTCTTCGCAACTCTATAGGGAACTCGAAAAAGTTAATCTCAAAACTCTAATTTTCATTCAAAGATTCAATCTTTATACGTTAAAAAGGACTAGTGACATAATAGGTACCTTGATTGAGATAATTTCTTTCAAAGATTCAATCTTTACTCATGAAAACACTCTTCGGAACGTCGAAGGAAACTCGAATAAGTTTAACTCAAAACTCTCGCTTTTCTTTCAAAGATTCAATCTTGAACCATTAAAGAGGTCCAGTGACATAATAGGTACCTTGATTGAAGTAATTTCATTCAAAGATTCAATCTTTACTCATTAAAACGCTATTCGTGACGTCAAAGCGAACTCGAATAAGATTAACTCAAAACTCTCATTTTCTTTCAAAGATTCAATTCTTTATATATTAAAAATGTCTAGGGACATAACAGGTACCTAGATTGAGGTAATTTCATTCAAAGATTCAATCCTTACTCATTAAAACACTCTTCGTGAAGTCAAAGGGAACTCGAACGAGTTTAACAAAAAACTCTCATTTTTTTCAAAGATTTAATCTTTATACATTAAAATGGTCTAGTGACATAATATATACCTCGATTGAGGTATTTTCATTCAAGGATTCAATCTCTACTCATTAAAACACTCTTCGGGACGTCAATCGGAACTTGAATAAGTTTAACTAAAAACTCTCATTTTCTTTCAATGATTCAATTTTTATACATTATAATAGGCGAGTGGTATAATAGGTACCTTGATTGATGTATTTTCTTTCAAAGATTCAATCTTTACTCATTAAAGCACTCTTCTGGACGTCAAAGGGTACTCTCAAATAAGTTTAACTCAAAACTCTAATTTTCTTTCAAAGATTCAATCTTTATAGATTAAAAAGGTCTAGTGACATAATAGGTACCTTGATTGAGATATTTTTCTTTCAAGGATTAAATCTTTAGGGATTAAAACACTCTTCGCAACTTCATAGGGAACTCGAATAAGTTAAACTCGGAACTCTAATTTTCATTCAAAGATTTAACCTTTATAAGTTAAAAAGGTCTAGTGACATAATAGGTACCTTGATTGACATAATTTCATTCAAAGATTCAACCTTTACTCATAAAATCCCTCTTCGGAATGTCGAAGGGAACTCGAATGAATTTGACTCGAAACTCTCATTTTATTTCAAAGATTCAATCTTTAAACATTAAAAAGATCTAGTGACATAATAGGTACCTTGATTGAGGAAATTTCAATTAAAGATTCAACTTTCACTCATTAAAACACTCTTTGTGACGTCAAAGGGAACTCGAATATGTTTTAACTCAAAACTCTCATTTTCTTTCAAAGATTTAATCTCTGTACATTAAAATGGTCCAGTGACATAATAGGTCTAATGACATAATTGGTACCTTGAATGAGGTAATTTCAATCAAAGATTGAATCTTTACTCGTTAAAACGTTCTTCGTGACGTCAAAGGGAACTTGAATTAGCTTAGCACAAAACTCTCATTTTCTTTCAAAGATTTAATCTTCTTACGTTAAAACGGTCTACTGACATAATATGTACCTTGATTGTTGTATTTTCATTCAAAGATTCATTTTTTACTCTTTAAAACGCTCTTCGGGACGTCAATGGGAACTCGATTAAGTTTAACTCAAATCTCACATTTTCATTCAAAGATTCAATCTTTATACATTAAAAAGGTGGAGTGACATAAAAGGTACCTTGATTGGGGTATTTTCATACAAAGATTTAATCTTCAGTCATTGAAACACTGTTCGCGACTTCCTAGGGAGCTTGAATAAGTTAAACTCAAAACTCAAATTTTCTTTAAAAGATTCAATCTTTATACATTAAAATGGTCTAGGGACATAATAAGTCCCCAAATTGAGGTAATTCAATTCAAGGACTCAATCTTTACTCATTAAAACACTCTTCGTTACGTCAAAGCGAATTCGAATAAGTTTAAATCAAGACTCTCATTTTCTTTCAAAGATTTAATCTTTATACAATAAAATGGTCTAGTGACATAATAGGCACATCGATTGAGGTATTTTCATTCGAAAAATTTATCTTTAGTCTTTAAAACACTCATCGCGACTTCATAGGGAACTTGAACAAGTTAAACTCAAAGCTCTCATTTTCTTTCAAAGATTCAGTCTTTATACGATTAAAAGGTCTAGTGGCATAGTTAATACCTTGATTGAAGTAATTTCATTCAAAGATTCAATCTTTACTCACTGAAACACTCTTCGTGATCTCAAAGGGAACTCAAATAAGTTTAACTCAAACCTCTCATTTTCTTTTAAAGATTTAATATTTATACATTAAAATGGTCTAGTGACATAATAGGTTCATTGATTGAGGCATTTTCATTCAAAGATTCAATCTTTAGTCATTAAAACACTCTTCGCGACTTTATATGGGACTCGAATATGTTAAACTCAAAACTCTCATTTTCTTTCAATGACTCAATCTTTATACATTAAAAAGGCCTAGTGACATAATAGGTACCTTGATTGAGGTAATTTCATTCAGAGATTCAATCTTTATTCATTAAAACACACTTGGTGACGTCAAAGCGAACTCGAATATGTTGAACTCAAAACTCTAATTTTCTTTCAAAGATTTAATCTTTATACATTCAAATGGTCTAGTGACATATTGGGCACCTTCATTGACGTAATTTCATTCAAACCTTTAATGTTTATACATTAAAATGGTCTAGTGACATAATAGGTACCTTGATTGGGGTATTCTCGTACAAAGATTCAATCTTTAGTCATTAAAACACTCTTCGCGACTTCAGATGGAACTTGAAAAAGTTAAACTCAAAACTCTCATTTGTTTTCAAGGATTCAATCTTTATACATTAAAAGGTCTGATGACGTAATAGTTACCTTGATTGATGTAATCTCATCACAGATTCAGTCTTTACTCTCTAAAACACTCTTTATAACGTCAAAAGAAACTCGAATAGGTTTAACTCAAAACTCCCATTTTCTTTCAAAGATTTAGAAATTGGGTAATACAATGGTTCAGTGACGTAACAAGTACCTTGACTGAGGTACTTTCATTCAAAGATTCAATCTTTTCTCATTAAAGCACTCTTCTGGACGTCAAAGGGAACTCGAACAAGCTTAACTCAAAACTCTCATTTTCTTTCTAAGATTTAATCTTTATAGATTAAAAAGGTATACTGACAGAATAGGTACCTTGATTGAGGTATTTTTCTTTCAAAGATTCCACCTTTTGTCATTAAAGCACTCTTCGCAACTCTATAGGGAACTCGAAAAAGTTAATCTCAAAACTCTAATTTTCATTCAAAGATTCAATCTTTATACGTTAAAAAGGACTAGTGACATAATAGGTACCTTGATTGAGATAATTTCTTTCAAAGATTCAATCTTTACTCATGAAAACACTCTTCGGAACGTCGAAGGAAACTCGAATAAGTTTAACTCAAAACTCTCGCTTTTCTTTCAAAGATTCAATCTTGAACCATTAAAGAGGTCCAGTGACATAATAGGTACCTTGATTGAAGTAATTTCATTCAAAGATTCAATCTTTACTCATTAAAACGCTATTCGTGACGTCAAAGCGAACTCGAATAAGATTAACTCAAAACTCTCATTTTCTTTCAAAGATTCAATTCTTTATATATTAAAAATGTCTAGGGACATAACAGGTACCTAGATTGAGGTAATTTCATTCAAAGATTCAATCCTTACTCATTAAAACACTCTTCGTGAAGTCAAAGGGAACTCGAACGAGTTTAACAAAAAACTCTCATTTTTTTCAAAGATTTAATCTTTATACATTAAAATGGTCTAGTGACATGATATATACCTCGATTGAGGTATTTTCATTCAAGGATTCAATCTCTACTCATTAAAACACTCTTCGGGACGTCAATCGGAACTTGAATAAGTTTAACTAAAAACTCTCATTTTCTTTCAATGATTCAATTTTTATACATTATAATAGGCGAGTGGTATAATAGGTACCTTGATTGATGTATTTTCTTTCAAAGATTCAATCTTTACTCATTAAAGCACTCTTCTGGACGTCAAAGGGTACTCTCAAATAAGTTTAACTCAAAACTCTAATTTTCTTTCAAAGATTCAATCTTTATAGATTAAAAAGGTCTAGTGACATAATAGGTACCTTGATTGAGATATTTTTCTTTCAAGGATTAAATCTTTAGGGATTAAAACACTCTTCGCAACTTCATAGGGAACTCGAATAAGTTAAACTCGGAACTCTAATTTTCATTCAAAGATTTAACCTTTATAAGTTAAAAAGGTCTAGTGACATAATAGGTACCTTGATTGACATAATTTCATTCAAAGATTCAACCTTTACTCATAAAATCCCTCTTCGGAATGTCGAAGGGAACTCGAATGAATTTGACTCGAAACTCTCATTTTATTTCAAAGATTCAATCTTTAAACATTAAAAAGATCTAGTGACATAATAGGTACCTTGATTGAGGAAATTTCAATTAAAGATTCAACTTTCACTCATTAAAACACTCTTTGTGACGTCAAAGGGAACTCGAATATGTTTTAACTCAAAACTCTCATTTTCTTTCAAAGATTTAATCTCTGTACATTAAAATGGTCCAGTGACATAATAGGTCTAATGACATAATTGGTACCTTGAATGAGGTAATTTCAATCAAAGATTGAATCTTTACTCGTTAAAACGTTCTTCGTGACGTCAAAGGGAACTTGAATTAGCTTAGCACAAAACTCTCATTTTCTTTCAAAGATTTAATCTTCTTACGTTAAAACGGTCTACTGACATAATATGTACCTTGATTGTTGTATTTTCATTCAAAGATTCATTTTTTACTCTTTAAAACGCTCTTCGGGACGTCAATGGGAACTCGATTAAGTTTAACTCAAATCTCACATTTTCATTCAAAGATTCAATCTTTATACATTAAAAAGGTGGAGTGACATAAAAGGTACCTTGATTGGGGTATTTTCATACAAAGATTTAATCTTCAGTCATTGAAACACTGTTCGCGACTTCCTAGGGAGCTTGAATAAGTTAAACTCAAAACTCAAATTTTCTTTAAAAGATTCAATCTTTATACATTAAAATGGTCTAGGGACATAATAAGTCCCCAAATTGAGGTAATTCAATTCAAGGACTCAATCTTTACTCATTAAAACACTCTTCGTTACGTCAAAGCGAATTCGAATAAGTTTAAATCAAGACTCTCATTTTCTTTCAAAGATTTAATCTTTATACAATAAAATGGTCTAGTGACATAATAGGCACATCGATTGAGGTATTTTCATTCGAAAAATTTATCTTTAGTCTTTAAAACACTCATCGCGACTTCATAGGGAACTTGAACAAGTTAAACTCAAAGCTCTCATTTTCTTTCAAAGATTCAGTCTTTATACGATTAAAAGGTCTAGTGGCATAGTTAATACCTTGATTGAAGTAATTTCATTCAAAGATTCAATCTTAACTCACTGAAACACTCTTCGTGATCTCAAAGGGAACTCAAATAAGTTTAACTCAAACCTCTCATTTTCTTTTAAAGATTTAATATTTATACATTAAAATGGTCTAGTGACATAATAGGTTCATTGATTGAGGCATTTTCATTCAAAGATTCAATCTTTAGTCATTAAAACACTCTTCGCGACTTTATAGGGGACTCGAATATGTTAAACTCAAAACTCTCATTTTCTTTCAATGACTCAATCTTTATACATTAAAAAGGCCTAGTGACATAATAGGTACCTTGATTGAGGTAATTTCATTCAGAGATTCAGTCTTTATTCATTAAAACACACTTGGTGACGTCAAAGCGAACTCGAATATGTTGAACTCAAAACTCTAATTTTCTTTCAAAGATTTAATCTTTATACATTCAAATGGTCTAGTGACATATTGGGCACCTTCATTGACGTAATTTCATTCAAACCTTTAATGTTTATACATTAAAATGGTCTAGTGACATAATAGGTACCTTGATTGGGGTATTCTCGTACAAAGATTCAATCTTTAGTCATTAAAACACTCTTCGCGACTTCAGATGGAACTTGAAAAAGTTAAACTCAAAACTCTCATTTGTTTTCAAGGATTCAATCTTTATACATTAAAAGGTCTGATGACGTAATAGTTACCTTGATTGATGTAATCTCATCACAGATTCAGTCTTTACTCTCTAAAACACTCTTTATAACGTCAAAAGAAACTCGAATAGGTTTAACTCAAAACTCCCATTTTCTTTCAAAGATTTAGAAATTGGGTAATACAATGGTTCAGTGACGTAACAAGTACCTTGACTGAGGTACTTTCATTCAAAGATTCAATCTTTTCTCATTAAAGCACTCTTCTGGACGTCAAAGGGAACTCGAACAAGCTTAACTCAAAACTCTCATTTTCTTTCTAAGATTTAATCTTTATAGATTAAAAAGGTATACTGACATAATAGGTACCTTGATTGAGGTATTTTTCTTTCAAAGATTCCACCTTTTGTCATTAAAGCACTCTTCGCAACTCTATAGGGAACTCGAAAAAGTTAATCTCAAAACTCTAATTTTCATTCAAAGATTCAATCTTTATACGTTAAAAAGGACTAGTGACATAATAGGTACCTTGATTGAGATAATTTCTTTCAAAGATTCAATCTTTACTCATGAAAACACTCTTCGGAACGTCGAAGGAAACTCGAATAAGTTTAACTCAAAACTCTCGCTTTTCTTTCAAAGATTCAATCTTGAACCATTAAAGAGGTCCAGTGACATAATAGGTACCTTGATTGAAGTAATTTCATTCAAAGATTCAATCTTTACTCATTAAAACGCTATTCGTGACGTCAAAGCGAACTCGAATAAGATTAACTCAAAACTCTCATTTTCTTTCAAAGATTCAATTCTTTATATATTAAAAATGTCTAGGGACATAACAGGTACCTAGATTGAGGTAATTTCATTCAAAGATTCAATCCTTACTCATTAAAACACTCTTCGTGAAGTCAAAGGGAACTCGAACGAGTTTAACAAAAAACTCTCATTTTTTTCAAAGATTTAATCTTTATACATTAAAATGGTCTAGTGACATAATATATACCTCGATTGAGGTATTTTCATTCAAGGATTCAATCTCTACTCATTAAAACACTCTTCGGGACGTCAATCGGAACTTGAATAAGTTTAACTAAAAACTCTCATTTTCTTTCAATGATTCAATTTTTATACATTATAATAGGCGAGTGGTATAATAGGTACCTTGATTGATGTATTTTCTTTCAAAGATTCAATCTTTACTCATTAAAGCACTCTTCTGGACGTCAAAGGGTACTCTCAAATAAGTTTAACTCAAAACTCTAATTTTCTTTCAAAGATTCAATCTTTATAGATTAAAAAGGTCTAGTGACATAATAGGTACCTTGATTGAGATATTTTTCTTTCAAGGATTAAATCTTTAGGGATTAAAACACTCTTCGCAACTTCATAGGGAACTCGAATAAGTTAAACTCGGAACTCTAATTTTCATTCAAAGATTTAACCTTTATAAGTTAAAAAGGTCTAGTGACATAATAGGTACCTTGATTGACATAATTTCATTCAAAGATTCAACCTTTACTCATAAAATCCCTCTTCGGAATGTCGAAGGGAACTCGAATGAATTTGACTCGAAACTCTCATTTTATTTCAAAGATTCAATCTTTAAACATTAAAAAGATCTAGTGACATAATAGGTACCTTGATTGAGGAAATTTCAATTAAAGATTCAACTTTCACTCATTAAAACACTCTTTGTGACGTCAAAGGGAACTCGAATATGTTTTAACTCAAAACTCTCATTTTCTTTCAAAGATTTAATCTCTGTACATTAAAATGGTCCAGTGACATAATAGGTCTAATGACATAATTGGTACCTTGAATGAGGTAATTTCAATCAAAGATTGAATCTTTACTCGTTAAAACGTTCTTCGTGACGTCAAAGGGAACTTGAATTAGCTTAGCACAAAACTCTCATTTTCTTTCAAAGATTTAATCTTCTTACGTTAAAACGGTCTACTGACATAATATGTACCTTGATTGTTGTATTTTCATTCAAAGATTCATTTTTTACTCTTTAAAACGCTCTTCGGGACGTCAATGGGAACTCGATTAAGTTTAACTCAAATCTCACATTTTCTTTCAAAGATTCAATCTTTATACATTAAAAAGGTGGAGTGACATAAAAGGTACCTTGATTGGGGTATTTTCATACAAAGATTTAATCTTCAGTCATTGAAACACTGTTCGCGACTTCCTAGGGAGCTTGAATAAGTTAAACTCAAAACTCAAATTTTCTTTAAAAGATTCAATCTTTATACATTAAAATGGTCTAGGGACATAATAAGTCCCCAAATTGAGGTAATTCAATTCAAGGACTCAATCTTTACTCATTAAAACACTCTTCGTTACGTCAAAGCGAATTCGAATAAGTTTAAATCAAGACTCTCATTTTCTTTCAAAGATTTAATCTTTATACAATAAAATGGTCTAGTGACATAATAGGCACATCGATTGAGGTATTTTCATTCGAAAAATTTATCTTTAGTCTTTAAAACACTCATCGCGACTTCATAGGGAACTTGAACAAGTTAAACTCAAAGCTCTCATTTTCTTTCAAAGATTCAGTCTTTATACGATTAAAAGGTCTAGTGGCATAGTTAATACCTTGATTGAAGTAATTTCATTCAAAGATTCAATCTTAACTCACTGAAACACTCTTCGTGATCTCAAAGGGAACTCAAATAAGTTTAACTCAAACCTCTCATTTTCTTTTAAAGATTTAATATTTATACATTAAAATGGTCTAGTGACATAATAGGTTCATTGATTGAGGCATTTTCATTCAAAGATTCAATCTTTAGTCATTAAAACACTCTTCGCGACTTTATAGGGGACTCGAATATGTTAAACTCAAAACTCTCATTTTCTTTCAATGACTCAATCTTTATACATTAAAAAGGCCTAGTGACATAATAGGTACCTTGATTGAGGTAATTTCATTCAGAGATTCAATCTTTATTCATTAAAACACACTTGGTGACGTCAAAGCGAACTCGAATATGTTGAACTCAAAACTCTAATTTTCTTTCAAAGATTTAATCTTTATACATTCAAATGGTCTAGTGACATATTGGGCACCTTCATTGACGTAATTTCATTCAAACCTTTAATGTTTATACATTAAAATGGTCTAGTGACATAATAGGTACCTTGATTGGGGTATTCTCGTACAAAGATTCAATCTTTAGTCATTAAAACACTCTTCGCGACTTCAGATGGAACTTGAAAAAGTTAAACTCAAAACTCTCATTTGTTTTCAAGGATTCAATCTTTATACATTAAAAGGTCTGATGACGTAATAGTTACCTTGATTGATGTAATCTCATCACAGATTCAGTCTTTACTCTCTAAAACACTCTTTATAACGTCAAAAGAAACTCGAATAGGTTTAACTCAAAACTCCCATTTTCTTTCAAAGATTTAGAAATTGGGTAATACAATGGTTCAGTGACGTAACAAGTACCTTGACTGAGGTACTTTCATTCAAAGATTCAATCTTTTCTCATTAAAGCACTCTTCTGGACGTCAAAGGGAACTCGAACAAGCTTAACTCAAAACTCTCATTTTCTTTCTAAGATTTAATCTTTATAGATTAAAAAGGTATACTGACATAATAGGTACCTTGATTGAGGTATTTTTCTTTCAAAGATTCCACCTTTTGTCATTAAAGCACTCTTCGCAACTCTATAGGGAACTCGAAAAAGTTAATCTCAAAACTCTAATTTTCATTCAAAGATTCAATCTTTATACGTTAAAAAGGACTAGTGACATAATAGGTACCTTGATTGAGATAATTTCTTTCAAAGATTCAATCTTTACTCATGAAAACACTCTTCGGAACGTCGAAGGAAACTCGAATAAGTTTAACTCAAAACTCTCGCTTTTCTTTCAAAGATTCAATCTTGAACCATTAAAGAGGTCCAGTGACATAATAGGTACCTTGATTGAAGTAATTTCATTCAAAGATTCAATCTTTACTCATTAAAACGCTATTCGTGACGTCAAAGCGAACTCGAATAAGATTAACTCAAAACTCTCATTTTCTTTCAAAGATTCAATTCTTTATATATTAAAAATGTCTAGGGACATAACAGGTACCTAGATTGAGGTAATTTCATTCAAAGATTCAATCCTTACTCATTAAAACACTCTTCGTGAAGTCAAAGGGAACTCGAACGAGTTTAACAAAAAACTCTCATTTTTTTCAAAGATTTAATCTTTATACATTAAAATGGTCTAGTGACATGATATATACCTCGATTGAGGTATTTTCATTCAAGGATTCAATCTCTACTCATTAAAACACTCTTCGGGACGTCAATCGGAACTTGAATAAGTTTAACTAAAAACTCTCATTTTCTTTCAATGATTCAATTTTTATACATTATAATAGGCGAGTGGTATAATAGGTACCTTGATTGATGTATTTTCTTTCAAAGATTCAATCTTTACTCATTAAAGCACTCTTCTGGACGTCAAAGGGTACTCTCAAATAAGTTTAACTCAAAACTCTAATTTTCTTTCAAAGATTCAATCTTTATAGATTAAAAAGGTCTAGTGACATAATAGGTACCTTGATTGAGATATTTTTCTTTCAAGGATTAAATCTTTAGGGATTAAAACACTCTTCGCAACTTCATAGGGAACTCGAATAAGTTAAACTCGGAACTCTAATTTTCATTCAAAGATTTAACCTTTATAAGTTAAAAAGGTCTAGTGACATAATAGGTACCTTGATTGACATAATTTCATTCAAAGATTCAACCTTTACTCATAAAATCCCTCTTCGGAATGTCGAAGGGAACTCGAATGAATTTGACTCGAAACTCTCATTTTATTTCAAAGATTCAATCTTTAAACATTAAAAAGATCTAGTGACATAATAGGTACCTTGATTGAGGAAATTTCAATTAAAGATTCAACTTTCACTCATTAAAACACTCTTTGTGACGTCAAAGGGAACTCGAATATGTTTTAACTCAAAACTCTCATTTTCTTTCAAAGATTTAATCTCTGTACATTAAAATGGTCCAGTGACATAATAGGTCTAATGACATAATTGGTACCTTGAATGAGGTAATTTCAATCAAAGATTGAATCTTTACTCGTTAAAACGTTCTTCGTGACGTCAAAGGGAACTTGAATTAGCTTAGCACAAAACTCTCATTTTCTTTCAAAGATTTAATCTTCTTACGTTAAAACGGTCTACTGACATAATATGTACCTTGATTGTTGTATTTTCATTCAAAGATTCATTTTTTACTCTTTAAAACGCTCTTCGGGACGTCAATGGGAACTCGATTAAGTTTAACTCAAATCTCACATTTTCTTTCAAAGATTCAATCTTTATACATTAAAAAGGTGGAGTGACATAAAAGGTACCTTGATTGGGGTATTTTCATACAAAGATTTAATCTTCAGTCATTGAAACACTGTTCGCGACTTCCTAGGGAGCTTGAATAAGTTAAACTCAAAACTCAAATTTTCTTTAAAAGATTCAATCTTTATACATTAAAATGGTCTAGGGACATAATAAGTCCCCAAATTGAGGTAATTCAATTCAAGGACTCAATCTTTACTCATTAAAACACTCTTCGTTACGTCAAAGCGAATTCGAATAAGTTTAAATCAAGACTCTCATTTTCTTTCAAAGATTTAATCTTTATACAATAAAATGGTCTAGTGACATAATAGGCACATCGATTGAGGTATTTTCATTCGAAAAATTTATCTTTAGTCTTTAAAACACTCATCGCGACTTCATAGGGAACTTGAACAAGTTAAACTCAAAGCTCTCATTTTCTTTCAAAGATTCAGTCTTTATACGATTAAAAGGTCTAGTGGCATAGTTAATACCTTGATTGAAGTAATTTCATTCAAAGATTCAATCTTTACTCACTGAAACACTCTTCGTGATCTCAAAGGGAACTCAAATAAGTTTAACTCAAACCTCTCATTTTCTTTTAAAGATTTAATATTTATACATTAAAATGGTCTAGTGACATAATAGGTTCATTGATTGAGGCATTTTCATTCAAAGATTCAATCTTTAGTCATTAAAACACTCTTCGCGACTTTATAGGGGACTCAAATATGTTAAACTCAAAACTCTCATTTTCTTTCAATGACTCAATCTTTATACATTAAAAAGGCCTAGTGACATAATAGGTACCTTGATTGAGGTAATTTCATTCAGAGATTCAGTCTTTATTCATTAAAACACACTTGGTGACGTCAAAGCGAACTCGAATATGTTGAACTCAAAACTCTAATTTTCTTTCAAAGATTTAATCTTTATACATTCAAATGGTCTAGTGACATATTGGGCACCTTCATTGACGTAATTTCATTCAAACCTTTAATGTTTATACATTAAAATGGTCTAGTGACATAATAGGTACCTTGATTGGGGTATTCTCGTACAAAGATTCAATCTTTAGTCATTAAAACACTCTTCGCGACTTCAGATGGAACTTGAAAATGTTAAACTCAAAACTCTCATTTGTTTTCAAGGATTCAATCTTTATACATTAAAAGGTCTGATGACGTAATAGTTACCTTGATTGATGTAATCTCATCACTGATTCAGTCTTTACTCTCTAAAACACTCTTTATAACGTGAAAAGAAACTCGAATAGGTTTAACTCAAAACTCCCATTTTCTTTCAAAGATTTAGAAATTGGGTAATACAATGGTTCAGTGACGTAACAAGTACCTTGACTGAGGTACTTTCATTCAAAGATTCAATCTTTTCTCATTAAAGCACTCTTCTGGACGTCAAAGGGAACTCGAACAAGCTTAACTCAAAACTCTCATTTTCTTTCTAAGATTTAATCTTTATAGATTAAAAAGGTATACTGACATAATAGGTACCTTGATTGAGGTATTTTTCTTTCAAAGATTCCACCTTTTGTCATTAAAGCACTCTTCGCAACTCTATAGGGAACTCGAAAAAGTTAATCTCAAAACTCTAATTTTCATTCAAAGATTCAATCTTTATACGTTAAAAAGGACTAGTGACATAATAGGTACCTTGATTGAGATAATTTCTTTCAAAGATTCAATCTTTACTCATGAAAACACTCTTCGGAACGTCGAAGGAAACTCGAATAAGTTTAACTCAAAACTCTCGCTTTTCTTTCAAAGATTCAATCTTGAACCATTAAAGAGGTCCAGTGACATAATAGGTACCTTGATTGAAGTAATTTCATTCAAAGATTCAATCTTTACTCATTAAAACGCTATTCGTGACGTCAAAGCGAACTCGAATAAGATTAACTCAAAACTCTCATTTTCTTTCAAAGATTCAATTCTTTATATATTAAAAATGTCTAGGGACATAACAGGTACCTAGATTGAGGTAATTTCATTCAAAGATTCAATCCTTACTCATTAAAACACTCTTCGTGAAGTCAAAGGGAACTCGAACGAGTTTAACAAAAAACTCTCATTTTTTTCAAAGATTTAATCTTTATACATTAAAATGGTCTAGTGACATAATATATACCTCGATTGAGGTATTTTCATTCAAGGATTCAATCTCTACTCATTAAAACACTCTTCGGGACGTCAATCGGAACTTGAATAAGTTTAACTAAAAACTCTCATTTTCTTTCAATGATTCAATTTTTATACATTATAATAGGCGAGTGGTATAATAGGTACCTTGATTGATGTATTTTCTTTCAAAGATTCAATCTTTACTCATTAAAGCACTCTTCTGGACGTCAAAGGGTACTCTCAAATAAGTTTAACTCAAAACTCTAATTTTCTTTCAAAGATTCAATCTTTATAGATTAAAAAGGTCTAGTGACATAATAGGTACCTTGATTGAGATATTTTTCTTTCAAGGATTAAATCTTTAGGGATTAAAACACTCTTCGCAACTTCATAGGGAACTCGAATAAGTTAAACTCGGAACTCTAATTTTCATTCAAAGATTTAACCTTTATAAGTTAAAAAGGTCTAGTGACATAATAGGTACCTTGATTGACATAATTTCATTCAAAGATTCAACCTTTACTCATAAAATCCCTCTTCGGAATGTCGAAGGGAACTCGAATGAATTTGACTCGAAACTCTCATTTTATTTCAAAGATTCAATCTTTAAACATTAAAAAGATCTAGTGACATAATAGGTACCTTGATTGAGGAAATTTCAATTAAAGATTCAACTTTCACTCATTAAAACACTCTTTGTGACGTCAAAGGGAACTCGAATATGTTTTAACTCAAAACTCTCATTTTCTTTCAAAGATTTAATCTCTGTACATTAAAATGGTCCAGTGACATAATAGGTCTAATGACATAATTGGTACCTTGAATGAGGTAATTTCAATCAAAGATTGAATCTTTACTCGTTAAAACGTTCTTCGTGACGTCAAAGGGAACTTGAATTAGCTTAGCACAAAACTCTCATTTTCTTTCAAAGATTTAATCTTCTTACGTTAAAACGGTCTACTGACATAATATGTACCTTGATTGTTGTATTTTCATTCAAAGATTCATTTTTTACTCTTTAAAACGCTCTTCGGGACGTCAATGGGAACTCGATTAAGTTTAACTCAAATCTCACATTTTCTTTCAAAGATTCAATCTTTATACATTAAAAAGGTGGAGTGACATAAAAGGTACCTTGATTGGGGTATTTTCATACAAAGATTTAATCTTCAGTCATTGAAACACTGTTCGCGACTTCCTAGGGAGCTTGAATAAGTTAAACTCAAAACTCAAATTTTCTTTAAAAGATTCAATCTTTATACATTAAAATGGTCTAGGGACATAATAAGTCCCCAAATTGAGGTAATTCAATTCAAGGACTCAATCTTTACTCATTAAAACACTCTTCGTTACGTCAAAGCGAATTCGAATAAGTTTAAATCAAGACTCTCATTTTCTTTCAAAGATTTAATCTTTATACAATAAAATGGTCTAGTGACATAATAGGCACATCGATTGAGGTATTTTCATTCGAAAAATTTATCTTTAGTCTTTAAAACACTCATCGCGACTTCATAGGGAACTTGAACAAGTTAAACTCAAAGCTCTCATTTTCTTTCAAAGATTCAGTCTTTATACGATTAAAAGGTCTAGTGGCATAGTTAATACCTTGATTGAAGTAATTTCATTCAAAGATTCAATCTTAACTCACTGAAACACTCTTCGTGATCTCAAAGGGAACTCAAATAAGTTTAACTCAAACCTCTCATTTTCTTTTAAAGATTTAATATTTATACATTAAAATGGTCTAGTGACATAATAGGTTCATTGATTGAGGCATTTTCATTCAAAGATTCAATCTTTAGTCATTAAAACACTCTTCGCGACTTTATAGGGGACTCGAATATGTTAAACTCAAAACTCTCATTTTCTTTCAATGACTCAATCTTTATACATTAAAAAGGCCTAGTGACATAATAGGTACCTTGATTGAGGTAATTTCATTCAGAGATTCAATCTTTATTCATTAAAACACACTTGGTGACGTCAAAGCGAACTCGAATATGTTGAACTCAAAACTCTAATTTTCTTTCAAAGATTTAATCTTTATACATTCAAATGGTCTAGTGACATATTGGGCACCTTCATTGACGTAATTTCATTCAAACCTTTAATGTTTATACATTAAAATGGTCTAGTGACATAATAGGTACCTTGATTGGGGTATTCTCGTACAAAGATTCAATCTTTAGTCATTAAAACACTCTTCACGACTTCAGATGGAACTTGAAAAAGTTAAACTCAAAACTCTCATTTGTTTTCAAGGATTCAATCTTTATACATTAAAAGGTCTGATGACGTAATAGTTACCTTGATTGATGTAATCTCATCACAGATTCAGTCTTTACTCTCTAAAACACTCTTTATAACGTCAAAAGAAACTCGAATAGGTTTAACTCAAAACTCCCATTTTCTTTCAAAGATTTAGAAATTGGGTAATACAATGGTTCAGTGACGTAACAAGTACCTTGACTGAGGTACTTTCATTCAAAGATTCAATCTTTTCTCATTAAAGCACTCTTCTGGACGTCAAAGGGAACTCGAACAAGCTTAACTCAAAACTCTCATTTTCTTTCTAAGATTTAATCTTTATAGATTAAAAAGGTATACTGACATAATAGGTACCTTGATTGAGGTATTTTTCTTTCAAAGATTCCACCTTTTGTCATTAAAGCACTCTTCGCAACTCTATAGGGAACTCAAAAAAGTTAATCTCAAAACTCTAATTTTCATTCAAAGATTCAATCTTTATACGTTAAAAAGGACTAGTGACATAATAGGTACCTTGATTGAGATAATTTCTTTCAAAGATTCAATCTTTACTCATGAAAACACTCTTCGGAACGTCGAAGGAAACTCGAATAAGTTTAACTCAAAACTCTCGCTTTTCTTTCAAAGATTCAATCTTGAACCATTAAAGAGGTCCAGTGACATAATAGGTACCTTGATTGAAGTAATTTCATTCAAAGATTCAATCTTTACTCATTAAAACGCTATTCGTGACGTCAAAGCGAACTCGAATAAGATTAACTCAAAACTCTCATTTTCTTTCAAAGATTCAATTCTTTATATATTAAAAATGTCTAGGGACATAACAGGTACCTAGATTGAGGTAATTTCATTCAAAGATTCAATCCTTACTCATTAAAACACTCTTCGTGAAGTCAAAGGGAACTCGAACGAGTTTAACAAAAAACTCTCATTTTTTTCAAAGATTTAATCTTTATACATTAAAATGGTCTAGTGACATAATATATACCTCGATTGAGGTATTTTCATTCAAGGATTCAATCTCTACTCATTAAAACACTCTTCGGGACGTCAATCGGAACTTGAATAAGTTTAACTAAAAACTCTCATTTTCTTTCAATGATTCAATTTTTATACATTATAATAGGCGAGTGGTATAATAGGTACCTTGATTGATGTATTTTCTTTCAAAGATTCAATCTTTACTCATTAAAGCACTCTTCTGGACGTCAAAGGGTACTCTCAAATAAGTTTAACTCAAAACTCTAATTTTCTTTCAAAGATTCAATCTTTATAGATTAAAAAGGTCTAGTGACATAATAGGTACCTTGATTGAGATATTTTTCTTTCAAGGATTAAATCTTTAGGGATTAAAACACTCTTCGCAACTTCATAGGGAACGCGAATAAGTTAAACTCGGAACTCTAATTTTCATTCAAAGATTTAACCTTTATAAGTTAAAAAGGTCTAGTGACATAATAGGTACCTTGATTGACATAATTTCATTCAAAGATTCAACCTTTACTCATAAAATCCCTCTTCGGAATGTCGAAGGGAACTCGAATGAATTTGACTCGAAACTCTCATTTTATTTCAAAGATTCAATCTTTAAACATTAAAAAGATCTAGTGACATAATAGGTACCTTGATTGAGGAAATTTCAATTAAAGATTCAACTTTCACTCATTAAAACACTCTTTGTGACGTCAAAGGGAACTCGAATATGTTTTAACTCAAAACTCTCATTTTCTTTCAAAGATTTAATCTCTGTACATTAAAATGGTCCAGTGACATAATAGGTCTAATGACATAATTGGTACCTTGAATGAGGTAATTTCAATCAAAGATTGAATCTTTACTCGTTAAAACGTTCTTCGTGACGTCAAAGGGAACTTGAATTAGCTTAGCACAAAACTCTCATTTTCTTTCAAAGATTTAATCTTCTTACGTTAAAACGGTCTACTGACATAATATGTACCTTGATTGTTGTATTTTCATTCAAAGATTCATTTTTTACTCTTTAAAACGCTCTTCGGGACGTCAATGGGAACTCGATTAAGTTTAACTCAAATCTCACATTTTCTTTCAAAGATTCAATCTTTATACATTAAAAAGGTGGAGTGACATAAAAGGTACCTTGATTGGGGTATTTTCATACAAAGATTTAATCTTCAGTCATTGAAACACTGTTCGCGACTTCCTAGGGAGCTTGAATAAGTTAAACTCAAAACTCAAATTTTCTTTAAAAGATTCAATCTTTATACATTAAAATGGTCTAGGGACATAATAAGTCCCCAAATTGAGGTAATTCAATTCAAGGACTCAATCTTTACTCATTAAAACACTCTTCGTTACGTCAAAGCGAATTCGAATAAGTTTAAATCAAGACTCTCATTTTCTTTCAAAGATTTAATCTTTATACAATAAAATGGTCTAGTGACATAATAGGCACATCGATTGAGGTATTTTCATTCGAAAAATTTATCTTTAGTCTTTAAAACACTCATCGCGACTTCATAGGGAACTTGAACAAGTTAAACTCAAAGCTCTCATTTTCTTTCAAAGATTCAGTCTTTATACGATTAAAAGGTCTAGTGGCATAGTTAATACCTTGATTGAAGTAATTTCATTCAAAGATTCAATCTTAACTCACTGAAACACTCTTCGTGATCTCAAAGGGAACTCAAATAAGTTTAACTCAAACCTCTCATTTTCTTTTAAAGATTTAATATTTATACATTAAAATGGTCTAGTGACATAATAGGTTCATTGATTGAGGCATTTTCATTCAAAGATTCAATCTTTAGTCATTAAAACACTCTTCGCGACTTTATAGGGGACTCGAATATGTTAAACTCAAAACTCTCATTTTCTTTCAATGACTCAATCTTTATACATTAAAAAGGCCTAGTGACATAATAGGTACCTTGATTGAGGTAATTTCATTCAGAGATTCAATCTTTATTCATTAAAACACACTTGGTGACGTCAAAGCGAACTCGAATATGTTGAACTCAAAACTCTAATTTTCTTTCAAAGATTTAATCTTTATACATTCAAATGGTCTAGTGACATATTGGGCACCTTCATTGACGTAATTTCATTCAAACCTTTAATGTTTATACATTAAAATGGTCTAGTGACATAATAGGTACCTTGATTGGGGTATTCTCGTACAAAGATTCAATCTTTAGTCATTAAAACACTCTTCGCGACTTCAGATGGAACTTGAAAAAGTTAAACTCAAAACTCTCATTTGTTTTCAAGGATTCAATCTTTATACATTAAAAGGTCTGATGACGTAATAGTTACCTTGATTGATGTAATCTCATCACAGATTCAGTCTTTACTCTCTAAAACACTCTTTATAACGTCAAAAGAAACTCGAATAGGTTTAACTCAAAACTCCCATTTTCTTTCAAAGATTTAGAAATTGGGTAATACAATGGTTCAGTGACGTAACAAGTACCTTGACTGAGGTACTTTCATTCAAAGATTCAATCTTTTCTCATTAAAGCACTCTTCTGGACGTCAAAGGGAACTCGAACAAGCTTAACTCAAAACTCTCATTTTCTTTCTAAGATTTAATCTTTATAGATTAAAAAGGTATACTGACATAATAGGTACCTTGATTGAGGTATTTTTCTTTCAAAGATTCCACCTTTTGTCATTAAAGCACTCTTCGCAACTCTATAGGGAACTCGAAAAAGTTAATCTCAAAACTCTAATTTTCATTCAAAGATTCAATCTTTATACGTTAAAAAGGACTAGTGACATAATAGGTACCTTGATTGAGATAATTTCTTTCAAAGATTCAATCTTTACTCATGAAAACACTCTTCGGAACGTCGAAGGAAACTCGAATAAGTTTAACTCAAAACTCTCGCTTTTCTTTCAAAGATTCAATCTTGAACCATTAAAGAGGTCCAGTGACATAATAGGTACCTTGATTGAAGTAATTTCATTCAAAGATTCAATCTTTACTCATTAAAACGCTATTCGTGACGTCAAAGCGAACTCGAATAAGATTAACTCAAAACTCTCATTTTCTTTCAAAGATTCAATTCTTTATATATTAAAAATGTCTAGGGACATAACAGGTACCTAGATTGAGGTAATTTCATTCAAAGATTCAATCCTTACTCATTAAAACACTCTTCGTGAAGTCAAAGGGAACTCGAACGAGTTTAACAAAAAACTCTCATTTTTTTCAAAGATTTAATCTTTATACATTAAAATGGTCTAGTGACATAATATATACCTCGATTGAGGTATTTTCATTCAAGGATTCAATCTCTACTCATTAAAACACTCTTCGGGACGTCAATCGGAACTTGAATAAGTTTAACTAAAAACTCTCATTTTCTTTCAATGATTCAATTTTTATACATTATAATAGGCGAGTGGTATAATAGGTACCTTGATTGATGTATTTTCTTTCAAAGATTCAATCTTTACTCATTAAAGCACTCTTCTGGACGTCAAAGGGTACTCTCAAATAAGTTTAACTCAAAACTCTAATTTTCTTTCAAAGATTCAATCTTTATAGATTAAAAAGGTCTAGTGACATAATAGGTACCTTGATTGAGATATTTTTCTTTCAAGGATTAAATCTTTAGGGATTAAAACACTCTTCGCAACTTCATAGGGAACGCGAATAAGTTAAACTCGGAACTCTAATTTTCATTCAAAGATTTAACCTTTATAAGTTAAAAAGGTCTAGTGACATAATAGGTACCTTGATTGACATAATTTCATTCAAAGATTCAACCTTTACTCATAAAAATCCCTCTTCGGAATGTCGAAGGGAACTCGAATGAATTTGACTCGAAACTCTCATTTTATTTCAAAGATTCAATCTTTAAACATTAAAAAGATCTAGTGACATAATAGGTACCTTGATTGAGAAAATTTCAATTAAAGATTCAACTTTCACTCATTAAAACACTCTTTGTGACGTCAAAGGGAACTCGAATATGTTTTAACTCAAAACTCTCATTTTCTTTCAAAGATTTAATCTCTGTACATTAAAATGGTCCAGTGACATAATAGGTCTAATGACATAATTGGTACCTTGAATGAGGTAATTTCAATCAAAGATTGAATCTTTACTCGTTAAAACGTTCTTCGTGACGTCAAAGGGAACTTGAATTAGCTTAGCACAAAACTCTCATTTTCTTTCAAAGATTTAATCTTCTTACGTTAAAACGGTCTACTGACATAATATGTACCTTGATTGTTGTATTTTCATTCAAAGATTCATTTTTTACTCTTTAAAACGCTCTTCGGGACGTCAATGGGAACTCGATTAAGTTTAACTCAAATCTCACATTTTCTTTCAAAGATTCAATCTTTATACATTAAAAAGGTGGAGTGACATAAAAGGTACCTTGATTGGGGTATTTTCATACAAAGATTTAATCTTCAGTCATTGAAACACTGTTCGCGACTTCCTAGGGAGCTTGAATAAGTTAAACTCAAAACTCAAATTTTCTTTAAAAGATTCAATCTTTATACATTAAAATGGTCTAGGGACATAATAAGTCCCCAAATTGAGGTAATTCAATTCAAGGACTCAATCTTTACTCATTAAAACACTCTTCGTTACGTCAAAGCGAATTCGAATAAGTTTAAATCAAGACTCTCATTTTCTTTCAAAGATTTAATCTTTATACAATAAAATGGTCTAGTGACATAATAGGCACATCGATTGAGGTATTTTCATTCGAAAAATTTATCTTTAGTCTTTAAAACACTCATCGCGACTTCATAGGGAACTTGAACAAGTTAAACTCAAAGCTCTCATTTTCTTTCAAAGATTCAGTCTTTATACGATTAAAAGGTCTAGTGGCATAGTTAATACCTTGATTGAAGTAATTTCATTCAAAGATTCAATCTTAACTCACTGAAACACTCTTCGTGATCTCAAAGGGAACTCAAATAAGTTTAACTCAAACCTCTCATTTTCTTTTAAAGATTTAATATTTATACATTAAAATGGTCTAGTGACATAATAGGTTCATTGATTGAGGCATTTTCATTCAAAGATTCAATCTTTAGTCATTAAAACACTCTTCGCGACTTTATAGGGGACTCGAATATGTTAAACTCAAAACTCTCATTTTCTTTCAATGACTCAATCTTTATACATTAAAAAGGCCTAGTGACATAATAGGTACCTTGATTGAGGTAATTTCATTCAGAGATTCAATCTTTATTCATTAAAACACACTTGGTGACGTCAAAGCGAACTCGAATATGTTGAACTCAAAACTCTAATTTTCTTTCAAAGATTTAATCTTTATACATTCAAATGGTCTAGTGACATATTGGGCACCTTCATTGACGTAATTTCATTCAAACCTTTAATGTTTATACATTAAAATGGTCTAGTGACATAATAGGTACCTTGATTGGGGTATTCTCGTACAAAGATTCAATCTTTAGTCATTAAAACACTCTTCGCGACTTCAGATGGAACTTGAAAAAGTTAAACTCAAAACTCTCATTTGTTTTCAAGGATTCAATCTTTATACATTAAAAGGTCTGATGACGTAATAGTTACCTTGATTGATGTAATCTCATCACAGATTCAGTCTTTACTCTCTAAAACACTCTTTATAACGTCAAAAGAAACTCGAATAGGTTTAACTCAAAACTCCCATTTTCTTTCAAAGATTTAGAAATTGGGTAATACAATGGTTCAGTGACGTAACAAGTACCTTGACTGAGGTACTTTCATTCAAAGATTCAATCTTTTCTCATTAAAGCACTCTTCTGGACGTCAAAGGGAACTCGAACAAGCTTAACTCAAAACTCTCATTTTCTTTCTAAGATTTAATCTTTATAGATTAAAAAGGTATACTGACATAATAGGTACCTTGATTGAGGTATTTTTCTTTCAAAGATTCCACCTTTTGTCATTAAAGCACTCTTCGCAACTCTATAGGGAACTCGAAAAAGTTAATCTCAAAACTCTAATTTTCATTCAAAGATTCAATCTTTATACGTTAAAAAGGACTAGTGACATAATAGGTACCTTGATTGAGATAATTTCTTTCAAAGATTCAATCTTTACTCATGAAAACACTCTTCGGAACGTCGAAGGAAACTCGAATAAGTTTAACTCAAAACTCTCGCTTTTCTTTCAAAGATTCAATCTTGAACCATTAAAGAGGTCCAGTGACATAATAGGTACCTTGATTGAAGTAATTTCATTCAAAGATTCAATCTTTACTCATTAAAACGCTATTCGTGACGTCAAAGCGAACTCGAATAAGATTAACTCAAAACTCTCATTTTCTTTCAAAGATTCAATTCTTTATATATTAAAAATGTCTAGGGACATAACAGGTACCTAGATTGAGGTAATTTCATTCAAAGATTCAATCCTTACTCATTAAAACACTCTTCGTGAAGTCAAAGGGAACTCGAACGAGTTTAACAAAAAACTCTCATTTTTTTCAAAGATTTAATCTTTATACATTAAAATGGTCTAGTGACATAATATATACCTCGATTGAGGTATTTTCATTCAAGGATTCAATCTCTACTCATTAAAACACTCTTCGGGACGTCAATCGGAACTTGAATAAGTTTAACTAAAAACTCTCATTTTCTTTCAATGATTCAATTTTTATACATTATAATAGGCGAGTGGTATAATAGGTACCTTGATTGATGTATTTTCTTTCAAAGATTCAATCTTTACTCATTAAAGCACTCTTCTGGACGTCAAAGGGTACTCTCAAATAAGTTTAACTCAAAACTCTAATTTTCTTTCAAAGATTCAATCTTTATAGATTAAAAAGGTCTAGTGACATAATAGGTACCTTGATTGAGATATTTTTCTTTCAAGGATTAAATCTTTAGGGATTAAAACACTCTTCGCAACTTCATAGGGAACTCGAATAAGTTAAACTCGGAACTCTAATTTTCATTCAAAGATTTAACCTTTATAAGTTAAAAAGGTCTAGTGACATAATAGGTACCTTGATTGACATAATTTCATTCAAAGATTCAACCTTTACTCATAAAATCCCTCTTCGGAATGTCGAAGGGAACTCGAATGAATTTGACTCGAAACTCTCATTTTATTTCAAAGATTCAATCTTTAAACATTAAAAAGATCTAGTGACATAATAGGTACCTTGATTGAGGAAATTTCAATTAAAGATTCAACTTTCACTCATTAAAACACTCTTTGTGACGTCAAAGGGAACTCGAATATGTTTTAACTCAAAACTCTCATTTTCTTTCAAAGATTTAATCTCTGTACATTAAAATGGTCCAGTGACATAATAGGTCTAATGACATAATTGGTACCTTGAATGAGGTAATTTCAATCAAAGATTGAATCTTTACTCGTTAAAACGTTCTTCGTGACGTCAAAGGGAACTTGAATTAGCTTAGCACAAAACTCTCATTTTCTTTCAAAGATTTAATCTTCTTACGTTAAAACGGTCTACTGACATAATATGTACCTTGATTGTTGTATTTTCATTCAAAGATTCATTTTTTACTCTTTAAAACGCTCTTCGGGACGTCAATGGGAACTCGATTAAGTTTAACTCAAATCTCACATTTTCTTTCAAAGATTCAATCTTTATACATTAAAAAGGTGGAGTGACATAAAAGGTACCTTGATTGGGGTATTTTCATACAAAGATTTAATCTTCAGTCATTGAAACACTGTTCGCGACTTCCTAGGGAGCTTGAATAAGTTAAACTCAAAACTCAAATTTTCTTTAAAAGATTCAATCTTTATACATTAAAATGGTCTAGGGACATAATAAGTCCCCAAATTGAGGTAATTCAATTCAAGGACTCAATCTTTACTCATTAAAACACTCTTCGTTACGTCAAAGCGAATTCGAATAAGTTTAAATCAAGACTCTCATTTTCTTTCAAAGATTTAATCTTTATACAATAAAATGGTCTAGTGACATAATAGGCACATCGATTGAGGTATTTTCATTCGAAAAATTTATCTTTAGTCTTTAAAACACTCATCGCGACTTCATAGGGAACTTGAACAAGTTAAACTCAAAGCTCTCATTTTCTTTCAAAGATTCAGTCTTTATACGATTAAAAGGTCTAGTGGCATAGTTAATACCTTGATTGAAGTAATTTCATTCAAAGATTCAATCTTAACTCACTGAAACACTCTTCGTGATCTCAAAGGGAACTCAAATAAGTTTAACTCAAACCTCTCATTTTCTTTTAAAGATTTAATATTTATACATTAAAATGGTCTAGTGACATAATAGGTTCATTGATTGAGGCATTTTCATTCAAAGATTCAATCTTTAGTCATTAAAACACTCTTCGCGACTTTATAGGGGACTCGAATATGTTAAACTCAAAACTCTCATTTTCTTTCAATGACTCAATCTTTATACATTAAAAAGGCCTAGTGACATAATAGGTACCTTGATTGAGGTAATTTCATTCAGAGATTCAATCTTTATTCATTAAAACACACTTGGTGACGTCAAAGCGAACTCGAATATGTTGAACTCAAAACTCTAATTTTCTTTCAAAGATTTAATCTTTATACATTCAAATGGTCTAGTGACATATTGGGCACCTTCATTGACGTAATTTCATTCAAACCTTTAATGTTTATACATTAAAATGGTCTAGTGACATAATAGGTACCTTGATTGGGGTATTCTCGTACAAAGATTCAATCTTTAGTCATTAAAACACTCTTCGCGACTTCAGATGGAACTTGAAAAAGTTAAACTCAAAACTCTCATTTGTTTTCAAGGATTCAATCTTTATACATTAAAAGGTCTGATGACGTAATAGTTACCTTGATTGATGTAATCTCATCACAGATTCAGTCTTTACTCTCTAAAACACTCTTTATAACGTCAAAAGAAACTCGAATAGGTTTAACTCAAAACTCCCATTTTCTTTCAAAGATTTAGAAATTGGGTAATACAATGGTTCAGTGACGTAACAAGTACCTTGACTGAGGTACTTTCATTCAAAGATTCAATCTTTTCTCATTAAAGCACTCTTCTGGACGTCAAAGGGAACTCGAACAAGCTTAACTTAAAACTCTCATTTTCTTTCTAAGATTTAATCTTTATAGATTAAAAAGGTATACTGACATAATAGGTACCTTGATTGAGGTATTTTTCTTTCAAAGATTCCACCTTTTGTCATTAAAGCACTCTTCGCAACTCTATAGGGAACTCGAAAAAGTTAATCTCAAAACTCTAATTTTCATTCAAAGATTCAATCTTTATACGTTAAAAAGGACTAGTGACATAATAGGTACCTTGATTGAGATAATTTCTTTCAAAGATTCAATCTTTACTCATGAAAACACTCTTCGGAACGTCGAAGGAAACTCGAATAAGTTTAACTCAAAACTCTCGCTTTTCTTTCAAAGATTCAATCTTGAACCATTAAAGAGGTCCAGTGACATAATAGGTACCTTGATTGAAGTAATTTCATTCAAAGATTCAATCTTTACTCATTAAAACGCTATTCGTGACGTCAAAGCGAACTCGAATAAGATTAACTCAAAACTCTCATTTTCTTTCAAAGATTCAATTCTTTATATATTAAAAATGTCTAGGGACATAACAGGTACCTAGATTGAGGTAATTTCATTCAAAGATTCAATCCTTACTCATTAAAACACTCTTCGTGAAGTCAAAGGGAACTCGAACGAGTTTAACAAAAAACTCTCATTTTTTTCAAAGATTTAATCTTTATACATTAAAATGGTCTAGTGACATAATATATACCTCGATTGAGGTATTTTCATTCAAGGATTCAATCTCTACTCATTAAAACACTCTTCGGGACGTCAATCGGAACTTGAATAAGTTTAACTAAAAACTCTCATTTTCTTTCAATGATTCAATTTTTATACATTATAATAGGCGAGTGGTATAATAGGTACCTTGATTGATGTATTTTCTTTCAAAGATTCAATCTTTACTCATTAAAGCACTCTTCTGGACGTCAAAGGGTACTCTCAAATAAGTTTAACTCCAAACTCTAATTTTCTTTCAAAGATTCAATCTTTATAGATTAAAAAGGTCTAGTGACATAATAGGTACCTTGATTGAGATATTTTTCTTTCAAGGATTAAATCTTTAGGGATTAAAACACTCTTCGCAACTTCATAGGGAACTCGAATAAGTTAAACTCGGAACTCTAATTTTCATTCAAAGATTTAACCTTTATAAGTTAAAAAGGTCTAGTGACATAATAGGTACCTTGATTGACATAATTTCATTCAAAGATTCAACCTTTACTCATAAAATCCCTCTTCGGAATGTCGAAGGGAACTCGAATGAATTTGACTCGAAACTCTCATTTTATTTCAAAGATTCAATCTTTAAACATTAAAAAGATCTAGTGACATAATAGGTACCTTGATTGAGGAAATTTCAATTAAAGATTCAACTTTCACTCATTAAAACACTCTTTGTGACGTCAAAGGGAACTCGAATATGTTTTAACTCAAAACTCTCATTTTCTTTCAAAGATTTAATCTCTGTACATTAAAATGGTCCAGTGACATAATAGGTCTAATGACATAATTGGTACCTTGAATGAGGTAATTTCAATCAAAGATTGAATCTTTACTCGTTAAAACGTTCTTCGTGACGTCAAAGGGAACTTGAATTAGCTTAGCACAAAACTCTCATTTTCTTTCAAAGATTTAATCTTCTTACGTTAAAACGGTCTACTGACATAATATGTACCTTGATTGTTGTATTTTCATTCAAAGATTCATTTTTTACTCTTTAAAACGCTCTTCGGGACGTCAATGGGAACTCGATTAAGTTTAACTCAAATCTCACATTTTCTTTCAAAGATTCAATCTTTATACATTAAAAAGGTGGAGTGACATAAAAGGTACCTTGATTGGGGTATTTTCATACAAAGATTTAATCTTCAGTCATTGAAACACTGTTCGCGACTTCCTAGGGAGCTTGAATAAGTTAAACTCAAAACTCAAATTTTCTTTAAAAGATTCAATCTTTATACATTAAAATGGTCTAGGGACATAATAAGTCCCCAAATTGAGGTAATTCAATTCAAGGACTCAATCTTTACTCATTAAAACACTCTTCGTTACGTCAAAGCGAATTCGAATAAGTTTAAATCAAGACTCTCATTTTCTTTCAAAGATTTAATCTTTATACAATAAAATGGTCTAGTGACATAATAGGCACATCGATTGAGGTATTTTCATTCGAAAAATTTATCTTTAGTCTTTAAAACACTCATCGCGACTTCATAGGGAACTTGAACAAGTTAAACTCAAAGCTCTCATTTTCTTTCAAAGATTCAGTCTTTATACGATTAAAAGGTCTAGTGGCATAGTTAATACCTTGATTGAAGTAATTTCATTCAAAGATTCAATCTTAACTCACTGAAACACTCTTCGTGATCTCAAAGGGAACTCAAATAAGTTTAACTCAAACCTCTCATTTTCTTTTAAAGATTTAATATTTATACATTAAAATGGTCTAGTGACATAATAGGTTCATTGATTGAGGCATTTTCATTCAAAGATTCAATCTTTAGTCATTAAAACACTCTTCGCGACTTTATAGGGGACTCGAATATGTTAAACTCAAAACTCTCATTTTCTTTCAATGACTCAATCTTTATACATTAAAAAGGCCTAGTGACATAATAGGTACCTTGATTGAGGTAATTTCATTCAGAGATTCAATCTTTATTCATTAAAACACACTTGGTGACGTCAAAGCGAACTCGAATATGTTGAACTCAAAACTCTAATTTTCTTTCAAAGATTTAATCTTTATACATTCAAATGGTCTAGTGACATATTGGGCACCTTCATTGACGTAATTTCATTCAAACCTTTAATGTTTATACATTAAAATGGTCTAGTGACATAATAGGTACCTTGATTGGGGTATTCTCGTACAAAGATTCAATCTTTAGTCATTAAAACACTCTTCGCGACTTCAGATGGAACTTGAAAAAGTTAAACTCAAAACTCTCATTTGTTTTCAAGGATTCAATCTTTATACATTAAAAGGTCTGATGACGTAATAGTTACCTTGATTGATGTAATCTCATCACAGATTCAGTCTTTACTCTCTAAAACACTCTTTATAACGTCAAAAGAAACTCGAATAGGTTTAACTCAAAACTCCCATTTTCTTTCAAAGATTTAGAAATTGGGTAATACAATGGTTCAGTGACGTAACAAGTACCTTGACTGAGGTACTTTCATTCAAAGATTCAATCTTTTCTCATTAAAGCACTCTTCTGGACGTCAAAGGGAACTCGAACAAGCTTAACTCAAAACTCTCATTTTCTTTCTAAGATTTAATCTTTATAGATTAAAAAGGTATACTGACATAATAGGTACCTTGATTGAGGTATTTTTCTTTCAAAGATTCCACCTTTTGTCATTAAAGCACTCTTCGCAACTCTATAGGGAACTCGAAAAAGTTAATCTCAAAACTCTAATTTTCATTCAAAGATTCAATCTTTATACGTTAAAAAGGACTAGTGACATAATAGGTACCTTGATTGAGATAATTTCTTTCAAAGATTCAATCTTTACTCATGAAAACACTCTTCGGAACGTCGAAGGAAACTCGAATAAGTTTAACTCAAAACTCTCGCTTTTCTTTCAAAGATTCAATCTTGAACCATTAAAGAGGTCCAGTGACATAATAGGTACCTTGATTGAAGTAATTTCATTCAAAGATTCAATCTTTACTCATTAAAACGCTATTCGTGACGTCAAAGCTAACTCGAATAAGATTAACTCAAAACTCTCATTTTCTTTCAAAGATTCAATTCTTTATATATTAAAAATGTCTAGGGACATAACAGGTACCTAGATTGAGGTAATTTCATTCAAAGATTCAATCCTTACTCATTAAAACACTCTTCGTGAAGTCAAAGGGAACTCGAACGAGTTTAACAAAAAACTCTCATTTTTTTCAAAGATTTAATCTTTATACATTAAAATGGTCTAGTGACATAATATATACCTCGATTGAGGTATTTTCATTCAAGGATTCAATCTCTACTCATTAAAACACTCTTCGGGACGTCAATCGGAACTTGAATAAGTTTAACTAAAAACTCTCATTTTCTTTCAATGATTCAATTTTTATACATTATAATAGGCGAGTGGTATAATAGGTACCTTGATTGATGTATTTTCTTTCAAAGATTCAATCTTTACTCATTAAAGCACTCTTCTGGACGTCAAAGGGTACTCTCAAATAAGTTTAACTCAAAACTCTAATTTTCTTTCAAAGATTCAATCTTTATAGATTAAAAAGGTCTAGTGACATAATAGGTACCTTGATTGAGATATTTTTCTTTCAAGGATTAAATCTTTAGGGATTAAAACACTCTTCGCAACTTCATAGGGAACTCGAATAAGTTAAACTCGGAACTCTAATTTTCATTCAAAGATTTAACCTTTATAAGTTAAAAAGGTCTAGTGACATAATAGGTACCTTGATTGACATAATTTCATTCAAAGATTCAACCTTTACTCATAAAATCCCTCTTCGGAATGTCGAAGGGAACTCGAATGAATTTGACTCGAAACTCTCATTTTATTTCAAAGATTCAATCTTTAAACATTAAAAAGATCTAGTGACATAATAGGTACCTTGATTGAGGAAATTTCAATTAAAGATTCAACTTTCACTCATTAAAACACTCTTTGTGACGTCAAAGGGAACTCGAATATGTTTTAACTCAAAACTCTCATTTTCTTTCAAAGATTTAATCTCTGTACATTAAAATGGTCCAGTGACATAATAGGTCTAATGACATAATTGGTACCTTGAATGAGGTAATTTCAATCAAAGATTGAATCTTTACTCGTTAAAACGTTCTTCGTGACGTCAAAGGGAACTTGAATTAGCTTAGCACAAAACTCTCATTTTCTTTCAAAGATTTAATCTTCTTACGTTAAAACGGTCTACTGACATAATATGTACCTTGATTGTTGTATTTTCATTCAAAGATTCATTTTTTACTCTTTAAAACGCTCTTCGGGACGTCAATGGGAACTCGATTAAGTTTAACTCAAATCTCACATTTTCTTTCAAAGATTCAATCTTTATACATTAAAAAGGTGGAGTGACATAAAAGGTACCTTGATTGGGGTATTTTCATACAAAGATTTAATCTTCAGTCATTGAAACACTGTTCGCGACTTCCTAGGGAGCTTGAATAAGTTAAACTCAAAACTCAAATTTTCTTTAAAAGATTCAATCTTTATACATTAAAATGGTCTAGGGACATAATAAGTCCCCAAATTGAGGTAATTCAATTCAAGGACTCAATCTTTACTCATTAAAACACTCTTCGTTACGTCAAAGCGAATTCGAATAAGTTTAAATCAAGACTCTCATTTTCTTTCAAAGATTTAATCTTTATACAATAAAATGGTCTAGTGACATAATAGGCACATCGATTGAGGTATTTTCATTCGAAAAATTTATCTTTAGTCTTTAAAACACTCATCGCGACTTCATAGGGAACTTGAACAAGTTAAACTCAAAGCTCTCATTTTCTTTCAAAGATTCAGTCTTTATACGATTAAAAGGTCTAGTGGCATAGTTAATACCTTGATTGAAGTAATTTCATTCAAAGATTCAATCTTAACTCACTGAAACACTCTTCGTGATCTCAAAGGGAACTCAAATAAGTTTAACTCAAACCTCTCATTTTCTTTTAAAGATTTAATATTTATACATTAAAATGGTCTAGTGACATAATAGGTTCATTGATTGAGGCATTTTCATTCAAAGATTCAATCTTTAGTCATTAAAACACTCTTCGCGACTTTATAGGGGACTCGAATATGTTAAACTCAAAACTCTCATTTTCTTTCAATGACTCAATCTTTATACATTAAAAAGGCCTAGTGACATAATAGGTACCTTGATTGAGGTAATTTCATTCAGAGATTCAATCTTTATTCATTAAAACACACTTGGTGACGTCAAAGCGAACTCGAATATGTTGAACTCAAAACTCTAATTTTCTTTCAAAGATTTAATCTTTATACATTCAAATGGTCTAGTGACATATTGGGCACCTTCATTGACGTAATTTCATTCAAACCTTTAATGTTTATACATTAAAATGGTCTAGTGACATAATAGGTACCTTGATTGGGGTATTCTCGTACAAAGATTCAATCTTTAGTCATTAAAACACTCTTCGCGACTTCAGATGGAACTTGAAAAAGTTAAACTCAAAACTCTCATTTGTTTTCAAGGATTCAATCTTTATACATTAAAAGGTCTGATGACGTAATAGTTACCTTGATTGATGTAATCTCATCACAGATTCAGTCTTTACTCTCTAAAACACTCTTTATAACGTCAAAAGAAACTCGAATAGGTTTAACTCAAAACTCCCATTTTCTTTCAAAGATTTAGAAATTGGGTAATACAATGGTTCAGTGACGTAACAAGTACCTTGACTGAGGTACTTTCATTCAAAGATTCAATCTTTTCTCATTAAAGCACTCTTCTGGACGTCAAAGGGAACTCGAACAAGCTTAACTTAAAACACTCATTTTCTTTCTAAGATTTAATCTTTATAGATTAAAAAGGTATACTGACATAATAGGTACCTTGATTGAGGTATTTTTCTTTCAAAGATTCCACCTTTTGTCATTAAAGCACTCTTCGCAACTCTATAGGGAACTCGAAAAAGTTAATCTCAAAACTCTAATTTTCATTCAAAGATTCAATCTTTATACGTTAAAAAGGACTAGTGACATAATAGGTACCTTGATTGAGATAATTTCTTTCAAAGATTCAATCTTTACTCATGAAAACACTCTTCGGAACGTCGAAGGAAACTCGAATAAGTTTAACTCAAAACTCTCGCTTTTCTTTCAAAGATTCAATCTTGAACCATTAAAGAGGTCCAGTGACATAATAGGTACCTTGATTGAAGTAATTTCATTCAAAGATTCAATCTTTACTCATTAAAACGCTATTCGTGACGTCAAAGCGAACTCGAATAAGATTAACTCAAAACTCTCATTTTCTTTCAAAGATTCAATTCTTTATATATTAAAAATGTCTAGGGACATAACAGGTACCTAGATTGAGGTAATTTCATTCAAAGATTCAATCCTTACTCATTAAAACACTCTTCGTGAAGTCAAAGGGAACTCGAACGAGTTTAACAAAAAACTCTCATTTTTTTCAAAGATTTAATCTTTATACATTAAAATGGTCTAGTGACATAATATATACCTCGATTGAGGTATTTTCATTCAAGGATTCAATCTCTACTCATTAAAACACTCTTCGGGACGTCAATCGGAACTTGAATAAGTTTAACTAAAAACTCTCATTTTCTTTCAATGATTCAATTTTTATACATTATAATAGGCGAGTGGTATAATAGGTACCTTGATTGATGTATTTTCTTTCAAAGATTCAATCTTTACTCATTAAAGCACTCTTCTGGACGTCAAAGGGTACTCTCAAATAAGTTTAACTCCAAACTCTAATTTTCTTTCAAAGATTCAATCTTTATAGATTAAAAAGGTCTAGTGACATAATAGGTACCTTGATTGAGATATTTTTCTTTCAAGGATTAAATCTTTAGGGATTAAAACACTCTTCGCAACTTCATAGGGAACTCGAATAAGTTAAACTCGGAACTCTAATTTTCATTCAAAGATTTAACCTTTATAAGTTAAAAAGGTCTAGTGACATAATAGGTACCTTGATTGACATAATTTCATTCAAAGATTCAACCTTTACTCATAAAATCCCTCTTCGGAATGTCGAAGGGAACTCGAATGAATTTGACTCGAAACTCTCATTTTATTTCAAAGATTCAATCTTTAAACATTAAAAAGATCTAGTGACATAATAGGTACCTTGATTGAGGAAATTTCAATTAAAGATTCAACTTTCACTCATTAAAACACTCTTTGTGACGTCAAAGGGAACTCGAATATGTTTTAACTCAAAACTCTCATTTTCTTTCAAAGATTTAATCTCTGTACATTAAAATGGTCCAGTGACATAATAGGTCTAATGACATAATTGGTACCTTGAATGAGGTAATTTCAATCAAAGATTGAATCTTTACTCGTTAAAACGTTCTTCGTGACGTCAAAGGGAACTTGAATTAGCTTAGCACAAAACTCTCATTTTCTTTCAAAGATTTAATCTTCTTACGTTAAAACGGTCTACTGACATAATATGTACCTTGATTGTTGTATTTTCATTCAAAGATTCATTTTTTACTCTTTAAAACGCTCTTCGGGACGTCAATGGGAACTCGATTAAGTTTAACTCAAATCTCACATTTTCTTTCAAAGATTCAATCTTTATACATTAAAAAGGTGGAGTGACATAAAAGGTACCTTGATTGGGGTATTTTCATACAAAGATTTAATCTTCAGTCATTGAAACACTGTTCGCGACTTCCTAGGGAGCTTGAATAAGTTAAACTCAAAACTCAAATTTTCTTTAAAAGATTCAATCTTTATACATTAAAATGGTCTAGGGACATAATAAGTCCCCAAATTGAGGTAATTCAATTCAAGGACTCAATCTTTACTCATTAAAACACTCTTCGTTACGTCAAAGCGAATTCGAATAAGTTTAAATCAAGACTCTCATTTTCTTTCAAAGATTTAATCTTTATACAATAAAATGGTCTAGTGACATAATAGGCACATCGATTGAGGTATTTTCATTCGAAAAATTTATCTTTAGTCTTTAAAACACTCATCGCGACTTCATAGGGAACTTGAACAAGTTAAACTCAAAGCTCTCATTTTCTTTCAAAGATTCAGTCTTTATACGATTAAAAGGTCTAGTGGCATAGTTAATACCTTGATTGAAGTAATTTCATTCAAAGATTCAATCTTAACTCACTGAAACACTCTTCGTGATCTCAAAGGGAACTCAAATAAGTTTAACTCAAACCTCTCATTTTCTTTTAAAGATTTAATATTTATACATTAAAATGGTCTAGTGACATAATAGGTTCATTGATTGAGGCATTTTCATTCAAAGATTCAATCTTTAGTCATTAAAACACTCTTCGCGACTTTATAGGGGACTCGAATATGTTAAACTCAAAACTCTCATTTTCTTTCAATGACTCAATCTTTATACATTAAAAAGGCCTAGTGACATAATAGGTACCTTGATTGAGGTAATTTCATTCAGAGATTCAATCTTTATTCATTAAAACACACTTGGTGACGTCAAAGCGAACTCGAATATGTTGAACTCAAAACTCTAATTTTCTTTCAAAGATTTAATCTTTATACATTCAAATGGTCTAGTGACATATTGGGCACCTTCATTGACGTAATTTCATTCAAACCTTTAATGTTTATACATTAAAATGGTCTAGTGACATAATAGGTACCTTGATTGGGGTATTCTCGTACAAAGATTCAATCTTTAGTCATTAAAACACTCTTCGCGACTTCAGATGGAACTTGAAAAAGTTAAACTCAAAACTCTCATTTGTTTTCAAGGATTCAATCTTTATACATTAAAAGGTCTGATGACGTAATAGTTACCTTGATTGATGTAATCTCATCACTGATTCAGTCTTTACTCTCTAAAACACTCTTTATAACGTCAAAAGAAACTCGAATAGGTTTAACTCAAAACTCCCATTTTCTTTCAAAGATTTAGAAATTGGGTAATACAATGGTTCAGTGACGTAACAAGTACCTTGACTGAGGTACTTTCATTCAAAGATTCAATCTTTTCTCATTAAAGCACTCTTCTGGACGTCAAAGGGAACTCGAACAAGCTTAACTCAAAACTCTCATTTTCTTTCTAAGATTTAATCTTTATAGATTAAAAAGGTATACTGACATAATAGGTACCTTGATTGAGGTATTTTTCTTTCAAAGATTCCACCTTTTGTCATTAAAGCACTCTTCGCAACTCTATAGGGAACTCGAAAAAGTTAATCTCAAAACTCTAATTTTCATTCAAAGATTCAATCTTTATACGTTAAAAAGGACTAGTGACATAATAGGTACCTTGATTGAGATAATTTCTTTCAAAGATTCAATCTTTACTCATGAAAACACTCTTCGGAACGTCGAAGGAAACTCGAATAAGTTTAACTCAAAACTCTCGCTTTTCTTTCAAAGATTCAATCTTGAACCATTAAAGAGGTCCAGTGACATAATAGGTACCTTGATTGAAGTAATTTCATTCAAAGATTCAATCTTTACTCATTAAAACGCTATTCGTGACGTCAAAGCGAACTCGAATAAGATTAACTCAAAACTCTCATTTTCTTTCAAAGATTCAATTCTTTATATATTAAAAATGTCTAGGGACATAACAGGTACCTAGATTGAGGTAATTTCATTCAAAGATTCAATCCTTACTCATTAAAACACTCTTCGTGAAGTCAAAGGGAACTCGAACGAGTTTAACAAAAAACTCTCATTTTTTTCAAAGATTTAATCTTTATACATTAAAATGGTCTAGTGACATAATATATACCTCGATTGAGGTATTTTCATTCAAGGATTCAATCTCTACTCATTAAAACACTCTTCGGGACGTCAATCGGAACTTGAATAAGTTTAACTAAAAACTCTCATTTTCTTTCAATGATTCAATTTTTATACATTATAATAGGCGAGTGGTATAATAGGTACCTTGATTGATGTATTTTCTTTCAAAGATTCAATCTTTACTCATTAAAGCACTCTTCTGGACGTCAAAGGGTACTCTCAAATAAGTTTAACTCCAAACTCTAATTTTCTTTCAAAGATTCAATCTTTATAGATTAAAAAGGTCTAGTGACATAATAGGTACCTTGATTGAGATATTTTTCTTTCAAGGATTAAATCTTTAGGGATTAAAACACTCTTCGCAACTTCATAGGGAACGCGAATAAGTTAAACTCGGAACTCTAATTTTCATTCAAAGATTTAACCTTTATAAGTTAAAAAGGTCTAGTGACATAATAGGTACCTTGATTGACATAATTTCATTCAAAGATTCAACCTTTACTCATAAAAATCCCTCTTCGGAATGTCGAAGGGAACTCGAATGAATTTGACTCGAAACTCTCATTTTATTTCAAAGATTCAATCTTTAAACATTAAAAAGATCTAGTGACATAATAGGTACCTTGATTGAGGAAATTTCAATTAAAGATTCAACTTTCACTCATTAAAACACTCTTTGTGACGTCAAAGGGAACTCGAATATGTTTTAACTCAAAACTCTCATTTTCTTTCAAAGATTTAATCTCTGTACATTAAAATGGTCCAGTGACATAATAGGTCTAATGACATAATTGGTACCTTGAATGAGGTAATTTCAATCAAAGATTGAATCTTTACTCGTTAAAACGTTCTTCGTGACGTCAAAGGGAACTTGAATTAGCTTAGCACAAAACTCTCATTTTCTTTCAAAGATTTAATCTTCTTACGTTAAAACGGTCTACTGACATAATATGTACCTTGATTGTTGTATTTTCATTCAAAGATTCATTTTTTACTCTTTAAAACGCTCTTCGGGACGTCAATGGGAACTCGATTAAGTTTAACTCAAATCTCACATTTTCTTTCAAAGATTCAATCTTTATACATTAAAAAGGTGGAGTGACATAAAAGGTACCTTGATTGGGGTATTTTCATACAAAGATTTAATCTTCAGTCATTGAAACACTGTTCGCGACTTCCTAGGGAGCTTGAATAAGTTAAACTCAAAACTCAAATTTTCTTTAAATGATTCAATCTTTATACATTAAAATGGTCTAGGGACATAATAAGTCCCCAAATTGAGGTAATTCAATTCAAGGACTCAATCTTTACTCATTAAAACACTCTTCGTTACGTCAAAGCGAATTCGAATAAGTTTAAATCAAGACTCTCATTTTCTTTCAAAGATTTAATCTTTATACAATAAAATGGTCTAGTGACATAATAGGCACATCGATTGAGGTATTTTCATTCGAAAAATTTATCTTTAGTCTTTAAAACACTCATCGCGACTTCATAGGGAACTTGAACAAGTTAAACTCAAAGCTCTCATTTTCTTTCAAAGATTCAGTCTTTATACGATTAAAAGGTCTAGTGGCATAGTTAATACCTTGATTGAAGTAATTTCATTCAAAGATTCAATCTTAACTCACTGAAACACTCTTCGTGATCTCAAAGGGAACTCAAATAAGTTTAACTCAAACCTCTCATTTTCTTTTAAAGATTTAATATTTATACATTAAAATGGTCTAGTGACATAATAGGTTCATTGATTGAGGCATTTTCATTCAAAGATTCAATCTTTAGTCATTAAAACACTCTTCGCGACTTTATAGGGGACTCGAATATGTTAAACTCAAAACTCTCATTTTCTTTCAATGACTCAATCTTTATACATTAAAAAGGCCTAGTGACATAATAGGTACCTTGATTGAGGTAATTTCATTCAGAGATTCAATCTTTATTCATTAAAACACACTTGGTGACGTCAAAGCGAACTCGAATATGTTGAACTCAAAACTCTAATTTTCTTTCAAAGATTTAATCTTTATACATTCAAATGGTCTAGTGACATATTGGGCACCTTCATTGACGTAATTTCATTCAAACCTTTAATGTTTATACATTAAAATGGTCTAGTGACATAATAGGTACCTTGATTGGGGTATTCTCGTACAAAGATTCAATCTTTAGTCATTAAAACACTCTTCGCGACTTCAGATGGAACTTGAAAAAGTTAAACTCAAAACTCTCATTTGTTTTCAAGGATTCAATCTTTATACATTAAAAGGTCTGATGACGTAATAGTTACCTTGATTGATGTAATCTCATCACAGATTCAGTCTTTACTCTCTAAAACACTCTTTATAACGTCAAAAGAAACTCGAATAGGTTTAACTCAAAACTCCCATTTTCTTTCAAAGATTTAGAAATTGGGTAATACAATGGTTCAGTGACGTAACAAGTACCTTGACTGAGGTACTTTCATTCAAAGATTCAATCTTTTCTCATTAAAGCACTCTTCTGGACGTCAAAGGGAACTCGAACAAGCTTAACTCAAAACTCTCATTTTCTTTCTAAGATTTAATCTTTATAGATTAAAAAGGTATACTGACATAATAGGTACCTTGATTGAGGTATTTTTCTTTCAAAGATTCCACCTTTTGTCATTAAAGCACTCTTCGCAACTCTATAGGGAACTCGAAAAAGTTAATCTCAAAACTCTAATTTTCATTCAAAGATTCAATCTTTATACGTTAAAAAGGACTAGTGACATAATAGGTACCTTGATTGAGATAATTTCTTTCAAAGATTCAATCTTTACTCATGAAAACACTCTTCGGAACGTCGAAGGAAACTCGAATAAGTTTAACTCAAAACTCTCGCTTTTCTTTCAAAGATTCAATCTTGAACCATTAAAGAGGTCCAGTGACATAATAGGTACCTTGATTGAAGTAATTTCATTCAAAGATTCAATCTTTACTCATTAAAACGCTATTCGTGACGTCAAAGCGAACTCGAATAAGATTAACTCAAAACTCTCATTTTCTTTCAAAGATTCAATTCTTTATATATTAAAAATGTCTAGGGACATAACAGGTACCTAGATTGAGGTAATTTCATTCAAAGATTCAATCCTTACTCATTAAAGCACTCTTCGTGAAGTCAAAGGGAACTCGAACGAGTTTAACAAAAAACTCTCATTTTTTTCAAAGATTTAATCTTTATACATTAAAATGGTCTAGTAACATAATATATACCTCGATTGAGGTATTTTCATTCAAGGATTCAATCTCTACTCATTAAAACACTCTTCGGGACGTCAATCGGAACTTGAATAAGTTTAACTAAAAACTCTCATTTTCTTTCAATGATTCAATTTTTATACATTATAATAGGCGAGTGGTATAATAGGTACCTTGATTGATGTATTTTCTTTCAAAGATTCAATCTTTACTCATTAAAGCACTCTTCTGGACGTCAAAGGGTACTCTCAAATAAGTTTAACTCAAAACTCTAATTTTCTTTCAAAGATTCAATCTTTATAGATTAAAAAGGTCTAGTGACATAATAGGTACCTTGATTGAGATATTTTTCTTTCAAGGATTAAATCTTTAGGGATTAAAACACTCTTCGCAACTTCATAGGGAACGCGAATAAGTTAAACTCGGAACTCTAATTTTCATTCAAAGATTTAACCTTTATAAGTTAAAAAGGTCTAGTGACATAATAGGTACCTTGATTGACATAATTTCATTCAAAGATTCAACCTTTACTCATAAAATCCCTCTTCGGAATGTCGAAGGGAACTCGAATGAATTTGACTCGAAACTCTCATTTTATTTCAAAGATTCAATCTTTAAACATTAAAAAGATCTAGTGACATAATAGGTACCTTGATTGAGGAAATTTCAATTAAAGATTCAACTTTCACTCATTAAAACACTCTTTGTGACGTCAAAGGGAACTCGAATATGTTTTAACTCAAAACTCTCTTTTTCTTTCAAAGATTTAATCTCTGTACATTAAAATGGTCCAGTGACATAATAGGTCTAATGACATAATTGGTACCTTGAATGAGGTAATTTCAATCAAAGATTGAATCTTTACTCGTTAAAACGTTCTTCGTGACGTCAAAGGGAACTTGAATTAGCTTAGCACAAAACTCTCATTTTCTTTCAAAGATTTAATCTTCTTACGTTAAAACGGTCTACTGACATAATATGTACCTTGATTGTTGTATTTTCATTCAAAGATTCATTTTTTACTCTTTAAAACGCTCTTCGGGACGTCAATGGGAACTCGATTAAGTTTAACTCAAATCTCACATTTTCTTTCAAAGATTCAATCTTTATACATTAAAAAGGTGGAGTGACATAAAAGGTACCTTGATTGGGGTATTTTCATACAAAGATTTAATCTTCAGTCATTGAAACACTGTTCGCGACTTCCTAGGGAGCTTGAATAAGTTAAACTCAAAACTCAAATTTTCTTTAAAAGATTCAATCTTTATACATTAAAATGGTCTAGGGACATAATAAGTCCCCAAATTGAGGTAATTCAATTCAAGGACTCAATCTTTACTCATTAAAACACTCTTCGTTACGTCAAAGCGAATTCGAATAAGTTTAAATCAAGACTCTCATTTTCTTTCAAAGATTTAATCTTTATACAATAAAATGGTCTAGTGACATAATAGGCACATCGATTGAGGTATTTTCATTCGAAAAATTTATCTTTAGTCTTTAAAACACTCATCGCGACTTCATAGGGAACTTGAACAAGTTAAACTCAAAGCTCTCATTTTCTTTCAAAGATTCAGTCTTTATACGATTAAAAGGTCTAGTGGCATAGTTAATACCTTGATTGAAGTAATTTCATTCAAAGATTCAATCTTAACTCACTGAAACACTCTTCGTGATCTCAAAGGGAACTCAAATAAGTTTAACTCAAACCTCTCATTTTCTTTTAAAGATTTAATATTTATACATTAAAATGGTCTAGTGACATAATAGGTTCATTGATTGAGGCATTTTCATTCAAAGATTCAATCTTTAGTCATTAAAACACTCTTCGCGACTTTATAGGGGACTCGAATATGTTAAACTCAAAACTCTCATTTTCTTTCAATGACTCAATCTTTATACATTAAAAAGGCCTAGTGACATAATAGGTACCTTGATTGAGGTAATTTCATTCAGAGATTCAATCTTTATTCATTAAAACACACTTGGTGACGTCAAAGCGAACTCGAATATGTTGAACTCAAAACTCTAATTTTCTTTCAAAGATTTAATCTTTATACATTCAAATGGTCTAGTGACATATTGGGCACCTTCATTGACGTAATTTCATTCAAACCTTTAATGTTTATACATTAAAATGGTCTAGTGACATAATAGGTACCTTGATTGGGGTATTCTCGTACAAAGATTCAATCTTTAGTCATTAAAACACTTTTCGCGACTTCAGATGGAACTTGAAAAAGTTAAACTCAAAACTCTCATTTGTTTTCAAGGATTCAATCTTTATACATTAAAAGGTCTGATGACGTAATAGTTACCTTGATTGATGTAATCTCATCACAGATTCAGTCTTTACTCTCTAAAACACTCTTTATAACGTCAAAAGAAACTCGAATAGGTTTAACTCAAAACTCCCATTTTCTTTCAAAGATTTAGAAATTGGGTAATACAATGGTTCAGTGACGTAACAAGTACCTTGACTGAGGTACTTTCATTCAAAGATTCAATCTTTTCTCATTAAAGCACTCTTCTGGACGTCAAAGGGAACTCGAACAAGCTTAACTCAAAACTCTCATTTTCTTTCTAAGATTTAATCTTTATAGATTAAAAAGGTATACTGACATAATAGGTACCTTGATTGAGGTATTTTTCTTTCAAAGATTCCACCTTTTGTCATTAAAGCACTCTTCGCAACTCTATAGGGAACTCGAAAAAGTTAATCTCAAAACTCTAATTTTCATTCAAAGATTCAATCTTTATACGTTAAAAAGGACTAGTGACATAATAGGTACCTTGATTGAGATAATTTCTTTCAAAGATTCAATCTTTACTCATGAAAACACTCTTCGGAACGTCGAAGGAAACTCGAATAAGTTTAACTCAAAACTCTCGCTTTTCTTTCAAAGATTCAATCTTGAACCATTAAAGAGGTCCAGTGACATAATAGGTACCTTGATTGAAGTAATTTCATTCAAAGATTCAATCTTTACTCATTAAAACGCTATTCGTGACGTCAAAGCGAACTCGAATAAGATTAACTCAAAACTCTCATTTTCTTTCAAAGATTCAATTCTTTATATATTAAAAATGTCTAGGGACATAACAGGTACCTAGATTGAGGTAATTTCATTCAAAGATTCAATCCTTACTCATTAAAACACTCTTCGTGAAGTCAAAGGGAACTCGAACGAGTTTAACAAAAAACTCTCATTTTTTTCAAAGATTTAATCTTTATACATTAAAATGGTCTAGTGACATAATATATACCTCGATTGAGGTATTTTCATTCAAGGATTCAATCTCTACTCATTAAAACACTCTTCGGGACGTCAATCGGAACTTGAATAAGTTTAACTAAAAACTCTCATTTTCTTTCAATGATTCAATTTTTATACATTATAATAGGCGAGTGGTATAATAGGTACCTTGATTGATGTATTTTCTTTCAAAGATTCAATCTTTACTCATTAAAGCACTCTTCTGGACGTCAAAGGGTACTCTCAAATAAGTTTAACTCAAAACTCTAATTTTCTTTCAAAGATTCAATCTTTATAGATTAAAAAGGTCTAGTGACATAATAGGTACCTTGATTGAGATATTTTTCTTTCAAGGATTAAATCTTTAGGGATTAAAACACTCTTCGCAACTTCATAGGGAACGCGAATAAGTTAAACTCGGAACTCTAATTTTCATTCAAAGATTTAACCTTTATAAGTTAAAAAGGTCTAGTGACATAATAGGTACCTTGATTGACATAATTTCATTCAAAGATTCAACCTTTACTCATAAAATCCCTCTTCGGAATGTCGAAGGGAACTCGAATGAATTTGACTCGAAACTCTCATTTTATTTCAAAGATTCAATCTTTAAACATTAAAAAGATCTAGTGACATAATAGGTACCTTGATTGAGGAAATTTCAATTAAAGATTCAACTTTCACTCATTAAAACACTCTTTGTGACGTCAAAGGGAACTCGAATATGTTTTAACTCAAAACTCTCATTTTCTTTCAAAGATTTAATCTCTGTACATTAAAATGGTCCAGTGACATAATAGGTCTAATGACATAATTGGTACCTTGAATGAGGTAATTTCAATCAAAGATTGAATCTTTACTCGTTAAAACGTTCTTCGTGACGTCAAAGGGAACTTGAATTAGCTTAGCACAAAACTCTCATTTTCTTTCAAAGATTTAATCTTCTTACGTTAAAACGGTCTACTGACGTAATATGTACCTTGATTGTTGTATTTTCATTCAAAGATTCATTTTTTACTCTTTAAAACGCTCTTCGGGACGTCAATGGGAACTCGATTAAGTTTAACTCAAATCTCACATTTTCTTTCAAAGATTCAATCTTTATACATTAAAAAGGTGGAGTGACATAAAAGGTACCTTGATTGGGGTATTTTCATACAAAGATTTAATCTTCAGTCATTGAAACACTGTTCGCGACTTCCTAGGGAGCTTGAATAAGTTAAACTCAAAACTCAAATTTTCTTTAAAAGATTCAATCTTTATACATTAAAATGGTCTAGGGACATAATAAGTCCCCAAATTGAGGTAATTCAATTCAAGGACTCAATCTTTACTCATTAAAACACTCTTCGTTACGTCAAAGCGAATTCGAATAAGTTTAAATCAAGACTCTCATTTTCTTTCAAAGATTTAATCTTTATACAATAAAATGGTCTAGTGACATAATAGGCACATCGATTGAGGTATTTTCATTCGAAAAATTTATCTTTAGTCTTTAAAACACTCATCGCGACTTCATAGGGAACTTGAACAAGTTAAACTCAAAGCTCTCATTTTCTTTCAAAGATTCAGTCTTTATACGATTAAAAGGTCTAGTGGCATAGTTAATACCTTGATTGAAGTAATTTCATTCAAAGATTCAATCTTAACTCACTGAAACACTCTTCGTGATCTCAAAGGGAACTCAAATAAGTTTAACTCAAACCTCTCATTTTCTTTTAAAGATTTAATATTTATACATTAAAATGGTCTAGTGACATAATAGGTTCATTGATTGAGGCATTTTCATTCAAAGATTCAATCTTTAGTCATTAAAACACTCTTCGCGACTTTATAGGGGACTCGAATATGTTAAACTCAAAACTCTCATTTTCTTTCAATGACTCAATCTTTATACATTAAAAAGGCCTAGTGACATAATAGGTACCTTGATTGAGGTAATTTCATTCAGAGATTCAATCTTTATTCATTAAAACACACTTGGTGACGTCAAAGCGAACTCGAATATGTTGAACTCAAAACTCTAATTTTCTTTCAAAGATTTAATCTTTATACATTCAAATGGTCTAGTGACATATTGGGCACCTTCATTGACGTAATTTCATTCAAACCTTTAATGTTTATACATTAAAATGGTCTAGTGACATAATAGGTACCTTGATTGGGGTATTCTCGTACAAAGATTCAATCTTTAGTCATTAAAACACTCTTCGCGACTTCAGATGGAACTTGAAAAAGTTAAACTCAAAACTCTCATTTGTTTTCAAGGATTCAATCTTTATACATTAAAAGGTCTGATGACGTAATAGTTACCTTGATTGATGTAATCTCATCACAGATTCAGTCTTTACTCTCTAAAACACTCTTTATAACGTCAAAAGAAACTCGAATAGGTTTAACTCAAAACTCCCATTTTCTTTCAAAGATTTAGAAATTGGGTAATACAATGGTTCAGTGACGTAACAAGTACCTTGACTGAGGTACTTTCATTCAAAGATTCAATCTTTTCTCATTAAAGCACTCTTCTGGACGTCAAAGGGAACTCGAACAAGCTTAACTCAAAACTCTCATTTTCTTTCTAAGATTTAATCTTTATAGATTAAAAAGGTATACTGACATAATAGGTACCTTGATTGAGGTATTTTTCTTTCAAAGATTCCACCTTTTGTCATTAAAGCACTCTTCGCAACTCTATAGGGAACTCGAAAAAGTTAATCTCAAAACTCTAATTTTCATTCAAAGATTCAATCTTTATACGTTAAAAAGGACTAGTGACATAATAGGTACCTTGATTGAGATAATTTCTTTCAAAGATTCAATCTTTACTCATGAAAACACTCTTCGGAACGTCGAAGGAAACTCGAATAAGTTTAACTCAAAACTCTCGCTTTTCTTTCAAAGATTCAATCTTGAACCATTAAAGAGGTCCAGTGACATAATAGGTACCTTGATTGAAGTAATTTCATTCAAAGATTCAATCTTTACTCATTAAAACGCTATTCGTGACGTCAAAGTGAACTCGAATAAGATTAACTCAAAACTCTCATTTTCTTTCAAAGATTCAATTCTTTATATATTAAAAATGTCTAGGGACATAACAGGTACCTAGATTGAGGTAATTTCATTCAAAGATTCAATCCTTACTCATTAAAACACTCTTCGTGAAGTCAAGGGGAACTCGAACGAGTTTAACAAAAAACTCTCATTTTTTTCAAAGATTTAATCTTTATACATTAAAATGGTCTAGTGACATAATATATACCTCGATTGAGGTATTTTCATTCAAGGATTCAATCTCTACTCATTAAAACACTCTTCGGGACGTCAATCGGAACTTGAATAAGTTTAACTAAAAACTCTCATTTTCTTTCAATGATTCAATTTTTATACATTATAATAGGCGAGTGGTATAATAGGTACCTTGATTGATGTATTTTCTTTCAAAGATTCAATCTTTACTCATTAAAGCACTCTTCTGGACGTCAAAGGGTACTCTCAAATAAGTTTAACTCAAAACTCTAATTTTCTTTCAAAGATTCAATCTTTATAGATTAAAAAGGTCTAGTGACATAATAGGTACCTTGATTGAGATATTTTTCTTTCAAGGATTAAATCTTTAGGGATTAAAACACTCTTCGCAACTTCATAGGGAACGCGAATAAGTTAAACTCGGAACTCTAATTTTCATTCAAAGATTTAACCTTTATAAGTTAAAAAGGTCTAGTGACATAATAGGTACCTTGATTGACATAATTTCATTCAAAGATTCAACCTTTACTCATAAAATCCCTCTTCGGAATGTCGAAGGGAACTCGAATGAATTTGACTCGAAACTCTCATTTTATTTCAAAGATTCAATCTTTAAACATTAAAAAGATCTAGTGACATAATAGGTACCTTGATTGAGGAAATTTCAATTAAAGATTCAACTTTCACTCATTAAAACACTCTTTGTGACGTCAAAGGGAACTCGAATATGGTTTAACTCAAAACTCTCATTTTCTTTCAAAGATTTAATCTCTGTACATTAAAATGGTCCAGTGACATAATAGGTCTAATGACATAATTGGTACCTTGAATGAGGTAATTTCAATCAAAGATTGAATCTTTACTCGTTAAAACGTTCTTCGTGACGTCAAAGGGAACTTGAATTAGCTTAGCACAAAACTCTCATTTTCTTTCAAAGATTTAATCTTCTTACGTTAAAACGGTCTACTGACATAATATGTACCTTGATTGTTGTATTTTCATTCAAAGATTCATTTTTTACTCTTTAAAACGCTCTTCGGGACGTCAATGGGAACTCGATTAAGTTTAACTCAAATCTCACATTTTCTTTCAAAGATTCAATCTTTATACATTAAAAAGGTGGAGTGACATAAAAGGTACCTTGATTGGGGTATTTTCATACAAAGATTTAATCTTCAGTCATTGAAACACTGTTCGCGACTTCCTAGGGAGCTTGAATAAGTTAAACTCAAAACTCAAATTTTCTTTAAAAGATTCAATCTTTATACATTAAAATGGTCTAGGGACATAATAAGTCCCCAAATTGAGGTAATTCAATTCAAGGACTCAATCTTTACTCATTAAAACACTCTTCGTTACGTCAAAGCGAATTCGAATAAGTTTAAATCAAGACTCTCATTTTCTTTCAAAGATTTAATCTTTATACAATAAAATGGTCTAGTGACATAATAGGCACATCGATTGAGGTATTTTCATTCGAAAAATTTATCTTTAGTCTTTAAAACACTCATCGCGACTTCATAGGGAACTTGAACAAGTTAAACTCAAAGCTCTCATTTTCTTTCAAAGATTCAGTCTTTATACGATTAAAAGGTCTAGTGGCATAGTTAATACCTTGATTGAAGTAATTTCATTCAAAGATTCAATCTTAACTCACTGAAACACTCTTCGTGATCTCAAAGGGAACTCAAATAAGTTTAACTCAAACCTCTCATTTTCTTTTAAAGATTTAATATTTATACATTAAAATGGTCTAGTGACATAATAGGTTCATTGATTGAGGCATTTTCATTCAAAGATTCAATCTTTAGTCATTAAAACACTCTTCGCGACTTTATAGGGGACTCGAATATGTTAAACTCAAAACTCTCATTTTCTTTCAATGACTCAATCTTTATACATTAAAAAGGCCTAGTGACATAATAGGTACCTTGATTGAGGTAATTTCATTCAGAGATTCAATCTTTATTCATTAAAACACACTTGGTGACGTCAAAGCGAACTCGAATATGTTGAACTCAAAACTCTAATTTTCTTTCAAAGATTTAATCTTTATACATTCAAATGGTCTAGTGACATATTGGGCACCTTCATTGACGTAATTTCATTCAAACCTTTAATGTTTATACATTAAAATGGTCTAGTGACATAATAGGTACCTTGATTGGGGTATTCTCGTACAAAGATTCAATCTTTAGTCATTAAAACACTCTTCGCGACTTCAGATGGAACTTGAAAAAGTTAAACTCAAAACTCTCATTTGTTTTCAAGGATTCAATCTTTATACATTAAAAGGTCTGATGACGTAATAGTTACCTTGATTGATGTAATCTCATCACAGATTCAGTCTTTACTCTCTAAAACACTCTTTATAACGTCAAAAGAAACTCGAATAGGTTTAACTCAAAACTCCCATTTTCTTTCAAAGATTTAGAAATTGGGTAATACAATGGTTCAGTGACGTAACAAGTACCTTGACTGAGGTACTTTCATTCAAAGATTCAATCTTTTCTCATTAAAGCACTCTTCTGGACGTCAAAGGGAACTCGAACAAGCTTAACTCAAAACTCTCATTTTCTTTCTAAGATTTAATCTTTATAGATTAAAAAGGTATACTGACATAATAGGTACCTTGATTGAGGTATTTTTCTTTCAAAGATTCCACCTTTTGTCATTAAAGCACTCTTCGCAACTCTATAGGGAACTCGAAAAAGTTAATCTCAAAACTCTAATTTTCATTCAAAGATTCAATCTTTATACGTTAAAAAGGACTAGTGACATAATAGGTACCTTGATTGAGATAATTTCTTTCAAAGATTCAATCTTTACTCATGAAAACACTCTTCGGAACGTCGAAGGAAACTCGAATAAGTTTAACTCAAAACTCTCGCTTTTCTTTCAAAGATTCAATCTTGAACCATTAAAGAGGTCCAGTGACATAATAGGTACCTTGATTGAAGTAATTTCATTCAAAGATTCAATCTTTACTCATTAAAACGCTATTCGTGACGTCAAAGCGAACTCGAATAAGATTAACTCAAAACTCTCATTTTCTTTCAAAGATTCAATTCTTTATATATTAAAAATGTCTAGGGACATAACAGGTACCTAGATTGAGGTAATTTCATTCAAAGATTCAATCCTTACTCATTAAAACACTCTTCGTGAAGTCAAGGGGAACTCGAACGAGTTTAACAAAAAACTCTCATTTTTTTCAAAGATTTAATCTTTATACATTAAAATGGTCTAGTGACATAATATATACCTCGATTGAGGTATTTTCATTCAAGGATTCAATCTCTACTCATTAAAACACTCTTCGGGACGTCAATCGGAACTTGAATAAATTTAACTAAAAACTCTCATTTTCTTTCAATGATTCAATTTTTATACATTATAATAGGCGAGTGGTATAATAGGTACCTTGATTGATGTATTTTCTTTCAAAGATTCAATCTTTACTCATTAAAGCACTCTTCTGGACGTCAAAGGGTACTCTCAAATAAGTTTAACTCCAAACTCTAATTTTCTTTCAAAGATTCAATCTTTATAGATTAAAAAGGTCTAGTGACATAATAGGTACCTTGATTGAGATATTTTTGTTTCAAGGATTAAATCTTTAGGGATTAAAACACTCTTCGCAACTTCATAGGGAACTCGAATAAGTTAAACTCGGAACTCTAATTTTCATTCAAAGATTTAACCTTTATAAGTTAAAAAGGTCTAGTGACATAATAGGTACCTTGATTGACATAATTTCATTCAAAGATTCAACCTTTACTCATAAAATCCCTCTTCGGAATGTCGAAGGGAACTCGAATGAATTTGACTCGAAACTCTCATTTTATTTCAAAGATTCAATCTTTAAACATTAAAAAGATCTAGTGACATAATAGGTACCTTGATTGAGGAAATTTCAATTAAAGATTCAACTTTCACTCATTAAAACACTCTTTGTGACGTCAAAGGGAACTCGAATATGTTTTAACTCAAAACTCTCATTTTCTTTCAAAGATTTAATCTCTGTACATTAAAATGGTCCAGTGACATAATAGGTCTAATGACATAATTGGTACCTTGAATGAGGTAATTTCAATCAAAGATTGAATCTTTACTCGTTAAAACGTTCTTCGTGACGTCAAAGGGAACTTGAATTAGCTTAGCACAAAACTCTCATTTTCTTTCAAAGATTTAATCTTCTTACGTTAAAACGGTCTACTGACATAATATGTACCTTGATTGTTGTATTTTCATTCAAAGATTCATTTTTTACTCTTTAAAACGCTCTTCGGGACGTCAATGGGAACTCGATTAAGTTTAACTCAAATCTCACATTTTCTTTCAAAGATTCAATCTTTATACATTAAAAAGGTGGAGTGACATAAAAGGTACCTTGATTGGGGTATTTTCATACAAAGATTTAATCTTCAGTCATTGAAACACTGTTCGCGACTTCCTAGGGAGCTTGAATAAGTTAAACTCAAAACTCAAATTTTCTTTAAAAGATTCAATCTTTATACATTAAAATGGTCTAGGGACATAATAAGTCCCCAAATTGAGGTAATTCAATTCAAGGACTCAATCTTTACTCATTAAAACACTCTTCGTTACGTCAAAGCGAATTCGAATAAGTTTAAATCAAGACTCTCATTTTCTTTCAAAGATTTAATCTTTATACAATAAAATGATCTAGTGACATAATAGGCACATCGATTGAGGTATTTTCATTCGAAAAATTTATCTTTAGTCTTTAAAACACTCATCGCGACTTCATAGGGAACTTGAACAAGTTAAACTCAAAGCTCTCATTTTCTTTCAAAGATTCAGTCTTTATACGATTAAAAGGTCTAGTGGCATAGTTAATACCTTGATTGAAGTAATTTCATTCAAAGATTCAATCTTAACTCACTGAAACACTCTTCGTGATCTCAAAGGGAACTCAAATAAGTTTAACTCAAACCTCTCATTTTCTTTTAAAGATTTAATATTTATACATTAAAATGGTCTAGTGACATAATAGGTTCATTGATTGAGGCATTTTCATTCAAAGATTCAATCTTTAGTCATTAAAACACTCTTCGCGACTTTATAGGGGACTCGAATATGTTAAACTCAAAACTCTCATTTTCTTTCAATGACTCAATCTTTATACATTAAAAAGGCCTAGTGACATAATAGGTACCTTGATTGAGGTAATTTCATTCAGAGATTCAATCTTTATTCATTAAAACACACTTGGTGACGTCAAAGCGAACTCGAATATGTTGAACTCAAAACTCTAATTTTCTTTCAAAGATTTAATCTTTATACATTCAAATGGTCTAGTGACATATTGGGCACCTTCATTGACGTAATTTCATTCAAACCTTTAATGTTTATACATTAAAATGGTCTAGTGACATAATAGGTACCTTGATTGGGGTATTCTCGTACAAAGATTCAATCTTTAGTCATTAAAACACTCTTCGCGACTTCAGATGGAACTTGAAAAAGTTAAACTCAAAACTCTCATTTGTTTTCAAGGATTCAATCTTTATACATTAAAAGGTCTGATGACGTAATAGTTACCTTGATTGATGTAATCTCATCACAGATTCAGTCTTTACTCTCTAAAACACTCTTTATAACGTCAAAAGAAACTCGAATAGGTTTAACTCAAAACTCCCATTTTCTTTCAAAGATTTAGAAATTGGGTAATACAATGGTTCAGTGACGTAACAAGTACCTTGACTGAGGTACTTTCATTCAAAGATTCAATATTTTCTCATTAAAGCACTCTTCTGGACGTCAAAGGGAACTCGAACAAGCTTAACTCAAAACTCTCATTTTCTTTCTAAGATTTAATCTTTATAGATTAAAAAGGTATACTGACATAATAGGTACCTTGATTGAGGTATTTTTCTTTCAAAGATTCCACCTTTTGTCATTAAAGCACTCTTCGCAACTCTATAGGGAACTCGAAAAAGTTAATCTCAAAACTCTAATTTTCATTCAAAGATTCAATCTTTATACGTTAAAAAGGACTAGTGACATAATAGGTACCTTGATTGAGATAATTTCTTTCAAAGATTCAATCTTTACTCATGAAAACACTCTTCGGAACGTCGAAGGAAACTCGAATAAGTTTAACTCAAAACTCTCGCTTTTCTTTCAAAGATTCAATCTTGAACCATTAAAGAGGTCCAGTGACATAATAGGTACCTTGATTGAAGTAATTTCATTCAAAGATTCAATCTTTACTCATTAAAACGCTATTCGTGACGTCAAAGCGAACTCGAATAAGATTAACTCAAAACTCTCATTTTCTTTCAAAGATTCAATTCTTTATATATTAAAAATGTCTAGGGACATAACAGGTACCTAGATTGAGGTAATTTCATTCAAAGATTCAATCCTTACTCATTAAAACACTCTTCGTGAAGTCAAAGGGAACTCGAACGAGTTTAACAAAAAACTCTCATTTTTTTCAAAGATTTAATCTTTATACATTAAAATGGTCTAGTGACATAATATATACCTCGATTGAGGTATTTTCATTCAAGGATTCAATCTCTACTCATTAAAACACTCTTCGGGACGTCAATCGGAACTTGAATAAGTTTAACTAAAAACTCTCATTTTCTTTCAATGATTCAATTTTTATACATTATAATAGGCGAGTGGTATAATAGGTACCTTGATTGATGTATTTTCTTTCAAAGATTCAATCTTTACTCATTAAAGCACTCTTCTGGACGTCAAAGGGTACTCTCAAATAAGTTTAACTCAAAACTCTAATTTTCTTTCAAAGATTCAATCTTTATAGATTAAAAAGGTCTAGTGACATAATAGGTACCTTGATTGAGATATTTTTCTTTCAAGGATTAAATCTTTAGGGATTAAAACACTCTTCGCAACTTCATAGGGAACTCGAATAAGTTAAACTCGGAACTCTAATTTTCATTCAAAGATTTAACCTTTATAAGTTAAAAAGGTCTAGTGACATAATAGGTACCTTGATTGACATAATTTCATTCAAAGATTCAACCTTTACTCATAAAATCCCTCTTCGGAATGTCGAAGGGAACTCGAATGAATTTGACTCGAAACTCTCATTTTATTTCAAAGATTCAATCTTTAAACATTAAAAAGATCTAGTGACATAATAGGTACCTTGATTGAGGAAATTTCAATTAAAGATTCAACTTTCACTCATTAAAACACTCTTTGTGACGTCAAAGGGAACTCGAATATGTTTTAACTCAAAACTCTCATTTTCTTTCAAAGATTTAATCTCTGTACATTAAAATGGTCCAGTGACATAATAGGTCTAATGACATAATTGGTACCTTGAATGAGGTAATTTCAATCAAAGATTGAATCTTTACTCGTTAAAACGTTCTTCGTGACGTCAAAGGGAACTTGAATTAGCTTAGCACAAAACTCTCATTTTCTTTCAAAGATTTAATCTTCTTACGTTAAAACGGTCTACTGACATAATATGTACCTTGATTGTTGTATTTTCATTCAAAGATTCATTTTTTACTCTTTAAAACGCTCTTCGGGACGTCAATGGGAACTCGATTAAGTTTAACTCAAATCTCACATTTTCTTTCAAAGATTCAATCTTTATACATTAAAAAGGTGGAGTGACATAAAAGGTACCTTGATTGGGGTATTTTCATACAAAGATTTAATCTTCAGTCATTGAAACACTGTTCGCGACTTCCTAGGGAGCTTGAATAAGTTAAACTCAAAACTCAAATTTTCTTTAAAAGATTCAATCTTTATACATTAAAATGGTCTAGGGACATAATAAGTCCCCAAATTGAGGTAATTCAATTCAAGGACTCAATCTTTACTCATTAAAACACTCTTCGTTACGTCAAAGCGAATTCGAATAAGTTTAAATCAAGACTCTCATTTTCTTTCAAAGATTTAATCTTTATACAATAAAATGATCTAGTGACATAATAGGCACATCGATTGAGGTATTTTCATTCGAAAAATTTATCTTTAGTCTTTAAAACACTCATCGCGACTTCATAGGGAACTTGAACAAGTTAAACTCAAAGCTCTCATTTTCTTTCAAAGATTCAGTCTTTATACGATTAAAAGGTCTAGTGGCATAGTTAATACCTTGATTGAAGTAATTTCATTCAAAGATTCAATCTTAACTCACTGAAACACTCTTCGTGATCTCAAAGGGAACTCAAATAAGTTTAACTCAAACCTCTCATTTTCTTTTAAAGATTTAATATTTATACATTAAAATGGTCTAGTGACATAATAGGTTCATTGATTGAGGCATTTTCATTCAAAGATTCAATCTTTAGTCATTAAAACACTCTTCGCGACTTTATAGGGGACTCGAATATGTTAAACTCAAAACTCTCATTTTCTTTCAATGACTCAATCTTTATACATTAAAAAGGCCTAGTGACATAATAGGTACCTTGATTGAGGTAATTTCATTCAGAGATTCAATCTTTATTCATTAAAACACACTTGGTGACGTCAAAGCGAACTCGAATATGTTGAACTCAAAACTCTAATTTTCTTTCAAAGATTTAATCTTTATACATTCAAATGGTCTAGTGACATATTGGGCACCTTCATTGACGTAATTTCATTCAAACCTTTAATGTTTATACATTAAAATGGTCTAGTGACATAATAGGTACCTTGATTGGGGTATTCTCGTACAAAGATTCAATCTTTAGTCATTAAAACACTCTTCGCGACTTCAGATGGAACTTGAAAAAGTTAAACTCAAAACTCTCATTTGTTTTCAAGGATTCAATCTTTATACATTAAAAGGTCTGATGACGTAATAGTTACCTTGATTGATGTAATCTCATCACAGATTCAGTCTTTACTCTCTAAAACACTCTTTATAACGTCAAAAGAAACTCGAATAGGTTTAACTCAAAACTCCCATTTTCTTTCAAAGATTTAGAAATTGGGTAATACAATGGTTCAGTGACGTAACAAGTACCTTGACTGAGGTACTTTCATTCAAAGATTCAATCTTTTCTCATTAAAGCACTCTTCTGGACGTCAAAGGGAACTCGAACAAGCTTAACTCAAAACTCTCATTTTCTTTCTAAGATTTAATCTTTATAGATTAAAAAGGTATACTGACATAATAGGTACCTTGATTGAGGTATTTTTCTTTCAAAGATTCCACCTTTTGTCATTAAAGCACTCTTCGCAACTCTATAGGGAACTCGAAAAAGTTAATCTCAAAACTCTAATTTTCATTCAAAGATTCAATCTTTATACGTTAAAAAGGACTAGTGACATAATAAGTACCTTGATTGAGATAATTTCTTTCAAAGATTCAATCTTTACTCATGAAAACACTCTTCGGAACGTCGAAGGAAACTCGAATAAGTTTAACTCAAAACTCTCGCTTTTCTTTCAAAGATTCAATCTTGAACCATTAAAGAGGTCCAGTGACATAATAGGTACCTTGATTGAAGTAATTTCATTCAAAGATTCAATCTTTACTCATTAAAACGCTATTCGTGACGTCAAAGCGAACTCGAATAAGATTAACTCAAAACTCTCATTTTCTTTCAAAGATTCAATTCTTTATATATTAAAAATGTCTAGGGACATAACAGGTACCTAGATTGAGGTAATTTCATTCAAAGATTCAATCCTTACTCATTAAAACACTCTTCGTGAAGTCAAAGGGAACTCGAACGAGTTTAACAAAAAACTCTCATTTTTTTCAAAGATTTAATCTTTATACATTAAAATGGTCTAGTGACATAATATATACCTCGATTGAGGTATTTTCATTCAAGGATTCAATCTCTACTCATTAAAACACTCTTCGGGACGTCAATCGGAACTTGAATAAGTTTAACTAAAAACTCTCATTTTCTTTCAATGATTCAATTTTTATACATTATAATAGGCGAGTGGTATAATAGGTACCTTGATTGATGTATTTTCTTTCAAAGATTCAATCTTTACTCATTAAAGCACTCTTCTGGACGTCAAAGGGTACTCTCAAATAAGTTTAACTCAAAACTCTAATTTTCTTTCAAAGATTCAATCTTTATAGATTAAAAAGGTCTAGTGACATAATAGGTACCTTGATTGAGATATTTTTCTTTCAAGGATTAAATCTTTAGGGATTAAAACACTCTTCGCAACTTCATAGGGAACGCGAATAAGTTAAACTCGGAACTCTAATTTTCATTCAAAGATTTAACCTTTATAAGTTAAAAAGGTCTAGTGACATAATAGGTACCTTGATTGACATAATTTCATTCAAAGATTCAACCTTTACTCATAAAATCCCTCTTCGGAATGTCGAAGGGAACTCGAATGAATTTGACTCGAAACTCTCATTTTATTTCAAAGATTCAATCTTTAAACATTAAAAAGATCTAGTGACATAATAGGTACCTTGATTGAGGAAATTTCAATTAAAGATTCAACTTTCACTCATTAAAACACTCTTTGTGACGTCAAAGGGAACTCGAATATGTTTTAACTCAAAACTCTCATTTTCTTTCAAAGATTTAATCTCTGTACATTAAAATGGTCCAGTGACATAATAGGTCTAATGACATAATTGGTACCTTGAATGAGGCAATTTCAATCAAAGATTGAATCTTTACTCGTTAAAACGTTCTTCGTGACGTCAAAGGGAACTTGAATTAGCTTAGCACAAAACTCTCATTTTCTTTCAAAGATTTAATCTTCTTACGTTAAAACGGTCTACTGACATAATATGTACCTTGATTGTTGTATTTTCATTCAAAGATTCATTTTTTACTCTTTAAAACGCTCTTCGGGACGTCAATGGGAACTCGATTAAGTTTAACTCAAATCTCACATTTTCTTTCAAAGATTCAATCTTTATACATTAAAAAGGTGGAGTGACATAAAAGGTACCTTGATTGGGGTATTTTCATACAAAGATTTAATCTTCAGTCATTGAAACACTGTTCGCGACTTCCTAGGGAGCTTGAATAAGTTAAACTCAAAACTCAAATTTTCTTTAAAAGATTCAATCTTTATACATTAAAATGGTCTAGGGACATAATAAGTCCCCAAATTGAGGTAATTCAATTCAAGGACTCAATCTTTACTCATTAAAACACTCTTCGTTACGTCAAAGCGAATTCGAATAAGTTTAAATCAAGACTCTCATTTTCTTTCAAAGATTTAATCTTTATACAATAAAATGGTCTAGTGACATAATAGGCACATCGATTGAGGTATTTTCATTCGAAAAATTTATCTTTAGTCTTTAAAACACTCATCGCGACTTCATAGGGAACTTGAACAAGTTAAACTCAAAGCTCTCATTTTCTTTCAAAGATTCAATCTTTATACGATTAAAAGGTCTAGTGGCATAGTTAATACCTTGATTGAAGTAATTTCATTCAAAGATTCAATCTTAACTCACTGAAACACTCTTCGTGATCTCAAAGGGAACTCAAATAAGTTTAACTCAAACCTCTCATTTTCTTTTAAAGATTTAATATTTATACATTAAAATGGTCTAGTGACATAATAGGTTCATTGATTGAGGCATTTTCATTCAAAGATTCAATCTTTAGTCATTAAAACACTCTTCGCGACTTTATAGGGGACTCGAATATGTTAAACTCAAAACTCTCATTTTCTTTCAATGACTCAATCTTTATACATTAAAAAGGCCTAGTGACATAATAGGTACCTTGATTGAGGTAATTTCATTCAGAGATTCAATCTTTATTCATTAAAACACACTTGGTGACGTCAAAGCGAACTCGAATATGTTGAACTCAAAACTCTAATTTTCTTTCAAAGATTTAATCTTTATACATTCAAATGGTCTAGTGACATATTGGGCACCTTCATTGACGTAATTTCATTCAAACCTTTAATGTTTATACATTAAAATGGTCTAGTGACATAATAGGTACCTTGATTGGGGTATTCTCGTACAAAGATTCAATCTTTAGTCATTAAAACACTCTTCGCGACTTCAGATGGAACTTGAAAAAGTTAAACTCAAAACTCTCATTTGTTTTCAAGGATTCAATCTTTATACATTAAAAGGTCTGATGACGTAATAGTTACCTTGATTGATGTAATCTCATCACAGATTCAGTCTTTACTCTCTAAAACACTCTTTATAACGTCAAAAGAAACTCGAATAGGTTTAACTCAAAACTCCCATTTTCTTTCAAAGATTTAGAAATTGGGTAATACAATGGTTCAGTGACGTAACAAGTACCTTGACTGAGGTACTTTCATTCAAAGATTCAATATTTTCTCATTAAAGCACTCTTCTGGACGTCAAAGGGAACTCGAACAAGCTTAACTCAAAACTCTCATTTTCTTTCTAAGATTTAATCTTTATAGATTAAAAAGGTATACTGACATAATAGGTACCTTGATTGAGGTATTTTTCTTTCAAAGATTCCACCTTTTGTCATTAAAGCACTCTTCGCAACTCTATAGGGAACTCGAAAAAGTTAATCTCAAAACTCTAATTTTCATTCAAAGATTCAATCTTTATACGTTAAAAAGGACTAGTGACATAATAGGTACCTTGATTGAGATAATTTCTTTCAAAGATTCAATCTTTACTCATGAAAACACTCTTCGGAACGTCGAAGGAAACTCGAATAAGTTTAACTCAAAACTCTCGCTTTTCTTTCAAAGATTCAATCTTGAACCATTAAAGAGGTCCAGTGACATAATAGGTACCTTGATTGAAGTAATTTCATTCAAAGATTCAATCTTTACTCATTAAAACGCTATTCGTGACGTCAAAGCGAACTCGAATAAGATTAACTCAAAACTCTCATTTTCTTTCAAAGATTCAATTCTTTATATATTAAAAATGTCTAGGGACATAACAGGTACCTAGATTGAGGTAATTTCATTCAAAGATTCAATCCTTACTCATTAAAACACTCTTCGTGAAGTCAAAGGGAACTCGAACGAGTTTAACAAAAAACTCTCATTTTTTTCAAAGATTTAATCTTTATACATTAAAATGGTCTAGTGACATAATATATACCTCGATTGAGGTATTTTCATTCAAGGATTCAATCTCTACTCATTAAAACACTCTTCGGGACGTCAATCGGAACTTGAATAAGTTTAACTAAAAACTCTCATTTTCTTTCAATGATTCAATTTTTATACATTATAATAGGCGAGTGGTATAATAGGTACCTTGATTGATGTATTTTCTTTCAAAGATTCAATCTTTACTCATTAAAGCACTCTTCTGGACGTCAAAGGGTACTCTCAAATAAGTTTAACTCAAAACTCTAATTTTCTTTCAAAGATTCAATCTTTATAGATTAAAAAGGTCTAGTGACATAATAGGTACCTTGATTGAGATATTTTTCTTTCAAGGATTAAATCTTTAGGGATTAAAACACTCTTCGCAACTTCATAGGGAACTCGAATAAGTTAAACTCGGAACTCTAATTTTCATTCAAAGATTTAACCTTTATAAGTTAAAAAGGTCTAGTGACATAATAGGTACCTTGATTGACATAATTTCATTCAAAGATTCAACCTTTACTCATAAAATCCCTCTTCGGAATGTCGAAGGGAACTCGAATGAATTTGACTCGAAACTCTCATTTTATTTCAAAGATTCAATCTTTAAACATTAAAAAGATCTAGTGACATAATAGGTACCTTGATTGAGGAAATTTCAATTAAAGATTCAACTTTCACTCATTAAAACACTCTTTGTGACGTCAAAGGGAACTCGAATATGTTTTAACTCAAAACTCTCATTTTCTTTCAAAGATTTAATCTCTGTACATTAAAATGGTCCAGTGACATAATAGGTCTAATGACATAATTGGTACCTTGAATGAGGTAATTTCAATCAAAGATTGAATCTTTACTCGTTAAAACGTTCTTCGTGACGTCAAAGGGAACTTGAATTAGCTTAGCACAAAACTCTCATTTTCTTTCAAAGATTTAATCTTCTTACGTTAAAACGGTCTACTGACATAATATGTACCTTGATTGTTGTATTTTCATTCAAAGATTCATTTTTTACTCTTTAAAACGCTCTTCGGGACGTCAATGGGAACTCGATTAAGTTTAACTCAAATCTCACATTTTCTTTCAAAGATTCAATCTTTATACATTAAAAAGGTGGAGTGACATAAAAGGTACCTTGATTGGGGTATTTTCATACAAAGATTTAATCTTCAGTCATTGAAACACTGTTCGCGACTTCCTAGGGAGCTTGAATAAGTTAAACTCAAAACTCAAATTTTCTTTAAAAGATTCAATCTTTATACATTAAAATGGTCTAGGGACATAATAAGTCCCCAAATTGAGGTAATTCAATTCAAGGACTCAATCTTTACTCATTAAAACACTCTTCGTTACGTCAAAGCGAATTCGAATAAGTTTAAATCAAGACTCTCATTTTCTTTCAAAGATTTAATCTTTATACAATAAAATGGTCTAGTGACATAATAGGCACATCGATTGAGGTATTTTCATTCGAAAAATTTATCTTTAGTCTTTAAAACACTCATCGCGACTTCATAGGGAACTTGAACAAGTTAAACTCAAAGCTCTCATTTTCTTTCAAAGATTCAGTCTTTATACGATTGAAAGGTCTAGTGGCATAGTTAATACCTTGATTGAAGTAATTTCATTCAAAGATTCAATCTTAACTCACTGAAACACTCTTCGTGATCTCAAAGGGAACTCAAATAAGTTTAACTCAAACCTCTCATTTTCTTTTAAAGATTTAATATTTATACATTAAAATGGTCTAGTGACATAATAGGTTCATTGATTGAGGCATTTTCATTCAAAGATTCAATCTTTAGTCATTAAAACACTCTTCGCGACTTTATAGGGGACTCGAATATGTTAAACTCAAAACTCTCATTTTCTTTCAATGACTCAATCTTTATACATTAAAAAGGCCTAGTGACATAATAGGTACCTTGATTGAGGTAATTTCATTCAGAGATTCAATCTTTATTCATTAAAACACACTTGGTGACGTCAAAGCGAACTCGAATATGTTGAACTCAAAACTCTAATTTTCTTTCAAAGATTTAATCTTTATACATTCAAATGGTCTAGTGACATATTGGGCACCTTCATTGACGTAATTTCATTCAAACCTTTAATGTTTATACATTAAAATGGTCTAGTGACATAATAGGTACCTTGATTGGGGTATTCTCGTACAAAGATTCAATCTTTAGTCATTAAAACACTCTTCGCGACTTCAGATGGAACTTGAAAAAGTTAAACTCAAAACTCTCATTTGTTTTCAAGGATTCAATCTTTATACATTAAAAGGTCTGATGACGTAATAGTTACCTTGATTGATGTAATCTCATCACAGATTCAGTCTTTACTCTCTAAAACACTCTTTATAACGTCAAAAGAAACTCGAATAGGTTTAACTCAAAACTCCCATTTTCTTTCAAAGATTTAGAAATTGGGTAATACAATGGTTCAGTGACGTAACAAGTACCTTGACTGAGGTACTTTCATTCAAAGATTCAATCTTTTCTCATTAAAGCACTCTTCTGGACGTCAAAGGGAACTCGAACAAGCTTAACTCAAAACTCTCATTTTCTTTCTAAGATTTAATCTTTATAGATTAAAAAGGTATACTGACATAATAGGTACCTTGATTGAGGTATTTTTCTTTCAAAGATTCCACCTTTTGTCATTAAAGCACTCTTCGCAACTCTATAGGGAACTCGAAAAAGTTAATCTCAAAACTCTAATTTTCATTCAAAGATTCAATCTTTATACGTTAAAAAGGACTAGTGACATAATAGGTACCTTGATTGAGATAATTTCTTTCAAAGATTCAATCTTTACTCATGAAAACACTCTTCGGAACGTCGAAGGAAACTCGAATAAGTTTAACTCAAAACTCTCGCTTTTCTTTCAAAGATTCAATCTTGAACCATTAAAGAGGTCCAGTGACATAATAGGTACCTTGATTGAAGTAATTTCATTCAAAGATTCAATCTTTACTCATTAAAACGCTATTCGTGACGTCAAAGCGAACTCGAATAAGATTAACTCAAAACTCTCATTTTCTTTCAAAGATTCAATTCTTTGTATATTAAAAATGTCTAGGGACATAACAGGTACCTAGATTGAGGTAATTTCATTCAAAGATTCAATCCTTACTCATTAAAACACTCTTCGTGAAGTCAAAGGGAACTCGAACGAGTTTAACAAAAAACTCTCATTTTTTTCAAAGATTTAATCTTTATACATTAAAATGGTCTAGTGACATAATATATACCTCGATTGAGGTATTTTCATTCAAGGATTCAATCTCTACTCATTAAAACACTCTTCGGGACGTCAATCGGAACTTGAATAAGTTTAACTAAAAACTCTCATTTTCTTTCAATGATTCAATTTTTATACATTATAATAGGCGAGTGGTATAATAGGTACCTTGATTGATGTATTTTCTTTCAAAGATTCAATCTTTACTCATTAAAGCACTCTTCTGGACGTCAAAGGGTACTCTCAAATAAGTTTAACTCAAAACTCTAATTTTCTTTCAAAGATTCAATCTTTATAGATTAAAAAGGTCTAGTGACATAATAGGTACCTTGATTGAGATATTTTTCTTTCAAGGATTAAATCTTTAGGGATTAAAACACTCTTCGCAACTTCATAGGGAACTCGAATAAGTTAAACTCGGAACTCTAATTTTCATTCAAAGATTTAACCTTTATAAGTTAAAAAGGTCTAGTGACATAATAGGTACCTTGATTGACATAATTTCATTCAAAGATTCAACCTTTACTCATAAAATCCCTCTTCGGAATGTCGAAGGGAACTCGAATGAATTTGACTCGAAACTCTCATTTTATTTCAAAGATTCAATCTTTAAACATTAAAAAGATCTAGTGACATAATAGGTACCTTGATTGAGGAAATTTCAATTAAAGATTCAACTTTCACTCATTAAAACACTCTTTGTGACGTCAAAGGGAACTCGAATATGTTTTAACTCAAAACTCTCATTTTCTTTCAAAGATTTAATCTCTGTACATTAAAATGGTCCAGTGACATAATAGGTCTAATGACATAATTGGTACCTTGAATGAGGTAATTTCAATCAAAGATTGAATCTTTACTCGTTAAAACGTTCTTCGTGACGTCAAAGGGAACTTGAATTAACTTAGCACAAAACTCTCATTTTCTTTCAAAGATTTAATCTTCTTACGTTAAAACGGTCTACTGACATAATATGTACCTTGATTGTTGTATTTTCATTCAAAGATTCATTTTTTACTCTTTAAAACGCTCTTCGGGACGTCAATGGGAACTCGATTAAGTTTAACTCAAATCTCACATTTTCTTTCAAAGATTCAATCTTTATACATTAAAAAGGTGGAGTGACATAAAAGGTACCTTGATTGGGGTATTTTCATACAAAGATTTAATCTTCAGTCATTGAAACACTGTTCGCGACTTCCTAGGGAGCTTGAATAAGTTAAACTCAAAACTCAAATTTTCTTTAAAAGATTCAATCTTTATACATTAAAATGGTCTAGGGACATAATAAGTCCCCAAATTGAGGTAATTCAATTCAAGGACTCAATCTTTACTCATTAAAACACTCTTCGTTACGTCAAAGCGAATTCGAATAAGTTTAAATCAAGACTCTCATTTTCTTTCAAAGATTTAATCTTTATACAATAAAATGGTCTAGTGACATAATAGGCACATCGATTGAGGTATTTTCATTCGAAAAATTTATCTTTAGTCTTTAAAACACTCATCGCGACTTCATAGGGAACTTGAACAAGTTAAACTCAAAGCTCTCATTTTCTTTCAAAGATTCAGTCTTTATACGATTAAAAGGTCTAGTGGCATAGTTAATACCTTGATTGAAGTAATTTCATTCAAAGATTCAATCTTAACTCACTGAAACACTCTTCGTGATCTCAAAGGGAACTCAAATAAGTTTAACTCAAACCTCTCATTTTCTTTTAAAGATTTAATATTTATACATTAAAATGGTCTAGTGACATAATAGGTTCATTGATTGAGGCATTTTCATTCAAAGATTCAATCTTTAGTCATTAAAACACTCTTCGCGACTTTATAGGGGACTCGAATATGTTAAACTCAAAACTCTCATTTTCTTTCAATGACTCAATCTTTATACATTAAAAAGGCCTAGTGACATAATAGGTACCTTGATTGAGGTAATTTCATTCAGAGATTCAATCTTTATTCATTAAAACACACTTGGTGACGTCAAAGCGAACTCGAATATGTTGAACTCAAAACTCTAATTTTCTTTCAAAGATTTAATCTTTATACATTCAAATGGTCTAGTGACATATTGGGCACCTTCATTCAAACCTTTAATGTTTATACATTAAAATGGTCTAGTGACATAATAGGTACCTTGATTGGGGTATTCTCGTACAAAGATTCAATCTTTAGTCATTAAAACACTCTTCGCGACTTCAGATGGAACTTGAAAAAGTTAAACTCAAAACTCTCATTTGTTTTCAAGGATTCAATCTTTATACATTAAAAGGTCTGATGACGTAATAGTTACCTTGATTGATGTAATCTCATCACAGATTCAGTCTTTACTCTCTAAAACACTCTTTATAACGTCAAAAGAAACTCGAATAGGTTTAACTCAAAACTCCCATTTTCTTTCAAAGATTTAGAAATTGGGTAATACAATGGTTCAGTGACGTAACAAGTACCTTGACTGAGGTACTTTCATTCAAAGATTCAATCTTTTCTCATTAAAGCACTCTTCTGGACGTCAAAGGGAACTCGAACAAGCTTAACTCAAAACTCTCATTTTCTTTCTAAGATTTAATCTTTATAGATTAAAAAGGTATACTGACATAATAGGTACCTTGATTGAGGTATTTTTCTTTCAAAGATTCCACCTTTTGTCATTAAAGCACTCTTCGCAACTCTATAGGGAACTCGAAAAAGTTAATCTCAAAACTCTAATTTTCATTCAAAGATTCAATCTTTATACGTTAAAAAGGACTAGTGACATAATAGGTACCTTGATTGAGATAATTTCTTTCAAAGATTCAATCTTTACTCATGAAAACACTCTTCGGAACGTCGAAGGAAACTCGAATAAGTTTAACTCAAAACTCTCGCTTTTCTTTCAAAGATTCAATCTTGAACCATTAAAGAGGTCCAGTGACATAATAGGTACCTTGATTGAAGTAATTTCATTCAAAGATTCAATCTTTACTCATTAAAACGCTATTCGTGACGTCAAAGCGAACTCGAATAAGATTAACTCAAAACTCTCATTTTCTTTCAAAGATTCAATTCTTTGTATATTAAAAATGTCTAGGGACATAACAGGTACCTAGATTGAGGTAATTTCATTCAAAGATTCAATCCTTACTCATTAAAACACTCTTCGTGAAGTCAAAGGGAACTCGAACGAGTTTAACAAAAAACTCTCATTTTTTTCAAAGATTTAATCTTTATACATTAAAATGGTCTAGTGACATAATATATACCTCGATTGAGGTATTTTCATTCAAGGATTCAATCTCTACTCATTAAAACACTCTTCGGGACGTCAATCGGAACTTGAATAAGTTTAACTAAAAACTCTCATTTTCTTTCAATGATTCAATTTTTATACATTATAATAGGCGAGTGGTATAATAGGTACCTTGATTGATGTATTTTCTTTCAAAGATTCAATCTTTACTCATTAAAGCACTCTTCTGGACGTCAAAGGGTACTCTCAAATAAGTTTAACTCAAAACTCTAATTTTCTTTCAAAGATTCAATCTTTATAGATTAAAAAGGTCTAGTGACATAATAGGTACCTTGATTGAGATATTTTTCTTTCAAGGATTAAATCTTTAGGGATTAAAACACTCTTCGCAACTTCATAGGGAACTCGAATAAGTTAAACTCGGAACTCTAATTTTCATTCAAAGATTTAACCTTTATAAGTTAAAAAGGTCTAGTGACATAATAGGTACCTTGATTGACATAATTTCATTCAAAGATTCAACCTTTACTCATAAAATCCCTCTTCGGAATGTCGAAGGGAACTCGAATGAATTTGACTCGAAACTCTCATTTTATTTCAAAGATTCAATCTTTAAACATTAAAAAGATCTAGTGACATAATAGGTACCTTGATTGAGGAAATTTCAATTAAAGATTCAACTTTCACTCATTAAAACACTCTTTGTGACGTCAAAGGGAACTCGAATATGTTTTAACTCAAAACTCTCATTTTCTTTCAAAGATTTAATCTCTGTACATTAAAATTGTCCAGTGACATAATAGGTCTATTGACATAATTGGTACCTTGAATGAGGTAATTTCAATCAAAGATTGAATCTTTACTCGTTAAAACGTTCTTCGTGACGTCAAAGGGAACTTGAATTAGCTTAGCACAAAACTCTCATTTTCTTTCAAAGATTTAATCTTCTTACGTTAAAACGGTCTACTGACATAATATGTACCTTGATTGTTGTATTTTCATTCAAAGATTCATTTTTTACTCTTTAAAACGCTCTTCGGGACGTCAATGGGAACTCGATTAAGTTTAACTCAAATCTCACATTTTCTTTCAAAGATTCAATCTTTATACATTAAAAAGGTGGAGTGACATAAAAGGTACCTTGATTGGGGTATTTTCATACAAAGATTTAATCTTCAGTCATTGAAACACTGTTCGCGACTTCCTAGGGAGCTTGAATAAGTTAAACTCAAAACTCAAATTTTCTTTAAAAGATTCAATCTTTATACATTAAAATGGTCTAGGGACATAATAAGTCCCCAAATTGAGGTAATTCAATTCAAGGACTCAATCTTTACTCATTAAAACACTCTTCGTTACGTCAAAGCGAATTCGAATAAGTTTAAATCAAGACTCTCATTTTCTTTCAAAGATTTAATCTTTATACAATAAAATGGTCTAGTGACATAATAGGCACATCGATTGAGGTATTTTCATTCGAAAAATTTATCTTTAGTCTTTAAAACACTCATCGCGACTTCATAGGGAACTTGAACAAGTTAAACTCAAAGCTCTCATTTTCTTTCAAAGATTCAGTCTTTATACGATTAAAAGGTCTAGTGGCATAGTTAATACCTTGATTGAAGTAATTTCATTCAAAGATTCAATCTTAACTCACTGAAACACTCTTCGTGATCTCAAAGGGAACTCAAATAAGTTTAACTCAAACCTCTCATTTTCTTTTAAAGATTTAATATTTATACATTAAAATGGTCTAGTGACATAATAGGTTCATTGATTGAGGCATTTTCATTCAAAGATTCAATCTTTAGTCATTAAAACACTCTTCGCGACTTTATAGGGGACTCGAATATGTTAAACTCAAAACTCTCATTTTCTTTCAATGACTCAATCTTTATACATTAAAAAGGCCTAGTGACATAATAGGTACCTTGATTGAGGTAATTTCATTCAGAGATTCAATCTTTATTCATTAAAACACACTTGGTGACGTCAAAGCGAACTCGAATATGTTGAACTCAAAACTCTAATTTTCTTTCAAAGATTTAATCTTTATACATTCAAATGGTCTAGTGACATATTGGGCACCTTCATTCAAACCTTTAATGTTTATACATTAAAATGGTCTAGTGACATAATAGGTACCTTGATTGGGGTATTCTCGTACAAAGATTCAATCTTTAGTCATTAAAACACTCTTCGCGACTTCAGATGGAACTTGAAAAAGTTAAACTCAAAACTCTCATTTGTTTTCAAGGATTCAATCTTTATACATTAAAAGGTCTGATGACGTAATAGTTACCTTGATTGATGTAATCTCATCACAGATTCAGTCTTTACTCTCTAAAACACTCTTTATAACGTCAAAAGAAACTCGAATAGGTTTAACTCAAAACTCCCATTTTCTTTCAAAGATTTAGAAATTGGGTAATACAATGGTTCAGTGACGTAACAAGTACCTTGACTGAGGTACTTTCATTCAAAGATTCAATCTTTTCTCATTAAAGCACTCTTCTGGACGTCAAAGGGAACTCGAACAAGCTTAACTCAAAACTCTCATTTTCTTTCTAAGATTTAATCTTTATAGATTAAAAAGGTATACTGACATAATAGGTACCTTGATTGAGGTATTTTTCTTTCAAAGATTCCACCTTTTGTCATTAAAGCACTCTTCGCAACTCTATAGGGAACTCGAAAAAGTTAATCTCAAAACTCTAATTTTCATTCAAAGATTCAATCTTTATACGTTAAAAAGGACTAGTGACATAATAGGTACCTTGATTGAGATAATTTCTTTCAAAGATTCAATCTTTACTCATGAAAACACTCTTCGGAACGTCGAAGGAAACTCGAATAAGTTTAACTCAAAACTCTCGCTTTTCTTTCAAAGATTCAATCTTGAACCATTAAAGAGGTCCAGTGACATAATAGGTACCTTGATTGAAGTAATTTCATTCAAAGATTCAATCTTTACTCATTAAAACGCTATTCGTGACGTCAAAGCGAACTCGAATAAGATTAACTCAAAACTCTCATTTTCTTTCAAAGATTCAATTCTTTATATATTAAAAATGTCTAGGGACATAACAGGTACCTAGATTGAGGTAATTTCATTCAAAGATTCAATCCTTACTCATTAAAACACTCTTCGTGAAGTCAAAGGGAACTCGAACGAGTTTAACAAAAAACTCTCATTTTTTTCAAAGATTTAATCTTTATACATTAAAATGGTCTAGTGACATAATATATACCTCGATTGAGGTATTTTCATTCAAGGATTCAATCTCTACTCATTAAAACACTCTTCGGGACGTCAATCGGAACTTGAATAAGTTTAACTAAAAACTCTCATTTTCTTTCAATGATTCAATTTTTATACATTATAATAGGCGAGTGGTATAATAGGTACCTTGATTGATGTATTTTCTTTCAAAGATTCAATCTTTACTCATTAAAGCACTCTTCTGGACGTCAAAGGGTACTCTCAAATAAGTTTAACTCAAAACTCTAATTTTCTTTCAAAGATTCAATCTTTATAGATTAAAAAGGTCTAGTGACATAATAGGTACCTTGATTGAGATATTTTTCTTTCAAGGATTAAATCTTTAGGGATTAAAACACTCTTCGCAACTTCATAGGGAACTCGAATAAGTTAAACTCGGAACTCTAATTTTCATTCAAAGATTTAACCTTTATAAGTTAAAAAGGTCTAGTGACATAATAGGTACCTTGATTGACATAATTTCATTCAAAGATTCAACCTTTACTCATAAAATCCCTCTTCGGAATGTCGAAGGGAACTCGAATGAATTTGACTCGAAACTCTCATTTTATTTCAAAGATTCAATCTTTAAACATTAAAAAGATCTAGTGACATAATAGGTACCTTGATTGAGGAAATTTCAATTAAAGATTCAACTTTCACTCATTAAAACACTCTTTGTGACGTCAAAGGGAACTCGAATATGTTTTAACTCAAAACTCTCATTTTCTTTCAAAGATTTAATCTCTGTACATTAAAATTGTCCAGTGACATAATAGGTCTAATGACATAATTGGTACCTTGAATGAGGTAATTTCAATCAAAGATTGAATCTTTACTCGTTAAAACGTTCTTCGTGACGTCAAAGGGAACTTGAATTAGCTTAGCACAAAACTCTCATTTTCTTTCAAAGATTTAATCTTCTTACGTTAAAACGGTCTACTGACATAATATGTACCTTGATTGTTGTATTTTCATTCAAAGATTCATTTTTTACTCTTTAAAACGCTCTTCGGGACGTCAATGGGAACTCGATTAAGTTTAACTCAAATCTCACATTTTCTTTCAAAGATTCAATCTTTATACATTAAAAAGGTGGAGTGACATAAAAGGTACCTTGATTGGGGTATTTTCATACAAAGATTTAATCTTCAGTCATTGAAACACTGTTCGCGACTTCCTAGGGAGCTTGAATAAGTTAAACTCAAAACTCAAATTTTCTTTAAAAGATTCAATCTTTATACATTAAAATGGTCTAGGGACATAATAAGTCCCCAAATTGAGGTAATTCAATTCAAGGACTCAATCTTTACTCATTAAAACACTCTTCGTTACGTCAAAGCGAATTCGAATAAGTTTAAATCAAGACTCTCATTTTCTTTCAAAGATTTAATCTTTATACAATAAAATGGTCTAGTGACATAATAGGCACATCGATTGAGGTATTTTCATTCGAAAAATTTATCTTTAGTCTTTAAAACACTCATCGCGACTTCATAGGGAACTTGAACAAGTTAAACTCAAAGCTCTCATTTTCTTTCAAAGATTCAGTCTTTATACGATTAAAAGGTCTAGTGGCATAGTTAATACCTTGATTGAAGTAATTTCATTCAAAGATTCAATCTTAACTCACTGAAACACTCTTCGTGATCTCAAAGGGAACTCAAATAAGTTTAACTCAAACCTCTCATTTTCTTTTAAAGATTTAATATTTATACATTAAAATGGTCTAGTGACATAATAGGTTCATTGATTGAGGCATTTTCATTCAAAGATTCAATCTTTAGTCATTAAAACACTCTTCGCGACTTTATAGGGGACTCGAATATGTTAAACTCAAAACTCTCATTTTCTTTCAATGACTCAATCTTTATACATTAAAAAGGCCTAGTGACATAATAGGTACCTTGATTGAGGTAATTTCATTCAGAGATTCAATCTTTATTCATTAAAACACACTTGGTGACGTCAAAGCGAACTCGAATATGTTGAACTCAAAACTCTAATTTTCTTTCAAAGATTTAATCTTTATACATTCAAATGGTCTAGTGACATATTGGGCACCTTCATTCAAACCTTTAATGTTTATACATTAAAATGGTCTAGTGACATAATAGGTACCTTGATTGGGGTATTCTCGTACAAAGATTCAATCTTTAGTCATTAAAACACTCTTCGCGACTTCAGATGGAACTTGAAAAAGTTAAACTCAAAACTCTCATTTGTTTTCAAGGATTCAATCTTTATACATTAAAAGGTCTGATGACGTAATAGTTACCTTGATTGATGTAATCTCATCACAGATTCAGTCTTTACTCTCTAAAACACTCTTTATAACGTCAAAAGAAACTCGAATAGGTTTAACTCAAAACTCCCATTTTCTTTCAAAGATTTAGAAATTGGGTAATACAATGGTTCAGTGACGTAACAAGTACCTTGACTGAGGTACTTTCATTCAAAGATTCAATCTTTTCTCATTAAAGCACTCTTCTGGACGTCAAAGGGAACTCGAACAAGCTTAACTCAAAACTCTCATTTTCTTTCTAAGATTTAATCTTTATAGATTAAAAAGGTATACTGACATAATAGGTACCTTGATTGAGGTATTTTTCTTTCAAAGATTCCACCTTTTGTCATTAAAGCACTCTTCGCAACTCTATAGGGAACTCGAAAAAGTTAATCTCAAAACTCTAATTTTCATTCAAAGATTCAATCTTTATACGTTAAAAAGGACTAGTGACATAATAGGTACCTTGATTGAGATAATTTCTTTCAAAGATTCAATCTTTACTCATGAAAACACTCTTCGGAACGTCGAAGGAAACTCGAATAAGTTTAACTCAAAACTCTCGCTTTTCTTTCAAAGATTCAATCTTGAACCATTAAAGAGGTCCAGTGACATAATAGGTACCTTGATTGAAGTAATTTCATTCAAAGATTCAATATTTACTCATTAAAACGCTATTCGTGACGTCAAAGCGAACTCGAATAAGATTAACTCAAAACTCTCATTTTCTTTCAAAGATTCAATTCTTTATATATTAAAAATGTCTAGGGACATAACAGGTACCTAGATTGAGGTAATTTCATTCAAAGATTCAATCCTTACTCATTAAAACACTCTTCGTGAAGTCAAAGGGAACTCGAACGAATTTAACAAAAAACTCTCATTTTTTTCAAAGATTTAATCTTTATACATTAAAATGGTCTAGTGACATAATATATACCTCGATTGAGGTATTTTCATTCAAGGATTCAATCTCTACTCATTAAAACACTCTTCGGGACGTCAATCGGAACTTGAATAAGTTTAACTAAAAACTCTCATTTTCTTTCAATGATTCAATTTTTATACATTATAATAGGCGAGTGGTATAATAGGTACCTTGATTGATGTATTTTCTTTCAAAGATTCAATCTTTACTCATTAAAGCACTCTTCTGGACGTCAAAGGGTACTCTCAAATAAGTTTAACTCAAAACTCTAATTTTCTTTCAAAGATTCAATCTTTATAGATTAAAAAGGTCTAGTGACATAATAGGTACCTTGATTGAGATATTTTTCTTTCAAGGATTAAATCTTTAGGGATTAAAACACTCTTCGCAACTTCATAGGGAACTCGAATAAGTTAAACTCGGAACTCTAATTTTCATTCAAAGATTTAACCTTTATAAGTTAAAAAGGTCTAGTGACATAATAGGTACCTTGATTGACATAATTTCATTCAAAGATTCAACCTTTACTCATAAAATCCCTCTTCGGAATGTCGAAGGGAACTCGAATGAATTTGACTCGAAACTCTCATTTTATTTCAAAGATTCAATCTTTAAACATTAAAAAGATCTAGTGACATAATAGGTACCTTGATTGAGGAAATTTCAATTAAAGATTCAACTTTCACTCATTAAAACACTCTTTGTGACGTCAAAGGGAACTCGAATATGTTTTAACTCAAAACTCTCATTTTCTTTCAAAGATTTAATCTCTGTACATTAAAATTGTCCAGTGACATAATAGGTCTAATGACATAATTGGTACCTTGAATGAGGTAATTTCAATCAAAGATTGAATCTTTACTCGTTAAAACGTTCTTCGTGACGTCAAAGGGAACTTGAATTAGCTTAGCACAAAACTCTCATTTTCTTTCAAAGATTTAATCTTCTTACGTTAAAACGGTCTACTGACATAATATGTACCTTGATTGTTGTATTTTCATTCAAAGATTCATTTTTTACTCTTTAAAACGCTCTTCGGGACGTCAATGGGAACTCGATTAAGTTTAACTCAAATCTCACATTTTCTTTCAAAGATTCAATCTTTATACATTAAAAAGGTGGAGTGACATAAAAGGTACCTTGATTGGGGTATTTTCATACAAAGATTTAATCTTCAGTCATTGAAACACTGTTCGCGACTTCCTAGGGAGCTTGAATAAGTTAAACTCAAAACTCAAATTTTCTTTAAAAGATTCAATCTTTATACATTAAAATGGTCTAGGGACATAATAAGTCCCCAAATTGAGGTAATTCAATTCAAGGACTCAATCTTTACTCATTAAAACACTCTTCGTTACGTCAAAGCGAATTCGAATAAGTTTAAATCAAGACTCTCATTTTCTTTCAAAGATTTAATCTTTATACAATAAAATGGTCTAGTGACATAATAGGCACATCGATTGAGGTATTTTCATTCGAAAAATTTATCTTTAGTCTTTAAAACACTCATCGCGACTTCATAGGGAACTTGAACAAGTTAAACTCAAAGCTCTCATTTTCTTTCAAAGATTCAGTCTTTATACGATTAAAAGGTCTAGTGGCATAGTTAATACCTTGATTGAAGTAATTTCATTCAAAGATTCAATCTTAACTCACTGAAACACTCTTCGTGATCTCAAAGGGAACTCAAATAAGTTTAACTCAAACCTCTCATTTTCTTTTAAAGATTTAATATTTATACATTAAAATGGTCTAGTGACATAATAGGTTCATTGATTGAGGCATTTTCATTCAAAGATTCAATCTTTAGTCATTAAAACACTCTTCGCGACTTTATAGGGGACTCGAATATGTTAAACTCAAAACTCTCATTTTCTTTCAATGACTCAATCTTTATACATTAAAAAGGCCTAGTGACATAATAGGTACCTTGATTGAGGTAATTTCATTCAGAGATTCAATCTTTATTCATTAAAACACACTTGGTGACGTCAAAGCGAACTCGAATATGTTGAACTCAAAACTCTAATTTTCTTTCAAAGATTTAATCTTTATACATTCAAATGGTCTAGTGACATATTGGGCACCTTCATTCAAACCTTTAATGTTTATACATTAAAATGGTCTAGTGACATAATAGGTACCTTGATTGGGGTATTCTCGTACAAAGATTCAATCTTTAGTCATTAAAACACTCTTCGCGACTTCAGATGGAACTTGAAAAAGTTAAACTCAAAACTCTCATTTGTTTTCAAGGATTCAATCTTTATACATTAAAAGGTCTGATGACGTAATAGTTACCTTGATTGATGTAATCTCATCACAGATTCAGTCTTTACTCTCTAAAACACTCTTTATAACGTCAAAAGAAACTCGAATAGGTTTAACTCAAAACTCCCATTTTCTTTCAAAGATTTAGAAATTGGGTAATACAATGGTTCAGTGACGTAACAAGTACCTTGACTGAGGTACTTTCATTCAAAGATTCAATCTTTTCTCATTAAAGCACTCTTCTGGACGTCAAAGGGAACTCGAACAAGCTTAACTCAAAACTCTCATTTTCTTTCTAAGATTTAATCTTTATAGATTAAAAAGGTATACTGACATAATAGGTACCTTGATTGAGGTATTTTTCTTTCAAAGATTCCACCTTTTGTCATTAAAGCACTCTTCGCAACTCTATAGGGAACTCGAAAAAGTTAATCTCAAAACTCTAATTTTCATTCAAAGATTCAATCTTTATACGTTAAAAAGGACTAGTGACATAATAGGTACCTTGATTGAGATAATTTCTTTCAAAGATTCAATCTTTACTCATGAAAACACTCTTCGGAACGTCGAAGGAAACTCGAATAAGTTTAACTCAAAACTCTCGCTTTTCTTTCAAAGATTCAATCTTGAACCATTAAAGAGGTCCAGTGACATAATAGGTACCTTGATTGAAGTAATTTCATTCAAAGATTCAATATTTACTCATTAAAACGCTATTCGTGACGTCAAAGCGAACTCGAATAAGATTAACTCAAAACTCTCATTTTCTTTCAAAGATTCAATTCTTTATATATTAAAAATGTCTAGGGACATAACAGGTACCTAGATTGAGGTAATTTCATTCAAAGATTCAATCCTTACTCATTAAAACACTCTTCGTGAAGTCAAAGGGAACTCGAACGAATTTAACAAAAAACTCTCATTTTTTTCAAAGATTTAATCTTTATACATTAAAATGGTCTAGTGACATAATATATACCTCGATTGAGGTATTTTCATTCAAGGATTCAATCTCTACTCATTAAAACACTCTTCGGGACGTCAATCGGAACTTGAATAAGTTTAACTAAAAACTCTCATTTTCTTTCAATGATTCAATTTTTATACATTATAATAGGCGAGTGGTATAATAGGTACCTTGATTGATGTATTTTCTTTCAAAGATTCAATCTTTACTCATTAAAGCACTCTTCTGGACGTCAAAGGGTACTCTCAAATAAGTTTAACTCAAAACTCTAATTTTCTTTCAAAGATTCAATCTTTATAGATTAAAAAGGTCTAGTGACATAATAGGTACCTTGATTGAGATATTTTTCTTTCAAGGATTAAATCTTTAGGGATTAAAACACTCTTCGCAACTTCATAGGGAACTCGAATAAGTTAAACTCGGAACTCTAATTTTCATTCAAAGATTTAACCTTTATAAGTTAAAAAGGTCTAGTGACATAATAGGTACCTTGATTGACATAATTTCATTCAAAGATTCAACCTTTACTCATAAAATCCCTCTTCGGAATGTCGAAGGGAACTCGAATGAATTTGACTCGAAACTCTCATTTTATTTCAAAGATTCAATCTTTAAACATTAAAAAGATCTAGTGACATAATAGGTACCTTGATTGAGGAAATTTCAATTAAAGATTCAACTTTCACTCATTAAAACACTCTTTGTGACGTCAAAGGGAACTCGAATATGTTTTAACTCAAAACTCTCATTTTCTTTCAAAGATTTAATCTCTGTACATTAAAATGGTCCAGTGACATAATAGGTCTAATGACATAATTGGTACCTTGAATGAGGTAATTTCAATCAAAGATTGAATCTTTACTCGTTAAAACGTTCTTCGTGACGTCAAAGGGAACTTGAATTAGCTTAGCACAAAACTCTCATTTTCTTTCAAAGATTTAATCTTCTTACGTTAAAACGGTCTACTGACATAATATGTACCTTGATTGTTGTATTTTCATTCAAAGATTCATTTTTTACTCTTTAAAACGCTCTTCGGGACGTCAATGGGAACTCGATTAAGTTTAACTCAAATCTCACATTTTCTTTCAAAGATTCAATCTTTATACATTAAAAAGGTGGAGTGACATAAAAGGTACCTTGATTGGGGTATTTTCATACAAAGATTTAATCTTCAGTCATTGAAACACTGTTCGCGACTTCCTAGGGAGCTTGAATAAGTTAAACTCAAAACTCAAATTTTCTTTAAAAGATTCAATCTTTATACATTAAAATGGTCTAGGGACATAATAAGTCCCCAAATTGAGGTAATTCAATTCAAGGACTCAATCTTTACTCATTAAAACACTCTTCGTTACGTCAAAGCGAATTCGAATAAGTTTAAATCAAGACTCTCATTTTCTTTCAAAGATTTAATCTTTATACAATAAAATGGTCTAGTGACATAATAGGCACATCGATTGAGGTATTTTCATTCGAAAAATTTATCTTTAGTCTTTAAAACACTCATCGCGACTTCATAGGGAACTTGAACAAGTTAAACTCAAAGCTCTCATTTTCTTTCAAAGATTCAGTCTTTATACGATTAAAAGGTCTAGTGGCATAGTTAATACCTTGATTGAAGTAATTTCATTCAAAGATTCAATCTTAACTCACTGAAACACTCTTCGTGATCTCAAAGGGAACTCAAATAAGTTTAACTCAAACCTCTCATTTTCTTTTAAAGATTTAATATTTATACATTAAAATGGTCTAGTGACATAATAGGTTCATTGATTGAGGCATTTTCATTCAAAGATTCAATCTTTAGTCATTAAAACACTCTTCGCGACTTTATAGGGGACTCGAATATGTTAAACTCAAAACTCTCATTTTCTTTCAATGACTCAATCTTTATACATTAAAAAGGCCTAGTGACATAATAGGTACCTTGATTGAGGTAATTTCATTCAGAGATTCAATCTTTATTCATTAAAACACACTTGGTGACGTCAAAGCGAACTCGAATATGTTGAACTCAAAACTCTAATTTTCTTTCAAAGATTTAATCTTTATACATTCAAATGGTCTAGTGACATATTGGGCACCTTCATTCAAACCTTTAATGTTTATACATTAAAATGGTCTAGTGACATAATAGGTACCTTGATTGGGGTATTCTCGTACAAAGATTCAATCTTTAGTCATTAAAACACTCTTCGCGACTTCAGATGGAACTTGAAAAAGTTAAACTCAAAACTCTCATTTGTTTTCAAGGATTCAATCTTTATACATTAAAAGGTCTGATGACGTAATAGTTACCTTGATTGATGTAATCTCATCACAGATTCAGTCTTTACTCTCTAAAACACTCTTTATAACGTCAAAAGAAACTCGAATAGGTTTAACTCAAAACTCCCATTTTCTTTCAAAGATTTAGAAATTGGGTAATACAATGGTTCAGTGACGTAACAAGTACCTTGACTGAGGTACTTTCATTCAAAGATTCAATCTTTTCTCATTAAAGCACTCTTCTGGACGTCAAAGGGAACTCGAACAAGCTTAACTCAAAACTCTCATTTTCTTTCTAAGATTTAATCTTTATAGATTAAAAAGGTATACTGACATAATAGGTACCTTGATTGAGGTATTTTTCTTTCAAAGATTCCACCTTTTGTCATTAAAGCACTCTTCGCAACTCTATAGGGAACTCGAAAATGTTAATCTCAAAACTCTAATTTTCATTCAAAGATTCAATCTTTATACGTTAAAAAGGACTAGTGACATAATAGGTACCTTGATTGAGATAATTTCTTTCAAAGATTCAATCTTTACTCATGAAAACACTCTTCGGAACGTCGAAGGAAACTCGAATAAGTTTAACTCAAAACTCTCGCTTTTCTTTCAAAGATTCAATCTTGAACCATTAAAGAGGTCCAGTGACATAATAGGTACCTTGATTGAAGTAATTTCATTCAAAGATTCAATATTTACTCATTAAAACGCTATTCGTGACGTCAAAGCGAACTCGAATAAGATTAACTCAAAACTCTCATTTTCTTTCAAAGATTCAATTCTTTATATATTAAAAATGTCTAGGGACATAACAGGTACCTAGATTGAGGTAATTTCATTCAAAGATTCAATCCTTACTCATTAAAACACTCTTCGTGAAGTCAAAGGGAACTCGAACGAATTTAACAAAAAACTCTCATTTTTTTCAAAGATTTAATCTTTATACATTAAAATGGTCTAGTGACATAATATATACCTCGATTGAGGTATTTTCATTCAAGGATTCAATCTCTACTCATTAAAACACTCTTCGGGACGTCAATCGGAACTTGAATAAGTTTAACTAAAAACTCAGATTTTCTTTCAATGATTCAATTTTTATACATTATAATAGGCGAGTGGTATAATAGGTACCTTGATTGATGTATTTTCTTTCAAAGATTCAATCTTTACTCATTAAAGCACTCTTCTGGACGTCAAAGGGTACTCTCAAATAAGTTTAACTCAAAACTCTAATTTTCTTTCAAAGATTCAATCTTTATAGATTAAAAAGGTCTAGTGACATAATAGGTACCTTGATTGAGATATTTTTCTTTCAAGGATTAAATCTTTAGGGATTAAAACACTCTTCGCAACTTCATAGGGAACTCGAATAAGTTAAACTCGGAACTCTAATTTTCATTCAAAGATTTAACCTTTATAAGTTAAAAAGGTCTAGTGACATAATAGGTACCTTGATTGACATAATTTCATTCAAAGATTCAACCTTTACTCATAAAATCCCTCTTCGGAATGTCGAAGGGAACTCGAATGAATTTGACTCGAAACTCTCATTTTATTTCAAAGATTCAATCTTTAAACATTAAAAAGATCTAGTGACATAATAGGTACCTTGATTGAGGAAATTTCAATTAAAGATTCAACTTTCACTCATTAAAACACTCTTTGTGACGTCAAAGGGAACTCGAATATGTTTTAACTCAAAACTCTCATTTTCTTTCAAAGATTTAATCTCTGTACATTAAAATGGTCCAGTGACATAATAGGTCTAATGACATAATTGGTACCTTGAATGAGGTAATTTCAATCAAAGATTGAATCTTTACTCGTTAAAACGTTCTTCGTGACGTCAAAGGGAACTTGAATTAGCTTAGCACAAAACTCTCATTTTCTTTCAAAGATTTAATCTTCTTACGTTAAAACGGTCTACTGACATAATATGTACCTTGATTGTTGTATTTTCATTCAAAGATTCATTTTTTACTCTTTAAAACGCTCTTCGGGACGTCAATGGGAACTCGATTAAGTTTAACTCAAATCTCACATTTTCTTTCAAAGATTCAATCTTTATACATTAAAAAGGTGGAGTGACATAAAAGGTACCTTGATTGGGGTATTTTCATACAAAGATTTAATCTTCAGTCATTGAAACACTGTTCGCGACTTCCTAGGGAGCTTGAATAAGTTAAACTCAAAACTCAAATTTTCTTTAAAAGATTCAATCTTTATACATTAAAATGGTCTAGGGACATAATAAGTCCCCAAATTGAGGTAATTCAATTCAAGGACTCAATCTTTACTCATTAAAACACTCTTCGTTACGTCAAAGCGAATTCGAATAAGTTTAAATCAAGACTCTCATTTTCTTTCAAAGATTTAATCTTTATACAATAAAATGGTCTAGTGACATAATAGGCACATCGATTGAGGTATTTTCATTCGAAAAATTTATCTTTAGTCTTTAAAACACTCATCGCGACTTCATAGGGAACTTGAACAAGTTAAACTCAAAGCTCTCATTTTCTTTCAAAGATTCAGTCTTTATACGATTAAAAGGTCTAGTGGCATAGTTAATACCTTGATTGAAGTAATTTCATTCAAAGATTCAATCTTTACTCACTGAAACACTCTTCGTGATCTCAAAGGGAACTCAAATAAGTTTAACTCAAACCTCTCATTTTCTTTTAAAGATTTAATATTTATACATTAAAATGGTCTAGTGACATAATAGGTTCATTGATTGAGGCATTTTCATTCAAAGATTCAATCTTTAGTCATTAAAACACTCTTCGCGACTTTATATGGGACTCGAATATGTTAAACTCAAAACTCTCATTTTCTTTCAATGACTCAATCTTTATACATTAAAAAGGCCTAGTGACATAATAGGTACCTTGATTGAGGTAATTTCATTCAGAGATTCAATCTTTATTCATTAAAACACACTTGGTGACGTCAAAGCGAACTCGAATATGTTGAACTCAAAACTCTAATTTTCTTTCAAAGATTTAATCTTTATACATTCAAATGGTCTAGTGACATATTGGGCACCTTCATTCAAACCTTTAATGTTTATACATTAAAATGGTCTAGTGACATAATAGGTACCTTGATTGGGGTATTCTCGTACAAAGATTCAATCTTTAGTCATTAAAACACTCTTCGCGACTTCAGATGGAACTTGAAAAAGTTAAACTCAAAACTCTCATTTGTTTTCAAGGATTCAATCTTTATACATTAAAAGGTCTAATGACGTAATAGTTACCTTGATTGATGTAATCTCATCACAGATTCAGTCTTTACTCTCTAAAACACTCTTTATAACGTCAAAAGAAACTCGAATAGGTTTAACTCAAAACTCCCATTTTCTTTCAAAGATTTAGAAATTGGGTAATACAATGGTTCAGTGACGTAACAAGTACCTTGACTGAGGTACTTTCATTCAAAGATTCAATCTTTTCTCATTAAAGCACTCTTCTGGACGTCAAAGGGAACTCGAACAAGCTTAACTCAAAACTCTCATTTTCTTTCTAAGATTTAATCTTTATAGATTAAAAAGGTATACTGACATAATAGGTACCTTGATTGAGGTATTTTTCTTTCAAAGATTCCACCTTTTGTCATTAAAGCACTCTTCGCAACTCTATAGGGAACTCGAAAAAGTTAATCTCAAAACTCTAATTTTCATTCAAAGATTCAATCTTTATACGTTAAAAAGGACTAGTGACATAATAGGTACCTTGATTGAGATAATTTCTTTCAAAGATTCAATCTTTACTCATGAAAACACTCTTCGGAACGTCGAAGGAAACTCGAATAAGTTTAACTCAAAACTCTCGCTTTTCTTTCAAAGATTCAATCTTGAACCATTAAAGAGGTCCAGTGACATAATAGGTACCTTGATTGAAGTAATTTCATTCAAAGATTCAATCTTTACTCATTAAAACGCTATTCGTGACGTCAAAGCGAACTCGAATAAGATTAACTCAAAACTCTCATTTTCTTTCAAAGATTCAATTCTTTATATATTAAAAATGTCTAGGGACATAACAGGTACCTAGATTGAGGTAATTTCATTCAAAGATTCAATCCTTACTCATTAAAACACTCTTCGTGAAGTCAAAGGGAACTCGAACGAGTTTAACAAAAAACTCTCATTTTTTTCAAAGATTTAATCTTTATACATTAAAATGGTCTAGTGACATAATATATACCTCGATTGAGGTATTTTCATTCAAGGATTCAATCTCTACTCATTAAAACACTCTTCGGGACGTCAATCGGAACTTGAATAAGTTTAACTAAAAACTCTCATTTTCTTTCAATGATTCAATTTTTATACATTATAATAGGCGAGTGGTATAATAGGTACCTTGATTGATGTATTTTCTTTCAAAGATTCAATCTTTACTCATTAAAGCACTCTTCTGGACGTCAAAGGGTACTCTCAAATAAGTTTAACTCAAAACTCTAATTTTCTTTCAAAGATTCAATCTTTATAGATTAAAAAGGTCTAGTGACATAATAGGTACCTTGATTGAGATATTTTTCTTTCAAGGATTAAATCTTTAGGGATTAAAACACTCTTCGCAACTTCATAGGGAACTCGAATAAGTTAAACTCGGAACTCTAATTTTCATTCAAAGATTTAACCTTTATAAGTTAAAAAGGTCTAGTGACATAATAGGTACCTTGATTGACATAATTTCATTCAAAGATTCAACCTTTACTCATAAAATCCCTCTTCGGAATGTCGAAGGGAACTCGAATGAATTTGACTCGAAACTCTCATTTTATTTCAAAGATTCAATCTTTAAACATTAAAAAGATCTAGTGACATAATAGGTACCTTGATTGAGGAAATTTCAATTAAAGATTCAACTTTCACTCATTAAAACACTCTTTGTGACGTCAAAGGGAACTCGAATATGTTTTAACTCAAAACTCTCATTTTCTTTCAAAGATTTAATCTCTGTACATTAAAATGGTCCAGTGACATAATAGGTCTAATGACATAATTGGTACCTTGAATGAGGTAATTTCAATCAAAGATTGAATCTTTACTCGTTAAAACGTTCTTCGTGACGTCAAAGGGAACTTGAATTAGCTTAGCACAAAACTCTCATTTTCTTTCAAAGATTTAATCTTCTTACGTTAAAACGGTCTACTGACATAATATGTACCTTGATTGTTGTATTTTCATTCAAAGATTCATTTTTTACTCTTTAAAACGCTCTTCGGGACGTCAATGGGAACTCGATTAAGTTTAACTCAAATCTCACATTTTCTTTCAAAGATTCAATCTTTATACATTAAAAAGGTGGAGTGACATAAAAGGTACCTTGATTGGGGTATTTTCATACAAAGATTTAATCTTCAGTCATTGAAACACTGTTCGCGACTTCCTAGGGAGCTTGAATAAGTTAAACTCAAAACTCAAATTTTCTTTAAAAGATTCAATCTTTATACATTAAAATGGTCTAGGGACATAATAAGTCCCCAAATTGAGGTAATTCAATTCAAGGACTCAATCTTTACTCATTAAAACACTCTTCGTTACGTCAAAGCGAATTCGAATAAGTTTAAATCAAGACTCTCATTTTCTTTCAAAGATTTAATCTTTATACAATAAAATGGTCTAGTGACATAATAGGCACATCGATTGAGGTATTTTCATTCGAAAAATTTATCTTTAGTCTTTAAAACACTCATCGCGACTTCATAGGGAACTTGAACAAGTTAAACTCAAAGCTCTCATTTTCTTTCAAAGATTCAGTCTTTATACGATTAAAAGGTCTAGTGGCATAGTTAATACCTTGATTGAAGTAATTTCATTCAAAGATTCAATCTTTACTCACTGAAACACTCTTCGTGATCTCAAAGGGAACTCAAATAAGTTTAACTCAAACCTCTCATTTTCTTTTAAAGATTTAATATTTATACATTAAAATGGTCTAGTGACATAATAGGTTCATTGATTGAGGCATTTTCATTCAAAGATTCAATCTTTAGTCATTAAAACACTCTTCGCGACTTTATATGGGACTCGAATATGTTAAACTCAAAACTCTCATTTTCTTTCAATGACTCAATCTTTATACATTAAAAAGGCCTAGTGACATAATAGGTACCTTGATTGAGGTAATTTCATTCAGAGATTCAATCTTTATTCATTAAAACACACTTGGTGACGTCAAAGCGAACTCGAATATGTTGAACTCAAAACTCTAATTTTCTTTCAAAGATTTAATCTTTATACATTCAAATGGTCTAGTGACATATTGGGCACCTTCATTCAAACCTTTAATGTTTATACATTAAAATGGTCTAGTGACATAATAGGTACCTTGATTGGGGTATTCTCGTACAAAGATTCAATCTTTAGTCATTAAAACACTCTTCGCGACTTCAGATGGAACTTGAAAAAGTTAAACTCAAAACTCTCATTTGTTTTCAAGGATTCAATCTTTATACATTAAAAGGTCTAATGACGTAATAGTTACCTTGATTGATGTAATCTCATCACAGATTCAGTCTTTACTCTCTAAAACACTCTTTATAACGTCAAAAGAAACTCGAATAGGTTTAACTCAAAACTCCCATTTTCTTTCAAAGATTTAGAAATTGGGTAATACAATGGTTCAGTGACGTAACAAGTACCTTGACTGAGGTACTTTCATTCAAAGATTCAATCTTTTCTCATTAAAGCACTCTTCTGGACGTCAAAGGGAACTCGAACAAGCTTAACTCAAAACTCTCATTTTCTTTCTAAGATTTAATCTTTATAGATTAAAAAGGTATACTGACATAATAGGTACCTTGATTGAGGTATTTTTCTTTCAAAGATTCCACCTTTTGTCATTAAAGCACTCTTCGCAACTCTATAGGGAACTCGAAAAAGTTAATCTCAAAACTCTAATTTTCATTCAAAGATTCAATCTTTATACGTTAAAAAGGACTAGTGACATAATAGGTACCTTGATTGAGATAATTTCTTTCAAAGATTCAATCTTTACTCATGAAAACACTCTTCGGAACGTCGAAGGAAACTCGAATAAGTTTAACTCAAAACTCTCGCTTTTCTTTCAAAGATTCAATCTTGAACCATTAAAGAGGTCCAGTGACATAATAGGTACCTTGATTGAAGTAATTTCATTCAAAGATTCAATCTTTACTCATTAAAACGCTATTCGTGACGTCAAAGCGAACTCGAATAAGATTAACTCAAAACTCTCATTTTCTTTCAAAGATTCAATTCTTTATATATTAAAAATGTCTAGGGACATAACAGGTACCTAGATTGAGGTAATTTCATTCAAAGATTCAATCCTTACTCATTAAAACACTCTTCGTGAAGTCAAAGGGAACTCGAACGAGTTTAACAAAAAACTCTCATTTTTTTCAAAGATTTAATCTTTATACATTAAAATGGTCTAGTGACATAATATATACCTCGATTGAGGTATTTTCATTCAAGGATTCAATCTCTACTCATTAAAACACTCTTCGGGACGTCAATCGGAACTTGAATAAGTTTAACTAAAAACTCTCATTTTCTTTCAATGATTCAATTTTTATACATTATAATAGGCGAGTGGTATAATAGGTACCTTGATTGATGTATTTTCTTTCAAAGATTCAATCTTTACTCATTAAAGCACTCTTCTGGACGTCAAAGGGTACTCTCAAATAAGTTTAACTCAAAACTCTAATTTTCTTTCAAAGATTCAATCTTTATAGATTAAAAAGGTCTAGTGACATAATAGGTACCTTGATTGAGATATTTTTCTTTCAAGGATTAAATCTTTAGGGATTAAAACACTCTTCGCAACTTCATAGGGAACTCGAATAAGTTAAACTCGGAACTCTAATTTTCATTCAAAGATTTAACCTTTATAAGTTAAAAAGGTCTAGTGACATAATAGGTACCTTGATTGACATAATTTCATTCAAAGATTCAACCTTTACTCATAAAATCCCTCTTCGGAATGTCGAAGGGAACTCGAATGAATTTGACTCGAAACTCTCATTTTATTTCAAAGATTCAATCTTTAAACATTAAAAAGATCTAGTGACATAATAGGTACCTTGATTGAGGAAATTTCAATTAAAGATTCAACTTTCACTCATTAAAACACTCTTTGTGACGTCAAAGGGAACTCGAATATGTTTTAACTCAAAACTCTCATTTTCTTTCAAAGATTTAATCTCTGTACATTAAAATGGTCCAGTGACATAATAGGTCTAATGACATAATTGGTACCTTGAATGAGGTAATTTCAATCAAAGATTGAATCTTTACTCGTTAAAACGTTCTTCGTGACGTCAAAGGGAACTTGAATTAGCTTAGCACAAAACTCTCATTTTCTTTCAAAGATTTAATCTTCTTACGTTAAAACGGTCTACTGACATAATATGTACCTTGATTGTTGTATTTTCATTCAAAGATTCATTTTTTACTCTTTAAAACGCTCTTCGGGACGTCAATGGGAACTCGATTAAGTTTAACTCAAATCTCACATTTTCTTTCAAAGATTCAATCTTTATACATTAAAAAGGTGGAGTGACATAAAAGGTACCTTGATTGGGGTATTTTCATACAAAGATTTAATCTTCAGTCATTGAAACACTGTTCGCGACTTCCTAGGGAGCTTGAATAAGTTAAACTCAAAACTCAAATTTTCTTTAAAAGATTCAATCTTTATACATTAAAATGGTCTAGGGACATAATAAGTCCCCAAATTGAGGTAATTCAATTCAAGGACTCAATCTTTACTCATTAAAACACTCTTCGTTACGTCAAAGCGAATTCGAATAAGTTTAAATCAAGACTCTCATTTTCTTTCAAAGATTTAATCTTTATACAATAAAATGGTCTAGTGACATAATAGGCACATCGATTGAGGTATTTTCATTCGAAAAATTTATCTTTAGTCTTTAAAACACTCATCGCGACTTCATAGGGAACTTGAACAAGTTAAACTCAAAGCTCTCATTTTCTTTCAAAGATTCAGTCTTTATACGATTAAAAGGTCTAGTGGCATAGTTAATACCTTGATTGAAGTAATTTCATTCAAAGATTCAATCTTAACTCACTGAAACACTCTTCGTGATCTCAAAGGGAACTCAAATAAGTTTAACTCAAACCTCTCATTTTCTTTTAAAGATTTAATATTTATACATTAAAATGGTCTAGTGACATAATAGGTTCATTGATTGAGGCATTTTCATTCAAAGATTCAATCTTTAGTCATTAAAACACTCTTCGCGACTTTATAGGGGACTCGAATATGTTAAACTCAAAACTCTCATTTTCTTTCAATGACTCAATCTTTATACATTAAAAAGGCCTAGTGACATAATAGGTACCTTGATTGAGGTAATTTCATTCAGAGATTCAATCTTTATTCATTAAAACACACTTGGTGACGTCAAAGCGAACTCGAATATGTTGAACTCAAAACTCTAATTTTCTTTCAAAGATTTAATCTTTATACATTCAAATGGTCTAGTGACATATTGGGCACCTTCATTCAAACCTTTAATGTTTATACATTAAAATGGTCTAGTGACATAATAGGTACCTTGATTGGGGTATTCTCGTACAAAGATTCAATCTTTAGTCATTAAAACACTCTTCGCGACTTCAGATGGAACTTGAAAAAGTTAAACTCAAAACTCTCATTTGTTTTCAAGGATTCAATCTTTATACATTAAAAGGTCTGATGACGTAATAGTTACCTTGATTGATGTAATCTCATCACAGATTCAGTCTTTACTCTCTAAAACACTCTTTATAACGTCAAAAGAAACTCGAATAGGTTTAACTCAAAACTCCCATTTTCTTTCAAAGATTTAGAAATTGGGTAATACAATGGTTCAGTGACGTAACAAGTACCTTGACTGAGGTACTTTCATTCAAAGATTCAATCTTTTCTCATTAAAGCACTCTTCTGGACGTCAAAGGGAACTCGAACAAGCTTAACTCAAAACTCTCATTTTCTTTCTAAGATTTAATCTTTATAGATTAAAAAGGTATACTGACATAATAGGTACCTTGATTGAGGTATTTTTCTTTCAAAGATTCCACCTTTTGTCATTAAAGCACTCTTCGCAACTCTATAGGGAACTCGAAAAAGTTAATCTCAAAACTCTAATTTTCATTCAAAGATTCAATCTTTATACGTTAAAAAGGACTAGTGACATAATAGGTACCTTGATTGAGATAATTTCTTTCAAAGATTCAATCTTTACTCATGAAAACACTCTTCGGAACGTCGAAGGAAACTCGAATAAGTTTAACTCAAAACTCTCGCTTTTCTTTCAAAGATTCAATCTTGAACCATTAAAGAGGTCCAGTGACATAATAGGTACCTTGATTGAAGTAATTTCATTCAAAGATTCAATCTTTACTCATTAAAACGCTATTCGTGACGTCAAAGCGAACTCGAATAAGATTAACTCAAAACTCTCATTTTCTTTCAAAGATTCAATTCTTTATATATTAAAAATGTCTAGGGACATAACAGGTACCTAGATTGAGGTAATTTCATTCAAAGATTCAATCCTTACTCATTAAAACACTCTTCGTGAAGTCAAAGGGAACTCGAACGAGTTTAACAAAAAACTCTCATTTTTTTCAAAGATTTAATCTTTATACATTAAAATGGTCTAGTGACATAATATATACCTCGATTGAGGTATTTTCATTCAAGGATTCAATCTCTACTCATTAAAACACTCTTCGGGACGTCAATCGGAACTTGAATAAGTTTAACTAAAAACTCTCATTTTCTTTCAATGATTCAATTTTTATACATTATAATAGGCGAGTGGTATAATAGGTACCTTGATTGATGTATTTTCTTTCAAAGATTCAATCTTTACTCATTAAAGCACTCTTCTGGACGTCAAAGGGTACTCTCAAATAAGTTTAACTCAAAACTCTAATTTTCTTTCAAAGATTCAATCTTTATAGATTAAAAAGGTCTAGTGACATAATAGGTACCTTGATTGAGATATTTTTCTTTCAAGGATTAAATCTTTAGGGATTAAAACACTCTTCGCAACTTCATAGGGAACTCGAATAAGTTAAACTCGGAACTCTAATTTTCATTCAAAGATTTAACCTTTATAAGTTAAAAAGGTCTAGTGACATAATAGGTACCTTGATTGACATAATTTCATTCAAAGATTCAACCTTTACTCATAAAATCCCTCTTCGGAATGTCGAAGGGAACTCGAATGAATTTGACTCGAAACTCTCATTTTATTTCAAAGATTCAATCTTTAAACATTAAAAAGATCTAGTGACATAATAGGTACCTTGATTGAGGAAATTTCAATTAAAGATTCAACTTTCACTCATTAAAACACTCTTTGTGACGTCAAAGGGAACTCGAATATGTTTTAACTCAAAACTCTCATTTTCTTTCAAAGATTTAATCTCTGTACATTAAAATGGTCCAGTGACATAATAGGTCTAATGACATAATTGGTACCTTGAATGAGGTAATTTCAATCAAAGATTGAATCTTTACTCGTTAAAACGTTCTTCGTGACGTCAAAGGGAACTTGAATTAGCTTAGCACAAAACTCTCATTTTCTTTCAAAGATTTAATCTTCTTACGCTAAAACGGTCTACTGACATAATATGTACCTTGATTGTTGTATTTTCATTCAAAGATTCATTTTTTACTCTTTAAAACGCTCTTCGGGACGTCAATGGGAACTCGATTAAGTTTAACTCAAATCTCACATTTTCTTTCAAAGATTCAATCTTTATACATTAAAAAGGTGGAGTGACATAAAAGGTACCTTGATTGGGGTATTTTCATACAAAGATTTAATCTTCAGTCATTGAAACACTGTTCGCGACTTCCTAGGGAGCTTGAATAAGTTAAACTCAAAACTCAAATTTTCTTTAAAAGATTCAATCTTTATACATTAAAATGGTCTAGGGACATAATAAGTCCCCAAATTGAGGTAATTCAATTCAAGGACTCAATCTTTACTCATTAAAACACTCTTCGTTACGTCAAAGCGAATTCGAATAAGTTTAAATCAAGACTCTCATTTTCTTTCAAAGATTTAATCTTTATACAATAAAATGGTCTAGTGACATAATAGGCACATCGATTGAGGTATTTTCATTCGAAAAATTTATCTTTAGTCTTTAAAACACTCATCGCGACTTCATAGGGAACTTGAACAAGTTAAACTCAAAGCTCTCATTTTCTTTCAAAGATTCAGTCTTTATACGATTAAAAGGTCTAGTGGCATAGTTAATACCTTGATTGAAGTAATTTCATTCAAAGATTCAATCTTAACTCACTGAAACACTCTTCGTGATCTCAAAGGGAACTCAAATAAGTTTAACTCAAACCTCTCATTTTCTTTTAAAGATTTAATATTTATACATTAAAATGGTCTAGTGACATAATAGGTTCATTGATTGAGGCATTTTCATTCAAAGATTCAATCTTTAGTCATTAAAACACTCTTCGCGACTTTATAGGGGACTCGAATATGTTAAACTCAAAACTCTCATTTTCTTTCAATGACTCAATCTTTATACATTAAAAAGGCCTAGTGACATAATAGGTACCTTGATTGAGGTAATTTCATTCAGAGATTCAATCTTTATTCATTAAAACACACTTGGTGACGTCAAAGCGAACTCGAATATGTTGAACTCAAAACTCTAATTTTCTTTCAAAGATTTAATCTTTATACATTCAAATGGTCTAGTGACATATTGGGCACCTTCATTCAAACCTTTAATGTTTATACATTAAAATGGTCTAGTGACATAATAGGTACCTTGATTGGGGTATTCTCGTACAAAGATTCAATCTTTAGTCATTAAAACACTCTTCGCGACTTCAGATGGAACTTGAAAAAGTTAAACTCAAAACTCTCATTTGTTTTCAAGGATTCAATCTTTATACATTAAAAGGTCTGATGACGTAATAGTTACCTTGATTGATGTAATCTCATCACAGATTCAGTCTTTACTCTCTAAAACACTCTTTATAACGTCAAAAGAAACTCGAATAGGTTTAACTCAAAACTCCCATTTTCTTTCAAAGATTTAGAAATTGGGTAATACAATGGTTCAGTGACGTAACAAGTACCTTGACTGAGGTACTTTCATTCAAAGATTCAATCTTTTCTCATTAAAGCACTCTTCTGGACGTCAAAGGGAACTCGAACAAGCTTAACTCAAAACTCTCATTTTCTTTCTAAGATTTAATCTTTATAGATTAAAAAGGTATACTGACATAATAGGTACCTTGATTGAGGTATTTTTCTTTCAAAGATTCCACCTTTTGTCATTAAAGCACTCTTCGCAACTCTATAGGGAACTCGAAAAAGTTAATCTCAAAACTCTAATTTTCATTCAAAGATTCAATCTTTATACGTTAAAAAGGACTAGTGACATAATAGGTACCTTGATTGAGATAATTTCTTTCAAAGATTCAATCTTTACTCATGAAAACACTCTTCGGAACGTCGAAGGAAACTCGAATAAGTTTAACTCAAAACTCTCGCTTTTCTTTCAAAGATTCAATCTTGAACCATTAAAGAGGTCCAGTGACATAATAGGTACCTTGATTGAAGTAATTTCATTCAAAGATTCAATCTTTACTCATTAAAACGCTATTCGTGACGTCAAAGCGAACTCGAATAAGATTAACTCAAAACTCTCATTTTCTTTCAAAGATTCAATTCTTTATATATTAAAAATGTCTAGGGACATAACAGGTACCTAGATTGAGGTAATTTCATTCAAAGATTCAATCCTTACTCATTAAAACACTCTTCGTGAAGTCAAAGGGAACTCGAACGAGTTTAACAAAAAACTCTCATTTTTTTCAAAGATTTAATCTTTATACATTAAAATGGTCTAGTGACATAATATATACCTCGATTGAGGTATTTTCATTCAAGGATTCAATCTCTACTCATTAAAACACTCTTCGGGACGTCAATCGGAACTTGAATAAGTTTAACTAAAAACTCTCATTTTCTTTCAATGATTCAATTTTTATACATTATAATAGGCGAGTGGTATAATAGGTACCTTGATTGATGTATTTTCTTTCAAAGATTCAATCTTTACTCATTAAAGCACTCTTCTGGACGTCAAAGGGTACTCTCAAATAAGTTTAACTCAAAACTCTAATTTTCTTTCAAAGATTCAATCTTTATAGATTAAAAAGGTCTAGTGACATAATAGGTACCTTGATTGAGATATTTTTCTTTCAAGGATTAAATCTTTAGGGATTAAAACACTCTTCGCAACTTCATAGGGAACTCGAATAAGTTAAACTCGGAACTCTAATTTTCATTCAAAGATTTAACCTTTATAAGTTAAAAAGGTCTAGTGACATAATAGGTACCTTGATTGACATAATTTCATTCAAAGATTCAACCTTTACTCATAAAATCCCTCTTCGGAATGTCGAAGGGAACTCGAATGAATTTGACTCGAAACTCTCATTTTATTTCAAAGATTCAATCTTTAAACATTAAAAAGATCTAGTGACATAATAGGTACCTTGATTGAGGAAATTTCAATTAAAGATTCAACTTTCACTCATTAAAACACTCTTTGTGACGTCAAAGGGAACTCGAATATGTTTTAACTCAAAACTCTCATTTTCTTTCAAAGATTTAATCTCTGTACATTAAAATGGTCCAGTGACATAATAGGTCTAATGACATAATTGGTACCTTGAATGAGGTAATTTCAATCAAAGATTGAATCTTTACTCGTTAAAACGTTCTTCGTGACGTCAAAGGGAACTTGAATTAGCTTAGCACAAAACTCTCATTTTCTTTCAAAGATTTAATCTTCTTACGCTAAAACGGTCTACTGACATAATATGTACCTTGATTGTTGTATTTTCATTCAAAGATTCATTTTTTACTCTTTAAAACGCTCTTCGGGACGTCAATGGGAACTCGATTAAGTTTAACTCAAATCTCACATTTTCTTTCAAAGATTCAATCTTTATACATTAAAAAGGTGGAGTGACATAAAAGGTACCTTGATTGGGGTATTTTCATACAAAGATTTAATCTTCAGTCATTGAAACACTGTTCGCGACTTCCTAGGGAGCTTGAATAAGTTAAACTCAAAACTCAAATTTTCTTTAAAAGATTCAATCTTTATACATTAAAATGGTCTAGGGACATAATAAGTCCCCAAATTGAGGTAATTCAATTCAAGGACTCAATCTTTACTCATTAAAACACTCTTCGTTACGTCAAAGCGAATTCGAATAAGTTTAAATCAAGACTCTCATTTTCTTTCAAAGATTTAATCTTTATACAATAAAATGGTCTAGTGACATAATAGGCACATCGATTGAGGTATTTTCATTCGAAAAATTTATCTTTAGTCTTTAAAACACTCATCGCGACTTCATAGGGAACTTGAACAAGTTAAACTCAAAGCTCTCATTTTCTTTCAAAGATTCAGTCTTTATACGATTAAAAGGTCTAGTGGCATAGTTAATACCTTGATTGAAGTAATTTCATTCAAAGATTCAATCTTAACTCACTGAAACACTCTTCGTGATCTCAAAGGGAACTCAAATAAGTTTAACTCAAACCTCTCATTTTCTTTTAAAGATTTAATATTTATACATTAAAATGGTCTAGTGACATAATAGGTTCATTGATTGAGGCATTTTCATTCAAAGATTCAATCTTTAGTCATTAAAACACTCTTCGCGACTTTATAGGGGACTCGAATATGTTAAACTCAAAACTCTCATTTTCTTTCAATGACTCAATCTTTATACATTAAAAAGGCCTAGTGACATAATAGGTACCTTGATTGAGGTAATTTCATTCAGAGATTCAATCTTTATTCATTAAAACACACTTGGTGACGTCAAAGCGAACTCGAATATGTTGAACTCAAAACTCTAATTTTCTTTCAAAGATTTAATCTTTATACATTCAAATGGTCTAGTGACATATTGGGCACCTTCATTCAAACCTTTAATGTTTATACATTAAAATGGTCTAGTGACATAATAGGTACCTTGATTGGGGTATTCTCGTACAAAGATTCAATCTTTAGTCATTAAAACACTCTTCGCGACTTCAGATGGAACTTGAAAAAGTTAAACTCAAAACTCTCATTTGTTTTCAAGGATTCAATCTTTATACATTAAAAGGTCTGATGACGTAATAGTTACCTTGATTGATGTAATCTCATCACAGATTCAGTCTTTACTCTCTAAAACACTCTTTATAACGTCAAAAGAAACTCGAATAGGTTTAACTCAAAACTCCCATTTTCTTTCAAAGATTTAGAAATTGGGTAATACAATGGTTCAGTGACGTAACAAGTACCTTGACTGAGGTACTTTCATTCAAAGATTCAATCTTTTCTCATTAAAGCACTCTTCTGGACGTCAAAGGGAACTCGAACAAGCTTAACTCAAAACTCTCATTTTCTTTCTAAGATTTAATCTTTATAGATTAAAAAGGTATACTGACATAATAGGTACCTTGATTGAGGTATTTTTCTTTCAAAGATTCCACCTTTTGTCATTAAAGCACTCTTCGCAACTCTATAGGGAACTCGAAAAAGTTAATCTCAAAACTCTAATTTTCATTCAAAGATTCAATCTTTATACGTTAAAAAGGACTAGTGACATAATAGGTACCTTGATTGAGATAATTTCTTTCAAAGATTCAATCTTTACTCATGAAAACACTCTTCGGAACGTCGAAGGAAACTCGAATAAGTTTAACTCAAAACTCTCGCTTTTCTTTCAAAGATTCAATCTTGAACCATTAAAGAGGTCCAGTGACATAATAGGTACCTTGATTGAAGTAATTTCATTCAAAGATTCAATATTTACTCATTAAAACGCTATTCGTGACGTCAAAGCGAACTCGAATAAGATTAACTCAAAACTCTCATTTTCTTTCAAAGATTCAATTCTTTATATATTAAAAATGTCTAGGGACATAACAGGTACCTAGATTGAGGTAATTTCATTCAAAGATTCAATCCTTACTCATTAAAACACTCTTCGTGAAGTCAAAGGGAACTCGAACGAATTTAACAAAAAACTCTCATTTTTTTCAAAGATTTAATCTTTATACATTAAAATGGTCTAGTGACATAATATATACCTCGATTGAGGTATTTTCGTTCAAGGATTCAATCTCTACTCATTAAAACACTCTTCGGGACGTCAATCGGAACTTGAATAAGTTTAACTAAAAACTCTCATTTTCTTTCAATGATTCAATTTTTATACATTATAATAGGCGAGTGGTATAATAGGTACCTTGATTGATGTATTTTCTTTCAAAGATTCAATCTTTACTCATTAAAGCACTCTTCTGGACGTCAAAGGGTACTCTCAAATAAGTTTAACTCAAAACTCTAATTTTCTTTCAAAGATTCAATCTTTATAGATTAAAAAGGTCTAGTGACATAATAGGTACCTTGATTGAGATATTTTTCTTTCAAGGATTAAATCTTTAGGGATTAAAACACTCTTCGCAACTTCATAGGGAACTCGAATAAGTTAAACTCGGAACTCTAATTTTCATTCAAAGATTTAACCTTTATAAGTTAAAAAGGTCTAGTGACATAATAGGTACCTTGATTGACATAATTTCATTCAAAGATTCAACCTTTACTCATAAAATCCCTCTTCGGAATGTCGAAGGGAACTCGAATGAATTTGACTCGAAACTCTCATTTTATTTCAAAGATTCAATCTTTAAACATTAAAAAGATCTAGTGACATAATAGGTACCTTGATTGAGGAAATTTCAATTAAAGATTCAACTTTCACTCATTAAAACACTCTTTGTGACGTCAAAGGGAACTCGAATATGTTTTAACTCAAAACTCTCATTTTCTTTCAAAGATTTAATCTCTGTACATTAAAATGGTCCAGTGACATAATAGGTCTAATGACATAATTGGTACCTTGAATGAGGTAATTTCAATCAAAGATTGAATCTTTACTCGTTAAAACGTTCTTCGTGACGTCAAAGGGAACTTGAATTAGCTTAGCACAAAACTCTCATTTTCTTTCAAAGATTTAATCTTCTTACGTTAAAACGGTCTACTGACATAATATGTACCTTGATTGTTGTATTTTCATTCAAAGATTCATTTTTTACTCTTTAAAACGCTCTTCGGGACGTCAATGGGAACTCGATTAAGTTTAACTCAAATCTCACATTTTCTTTCAAAGATTCAATCTTTATACATTAAAAAGGTGGAGTGACATAAAAGGTACCTTGATTGGGGTATTTTCATACAAAGATTTAATCTTCAGTCATTGAAACACTGTTCGCGACTTCCTAGGGAGCTTGAATAAGTTAAACTCAAAACTCAAATTTTCTTTAAAAGATTCAATCTTTATACATTAAAATGGTCTAGGGACATAATAAGTCCCCAAATTGAGGTAATTCAATTCAAGGACTCAATCTTTACTCATTAAAACACTCTTCGTTACGTCAAAGCGAATTCGAATAAGTTTAAATCAAGACTCTCATTTTCTTTCAAAGATTTAATCTTTATACAATAAAATGGTCTAGTGACATAATAGGCACATCGATTGAGGTATTTTCATTCGAAAAATTTATCTTTAGTCTTTAAAACACTCATCGCGACTTCATAGGGAACTTGAACAAGTTAAACTCAAAGCTCTCATTTTCTTTCAAAGATTCAGTCTTTATACGATTAAAAGGTCTAGTGGCATAGTTAATACCTTGATTGAAGTAATTTCATTCAAAGATTCAATCTTTACTCACTGAAACACTCTTCGTGATCTCAAAGGGAACTCAAATAAGTTTAACTCAAACCTCTCATTTTCTTTTAAAGATTTAATATTTATACATTAAAATGGTCTAGTGACATAATAGGTTCATTGATTGAGGCATTTTCATTCAAAGATTCAATCTTTAGTCATTAAAACACTCTTCGCGACTTTATATGGGACTCGAATATGTTAAACTCAAAACTCTCATTTTCTTTCAATGACTCAATCTTTATACATTAAAAAGGCCTAGTGACATAATAGGTACCTTGATTGAGGTAATTTCATTCAGAGATTCAATCTTTATTCATTAAAACACACTTGGTGACGTCAAAGCGAACTCGAATATGTTGAACTCAAAACTCTAATTTTCTTTCAAAGATTTAATCTTTATACATTCAAATGGTCTAGTGACATATTGGGCACCTTCATTCAAACCTTTAATGTTTATACATTAAAATGGTCTAGTGACATAATAGGTACCTTGATTGGGGTATTCTCGTACAAAGATTCAATCTTTAGTCATTAAAACACTCTTCGCGACTTCAGATGGAACTTGAAAAAGTTAAACTCAAAACTCTCATTTGTTTTCAAGGATTCAATCTTTATACATTAAAAGGTCTGATGACGTAATAGTTACCTTGATTGATGTAATCTCATCACAGATTCAGTCTTTACTCTCTAAAACACTCTTTATAACGTCAAAAGAAACTCGAATAGGTTTAACTCAAAACTCCCATTTTCTTTCAAAGATTTAGAAATTGGGTAATACAATGGTTCAGTGACGTAACAAGTACCTTGACTGAGGTACTTTCATTCAAAGATTCAATCTTTTCTCATTAAAGCACTCTTCTGGACGTCAAAGGGAACTCGAACAAGCTTAACTCAAAACTCTCATTTTCTTTCTAAGATTTAATCTTTATAGATTAAAAAGGTATACTGACATAATAGGTACCTTGATTGAGGTATTTTTCTTTCAAAGATTCCACCTTTTGTCATTAAAGCACTCTTCGCAACTCTATAGGGAACTCGAAAAAGTTAATCTCAAAACTCTAATTTTCATTCAAAGATTCAATCTTTATACGTTAAAAAGGACTAGTGACATAATAGGTACCTTGATTGAGATAATTTCTTTCAAAGATTCAATCTTTACTCATGAAAACACTCTTCGGAACGTCGAAGGAAACTCGAATAAGTTTAACTCAAAACTCTCGCTTTTCTTTCAAAGATTCAATCTTGAACCATTAAAGAGGTCCAGTGACATAATAGGTACCTTGATTGAAGTAATTTCATTCAAAGATTCAATCTTTACTCATTAAAACGCTATTCGTGACGTCAAAGCGAACTCGAATAAGATTAACTCAAAACTCTCATTTTCTTTCAAAGATTCAATTCTTTATATATTAAAAATGTCTAGGGACATAACAGGTACCTAGATTGAGGTAATTTCATTCAAAGATTCAATCCTTACTCATTAAAACACTCTTCGTGAAGTCAAAGGGAACTCGAACGAGTTTAACAAAAAACTCTCATTTTTTTCAAAGATTTAATCTTTATACATTAAAATGGTCTAGTGACATAATATATACCTCGATTGAGGTATTTTCATTCAAGGATTCAATCTCTACTCATTAAAACACTCTTCGGGACGTCAATCGGAACTTGAATAAGTTTAACTAAAAACTCTCATTTTCTTTCAATGATTCAATTTTTATACATTATAATAGGCGAGTGGTATAATAGGTACCTTGATTGATGTATTTTCTTTCAAAGATTCAATCTTTACTCATTAAAGCACTCTTCTGGACGTCAAAGGGTACTCTCAAATAAGTTTAACTCCAAACTCTAATTTTCTTTCAAAGATTCAATCTTTATAGATTAAAAAGGTCTAGTGACATAATAGGTACCTTGATTGAGATATTTTTCTTTCAAGGATTAAATCTTTAGGGATTAAAACACTCTTCGCAACTTCATAGGGAACTCGAATAAGTTAAACTCGGAACTCTAATTTTCATTCAAAGATTTAACCTTTATAAGTTAAAAAGGTCTAGTGACATAATAGGTACCTTGATTGACATAATTTCATTCAAAGATTCAACCTTTACTCATAAAATCCCTCTTCGGAATGTCGAAGGGAACTCGAATGAATTTGACTCGAAACTCTCATTTTATTTCAAAGATTCAATCTTTAAACATTAAAAAGATCTAGTGACATAATAGGTACCTTGATTGAGGAAATTTCAATTAAAGATTCAACTTTCACTCATTAAAACACTCTTTGTGACGTCAAAGGGAACTCGAATATGTTTTAACTCAAAACTCTCATTTTCTTTCAAAGATTTAATCTCTGTACATTAAAATGGTCCAGTGACATAATAGGTCTAATGACATAATTGGTACCTTGAATGAGGTAATTTCAATCAAAGATTGAATCTTTACTCGTTAAAACGTTCTTCGTGACGTCAAAGGGAACTTGAATTAGCTTAGCACAAAACTCTCATTTTCTTTCAAAGATTTAATCTTCTTACGTTAAAACGGTCTACTGACATAATATGTACCTTGATTGTTGTATTTTCATTCAAAGATTCATTTTTTACTCTTTAAAACGCTCTTCGGGACGTCAATGGGAACTCGATTAAGTTTAACTCAAATCTCACATTTTCTTTCAAAGATTCAATCTTTATACATTAAAAAGGTGGAGTGACATAAAAGGTACCTTGATTGGGGTATTTTCATACAAAGATTTAATCTTCAGTCATTGAAACACTGTTCGCGACTTCCTAGGGAGCTTGAATAAGTTAAACTCAAAACTCAAATTTTCTTTAAAAGATTCAATCTTTATACATTAAAATGGTCTAGGGACATAATAAGTCCCCAAATTGAGGTAATTCAATTCAAGGACTCAATCTTTACTCATTAAAACACTCTTCGTTACGTCAAAGCGAATTCGAATAAGTTTAAATCAAGACTCTCATTTTCTTTCAAAGATTTAATCTTTATACAATAAAATGGTCTAGTGACATAATAGGCACATCGATTGAGGTATTTTCATTCGAAAAATTTATCTTTAGTCTTTAAAACACTCATCGCGACTTCATAGGGAACTTGAACAAGTTAAACTCAAAGCTCTCATTTTCTTTCAAAGATTCAGTCTTTATACGATTAAAAGGTCTAGTGGCATAGTTAATACCTTGATTGAAGTAATTTCATTCAAAGATTCAATCTTTACTCACTGAAACACTCTTCGTGATCTCAAAGGGAACTCAAATAAGTTTAACTCAAACCTCTCATTTTCTTTTAAAGATTTAATATTTATACATTAAAATGGTCTAGTGACATAATAGGTTCATTGATTGAGGCATTTTCATTCAAAGATTCAATCTTTAGTCATTAAAACACTCTTCGCGACTTTATAGGGGACTCGAATATGTTAAACTCAAAACTCTCATTTTCTTTCAATGACTCAATCTTTATACATTAAAAAGGCCTAGTGACATAATAGGTACCTTGATTGAGGTAATTTCATTCAGAGATTCAATCTTTATTCATTAAAACACACTTGGTGACGTCAAAGCGAACTCGAATATGTTGAACTCAAAACTCTAATTTTCTTTCAAAGATTTAATCTTTATACATTCAAATGGTCTAGTGACATATTGGGCACCTTCATTGACGTAATTTCATTCAAACCTTTAATGTTTATACATTAAAATGGTCTAGTGACATAATAGGTACCTTGATTGGGGTATTCTCGTACAAAGATTCAATCTTTAGTCATTAAAACACTCTTCGCGACTTCAGATGGAACTTGAAAAAGTTAAACTCAAAACTCTCATTTGTTTTCAAGGATTCAATCTTTATACATTAAAAGGTCTGATGACGTAATAGTTACCTTGATTGATGTAATCTCATCACAGATTCAGTCTTTACTCTCTAAAACACTCTTTATAACGTCAAAAGAAACTCGAATAGGTTTAACTCAAAACTCCCATTTTCTTTCAAAGATTTAGAAATTGGGTAATACAATGGTTCAGTGACGTAACAAGTACCTTGACTGAGGTACTTTCATTCAAAGATTCAATCTTTTCTCATTAAAGCACTCTTCTGGACGTCAAAGGGAACTCGAACAAGCTTAACTCAAAACTCTCATTTTCTTTCTAAGATTTAATCTTTATAGATTAAAAAGGTATACTGACATAATAGGTACCTTGATTGAGGTATTTTTCTTTCAAAGATTCCACCTTTTGTCATTAAAGCACTCTTCGCAACTCTATAGGGAACTCGAAAAAGTTAATCTCAAAACTCTAATTTTCATTCAAAGATTCAATCTTTATACGTTAAAAAGGACTAGTGACATAATAGGTACCTTGATTGAGATAATTTCTTTCAAAGATTCAATCTTTACTCATGAAAACACTCTTCGGAACGTCGAAGGAAACTCGAATAAGTTTAACTCAAAACTCTCGCTTTTCTTTCAAAGATTCAATCTTGAACCATTAAAGAGGTCCAGTGACATAATAGGTACCTTGATTGAAGTAATTTCATTCAAAGATTCAATCTTTACTCATTAAAACGCTATTCGTGACGTCAAAGCGAACTCGAATAAGATTAACTCAAAACTCTCATTTTCTTTCAAAGATTCAATTCTTTATATATTAAAAATGTCTAGGGACATAACAGGTACCTAGATTGAGGTAATTTCATTCAAAGATTCAATCCTTACTCATTAAAACACTCTTCGTGAAGTCAAAGGGAACTCGAACGAGTTTAACAAAAAACTCTCATTTTTTTCAAAGATTTAATCTTTATACATTAAAATGGTCTAGTGACATAATATATACCTCGATTGAGGTATTTTCATTCAAGGATTCAATCTCTACTCATTAAAACACTCTTCGGGACGTCAATCGGAACTTGAATAAGTTTAACTAAAAACTCTCATTTTCTTTCAATGATTCAATTTTTATACATTATAATAGGCGAGTGGTATAATAGGTACCTTGATTGATGTATTTTCTTTCAAAGATTCAATCTTTACTCATTAAAGCACTCTTCTGGACGTCAAAGGGTACTCTCAAATAAGTTTAACTCCAAACTCTAATTTTCTTTCAAAGATTCAATCTTTATAGATTAAAAAGGTCTAGTGACATAATAGGTACCTTGATTGAGATATTTTTCTTTCAAGGATTAAATCTTTAGGGATTAAAACACTCTTCGCAACTTCATAGGGAACTCGAATAAGTTAAACTCGGAACTCTAATTTTCATTCAAAGATTTAACCTTTATAAGTTAAAAAGGTCTAGTGACATAATAGGTACCTTGATTGACATAATTTCATTCAAAGATTCAACCTTTACTCATAAAATCCCTCTTCGGAATGTCGAAGGGAACTCGAATGAATTTGACTCGAAACTCTCATTTTATTTCAAAGATTCAATCTTTAAACATTAAAAAGATCTAGTGACATAATAGGTACCTTGATTGAGGAAATTTCAATTAAAGATTCAACTTTCACTCATTAAAACACTCTTTGTGACGTCAAAGGGAACTCGAATATGTTTTAACTCAAAACTCTCATTTTCTTTCAAAGATTTAATCTCTGTACATTAAAATGGTCCAGTGACATAATAGGTCTAATGACATAATTGGTACCTTGAATGAGGTAATTTCAATCAAAGATTGAATCTTTACTCGTTAAAACGTTCTTCGTGACGTCAAAGGGAACTTGAATTAGCTTAGCACAAAACTCTCATTTTCTTTCAAAGATTTAATCTTCTTACGTTAAAACGGTCTACTGACATAATATGTACCTTGATTGTTGTATTTTCATTCAAAGATTCATTTTTTACTCTTTAAAACGCTCTTCGGGACGTCAATGGGAACTCGATTAAGTTTAACTCAAATCTCACATTTTCTTTCAAAGATTCAATCTTTATACATTAAAAAGGTGGAGTGACATAAAAGGTACCTTGATTGGGGTATTTTCATACAAAGATTTAATCTTCAGTCATTGAAACACTGTTCGCGACTTCCTAGGGAGCTTGAATAAGTTAAACTCAAAACTCAAATTTTCTTTAAAAGATTCAATCTTTATACATTAAAATGGTCTAGGGACATAATAAGTCCCCAAATTGAGGTAATTCAATTCAAGGACTCAATCTTTACTCATTAAAACACTCTTCGTTACGTCAAAGCGAATTCGAATAAGTTTAAATCAAGACTCTCATTTTCTTTCAAAGATTTAATCTTTATACAATAAAATGGTCTAGTGACATAATAGGCACATCGATTGAGGTATTTTCATTCGAAAAATTTATCTTTAGTCTTTAAAACACTCATCGCGACTTCATAGGGAACTTGAACAAGTTAAACTCAAAGCTCTCATTTTCTTTCAAAGATTCAGTCTTTATACGATTAAAAGGTCTAGTGGCATAGTTAATACCTTGATTGAAGTAATTTCATTCAAAGATTCAATCTTAACTCACTGAAACACTCTTCGTGATCTCAAAGGGAACTCAAATAAGTTTAACTCAAACCTCTCATTTTCTTTTAAAGATTTAATATTTATACATTAAAATGGTCTAGTGACATAATAGGTTCATTGATTGAGGCATTTTCATTCAAAGATTCAATCTTTAGTCATTAAAACACTCTTCGCGACTTTATAGGGGACTCGAATATGTTAAACTCAAAACTCTCATTTTCTTTCAATGACTCAATCTTTATACATTAAAAAGGCCTAGTGACATAATAGGTACCTTGATTGAGGTAATTTCATTCAGAGATTCAATCTTTATTCATTAAAACACACTTGGTGACGTCAAAGCGAACTCGAATATGTTGAACTCAAAACTCTAATTTTCTTTCAAAGATTTAATCTTTATACATTCAAATGGTCTAGTGACATATTGGGCACCTTCATTGACGTAATTTCATTCAAACCTTTAATGTTTATACATTAAAATGGTCTAGTGACATAATAGGTACCTTGATTGGGGTATTCTCGTACAAAGATTCAATCTTTAGTCATTAAAACACTCTTCGCGACTTCAGATGGAACTTGAAAAAGTTAAACTCAAAACTCTCATTTGTTTTCAAGGATTCAATCTTTATACATTAAAAGGTCTGATGACGTAATAGTTACCTTGATTGATGTAATCTCATCACAGATTCAGTCTTTACTCTCTAAAACACTCTTTATAACGTCAAAAGAAACTCGAATAGGTTTAACTCAAAACTCCCATTTTCTTTCAAAGATTTAGAAATTGGGTAATACAATGGTTCAGTGACGTAACAAGTACCTTGACTGAGGTACTTTCATTCAAAGATTCAATCTTTTCTCATTAAAGCACTCTTCTGGACGTCAAAGGGAACTCGAACAAGCTTAACTCAAAACTCTCATTTTCTTTCTAAGATTTAATCTTTATAGATTAAAAAGGTATACTGACATAATAGGTACCTTGATTGAGGTATTTTTCTTTCAAAGATTCCACCTTTTGTCATTAAAGCACTCTTCGCAACTCTATAGGGAACTCGAAAAAGTTAATCTCAAAACTCTAATTTTCATTCAAAGATTCAATCTTTATACGTTAAAAAGGACTAGTGACATAATAGGTACCTTGATTGAGATAATTTCTTTCAAAGATTCAATCTTTACTCATGAAAACACTCTTCGGAACGTCGAAGGAAACTCGAATAAGTTTAACTCAAAACTCTCGCTTTTCTTTCAAAGATTCAATCTTGAACCATTAAAGAGGTCCAGTGACATAATAGGTACCTTGATTGAAGTAATTTCATTCAAAGATTCAATCTTTACTCATTAAAACGCTATTCGTGACGTCAAAGCGAACTCGAATAAGATTAACTCAAAACTCTCATTTTCTTTCAAAGATTCAATTCTTTATATATTAAAAATGTCTAGGGACATAACAGGTACCTAGATTGAGGTAATTTCATTCAAAGATTCAATCCTTACTCATTAAAACACTCTTCGTGAAGTCAAAGGGAACTCGAACGAGTTTAACAAAAAACTCTCATTTTTTTCAAAGATTTAATCTTTATACATTAAAATGGTCTAGTGACATAATATATACCTCGATTGAGGTATTTTCATTCAAGGATTCAATCTCTACTCATTAAAACACTCTTCGGGACGTCAATCGGAACTTGAATAAGTTTAACTAAAAACTCTCATTTTCTTTCAATGATTCAATTTTTATACATTATAATAGGCGAGTGGTATAATAGGTACCTTGATTGATGTATTTTCTTTCAAAGATTCAATCTTTACTCATTAAAGCACTCTTCTGGACGTCAAAGGGTACTCTCAAATAAGTTTAACTCCAAACTCTAATTTTCTTTCAAAGATTCAATCTTTATAGATTAAAAAGGTCTAGTGACATAATAGGTACCTTGATTGAGATATTTTTCTTTCAAGGATTAAATCTTTAGGGATTAAAACACTCTTCGCAACTTCATAGGGAACTCGAATAAGTTAAACTCGGAACTCTAATTTTCATTCAAAGATTTAACCTTTATAAGTTAAAAAGGTCTAGTGACATAATAGGTACCTTGATTGACATAATTTCATTCAAAGATTCAACCTTTACTCATAAAATCCCTCTTCGGAATGTCGAAGGGAACTCGAATGAATTTGACTCGAAACTCTCATTTTATTTCAAAGATTCAATCTTTAAACATTAAAAAGATCTAGTGACATAATAGGTACCTTGATTGAGGAAATTTCAATTAAAGATTCAACTTTCACTCATTAAAACACTCTTTGTGACGTCAAAGGGAACTCGAATATGTTTTAACTCAAAACTCTCATTTTCTTTCAAAGATTTAATCTCTGTACATTAAAATGGTCCAGTGACATAATAGGTCTAATGACATAATTGGTACCTTGAATGAGGTAATTTCAATCAAAGATTGAATCTTTACTCGTTAAAACGTTCTTCGTGACGTCAAAGGGAACTTGAATTAGCTTAGCACAAAACTCTCATTTTCTTTCAAAGATTTAATCTTCTTACGTTAAAACGGTCTACTGACATAATATGTACCTTGATTGTTGTATTTTCATTCAAAGATTCATTTTTTACTCTTTAAAACGCTCTTCGGGACGTCAATGGGAACTCGATTAAGTTTAACTCAAATCTCACATTTTCTTTCAAAGATTCAATCTTTATACATTAAAAAGGTGGAGTGACATAAAAGGTACCTTGATTGGGGTATTTTCATACAAAGATTTAATCTTCAGTCATTGAAACACTGTTCGCGACTTCCTAGGGAGCTTGAATAAGTTAAACTCAAAACTCAAATTTTCTTTAAAAGATTCAATCTTTATACATTAAAATGGTCTAGGGACATAATAAGTCCCCAAATTGAGGTAATTCAATTCAAGGACTCAATCTTTACTCATTAAAACACTCTTCGTTACGTCAAAGCGAATTCGAATAAGTTTAAATCAAGACTCTCATTTTCTTTCAAAGATTTAATCTTTATACAATAAAATGGTCTAGTGACATAATAGGCACATCGATTGAGGTATTTTCATTCGAAAAATTTATCTTTAGTCTTTAAAACACTCATCGCGACTTCATAGGGAACTTGAACAAGTTAAACTCAAAGCTCTCATTTTCTTTCAAAGATTCAGTCTTTATACGATTAAAAGGTCTAGTGGCATAGTTAATACCTTGATTGAAGTAATTTCATTCAAAGATTCAATCTTTACTCACTGAAACACTCTTCGTGATCTCAAAGGGAACTCAAATAAGTTTAACTCAAACCTCTCATTTTCTTTTAAAGATTTAATATTTATACATTAAAATGGTCTAGTGACATAATAGGTTCATTGATTGAGGCATTTTCATTCAAAGATTCAATCTTTAGTCATTAAAACACTCTTCGCGACTTTATAGGGGACTCGAATATGTTAAACTCAAAACTCTCATTTTCTTTCAATGACTCAATCTTTATACATTAAAAAGGCCTAGTGACATAATAGGTACCTTGATTGAGGTAATTTCATTCAGAGATTCAATCTTTATTCATTAAAACACACTTGGTGACGTCAAAGCGAACTCGAATATGTTGAACTCAAAACTCTAATTTTCTTTCAAAGATTTAATCTTTATACATTCAAATGGTCTAGTGACATATTGGGCACCTTCATTCAAACCTTTAATGTTTATACATTAAAATGGTCTAGTGACATAATAGGTACCTTGATTGGGGTATTCTCGTACAAAGATTCAATCTTTAGTCATTAAAACACTCTTCGCGACTTCAGATGGAACTTGAAAAAGTTAAACTCAAAACTCTCATTTGTTTTCAAGGATTCAATCTTTATACATTAAAAGGTCTGATGACGTAATAGTTACCTTGATTGATGTAATCTCATCACAGATTCAGTCTTTACTCTCTAAAACACTCTTTATAACGTCAAAAGAAACTCGAATAGGTTTAACTCAAAACTCCCATTTTCTTTCAAAGATTTAGAAATTGGGTAATACAATGGTTCAGTGACGTAACAAGTACCTTGACTGAGGTACTTTCATTCAAAGATTCAATCTTTTCTCATTAAAGCACTCTTCTGGACGTCAAAGGGAACTCGAACAAGCTTAACTCAAAACTCTCATTTTCTTTCTAAGATTTAATCTTTATAGATTAAAAAGGTATACTGACATAATAGGTACCTTGATTGAGGTATTTTTCTTTCAAAGATTCCACCTTTTGTCATTAAAGCACTCTTCGCAACTCTATAGGGAACTCGAAAAAGTTAATCTCAAAACTCTAATTTTCATTCAAAGATTCAATCTTTATACGTTAAAAAGGACTAGTGACATAATAGGTACCTTGATTGAGATAATTTCTTTCAAAGATTCAATCTTTACTCATGAAAACACTCTTCGGAACGTCGAAGGAAACTCGAATAAGTTTAACTCAAAACTCTCGCTTTTCTTTCAAAGATTCAATCTTGAACCATTAAAGAGGTCCAGTGACATAATAGGTACCTTGATTGAAGTAATTTCATTCAAAGATTCAATCTTTACTCATTAAAACGCTATTCGTGACGTCAAAGCGAACTCGAATAAGATTAACTCAAAACTCTCATTTTCTTTCAAAGATTCAATTCTTTATATATTAAAAATGTCTAGGGACATAACAGGTACCTAGATTGAGGTAATTTCATTCAAAGATTCAATCCTTACTCATTAAAACACTCTTCGTGAAGTCAAAGGGAACTCGAACGAGTTTAACAAAAAACTCTCATTTTTTTCAAAGATTTAATCTTTATACATTAAAATGGTCTAGTGACATAATATATACCTCGATTGAGGTATTTTCATTCAAGGATTCAATCTCTACTCATTAAAACACTCTTCGGGACGTCAATCGGAACTTGAATAAGTTTAACTAAAAACTCTCATTTTCTTTCAATGATTCAATTTTTATACATTATAATAGGCGAGTGGTATAATAGGTACCTTGATTGATGTATTTTCTTTCAAAGATTCAATCTTTACTCATTAAAGCACTCTTCTGGACGTCAAAGGGTACTCTCAAATAAGTTTAACTCCAAACTCTAATTTTCTTTCAAAGATTCAATCTTTATAGATTAAAAAGGTCTAGTGACATAATAGGTACCTTGATTGAGATATTTTTCTTTCAAGGATTAAATCTTTAGGGATTAAAACACTCTTCGCAACTTCATAGGGAACTCGAATAAGTTAAACTCGGAACTCTAATTTTCATTCAAAGATTTAACCTTTATAAGTTAAAAAGGTCTAGTGACATAATAGGTACCTTGATTGACATAATTTCATTCAAAGATTCAACCTTTACTCATAAAATCCCTCTTCGGAATGTCGAAGGGAACTCGAATGAATTTGACTCGAAACTCTCATTTTATTTCAAAGATTCAATCTTTAAACATTAAAAAGATCTAGTGACATAATAGGTACCTTGATTGAGGAAATTTCAATTAAAGATTCAACTTTCACTCATTAAAACACTCTTTGTGACGTCAAAGGGAACTCGAATATGTTTTAACTCAAAACTCTCATTTTCTTTCAAAGATTTAATCTCTGTACATTAAAATGGTCCAGTGACATAATAGGTCTAATGACATAATTGGTACCTTGAATGAGGTAATTTCAATCAAAGATTGAATCTTTACTCGTTAAAACGTTCTTCGTGACGTCAAAGGGAACTTGAATTAGCTTAGCACAAAACTCTCATTTTCTTTCAAAGATTTAATCTTCTTACGTTAAAACGGTCTACTGACATAATATGTACCTTGATTGTTGTATTTTCATTCAAAGATTCATTTTTTACTCTTTAAAACGCTCTTCGGGACGTCAATGGGAACTCGATTAAGTTTAACTCAAATCTCACATTTTCTTTCAAAGATTCAATCTTTATACATTAAAAAGGTGGAGTGACATAAAAGGTACCTTGATTGGGGTATTTTCATACAAAGATTTAATCTTCAGTCATTGAAACACTGTTCGCGACTTCCTAGGGAGCTTGAATAAGTTAAACTCAAAACTCAAATTTTCTTTAAAAGATTCAATCTTTATACATTAAAATGGTCTAGGGACATAATAAGTCCCCAAATTGAGGTAATTCAATTCGGACTCAATCTTTACTCATTAAAACACTCTTCGTTACGTCAAAGCGAATTCGAATAAGTTTAAATCAAGACTCTCATTTTCTTTCAAAGATTTAATCTTTATACAATAAAATGGTCTAGTGACATAATAGGCACATCGATTGAGGTATTTTCATTCGAAAAATTTATCTTTAGTCTTTAAAACACTCATCGCGACTTCATAGGGAACTTGAACAAGTTAAACTCAAAGCTCTCATTTTCTTTCAAAGATTCAGTCTTTATACGATTAAAAGGTCTAGTGGCATAGTTAATACCTTGATTGAAGTAATTTCATTCAAAGATTCAATCTTTACTCACTGAAACACTCTTCGTGATCTCAAAGGGAACTCAAATAAGTTTAACTCAAACCTCTCATTTTCTTTTAAAGATTTAATATTTATACATTAAAATGGTCTAGTGACATAATAGGTTCATTGATTGAGGCATTTTCATTCAAAGATTCAATCTTTAGTCATTAAAACACTCTTCGCGACTTTATAGGGGACTCGAATATGTTAAACTCAAAACTCTCATTTTCTTTCAATGACTCAATCTTTATACATTAAAAAGGCCTAGTGACATAATAGGTACCTTGATTGAGGTAATTTCATTTAGAGATTCAATCTTTATTCATTAAAACACACTTGGTGACGTCAAAGCGAACTCGAATATGTTGAACTCAAAACTCTAATTTTCTTTCAAAGATTTAATCTTTATACATTCAAATGGTCTAGTGACATATTGGGCACCTTCATTGACGTAATTTCATTCAAACCTTTAATGTTTATACATTAAAATGGTCTAGTGACATAATAGGTACCTTGATTGGGGTATTCTCGTACAAAGATTCAATCTTTAGTCATTAAAACACTCTTCGCAACTTCAGATGGAACTTGAAAAAGTTAAACTCAAAACTCTCATTTGTTTTCAAGGATTCAATCTTTATACATTAAAAGGTCTGATGACGTAATAGTTACCTTGATTGATGTAATCTCATCACAGATTCAGTCTTTACTCTCTAAAACACTCTTTATAACGTCAAAAGAAACTCGAATAGGTTTAACTCAAAACTCCCATTTTCTTTCAAAGATTTAGAAATTGGGTAATACAATGGTTCAGTGACGTAACAAGTACCTTGACTGAGGTACTTTCATTCAAAGATTCAATCTTTTCTCATTAAAGCACTCTTCTGGACGTCAAAGGGAACTCGAACAAGCTTAACTCAAAACTCTCATTTTCTTTCTAAGATTTAATCTTTATAGATTAAAAAGGTATACTGACATAATAGGTACCTTGATTGAGGTATTTTTCTTTCAAAGATTCCACCTTTTGTCATTAAAGCACTCTTCGCAACTCTATAGGGAACTCGAAAAAGTTAATCTCAAAACTCTAATTTTCATTCAAAGATTCAATCTTTATACGTTAAAAAGGACTAGTGACATAATAGGTACCTTGATTGAGATAATTTCTTTCAAAGATTCAATCTTTACTCATGAAAACACTCTTCGGAACGTCGAAGGAAACTCGAATAAGTTTAACTCAAAACTCTCGCTTTTCTTTCAAAGATTCAATCTTGAACCATTAAAGAGGTCCAGTGACATAATAGGTACCTTGATTGAAGTAATTTCATTCAAAGATTCAATCTTTACTCATTAAAACGCTATTCGTGACGTCAAAGCGAACTCGAATAAGATTAACTCAAAACTCTCATTTTCTTTCAAAGATTCAATTCTTTATATATTAAAAATGTCTAGGGACATAACAGGTACCTAGATTGAGGTAATTTCATTCAAAGATTCAATCCTTACTCATTAAAACACTCTTCGTGAAGTCAAAGGGAACTCGAACGAGTTTAACAAAAAACTCTCATTTTTTTCAAAGATTTAATCTTTATACATTAAAATGGTCTAGTGACATAATATATACCTCGATTGAGGTATTTTCATTCAAGGATTCAATCTCTACTCATTAAAACACTCTTCGGGACGTCAATCGGAACTTGAATAAGTTTAACTAAAAACTCTCATTTTCTTTCAATGATTCAATTTTTATACATTATAATAGGCGAGTGGTATAATAGGTACCTTGATTGATGTATTTTCTTTCAAAGATTCAATCTTTACTCATTAAAGCACTCTTCTGGACGTCAAAGGGTACTCTCAAATAAGTTTAACTCAAAACTCTAATTTTCTTTCAAAGATTCAATCTTTATAGATTAAAAAGGTCTAGTGACATAATAGGTACCTTGATTGAGATATTTTTCTTTCAAGGATTAAATCTTTAGGGATTAAAACACTCTTCGCAACTTCATAGGGAACTCGAATAAGTTAAACTCGGAACTCTAATTTTCATTCAAAGATTTAACCTTTATAAGTTAAAAAGGTCTAGTGACATAATAGGTACCTTGATTGACATAATTTCATTCAAAGATTCAACCTTTACTCATAAAATCCCTCTTCGGAATGTCGAAGGGAACTCGAATGAATTTGACTCGAAACTCTCATTTTATTTCAAAGATTCAATCTTTAAACATTAAAAAGATCTAGTGACATAATAGGTACCTTGATTGAGGAAATTTCAATTAAAGATTCAACTTTCACTCATTAAAACACTCTTTGTGACGTCAAAGGGAACTCGAATATGTTTTAACTCAAAACTCTCATTTTCTTTCAAAGATTTAATCTCTGTACATTAAAATGGTCCAGTGACATAATAGGTCTAATGACATAATTGGTACCTTGAATGAGGTAATTTCAATCAAAGATTGAATCTTTACTCGTTAAAACGTTCTTCGTGACGTCAAAGGGAACTTGAATTAGCTTAGCACAAAACTCTCATTTTCTTTCAAAGATTTAATCTTCTTACGTTAAAACGGTCTACTGACATAATATGTACCTTGATTGTTGTATTTTCATTCAAAGATTCATTTTTTACTCTTTAAAACGCTCTTCGGGACGTCAATGGGAACTCGATTAAGTTTAACTCAAATCTCACATTTTCTTTCAAAGATTCAATCTTTATACATTAAAAAGGTGGAGTGACATAAAAGGTACCTTGATTGGGGTATTTTCATACAAAGATTTAATCTTCAGTCATTGAAACACTGTTCGCGACTTCCTAGGGAGCTTGAATAAGTTAAACTCAAAACTCAAATTTTCTTTAAAAGATTCAATCTTTATACATTAAAATGGTCTAGGGACATAATAAGTCCCCAAATTGAGGTAATTCAATTCGGACTCAATCTTTACTCATTAAAACACTCTTCGTTACGTCAAAGCGAATTCGAATAAGTTTAAATCAAGACTCTCATTTTCTTTCAAAGATTTAATCTTTATACAATAAAATGGTCTAGTGACATAATAGGCACATCGATTGAGGTATTTTCATTCGAAAAATTTATCTTTAGTCTTTAAAACACTCATCGCGACTTCATAGGGAACTTGAACAAGTTAAACTCAAAGCTCTCATTTTCTTTCAAAGATTCAGTCTTTATACGATTAAAAGGTCTAGTGGCATAGTTAATACCTTGATTGAAGTAATTTCATTCAAAGATTCAATCTTTACTCACTGAAACACTCTTCGTGATCTCAAAGGGAACTCAAATAAGTTTAACTCAAACCTCTCATTTTCTTTTAAAGATTTAATATTTATACATTAAAATGGTCTAGTGACATAATAGGTTCATTGATTGAGGCATTTTCATTCAAAGATTCAATCTTTAGTCATTAAAACACTCTTCGCGACTTTATAGGGGACTCGAATATGTTAAACTCAAAACTCTCATTTTCTTTCAAGGACTCAATCTTTATACATTAAAAAGGCCTAGTGACATAATAGGTACCTTGATTGAGGTAATTTCATTCAGAGATTCAATCTTTATTCATTAAAACACACTTGGTGACGTCAAAGCGAACTCGAATATGTTGAACTCAAAACTCTAATTTTCTTTCAAAGATTTAATCTTTATACATTCAAATGGTCTAGTGACATATTGGGCACCTTCATTGACGTAATTTCATTCAAACCTTTAATGTTTATACATTAAAATGGTCTAGTGACATAATAGGTACCTTGATTGGGGTATTCTCGTACAAAGATTCAATCTTTAGTCATTAAAACACTCTTCGCGACTTCAGATGGAACTTGAAAAAGTTAAACTCAAAACTCTCATTTGTTTTCAAGGATTCAATCTTTATACATTAAAAGGTCTGATGACGTAATAGTTACCTTGATTGATGTAATCTCATCACAGATTCAGTCTTTACTCTCTAAAACACTCTTTATAACGTCAAAAGAAACTCGAATAGGTTTAACTCAAAACTCCCATTTTCTTTCAAAGATTTAGAAATTGGGTAATACAATGGTTCAGTGACGTAACAAGTACCTTGACTGAGGTACTTTCATTCAAAGATTCAATCTTTTCTCATTAAAGCACTCTTCTGGACGTCAAAGGGAACTCGAACAAGCTTAACTCAAAACTCTCATTTTCTTTCTAAGATTTAATCTTTATAGATTAAAAAGGTATACTGACATAATAGGTACCTTGATTGAGGTATTTTTCTTTCAAAGATTCCACCTTTTGTCATTAAAGCACTCTTCGCAACTCTATAGGGAACTCGAAAAAGTTAATCTCAAAACTCTAATTTTCATTCAAAGATTCAATCTTTATACGTTAAAAAGGACTAGTGACATAATAGGTACCTTGATTGAGATAATTTCTTTCAAAGATTCAATCTTTACTCATGAAAACACTCTTCGGAACGTCGAAGGAAACTCGAATAAGTTTAACTCAAAACTCTCGCTTTTCTTTCAAAGATTCAATCTTGAACCATTAAAGAGGTCCAGTGACATAATAGGTACCTTGATTGAAGTAATTTCATTCAAAGATTCAATCTTTACTCATTAAAACGCTATTCGTGACGTCAAAGCGAACTCGAATAAGATTAACTCAAAACTCTCATTTTCTTTCAAAGATTCAATTCTTTATATATTAAAAATGTCTAGGGACATAACAGGTACCTAGATTGAGGTAATTTCATTCAAAGATTCAATCCTTACTCATTAAAACACTCTTCGTGAAGTCAAAGGGAACTCGAACGAGTTTAACAAAAAACTCTCATTTTTTTCAAAGATTTAATCTTTATACATTAAAATGGTCTAGTGACATAATATATACCTCGATTGAGGTATTTTCATTCAAGGATTCAATCTCTACTCATTAAAACACTCTTCGGGACGTCAATCGGAACTTGAATAAGTTTAACTAAAAACTCTCATTTTCTTTCAATGATTCAATTTTTATACATTATAATAGGCGAGTGGTATAATAGGTACCTTGATTGATGTATTTTCTTTCAAAGATTCAATCTTTACTCATTAAAGCACTCTTCTGGACGTCAAAGGGTACTCTCAAATAAGTTTAACTCCAAACTCTAATTTTCTTTCAAAGATTCAATCTTTATAGATTAAAAAGGTCTAGTGACATAATAGGTACCTTGATTGAGATATTTTTCTTTCAAGGATTAAATCTTTAGGGATTAAAACACTCTTCGCAACTTCATAGGGAACTCGAATAAGTTAAACTCGGAACTCTAATTTTCATTCAAAGATTTAACCTTTATAAGTTAAAAAGGTCTAGTGACATAATAGGTACCTTGATTGACATAATTTCATTCAAAGATTCAACCTTTACTCATAAAATCCCTCTTCGGAATGTCGAAGGGAACTCGAATGAATTTGACTCGAAACTCTCATTTTATTTCAAAGATTCAATCTTTAAACATTAAAAAGATCTAGTGACATAATAGGTACCTTGATTGAGGAAATTTCAATTAAAGATTCAACTTTCACTCATTAAAACACTCTTTGTGACGTCAAAGGGAACTCGAATATGTTTTAACTCAAAACTCTCATTTTCTTTCAAAGATTTAATCTCTGTACATTAAAATGGTCCAGTGACATAATAGGTCTAATGACATAATTGGTACCTTGAATGAGGTAATTTCAATCAAAGATTGAATCTTTACTCGTTAAAACGTTCTTCGTGACGTCAAAGGGAACTTGAATTAGCTTAGCACAAAACTCTCATTTTCTTTCAAAGATTTAATCTTCTTACGTTAAAACGGTCTACTGACATAATATGTACCTTGATTGTTGTATTTTCATTCAAAGATTCATTTTTTACTCTTTAAAACGCTCTTCGGGACGTCAATGGGAACTCGATTAAGTTTAACTCAAATCTCACATTTTCTTTCAAAGATTCAATCTTTATACATTAAAAAGGTGGAGTGACATAAAAGGTACCTTGATTGGGGTATTTTCATACAAAGATTTAATCTTCAGTCATTGAAACACTGTTCGCGACTTCCTAGGGAGCTTGAATAAGTTAAACTCAAAACTCAAATTTTCTTTAAAAGATTCAATCTTTATACATTAAAATGGTCTAGGGACATAATAAGTCCCCAAATTGAGGTAATTCAATTCGGACTCAATCTTTACTCATTAAAACACTCTTCGTTACGTCAAAGCGAATTCGAATAAGTTTAAATCAAGACTCTCATTTTCTTTCAAAGATTTAATCTTTATACAATAAAATGGTCTAGTGACATAATAGGCACATCGATTGAGGTATTTTCATTCGAAAAATTTATCTTTAGTCTTTAAAACACTCATCGCGACTTCATAGGGAACTTGAACAAGTTAAACTCAAAGCTCTCATTTTCTTTTAAAGATTCAGTCTTTATACGATTAAAAGGTCTAGTGGCATAGTTAATACCTTGATTGAAGTAATTTCATTCAAAGATTCAATCTTTACTCACTGAAACACTCTTCGTGATCTCAAAGGGAACTCAAATAAGTTTAACTCAAACCTCTCATTTTCTTTTAAAGATTTAATATTTATACATTAAAATGGTCTAGTGACATAATAGGTTCATTGATTGAGGCATTTTCATTCAAAGATTCAATCTTTAGTCATTAAAACACTCTTCGCGACTTTATAGGGGACTCGAATATGTTAAACTCAAAACTCTCATTTTCTTTCAAGGACTCAATATTTATACATTAAAAAGGCCTAGTGACATAATAGGTACCTTGATTGAGGTAATTTCATTCAGAGATTCAATCTTTATTCATTAAAACACACTTGGTGACGTCAAAGCGAACTCGAATATGTTGAACTCAAAACTCTAATTTTCTTTCAAAGATTTAATCTTTATACATTCAAATGGTCTAGTGACATATTGGGCACCTTCATTGACGTAATTTCATTCAAACCTTTAATGTTTATACATTAAAATGGTCTAGTGACATAATAGGTACCTTGATTGGGGTATTCTCGTACAAAGATTCAATCTTTAGTCATTAAAACACTCTTCGCGACTTCAGATGGAACTTGAAAAAGTTAAACTCAAAACTCTCATTTGTTTTCAAGGATTCAATCTTTATACATTAAAAGGTCTGATGACGTAATAGTTACCTTGATTGATGTAATCTCATCACAGATTCAGTCTTTACTCTCTAAAACACTCTTTATAACGTCAAAAGAAACTCGAATAGGTTTAACTCAAAACTCCCATTTTCTTTCAAAGATTTAGAAATTGGGTAATACAATGGTTCAGTGACGTAACAAGTACCTTGACTGAGGTACTTTCATTCAAAGATTCAATCTTTTCTCATTAAAGCACTCTTCTGGACGTCAAAGGGAACTCGAACAAGCTTAACTCAAAACTCTCATTTTCTTTCTAAGATTTAATCTTTATAGATTAAAAAGGTATACTGACATAATAGGTACCTTGATTGAGGTATTTTTCTTTCAAAGATTCCACCTTTTGTCATTAAAGCACTCTTCGCAACTCTATAGGGAACTCGAAAAAGTTAATCTCAAAACTCTAATTTTCATTCAAAGATTCAATCTTTATACGTTAAAAAGGACTAGTGACATAATAGGTACCTTGATTGAGATAATTTCTTTCAAAGATTCAATCTTTACTCATGAAAACACTCTTCGGAACGTCGAAGGAAACTCGAATAAGTTTAACTCAAAACTCTCGCTTTTCTTTCAAAGATTCAATCTTGAACCATTAAAGAGGTCCAGTGACATAATAGGTACCTTGATTGAAGTAATTTCATTCAAAGATTCAATCTTTACTCATTAAAACGCTATTCGTGACGTCAAAGCGAACTCGAATAAGATTAACTCAAAACTCTCATTTTCTTTCAAAGATTCAATTCTTTATATATTAAAAATGTCTAGGGACATAACAGGTACCTAGATTGAGGTAATTTCATTCAAAGATTCAATCCTTACTCATTAAAACACTCTTCGTGAAGTCAAAGGGAACTCGAACGAGTTTAACAAAAAACTCTCATTTTTTTCAAAGATTTAATCTTTATACATTAAAATGGTCTAGTGACATAATATATACCTCGATTGAGGTATTTTCATTCAAGGATTCAATCTCTACTCATTAAAACACTCTTCGGGACGTCAATCGGAACTTGAATAAGTTTAACTAAAAACTCTCATTTTCTTTCAATGATTCAATTTTTATACATTATAATAGGCGAGTGGTATAATAGGTACCTTGATTGATGTATTTTCTTTCAAAGATTCAATCTTTACTCATTAAAGCACTCTTCTGGACGTCAAAGGGTACTCTCAAATAAGTTTAACTCCAAACTCTAATTTTCTTTCAAAGATTCAATCTTTATAGATTAAAAAGGTCTAGTGACATAATAGGTACCTTGATTGAGATATTTTTCTTTCAAGGATTAAATCTTTAGGGATTAAAACACTCTTCGCAACTTCATAGGGAACTCGAATAAGTTAAACTCGGAACTCTAATTTTCATTCAAAGATTTAACCTTTATAAGTTAAAAAGGTCTAGTGACATAATAGGTACCTTGATTGACATAATTTCATTCAAAGATTCAACCTTTACTCATAAAATCCCTCTTCGGAATGTCGAAGGGAACTCGAATGAATTTGACTCGAAACTCTCATTTTATTTCAAAGATTCAATCTTTAAACATTAAAAAGATCTAGTGACATAATAGGTACCTTGATTGAGGAAATTTCAATTAAAGATTCAACTTTCACTCATTAAAACACTCTTTGTGACGTCAAAGGGAACTCGAATATGTTTTAACTCAAAACTCTCATTTTCTTTCAAAGATTTAATCTCTGTACATTAAAATGGTCCAGTGACATAATAGGTCTAATGACATAATTGGTACCTTGAATGAGGTAATTTCAATCAAAGATTGAATCTTTACTCGTTAAAACGTTCTTCGTGACGTCAAAGGGAACTTGAATTAGCTTAGCACAAAACTCTCATTTTCTTTCAAAGATTTAATCTTCTTACGTTAAAACGGTCTACTGACATAATATGTACCTTGATTGTTGTATTTTCATTCAAAGATTCATTTTTTACTCTTTAAAACGCTCTTCGGGACGTCAATGGGAACTCGATTAAGTTTAACTCAAATCTCACATTTTCTTTCAAAGATTCAATCTTTATACATTAAAAAGGTGGAGTGACATAAAAGGTACCTTGATTGGGGTATTTTCATACAAAGATTTAATCTTCAGTCGTTGAAACACTGTTCGCGACTTCCTAGGGAGCTTGAATAAGTTAAACTCAAAACTCAAATTTTCTTTAAAAGATTCAATCTTTATACATTAAAATGGTCTAGGGACATAATAAGTCCCCAAATTGAGGTAATTCAATTCGGACTCAATCTTTACTCATTAAAACACTCTTCGTTACGTCAAAGCGAATTCGAATAAGTTTAAATCAAGACTCTCATTTTCTTTCAAAGATTTAATCTTTATACAATAAAATGGTCTAGTGACATAATAGGCACATCGATTGAGGTATTTTCATTCGAAAAATTTATCTTTAGTCTTTAAAACACTCATCGCGACTTCATAGGGAACTTGAACAAGTTAAACTCAAAGCTCTCATTTTCTTTCAAAGATTCAGTCTTTATACGATTAAAAGGTCTAGTGGCATAGTTAATACCTTGATTGAAGTAATTTCATTCAAAGATTCAATCTTTACTCACTGAAACACTCTTCGTGATCTCAAAGGGAACTCAAATAAGTTTAACTCAAACCTCTCATTTTCTTTTAAAGATTTAATATTTATACATTAAAATGGTCTAGTGACATAATAGGTTCATTGATTGAGGCATTTTCATTCAAAGATTCAATCTTTAGTCATTAAAACACTCTTCGCGACTTTATAGGGGACTCGAATATGTTAAACTCAAAACTCTCATTTTCTTTCAAGGACTCAATCTTTATACATTAAAAAGGCCTAGTGACATAATAGGTACCTTGATTGAGGTAATTTCATTCAGAGATTCAATCTTTATTCATTAAAACACACTTGGTGACGTCAAAGCGAACTCGAATATGTTGAACTCAAAACTCTAATTTTCTTTCAAAGATTTAATCTTTATACATTCAAATGGTCTAGTGACATATTGGGCACCTTCATTGACGTAATTTCATTCAAACCTTTAATGTTTATACATTAAAATGGTCTAGTGACATAATAGGTACCTTGATTGGGGTATTCTCGTACAAAGATTCAATCTTTAGTCATTAAAACACTCTTCGCGACTTCAGATGGAACTTGAAAAAGTTAAACTCAAAACTCTCATTTGTTTTCAAGGATTCAATCTTTATACATTAAAAGGTCTGATGACGTAATAGTTACCTTGATTGATGTAATCTCATCACAGATTCAGTCTTTACTCTCTAAAACACTCTTTATAACGTCAAAAGAAACTCGAATAGGTTTAACTCAAAACTCCCATTTTCTTTCAAAGATTTAGAAATTGGGTAATACAATGGTTCAGTGACGTAACAAGTACCTTGACTGAGGTACTTTCATTCAAAGATTCAATCTTTTCTCATTAAAGCACTCTTCTGGACGTCAAAGGGAACTCGAACAAGCTTAACTCAAAACTCTCATTTTCTTTCTAAGATTTAATCTTTATAGATTAAAAAGGTATACTGACATAATAGGTACCTTGATTGAGGTATTTTTCTTTCAAAGATTCCACCTTTTGTCATTAAAGCACTCTTCGCAACTCTATAGGGAACTCGAAAAAGTTAATCTCAAAACTCTAATTTTCATTCAAAGATTCAATCTTTATACGTTAAAAAGGACTAGTGACATAATAGGTACCTTGATTGAGATAATTTCTTTCAAAGATTCAATCTTTACTCATGAAAACACTCTTCGGAACGTCGAAGGAAACTCGAATAAGTTTAACTCAAAACTCTCGCTTTTCTTTCAAAGATTCAATCTTGAACCATTAAAGAGGTCCAGTGACATAATAGGTACCTTGATTGAAGTAATTTCATTCAAAGATTCAATCTTTACTCATTAAAACGCTATTCGTGACGTCAAAGCGAACTCGAATAAGATTAACTCAAAACTCTCATTTTCTTTCAAAGATTCAATTCTTTATATATTAAAAATGTCTAGGGACATAACAGGTACCTAGATTGAGGTAATTTCATTCAAAGATTCAATCCTTACTCATTAAAACACTCTTCGTGAAGTCAAAGGGAACTCGAACGAGTTTAACAAAAAACTCTCATTTTTTTCAAAGATTTAATCTTTATACATTAAAATGGTCTAGTGACATAATATATACCTCGATTGAGGTATTTTCATTCAAGGATTCAATCTCTACTCATTAAAACACTCTTCGGGACGTCAATCGGAACTTGAATAAGTTTAACTAAAAACTCTCATTTTCTTTCAATGATTCAATTTTTATACATTATAATAGGCGAGTGGTATAATAGGTACCTTGATTGATGTATTTTCTTTCAAAGATTCAATCTTTACTCATTAAAGCACTCTTCTGGACGTCAAAGGGTACTCTCAAATAAGTTTAACTCCAAACTCTAATTTTCTTTCAAAGATTCAATCTTTATAGATTAAAAAGGTCTAGTGACATAATAGGTACCTTGATTGAGATATTTTTCTTTCAAGGATTAAATCTTTAGGGATTAAAACACTCTTCGCAACTTCATAGGGAACTCGAATAAGTTAAACTCGGAACTCTAATTTTCATTCAAAGATTTAACCTTTATAAGTTAAAAAGGTCTAGTGACATAATAGGTACCTTGATTGACATAATTTCATTCAAAGATTCAACCTTTACTCATAAAATCCCTCTTCGGAATGTCGAAGGGAACTCGAATGAATTTGACTCGAAACTCTCATTTTATTTCAAAGATTCAATCTTTAAACATTAAAAAGATCTAGTGACATAATAGGTACCTTGATTGAGGAAATTTCAATTAAAGATTCAACTTTCACTCATTAAAACACTCTTTGTGACGTCAAAGGGAACTCGAATATGTTTTAACTCAAAACTCTCATTTTCTTTCAAAGATTTAATCTCTGTACATTAAAATGGTCCAGTGACATAATAGGTCTAATGACATAATTGGTACCTTGAATGAGGTAATTTCAATCAAAGATTGAATCTTTACTCGTTAAAACGTTCTTCGTGACGTCAAAGGGAACTTGAATTAGCTTAGCACAAAACTCTCATTTTCTTTCAAAGATTTAATCTTCTTACGTTAAAACGGTCTACTGACATAATATGTACCTTGATTGTTGTATTTTCATTCAAAGATTCATTTTTTACTCTTTAAAACGCTCTTCGGGACGTCAATGGGAACTCGATTAAGTTTAACTCAAATCTCACATTTTCTTTCAAAGATTCAATCTTTATACATTAAAAAGGTGGAGTGACATAAAAGGTACCTTGATTGGGGTATTTTCATACAAAGATTTAATCTTCAGTCGTTGAAACACTGTTCGCGACTTCCTAGGGAGCTTGAATAAGTTAAACTCAAAACTCAAATTTTCTTTAAAAGATTCAATCTTTATACATTAAAATGGTCTAGGGACATAATAAGTCCCCAAATTGAGGTAATTCAATTCAAGGACTCAATCTTTACTCATTAAAACACTCTTCGTTACGTCAAAGCGAATTCGAATAAGTTTAAATCAAGACTCTCATTTTCTTTCAAAGATTTAATCTTTATACAATAAAATGGTCTAGTGACATAATAGGCACATCGATTGAGGTATTTTCATTCGAAAAATTTATCTTTAGTCTTTAAAACACTCATCGCGACTTCATAGGGAACTTGAACAAGTTAAACTCAAAGCTCTCATTTTCTTTCAAAGATTCAGTCTTTATACGATTAAAAGGTCTAGTGGCATAGTTAATACCTTGATTGAAGTAATTTCATTCAAAGATTCAATCTTTACTCACTGAAACACTCTTCGTGATCTCAAAGGGAACTCAAATAAGTTTAACTCAAACCTCTCATTTTCTTTTAAAGATTTAATATTTATACATTAAAATGGTCTAGTGACATAATAGGTTCATTGATTGAGGCATTTTCATTCAAAGATTCAATCTTTAGTCATTAAAACACTCTTCGCGACTTTATAGGGGACTCGAATATGTTAAACTCAAAACTCTCATTTTCTTTCAATGACTCAATCTTTATACATTAAAAAGGCCTAGTGACATAATAGGTACCTTGATTGAGGTAATTTCATTCAGAGATTCAATCTTTATTCATTAAAACACACTTGGTGACGTCAAAGCGAACTCGAATATGTTGAACTCAAAACTCTAATTTTCTTTCAAAGATTTAATCTTTATACATTCAAATGGTCTAGTGACATATTGGGCACCTTCATTGACGTAATTTCATTCAAACCTTTAATGTTTATACATTAAAATGGTCTAGTGACATAATAGGTACCTTGATTGGGGTATTCTCGTACAAAGATTCAATCTTTAGTCATTAAAACACTCTTCGCGACTTCAGATGGAACTTGAAAAAGTTAAACTCAAAACTCTCATTTGTTTTCAAGGATTCAATCTTTATACATTAAAAGGTCTGATGACGTAATAGTTACCTTGATTGATGTAATCTCATCACAGATTCAGTCTTTACTCTCTAAAACACTCTTTATAACGTCAAAAGAAACTCGAATAGGTTTAACTCAAAACTCCCATTTTCTTTCAAAGATTTAGAAATTGGGTAATACAATGGTTCAGTGACGTAACAAGTACCTTGACTGAGGTACTTTCATTCAAAGATTCAATCTTTTCTCATTAAAGCACTCTTCTGGACGTCAAAGGGAACTCGAACAAGCTTAACTCAAAACTCTCATTTTCTTTCTAAGATTTAATCTTTATAGATTAAAAAGGTATACTGACATAATAGGTACCTTGATTGAGGTATTTTTCTTTCAAAGATTCCACCTTTTGTCATTAAAGCACTCTTCGCAACTCTATAGGGAACTCGAAAAAGTTAATCTCAAAACTCTAATTTTCATTCAAAGATTCAATCTTTATACGTTAAAAAGGACTAGTGACATAATAGGTACCTTGATTGAGATAATTTCTTTCAAAGATTCAATCTTTACTCATGAAAACACTCTTCGGAACGTCGAAGGAAACTCGAATAAGTTTAACTCAAAACTCTCGCTTTTCTTTCAAAGATTCAATCTTGAACCATTAAAGAGGTCCAGTGACATAATAGGTACCTTGATTGAAGTAATTTCATTCAAAGATTCAATCTTTACTCATTAAAACGCTATTCGTGACGTCAAAGCGAACTCGAATAAGATTAACTCAAAACTCTCATTTTCTTTCAAAGATTCAATTCTTTATATATTAAAAATGTCTAGGGACATAACAGGTACCTAGATTGAGGTAATTTCATTCAAAGATTCAATCCTTACTCATTAAAACACTCTTCGTGAAGTCAAAGGGAACTCGAACGAGTTTAACAAAAAACTCTCATTTTTTTCAAAGATTTAATCTTTATACATTAAAATGGTCTAGTGACATAATATATACCTCGATTGAGGTATTTTCATTCAAGGATTCAATCTCTACTCATTAAAACACTCTTCGGGACGTCAATCGGAACTTGAATAAGTTTAACTAAAAACTCTCATTTTCTTTCAATGATTCAATTTTTATACATTATAATAGGCGAGTGGTATAATAGGTACCTTGATTGATGTATTTTCTTTCAAAGATTCAATCTTTACTCATTAAAGCACTCTTCTGGACGTCAAAGGGTACTCTCAAATAAGTTTAACTCCAAACTCTAATTTTCTTTCAAAGATTCAATCTTTATAGATTAAAAAGGTCTAGTGACATAATAGGTACCTTGATTGAGATATTTTTCTTTCAAGGATTAAATCTTTAGGGATTAAAACACTCTTCGCAACTTCATAGGGAACTCGAATAAGTTAAACTCGGAACTCTAATTTTCATTCAAAGATTTAACCTTTATAAGTTAAAAAGGTCTAGTGACATAATAGGTACCTTGATTGACATAATTTCATTCAAAGATTCAACCTTTACTCATAAAATCCCTCTTCGGAATGTCGAAGGGAACTCGAATGAATTTGACTCGAAACTCTCATTTTATTTCAAAGATTCAATCTTTAAACATTAAAAAGATCTAGTGACATAATAGGTACCTTGATTGAGGAAATTTCAATTAAAGATTCAACTTTCACTCATTAAAACACTCTTTGTGACGTCAAAGGGAACTCGAATATGTTTTAACTCAAAACTCTCATTTTCTTTCAAAGATTTAATCTCTGTACATTAAAATGGTCCAGTGACATAATAGGTCTAATGACATAATTGGTACCTTGAATGAGGTAATTTCAATCAAAGATTGAATCTTTACTCGTTAAAACGTTCTTCGTGACGTCAAAGGGAACTTGAATTAGCTTAGCACAAAACTCTCATTTTCTTTCAAAGATTTAATCTTCTTACGTTAAAACGGTCTACTGACATAATATGTACCTTGATTGTTGTATTTTCATTCAAAGATTCATTTTTTACTCTTTAAAACGCTCTTCGGGACGTCAATGGGAACTCGATTAAGTTTAACTCAAATCTCACATTTTCTTTCAAAGATTCAATCTTTATACATTAAAAAGGTGGAGTGACATAAAAGGTACCTTGATTGGGGTATTTTCATACAAAGATTTAATCTTCAGTCGTTGAAACACTGTTCGCGACTTCCTAGGGAGCTTGAATAAGTTAAACTCAAAACTCAAATTTTCTTTAAAAGATTCAATCTTTATACATTAAAATGGTCTAGGGACATAATAAGTCCCCAAATTGAGGTAATTCAATTCAAGGACTCAATCTTTACTCATTAAAACACTCTTCGTTACGTCAAAGCGAATTCGAATAAGTTTAAATCAAGACTCTCATTTTCTTTCAAAGATTTAATCTTTATACAATAAAATGGTCTAGTGACATAATAGGCACATCGATTGAGGTATTTTCATTCGAAAAATTTATCTTTAGTCTTTAAAACACTCATCGCGACTTCATAGGGAACTTGAACAAGTTAAACTCAAAGCTCTCATTTTCTTTCAAAGATTCAGTCTTTATACGATTAAAAGGTCTAGTGGCATAGTTAATACCTTGATTGAAGTAATTTCATTCAAAGATTCAATCTTTACTCACTGAAACACTCTTCGTGATCTCAAAGGGAACTCAAATAAGTTTAACTCAAACCTCTCATTTTCTTTTAAAGATTTAATATTTATACATTAAAATGGTCTAGTGACATAATAGGTTCATTGATTGAGGCATTTTCATTCAAAGATTCAATCTTTAGTCATTAAAACACTCTTCGCGACTTTATAGGGGACTCGAATATGTTAAACTCAAAACTCTCATTTTCTTTCAATGACTCAATCTTTATACATTAAAAAGGCCTAGTGACATAATAGGTACCTTGATTGAGGTAATTTCATTCAGAGATTCAATCTTTATTCATTAAAACACACTTGGTGACGTCAAAGCGAACTCGAATATGTTGAACTCAAAACTCTAATTTTCTTTCAAAGATTTAATCTTTATACATTCAAATGGTCTAGTGACATATTGGGCACCTTCATTGACGTAATTTCATTCAAACCTTTAATGTTTATACATTAAAATGGTCTAGTGACATAATAGGTACCTTGATTGGGGTATTCTCGTACAAAGATTCAATCTTTAGTCATTAAAACACTCTTCGCGACTTCAGATGGAACTTGAAAAAGTTAAACTCAAAACTCTCATTTGTTTTCAAGGATTCAATCTTTATACATTAAAAGGTCTGATGACGTAATAGTTACCTTGATTGATGTAATCTCATCACAGATTCAGTCTTTACTCTCTAAAACACTCTTTATAACGTCAAAAGAAACTCGAATAGGTTTAACTCAAAACTCCCATTTTCTTTCAAAGATTTAGAAATTGGGTAATACAATGGTTCAGTGACGTAACAAGTACCTTGACTGAGGTACTTTCATTCAAAGATTCAATCTTTTCTCATTAAAGCACTCTTCTGGACGTCAAAGGGAACTCGAACAAGCTTAACTCAAAACTCTCATTTTCTTTCTAAGATTTAATCTTTATAGATTAAAAAGGTATACTGACATAATAGGTACCTTGATTGAGGTATTTTTCTTTCAAAGATTCCACCTTTTGTCATTAAAGCACTCTTCGCAACTCTATAGGGAACTCGAAAAAGTTAATCTCAAAACTCTAATTTTCATTCAAAGATTCAATCTTTATACGTTAAAAAGGACTAGTGACATAATAGGTACCTTGATTGAGATAATTTCTTTCAAAGATTCAATCTTTACTCATGAAAACACTCTTCGGAACGTCGAAGGAAACTCGAATAAGTTTAACTCAAAACTCTCGCTTTTCTTTCAAAGATTCAATCTTGAACCATTAAAGAGGTCCAGTGACATAATAGGTACCTTGATTGAAGTAATTTCATTCAAAGATTCAATCTTTACTCATTAAAACGATATTCGTGACGTCAAAGCGAACTCGAATAAGATTAACTCAAAACTCTCATTTTCTTTCAAAGATTCAATTCTTTATATATTAAAAATGTCTAGGGACATAACAGGTACCTAGATTGAGGTAATTTCATTCAAAGATTCAATCCTTACTCATTAAAACACTCTTCGTGAAGTCAAAGGGAACTCGAACGACTTTAACAAAAAACTCTCATTTTTTTCAAAGATTTAATCTTTATACATTAAAATGGTCTAGTGACATAATATATACCTCGATTGAGGTATTTTCATTCAAGGATTCAATCTCTACTCATTAAAACACTCTTCGGGACGTCAATCGGAACTTGAATAAGTTTAACTAAAAACTCTCATTTTCTTTCAATGATTCAATTTTTATACATTATAATAGGCGAGTGGTATAATAGGTACCTTGATTGATGTATTTTCTTTCAAAGATTCAATCTTTACTCATTAAAGCACTCTTCTGGACGTCAAAGGGTACTCTCAAATAAGTTTAACTCCAAACTCTAATTTTCTTTCAAAGATTCAATCTTTATAGATTAAAAAGGTCTAGTGACATAATAGGTACCTTGATTGAGATATTTTTCTTTCAAGGATTAAATCTTTAGGGATTAAAACACTCTTCGCAACTTCATAGGGAACTCGAATAAGTTAAACTCGGAACTCTAATTTTCATTCAAAGATTTAACCTTTATAAGTTAAAAAGGTCTAGTGACATAATACGTACCTTGATTGACATAATTTCATTCAAAGATTCAACCTTTACTCATAAAATCCCTCTTCGGAATGTCGAAGGGAACTCGAATGAATTTGACTCGAAACTCTCATTTTATTTCAAAGATTCAATCTTTAAACATTAAAAAGATCTAGTGACATAATAGGTACCTTGATTGAGGAAATTTCAATTAAAGATTCAACTTTCACTCATTAAAACACTCTTTGTGACGTCAAAGGGAACTCGAATATGTTTTAACTCAAAACTCTCATTTTCTTTCAAAGATTTAATCTCTGTACATTAAAATGGTCCAGTGACATAATAGGTCTAATGACATAATTGGTACCTTGAATGAGGTAATTTCAATCAAAGATTGAATCTTTACTCGTTAAAACGTTCTTCGTGACGTCAAAGGGAACTTGAATTAGCTTAGCACAAAACTCTCATTTTCTTTCAAAGATTTAATCTTCTTACGTTAAAACGGTCTACTGACATAATATGTACCTTGATTGTTGTATTTTCATTCAAAGATTCATTTTTTACTCTTTAAAACGCTCTTCGGGACGTCAATGGGAACTCGATTAAGTTTAACTCAAATCTCACATTTTCTTTCAAAGATTCAATCTTTATACATTAAAAAGGTGGAGTGACATAAAAGGTACCTTGATTGGGGTATTTTCATACAAAGATTTAATCTTCAGTCGTTGAAACACTGTTCGCGACTTCCTAGGGAGCTTGAATAAGTTAAACTCAAAACTCAAATTTTCTTTAAAAGATTCAATCTTTATACATTAAAATGGTCTAGGGACATAATAAGTCCCCAAATTGAGGTAATTCAATTCAAGGACTCAATCTTTACTCATTAAAACACTCTTCGTTACGTCAAAGCGAATTCGAATAATTTTAAATCAAGACTCTCATTTTCTTTCAAAGATTTAATCTTTATACAATAAAATGGTCTAGTGACATAATAGGCACATCGATTGAGGTATTTTCATTCGAAAAATTTATCTTTAGTCTTTAAAACACTCATCGCGACTTCATAGGGAACTTGAACAAGTTAAACTCAAAGCTCTCATTTTCTTTCAAAGATTCAGTCTTTATACGATTAAAAGGTCTAGTGGCATAGTTAATACCTTGATTGAAGTAATTTCATTCAAAGATTCAATCTTTACTCACTGAAACACTCTTCGTGATCTCAAAGGGAACTCAAATAAGTTTAACTCAAACCTCTCATTTTCTTTTAAAGATTTAATATTTATACATTAAAATGGTCTAGTGACATAATAGGTTCATTGATTGAGGCATTTTCATTCAAAGATTCAATCTTTAGTCATTAAAACACTCTTCGCGACTTTATAGGGGACTCGAATATGTTAAACTCAAAACTCTCATTTTCTTTCAATGACTCAATCTTTATACATTAAAAAGGCCTAGTGACATAATAGGTACCTTGATTGAGGTAATTTCATTCAGAGATTCAATCTTTATTCATTAAAACACACTTGGTGACGTCAAAGCGAACTCGAATATGTTGAACTCAAAACTCTAATTTTCTTTCAAAGATTTAATCTTTATACATTCAAATGGTCTAGTGACATATTGGGCACCTTCATTGACGTAATTTCATTCAAACCTTTAATGTTTATACATTAAAATGGTCTAGTGACATAATAGGTACCTTGATTGGGGTATTCTCGTACAAAGATTCAATCTTTAGTCATTAAAACACTCTTCGCGACTTCAGATGGAACTTGAAAAAGTTAAACTCAAAACTCTCATTTGTTTTCAAGGATTCAATCTTTATACATTAAAAGGTCTGATGACGTAATAGTTACCTTGATTGATGTAATCTCATCACAGATTCAGTCTTTACTCTCTAAAACACTCTTTATAACGTCAAAAGAAACTCGAATAGGTTTAACTCAAAACTCCCATTTTCTTTCAAAGATTTAGAAATTGGGTAATACAATGGTTCAGTGACGTAACAAGTACCTTGACTGAGGTACTTTCATTCAAAGATTCAATCTTTTCTCATTAAAGCACTCTTCTGGACGTCAAAGGGAACTCGAACAAGCTTAACTCAAAACTCTCATTTTCTTTCTAAGATTTAATCTTTATAGATTAAAAAGGTATACTGACATAATAGGTACCTTGATTGAGGTATTTTTCTTTCAAAGATTCCACCTTTTGTCATTAAAGCACTCTTCGCAACTCTATAGGGAACTCGAAAAAGTTAATCTCAAAACTCTAATTTTCATTCAAAGATTCAATCTTTATACGTTAAAAAGGACTAGTGACATAATAGGTACCTTGATTGAGATAATTTCTTTCAAAGATTCAATCTTTACTCATGAAAACACTCTTCGGAACGTCGAAGGAAACTCGAATAAGTTTAACTCAAAACTCTCGCTTTTCTTTCAAAGATTCAATCTTGAACCATTAAAGAGGTCCAGTGACATAATAGGTACCTTGATTGAAGTAATTTCATTCAAAGATTCAATCTTTACTCATTAAAACGCTATTCGTGACGTCAAAGCGAACTCGAATAAGATTAACTCAAAACTCTCATTTTCTTTCAAAGATTCAATTCTTTATATATTAAAAATGTCTAGGGACATAACAGGTACCTAGATTGAGGTAATTTCATTCAAAGATTCAATCCTTACTCATTAAAACACTCTTCGTGAAGTCAAAGGGAACTCGAACGAGTTTAACAAAAAACTCTCATTTTTTTCAAAGATTTAATCTTTATACATTAAAATGGTCTAGTGACATAATATATACCTCGATTGAGGTATTTTCATTCAAGGATTCAATCTCTACTCATTAAAACACTCTTCGGGACGTCAATCGGAACTTGAATAAGTTTAACTAAAAACTCTCATTTTCTTTCAATGATTCAATTTTTATACATTATAATAGGCGAGTGGTATAATAGGTACCTTGATTGATGTATTTTCTTTCAAAGATTCAATCTTTACTCATTAAAGCACTCTTCTGGACGTCAAAGGGTACTCTCAAATAAGTTTAACTCCAAACTCTAATTTTCTTTCAAAGATTCAATCTTTATAGATTAAAAAGGTCTAGTGACATAATAGGTACCTTGATTGAGATATTTTTCTTTCAAGGATTAAATCTTTAGGGATTAAAACACTCTTCGCAACTTCATAGGGAACTCGAATAAGTTAAACTCGGAACTCTAATTTTCATTCAAAGATTTAACCTTTATAAGTTAAAAAGGTCTAGTGACATAATAGGTACCTTGATTGACATAATTTCATTCAAAGATTCAACCTTTACTCATAAAATCCCTCTTCGGAATGTCGAAGGGAACTCGAATAAATTTGACTCGAAACTCTCATTTTATTTCAAAGATTCAATCTTTAAACATTAAAAAGATCTAGTGACATAATAGGTACCTTGATTGAGGAAATTTCAATTAAAGATTCAACTTTCACTCATTAAAACACTCTTTGTGACGTCAAAGGGAACTCGAATATGTTTTAACTCAAAACTCTCATTTTCTTTCAAAGATTTAATCTCTGTACATTAAAATGGTCCAGTGACATAATAGGTCTAATGACATAATTGGTACCTTGAATGAGGTAATTTCAATCAAAGATTGAATCTTTACTCGTTAAAACGTTCTTCGTGACGTCAAAGGGAACTTGAATTAGCTTAGCACAAAACTCTCATTTTCTTTCAAAGATTTAATCTTCTTACGTTAAAACGGTCTACTGACATAATATGTACCTTGATTGTTGTATTTTCATTCAAAGATTCATTTTTTACTCTTTAAAACGCTCTTCGGGACGTCAATGGGAACTCGATTAAGTTTAACTCAAATCTCACATTTTCTTTCAAAGATTCAATCTTTATACATTAAAAAGGTGGAGTGACATAAAAGGTACCTTGATTGGGGTATTTTCATACAAAGATTTAATCTTCAGTCGTTGAAACACTGTTCGCGACTTCCTAGGGAGCTTGAATAAGTTAAACTCAAAACTCAAATTTTCTTTAAAAGATTCAATCTTTATACATTAAAATGGTCTAGGGACATAATAAGTCCCCAAATTGAGGTAATTCAATTCAAGGACTCAATCTTTACTCATTAAAACACTCTTCGTTACGTCAAAGCGAATTCGAATAATTTTAAATCAAGACTCTCATTTTCTTTCAAAGATTTAATCTTTATACAATAAAATGGTCTAGTGACATAATAGGCACATCGATTGAGGTATTTTCATTCGAAAAATTTATCTTTAGTCTTTAAAACACTCATCGCGACTTCATAGGGAACTTGAACAAGTTAAACTCAAAGCTCTCATTTTCTTTCAAAGATTCAGTCTTTATACGATTAAAAGGTCTAGTGGCATAGTTAATACCTTGATTGAAGTAATTTCATTCAAAGATTCAATCTTTACTCACTGAAACACTCTTCGTGATCTCAAAGGGAACTCAAATAAGTTTAACTCAAACCTCTCATTTTCTTTTAAAGATTTAATATTTATACATTAAAATGGTCTAGTGACATAATAGGTTCATTGATTGAGGCATTTTCATTCAAAGATTCAATCTTTAGTCATTAAAACACTCTTCGCGACTTTATAGGGGACTCGAATATGTTAAACTCAAAACTCTCATTTTCTTTCAATGACTCAATCTTTATACATTAAAAAGGCCTAGTGACATAATAGGTACCTTGATTGAGGTAATTTCATTCAGAGATTCAATCTTTATTCATTAAAACACACTTGGTGACGTCAAAGCGAACTCGAATATGTTGAACTCAAAACTCTAATTTTCTTTCAAAGATTTAATCTTTATACATTCAAATGGTCTAGTGACATATTGGGCACCTTCATTGACGTAATTTCATTCAAACCTTTAATGTTTATACATTAAAATGGTCTAGTGACATAATAGGTACCTTGATTGGGGTATTCTCGTACAAAGATTCAATCTTTAGTCATTAAAACACTCTTCGCGACTTCAGATGGAACTTGAAAAAGTTAAACTCAAAACTCTCATTTGTTTTCAAGGATTCAATCTTTATACATTAAAAGGTCTGATGACGTAATAGTTACCTTGATTGATGTAATCTCATCACAGATTCAGTCTTTACTCTCTAAAACACTCTTTATAACGTCAAAAGAAACTCGAATAGGTTTAACTCAAAACTCCCATTTTCTTTCAAAGATTTAGAAATTGGGTAATACAATGGTTCAGTGACGTAACAAGTACCTTGACTGAGGTACTTTCATTCAAAGATTCAATCTTTTCTCATTAAAGCACTCTTCTGGACGTCAAAGGGAACTCGAACAAGCTTAACTCAAAACTCTCATTTTCTTTCTAAGATTTAATCTTTATAGATTAAAAAGGTATACTGACATAATAGGTACCTTGATTGAGGTATTTTTCTTTCAAAGATTCCACCTTTTGTCATTAAAGCACTCTTCGCAACTCTATAGGGAACTCGAAAAAGTTAATCTCAAAACTCTAATTTTCATTCAAAGATTCAATCTTTATACGTTAAAAAGGACTAGTGACATAATAGGTACCTTGATTGAGATAATTTCTTTCAAAGATTCAATCTTTACTCATGAAAACACTCTTCGGAACGTCGAAGGAAACTCGAATAAGTTTAACTCAAAACTCTCGCTTTTCTTTCAAAGATTCAATCTTGAACCATTAAAGAGGTCCAGTGACATAATAGGTACCTTGATTGAAGTAATTTCATTCAAAGATTCAATCTTTACTCATTAAAACGATATTCGTGACGTCAAAGCGAACTCGAATAAGATTAACTCAAAACTCTCATTTTCTTTCAAAGATTCAATTCTTTATATATTAAAAATGTCTAGGGACATAACAGGTACCTAGATTGAGGTAATTTCATTCAAAGATTCAATCCTTACTCATTAAAACACTCTTCGTGAAGTCAAAGGGAACTCGAACGACTTTAACAAAAAACTCTCATTTTTTTCAAAGATTTAATCTTTATACATTAAAATGGTCTAGTGACATAATATATACCTCGATTGAGGTATTTTCATTCAAGGATTCAATCTCTACTCATTAAAACACTCTTCGGGACGTCAATCGGAACTTGAATAAGTTTAACTAAAAACTCTCATTTTCTTTCAATGATTCAATTTTTATACATTATAATAGGCGAGTGGTATAATAGGTACCTTGATTGATGTATTTTCTTTCAAAGATTCAATCTTTACTCATTAAAGCACTCTTCTGGACGTCAAAGGGTACTCTCAAATAAGTTTAACTCCAAACTCTAATTTTCTTTCAAAGATTCAATCTTTATAGATTAAAAAGGTCTAGTGACATAATAGGTACCTTGATTGAGATATTTTTCTTTCAAGGATTAAATCTTTAGGGATTAAAACACTCTTCGCAACTTCATAGGGAACTCGAATAAGTTAAACTCGGAACTCTAATTTTCATTCAAAGATTTAACCTTTATAAGTTAAAAAGGTCTAGTGACATAATAGGTACCTTGATTGACATAATTTCATTCAAAGATTCAACCTTTACTCATAAAATCCCTCTTCGGAATGTCGAAGGGAACTCGAATGAATTTGACTCGAAACTCTCATTTTATTTCAAAGATTCAATCTTTAAACATTAAAAAGATCTAGTGACATAATAGGTACCTTGATTGAGGAAATTTCAATTAAAGATTCAACTTTCACTCATTAAAACACTCTTTGTGACGTCAAAGGGAACTCGAATATGTTTTAACTCAAAACTCTCATTTTCTTTCAAAGATTTAATCTCTGTACATTAAAATGGTCCAGTGACATAATAGGTCTAATGACATAATTGGTACCTTGAATGAGGTAATTTCAATCAAAGATTGAATCTTTACTCGTTAAAACGTTCTTCGTGACGTCAAAGGGAACTTGAATTAGCTTAGCACAAAACTCTCATTTTCTTTCAAAGATTTAATCTTCTTACGTTAAAACGGTCTACTGACATAATATGTACCTTGATTGTTGTATTTTCATTCAAAGATTCATTTTTTACTCTTTAAAACGCTCTTCGGGACGTCAATGGGAACTCGATTAAGTTTAACTCAAATCTCACATTTTCTTTCAAAGATTCAATCTTTATACATTAAAAAGGTGGAGTGACATAAAAGGTACCTTGATTGGGGTATTTTCATACAAAGATTTAATCTTCAGTCGTTGAAACACTGTTCGCGACTTCCTAGGGAGCTTGAATAAGTTAAACTCAAAACTCAAATTTTCTTTAAAAGATTCAATCTTTATACATTAAAATGGTCTAGGGACATAATAAGTCCCCAAATTGAGGTAATTCAATTCAAGGACTCAATCTTTACTCATTAAAACACTCTTCGTTACGTCAAAGCGAATTCGAATAAGTTTAAATCAAGACTCTCATTTTCTTTCAAAGATTTAATCTTTATACAATAAAATGGTCTAGTGACATAATAGGCACATCGATTGAGGTATTTTCATTCGAAAAATTTATCTTTAGTCTTTAAAACACTCATCGCGACTTCATAGGGAACTTGAACAAGTTAAACTCAAAGCTCTCATTTTCTTTCAAAGATTCAGTCTTTATACGATTAAAAGGTCTAGTGGCATAGTTAATACCTTGATTGAAGTAATTTCATTCAAAGATTCAATCTTTACTCACTGAAACACTCTTCGTGATCTCAAAGGGAACTCAAATAAGTTTAACTCAAACCTCTCATTTTCTTTTAAAGATTTAATATTTATACATTAAAATGGTCTAGTGACATAATAGGTTCATTGATTGAGGCATTTTCATTCAAAGATTCAATCTTTAGTCATTAAAACACTCTTCGCGACTTTATAGGGGACTCGAATATGTTAAACTCAAAACTCTCATTTTCTTTCAATGACTCAATCTTTATACATTAAAAAGGCCTAGTGACATAATAGGTACCTTGATTGAGGTAATTTCATTCAGAGATTCAATCTTTATTCATTAAAACACACTTGGTGACGTCAAAGCGAACTCGAATATGTTGAACTCAAAACTCTAATTTTCTTTCAAAGATTTAATCTTTATACATTCAAATGGTCTAGTGACATATTGGGCACCTTCATTGACGTAATTTCATTCAAACCTTTAATGTTTATACATTAAAATGGTCTAGTGACATAATAGGTACCTTGATTGGGGTATTCTCGTACAAAGATTCAATCTTTAGTCATTAAAACACTCTTCGCGACTTCAGATGGAACTTGAAAAAGTTAAACTCAAAACTCTCATTTGTTTTCAAGGATTCAATCTTTATACATTAAAAGGTCTGATGACGTAATAGTTACCTTGATTGATGTAATCTCATCACAGATTCAGTCTTTACTCTCTAAAACACTCTTTATAACGTCAAAAGAAACTCGAATAGGTTTAACTCAAAACTCCCATTTTCTTTCAAAGATTTAGAAATTGGGTAATACAATGGTTCAGTGACGTAACAAGTACCTTGACTGAGGTACTTTCATTCAAAGATTCAATCTTTTCTCATTAAAGCACTCTTCTGGACGTCAAAGGGAACTCGAACAAGCTTAACTCAAAACTCTCATTTTCTTTCTAAGATTTAATCTTTATAGATTAAAAAGGTATACTGACATAATAGGTACCTTGATTGAGGTATTTTTCTTTCAAAGATTCCACCTTTTGTCATTAAAGCACTCTTCGCAACTCTATAGGGAACTCGAAAAAGTTAATCTCAAAACTCTAATTTTCATTCAAAGATTCAATCTTTATACGTTAAAAAGGACTAGTGACATAATAGGTACCTTGATTGAGATAATTTCTTTCAAAGATTCAATCTTTACTCATGAAAACACTCTTCGGAACGTCGAAGGAAACTCGAATAAGTTTAACTCAAAACTCTCGCTTTTCTTTCAAAGATTCAATCTTGAACCATTAAAGAGGTCCAGTGACATAATAGGTACCTTGATTGAAGTAATTTCATTCAAAGATTCAATCTTTACTCATTAAAACGCTATTCGTGACGTCAAAGCGAACTCGAATAAGATTAACTCAAAACTCTCATTTTCTTTCAAAGATTCAATTCTTTATATATTAAAAATGTCTAGGGACATAACAGGTACCTAGATTGAGGTAATTTCATTCAAAGATTCAATCCTTACTCATTAAAACACTCTTCGTGAAGTCAAAGGGAACTCGAACGACTTTAACAAAAAACTCTCATTTTTTTCAAAGATTTAATCTTTATACATTAAAATGGTCTAGTGACATAATATATACCTCGATTGAGGTATTTTCATTCAAGGATTCAATCTCTACTCATTAAAACACTCTTCGGGACGTCAATCGGAACTTGAATAAGTTTAACTAAAAACTCTCATTTTCTTTCAATGATTCAATTTTTATACATTATAATAGGCGAGTGGTATAATAGGTACCTTGATTGATGTATTTTCTTTCAAAGATTCAATCTTTACTCATTAAAGCACTCTTCTGGACGTCAAAGGGTACTCTCAAATAAGTTTAACTCCAAACTCTAATTTTCTTTCAAAGATTCAATCTTTATAGATTAAAAAGGTCTAGTGACATAATAGGTACCTTGATTGAGATATTTTTCTTTCAAGGATTAAATCTTTAGGGATTAAAACACTCTTCGCAACTTCATAGGGAACTCGAATAAGTTAAACTCGGAACTCTAATTTTCATTCAAAGATTTAACCTTTATAAGTTAAAAAGGTTTAGTGACATAATAGGTACCTTGATTGACATAATTTCATTCAAAGATTCAACCTTTACTCATAAAATCCCTCTTCGGAATGTCGAAGGGAACTCGAATAAATTTGACTCGAAACTCTCATTTTATTTCAAAGATTCAATCTTTAATCATTAAAAAGATCTAGTGACATAATAGGTACCTTGATTGAGGAAATTTCAATTAAAGATTCAACTTTCACTCATTAAAACACTCTTTGTGACGTCAAAGGGAACTCGAATATGTTTTAACTCAAAACTCTCATTTTCTTTCAAAGATTTAATCTCTGTACATTAAAATGGTCCAGTGACATAATAGGTCTAATGACATAATTGGTACCTTGAATGAGGTAATTTCAATCAAAGATTGAATCTTTACTCGTTAAAACGTTCTTCGTGACGTCAAAGGGAACTTGAATTAGCTTAGCACAAAACTCTCATTTTCTTTCAAAGATTTAATCTTCTTACGTTAAAACGGTCTACTGACATAATATGTACCTTGATTGTTGTATTTTCATTCAAAGATTCATTTTTTACTCTTTAAAACGCTCTTCGGGACGTCAATGGGAACTCGATTAAGTTTAACTCAAATCTCACATTTTCTTTCAAAGATTCAATCTTTATACATTAAAAAGGTGGAGTGACATAAAAGGTACCTTGATTGGGGTATTTTCATACAAAGATTTAATCTTCAGTCATTGAAACACTGTTCGCGACTTCCTAGGGAGCTTGAATAAGTTAAACTCAAAACTCAAATTTTCTTTAAAAGATTCAATCTTTATACATTAAAATGGTCTAGGGACATAATAAGTCCCCAAATTGAGGTAATTCAATTCAAGGACTCAATCTTTACTCATTAAAACACTCTTCGTTACGTCAAAGCGAATTCGAATAATTTTAAATCAAGACTCTCATTTTCTTTCAAAGATTTAATCTTTATACAATAAAATGGTCTAGTGACATAATAGGCACATCGATTGAGGTATTTTCATTCGAAAAATTTATCTTTAGTCTTTAAAACACTCATCGCGACTTCATAGGGAACTTGAACAAGTTAAACTCAAAGCTCTCATTTTCTTTCAAAGATTCAGTCTTTATACGATTAAAAGGTCTAGTGGCATAGTTAATACCTTGATTGAAGTAATTTCATTCAAAGATTCAATCTTTACTCACTGAAACACTCTTCGTGATCTCAAAGGGAACTCAAATAAGTTTAACTCAAACCTCTCATTTTCTTTTAAAGATTTAATATTTATACATTAAAATGGTCTAGTGACATAATAGGTTCATTGATTGAGGCATTTTCATTCAAAGATTCAATCTTTAGTCATTAAAACACTCTTCGCGACTTTATAGGGGACTCGAATATGTTAAACTCAAAACTCTCATTTTCTTTCAATGACTCAATCTTTATACATTAAAAAGGCCTAGTGACATAATAGGTACCTTGATTGAGGTAATTTCATTCAGAGATTCAATCTTTATTCATTAAAACACACTTGGTGACGTCAAAGCGAACTCGAATATGTTGAACTCAAAACTCTAATTTTCTTTCAAAGATTTAATCTTTATACATTCAAATGGTCTAGTGACATATTGGGCACCTTCATTGACGTAATTTCATTCAAACCTTTAATGTTTATACATTAAAATGGTCTAGTGACATAATAGGTACCTTGATTGGGGTATTCTCGTACAAAGATTCAATCTTTAGTCATTAAAACACTCTTCGCGACTTCAGATGGAACTTGAAAAAGTTAAACTCAAAACTCTCATTTGTTTTCAAGGATTCAATCTTTATACATTAAAAGGTCTGATGACGTAATAGTTACCTTGATTGATGTAATCTCATCACAGATTCAGTCTTTACTCTCTAAAACACTCTTTATAACGTCAAAAGAAACTCGAATAGGTTTAACTCAAAACTCCCATTTTCTTTCAAAGATTTAGAAATTGGGTAATACAATGGTTCAGTGACGTAACAAGTACCTTGACTGAGGTACTTTCATTCAAAGATTCAATCTTTTCTCATTAAAGCACTCTTCTGGACGTCAAAGGGAACTCGAACAAGCTTAACTCAAAACTCTCATTTTCTTTCTAAGATTTAATCTTTATAGATTAAAAAGGTATACTGACATAATAGGTACCTTGATTGAGGTATTTTTCTTTCAAAGATTCCACCTTTTGTCATTAAAGCACTCTTCGCAACTCTATAGGGAACTCGAAAAAGTTAATCTCAAAACTCTAATTTTCATTCAAAGATTCAATCTTTATACGTTAAAAAGGACTAGTGACATAATAGGTACCTTGATTGAGATAATTTCTTTCAAAGATTCAATCTTTACTCATGAAAACACTCTTCGGAACGTCGAAGGAAACTCGAATAAGTTTAACTCAAAACTCTCGCTTTTCTTTCAAAGATTCAATCTTGAACCATTAAAGAGGTCCAGTGACATAATAGGTACCTTGATTGAAGTAATTTCATTCAAAGATTCAATCTTTACTCATTAAAACGCTATTCGTGACGTCAAAGCGAACTCGAATAAGATTAACTCAAAACTCTCATTTTCTTTCAAAGATTCAATTCTTTATATATTAAAAATGTCTAGGGACATAACAGGTACCTAGATTGAGGTAATTTCATTCAAAGATTCAATCCTTACTCATTAAAACACTCTTCGTGAAGTCAAAGGGAACTCGAACGACTTTAACAAAAAACTCTCATTTTTTTCAAAGATTTAATCTTTATACATTAAAATGGTCTAGTGACATAATATATACCTCGATTGAGGTATTTTCATTCAAGGATTCAATCTCTACTCATTAAAACACTCTTCGGGACGTCAATCGGAACTTGAATAAGTTTAACTAAAAACTCTCATTTTCTTTCAATGATTCAATTTTTATACATTATAATAGGCGAGTGGTATAATAGGTACCTTGATTGATGTATTTTCTTTCAAAGATTCAATCTTTACTCATTAAAGCACTCTTCTGGACGTCAAAGGGTACTCTCAAATAAGTTTAACTCCAAACTCTAATTTTCTTTCAAAGATTCAATCTTTATAGATTAAAAAGGTCTAGTGACATAATAGGTACCTTGATTGAGATATTTTTCTTTCAAGGATTAAATCTTTAGGGATTAAAACACTCTTCGCAACTTCATAGGGAACTCGAATAAGTTAAACTCGGAACTCTAATTTTCATTCAAAGATTTAACCTTTATAAGTTAAAAAGGTCTAGTGACATAATAGGTACCTTGATTGACATAATTTCATTCAAAGATTCAACCTTTACTCATAAAATCCCTCTTCGGAATGTCGAAGGGAACTCGAATGAATTTGACTCGAAACTCTCATTTTATTTCAAAGATTCAATCTTTAAACATTAAAAAGATCTAGTGACATAATAGGTACCTTGATTGAGGAAATTTCAATTAAAGATTCAACTTTCACTCATTAAAACACTCTTTGTGACGTCAAAGGGAACTCGAATATGTTTTAACTCAAAACTCTCATTTTCTTTCAAAGATTTAATCTCTGTACATTAAAATGGTCCAGTGACATAATAGGTCTAATGACATAATTGGTACCTTGAATGAGGTAATTTCAATCAAAGATTGAATCTTTACTCGTTAAAACGTTCTTCGTGACGTCAAAGGGAACTTGAATTAGCTTAGCACAAAACTCTCATTTTCTTTCAAAGATTTAATCTTCTTACGTTAAAACGGTCTACTGACATAATATGTACCTTGATTGTTGTATTTTCATTCAAAGATTCATTTTTTACTCTTTAAAACGCTCTTCGGGACGTCAATGGGAACTCGATTAAGTTTAACTCAAATCTCACATTTTCTTTCAAAGATTCAATCTTTATACATTAAAAAGGTGGAGTGACATAAAAGGTACCTTGATTGGGGTATTTTCATACAAAGATTTAATCTTCAGTCGTTGAAACACTGTTCGCGACTTCCTAGGGAGCTTGAATAAGTTAAACTCAAAACTCAAATTTTCTTTAAAAGATTCAATCTTTATACATTAAAATGGTCTAGGGACATAATAAGTCCCCAAATTGAGGTAATTCAATTCAAGGACTCAATCTTTACTCATTAAAACACTCTTCGTTACGTCAAAGCGAATTCGAATAAGTTTAAATCAAGACTCTCATTTTCTTTCAAAGATTTAATCTTTATACAATAAAATGGTCTAGTGACATAATAGGCACATCGATTGAGGTATTTTCATTCGAAAAATTTATCTTTAGTCTTTAAAACACTCATCGCGACTTCATAGGGAACTTGAACAAGTTAAACTCAAAGCTCTCATTTTCTTTCAAAGATTCAGTCTTTATACGATTAAAAGGTCTAGTGGCATAGTTAATACCTTGATTGAAGTAATTTCATTCAAAGATTCAATCTTTACTCACTGAAACACTCTTCGTGATCTCAAAGGGAACTCAAATAAGTTTAACTCAAACCTCTCATTTTCTTTTAAAGATTTAATATTTATACATTAAAATGGTCTAGTGACATAATAGGTTCATTGATTGAGGCATTTTCATTCAAAGATTCAATCTTTAGTCATTAAAACACTCTTCGCGACTTTATAGGGGACTCGAATATGTTAAACTCAAAACTCTCATTTTCTTTCAATGACTCAATCTTTATACATTAAAAAGGCCTAGTGACATAATAGGTACCTTGATTGAGGTAATTTCATTCAGAGATTCAATCTTTATTCATTAAAACACACTTGGTGACGTCAAAGCGAACTCGAATATGTTGAACTCAAAACTCTAATTTTCTTTCAAAGATTTAATCTTTATACATTCAAATGGTCTAGTGACATATTGGGCACCTTCATTGACGTAATTTCATTCAAACCTTTAATGTTTATACATTAAAATGGTCTAGTGACATAATAGGTACCTTGATTGGGGTATTCTCGTACAAAGATTCAATCTTTAGTCATTAAAACACTCTTCGCGACTTCAGATGGAACTTGAAAAAGTTAAACTCAAAACTCTCATTTGTTTTCAAGGATTCAATCTTTATACATTAAAAGGTCTGATGACGTAATAGTTACCTTGATTGATGTAATCTCATCACAGATTCAGTCTTTACTCTCTAAAACACTCTTTATAACGTCAAAAGAAACTCGAATAGGTTTAACTCAAAACTCCCATTTTCTTTCAAAGATTTAGAAATTGGGTAATACAATGGTTCAGTGACGTAACAAGTACCTTGACTGAGGTACTTTCATTCAAAGATTCAATCTTTTCTCATTAAAGCACTCTTCTGGACGTCAAAGGGAACTCGAACAAGCTTAACTCAAAACTCTCATTTTCTTTCTAAGATTTAATCTTTATAGATTAAAAAGGTATACTGACATAATAGGTACCTTGATTGAGGTATTTTTCTTTCAAAGATTCCACCTTTTGTCATTAAAGCACTCTTCGCAACTCTATAGGGAACTCGAAAAAGTTAATCTCAAAACTCTAATTTTCATTCAAAGATTCAATCTTTATACGTTAAAAAGGACTAGTGACATAATAGGTACCTTGATTGAGATAATTTCTTTCAAAGATTCAATCTTTACTCATGAAAACACTCTTCGGAACGTCGAAGGAAACTCGAATAAGTTTAACTCAAAACTCTCGCTTTTCTTTCAAAGATTCAATCTTGAACCATTAAAGAGGTCCAGTGACATAATAGGTACCTTGATTGAAGTAATTTCATTCAAAGATTCAATCTTTACTCATTAAAACGCTATTCGTGACGTCAAAGCGAACTCGAATAAGATTAACTCAAAACTCTCATTTTCTTTCAAAGATTCAATTCTTTATATATTAAAAATGTCTAGGGACATAACAGGTACCTAGATTGAGGTAATTTCATTCAAAGATTCAATCCTTACTCATTAAAACACTCTTCGTGAAGTCAAAGGGAACTCGAACGACTTTAACAAAAAACTCTCATTTTTTTCAAAGATTTAATCTTTATACATTAAAATGGTCTAGTGACATAATATATACCTCGATTGAGGTATTTTCATTCAAGGATTCAATCTCTACTCATTAAAACACTCTTCGGGACGTCAATCGGAACTTGAATAAGTTTAACTAAAAACTCTCATTTTCTTTCAATGATTCAATTTTTATACATTATAATAGGCGAGTGGTATAATAGGTACCTTGATTGATGTATTTTCTTTCAAAGATTCAATCTTTACTCATTAAAGCACTCTTCTGGACGTCAAAGGGTACTCTCAAATAAGTTTAACTCCAAACTCTAATTTTCTTTCAAAGATTCAATCTTTATAGATTAAAAAGGTCTAGTGACATAATAGGTACCTTGATTGAGATATTTTTCTTTCAAGGATTAAATCTTTAGGGATTAAAACACTCTTCGCAACTTCATAGGGAACTCGAATAAGTTAAACTCGGAACTCTAATTTTCATTCAAAGATTTAACCTTTATAAGTTAAAAAGGTCTAGTGACATAATAGGTACCTTGATTGACATAATTTCATTCAAAGATTCAACCTTTACTCATAAAATCCCTCTTCGGAATGTCGAAGGGAACTCGAATGAATTTGACTCGAAACTCTCATTTTATTTCAAAGATTCAATCTTTAAACATTAAAAAGATCTAGTGACATAATAGGTACCTTGATTGAGGAAATTTCAATTAAAGATTCAACTTTCACTCATTAAAACACTCTTTGTGACGTCAAAGGGAACTCGAATATGTTTTAACTCAAAACTCTCATTTTCTTTCAAAGATTTAATCTCTGTACATTAAAATGGTCCAGTGACATAATAGGTCTAATGACATAATTGGTACCTTGAATGAGGTAATTTCAATCAAAGATTGAATCTTTACTCGTTAAAACGTTCTTCGTGACGTCAAAGGGAACTTGAATTAGCTTAGCACAAAACTCTCATTTTCTTTCAAAGATTTAATCTTCTTACGTTAAAACGGTCTACTGACATAATATGTACCTTGATTGTTGTATTTTCATTCAAAGATTCATTTTTTACTCTTTAAAACGCTCTTCGGGACGTCAATGGGAACTCGATTAAGTTTAACTCAAATCTCACATTTTCTTTCAAAGATTCAATCTTTATACATTAAAAAGGTGGAGTGACATAAAAGGTACCTTGATTGGGGTATTTTCATACAAAGATTTAATCTTCAGTCGTTGAAACACTGTTCGCGACTTCCTAGGGAGCTTGAATAAGTTAAACTCAAAACTCAAATTTTCTTTAAAAGATTCAATCTTTATACATTAAAATGGTCTAGGGACATAATAAGTCCCCAAATTGAGGTAATTCAATTCAAGGACTCAATCTTTACTCATTAAAACACTCTTCGTTACGTCAAAGCGAATTCGAATAAGTTTAAATCAAGACTCTCATTTTCTTTCAAAGATTTAATCTTTATACAATAAAATGGTCTAGTGACATAATAGGCACATCGATTGAGGTATTTTCATTCGAAAAATTTATCTTTAGTCTTTAAAACACTCATCGCGACTTCATAGGGAACTTGAACAAGTTAAACTCAAAGCTCTCATTTTCTTTCAAAGATTCAGTCTTTATACGATTAAAAGGTCTAGTGGCATAGTTAATACCTTGATTGAAGTAATTTCATTCAAAGATTCAATCTTTACTCACTGAAACACTCTTCGTGATCTCAAAGGGAACTCAAATAAGTTTAACTCAAACCTCTCATTTTCTTTTAAAGATTTAATATTTATACATTAAAATGGTCTAGTGACATAATAGGTTCATTGATTGAGGCATTTTCATTCAAAGATTCAATCTTTAGTCATTAAAACACTCTTCGCGACTTTATAGGGGACTCGAATATGTTAAACTCAAAACTCTCATTTTCTTTCAATGACTCAATCTTTATACATTAAAAAGGCCTAGTGACATAATAGGTACCTTGATTGAGGTAATTTCATTCAGAGATTCAATCTTTATTCATTAAAACACACTTGGTGACGTCAAAGCGAACTCGAATATGTTGAACTCAAAACTCTAATTTTCTTTCAAAGATTTAATCTTTATACATTCAAATGGTCTAGTGACATATTGGGCACCTTCATTGACGTAATTTCATTCAAACCTTTAATGTTTATACATTAAAATGGTCTAGTGACATAATAGGTACCTTGATTGGGGTATTCTCGTACAAAGATTCAATCTTTAGTCATTAAAACACTCTTCGCGACTTCAGATGGAACTTGAAAAAGTTAAACTCAAAACTCTCATTTGTTTTCAAGGATTCAATCTTTATACATTAAAAGGTCTGATGACGTAATAGTTACCTTGATTGATGTAATCTCATCACAGATTCAGTCTTTACTCTCTAAAACAGTCTTTATAACGTCAAAAGAAACTCGAATAGGTTTAACTCAAAACTCCCATTTTCTTTCAAAGATTTAGAAATTGGGTAATACAATGGTTCAGTGACGTAACAAGTACCTTGACTGAGGTACTTTCATTCAAAGATTCAATCTTTTCTCATTAAAGCACTCTTCTGGACGTCAAAGGGAACTCGAACAAGCTTAACTCAAAACTCTCATTTTCTTTCTAAGATTTAATCTTTATAGATTAAAAAGGTATACTGACATAATAGGTACCTTGATTGAGGTATTTTTCTTTCAAAGATTCCACCTTTTGTCATTAAAGCACTCTTCGCAACTCTATAGGGAACTCGAAAAAGTTAATCTCAAAACTCTAATTTTCATTCAAAGATTCAATCTTTATACGTTAAAAAGGACTAGTGACATAATAGGTACCTTGATTGGGATAATTTCTTTCAAAGATTCAATCTTTACTCATGAAAGCACTCTTCGGAACGTCGAAGGAAACTCGAATAAGTTTAACTCAAAACTCTCGCTTTTCTTTCAAAGATTCAATCTTGAACCATTAAAGAGGTCCAGTGACATAATAGGTACCTTGATTGAAGTAATTTCATTCAAAGATTCAATCTTTACTCATTAAAACGCTATTCGTGACGTCAAAGCGAACTCGAATAAGATTAACTCAAAACTCTCATTTTCTTTCAAAGATTCAATTCTTTATATATTAAAAATGTCTAGGGACATAACAGGTACCTAGATTGAGGTAATTTCATTCAAAGATTCAATCCTTACTCATTAAAACACTCTTCGTGAAGTCAAAGGGAACTCGAACGACTTTAACAAAAAACTCACATTTTTTTCAAAGATTTAATCTTTATACATTAAAATGGTCTAGTGACATAACATATACCTCGATTGAGGTATTTTCATTCAAGGATTCAATCTCTACTCATTAAAACACTCTTCGGGACGTCAATCGGAACTTGAATAAGTTTAACTAAAAACTCTCATTTTCTTTCAATGATTCAATTTTTATACATTATAATAGGCGAGTGGTATAATAGGTACCTTGATTGATGTATTTTCTTTCAAAGATTCAATCTTTACTCATTAAAGCACTCTTCTGGACGTCAAATGGTACTCTCAAATAAGTTTAACTCCAAACTCTAATTTTCTTTCAAAGATTCAATCTTTATAGATTAAAAAGGTCTAGTGACATAATAGGTACCTTGATTGAGATATTTTTCTTTCAAGGATTAAATCTTTAGGGATTAAAACACTCTTCGCAACTTCATAGGGAACTCGAATAAGTTAAACTCGGAACTCTAATTTTCATTCAAAGATTTAACCTTTATAAGTTAAAAAGGTCTAGTGACATAATAGGTACCTTGATTGACATAATTTCATTCAAAGATTCAACCTTTACTCATAAAATCCCTCTTCGGAATGTCGAAGGGAACTCGAATGAATTTGACTCGAAACTCTCATTTTATTTCAAAGATTCAATCTTTAAACATTAAAAAGATCTAGTGACATAATAGGTACCTTGATTGAGGAAATTTCAATTAAAGATTCAACTTTCACTCATTAAAGCACTCTTTGTGACGTCAAAGGGAACTCGAATATGTTTTAACTCAAAACTCTCATTTTCTTTCAAAGATTTAATCTCTGTACATTAAAATGGTCCAGTGACATAATAGGTCTAATGACATAATTGGTACCTTGAATGAGGTAATTTCAATCAAAGATTGAATCTTTACTCGTTAAAACGTTCTTCGTGACGTCAAAGGGAACTTGAATTAGCTTAGCACAAAACTCTCATTTTCTTTCAAAGATTTAATCTTCTTACGTTAAAACGGTCTACTGACATAATATGTACCTTGATTGTTGTATTTTCATTCAAAGATTCATTTTTTACTCTTTAAAACGCTCTTCGGGACGTCAATGGGAACTCGATTAAGTTTAACTCAAATCTCACATTTTCTTTCAAAGATTCAATCTTTATACATTAAAAAGGTGGAGTGACATAAAAGGTACCTTGATTGGGGTATTTTCATACAAAGATTTAATCTTCAGTCATTGAAACACTGTTCGCGACTTCCTAGGGAGCTTGAATAAGTTAAACTCAAAACTCAAATTTTCTTTAAAAGATTCAATCTTTATACATTAAAATGGTCTAGGGACATAATAAGTCCCCAAATTGAGGTAATTCAATTCAAGGACTCAATCTTTACTCATTAAAACACTCTTCGTTACGTCAAAGCGAATTCGAATAAGTTTAAATCAAGACTCTCATTTTCTTTCAAAGATTTAATCTTTATACAATAAAATGGTCTAGTGACATAATAGGCACATCGATTGAGGTATTTTCATTCGAAAAATTTATCTTTAGTCTTTAAAACACTCATCGCGACTTCATAGGGAACTTGAACAAGTTAAACTCAAAGCTCTCATTTTCTTTCAAAGATTCAGTCTTTATACGATTAAAAGGTCTAGTGGCATAGTTAATACCTTGATTGAAGTAATTTCATTCAAAGATTCAATCTTTACTCACTGAAACACTCTTCGTGATCTCAAAGGGAACTCAAATAAGTTTAACTCAAACCTCTCATTTTCTTTTAAAGATTTAATATTTATACATTAAAATGGTCTAGTGACATAATAGGTTCATTGATTGAGGCATTTTCATTCAAAGATTCAATCTTTAGTCATTAAAACACTCTTCGCGACTTTATAGGGGACTCGAATATGTTAAACTCAAAACTCTCATTTTCTTTCAATGACTCAATCTTTATACATTAAAAAGGCCTAGTGACATAATAGGTACCTTGATTGAGGTAATTTCATTCAGAGATTCAATCTTTATTCATTAAAACACACTTGGTGACGTCAAAGCGAACTCGAATATGTTGAACTCAAAACTCTAATTTTCTTTCAAAGATTTAATCTTTATACATTCAAATGGTCTAGTGACATATTGGGCACCTTCATTGACGTAATTTCATTCAAACCTTTAATGTTTATACATTAAAATGGTCTAGTGACATAATAGGTACCTTGATTGGGGTATTCTCGTACAAAGATTCAATCTTTAGTCATTAAAACACTCTTCGCGACTTCAGATGGAACTTGAAAAAGTTAAACTCAAAACTCTCATTTGTTTTCAAGGATTCAATCTTTATACATTAAAAGGTCTGATGACGTAATAGTTACCTTGATTGATGTAATCTCATCACAGATTCAGTCTTTACTCTCTAAAACAGTCTTTATAACGTCAAAAGAAACTCGAATAGGTTTAACTCAAAACTCCCATTTTCTTTCAAAGATTTAGAAATTGGGTAATACAATGGTTCAGTGACGTAACAAGTACCTTGACTGAGGTACTTTCATTCAAAGATTCAATCTTTTCTCATTAAAGCACTCTTCTGGACGTCAAAGGGAACTCGAACAAGCTTAACTCAAAACTCTCATTTTCTTTCTAAGATTTAATCTTTATAGATTAAAAAGGTATACTGACATAATAGGTACCTTGATTGAGGTATTTTTCTTTCAAAGATTCCACCTTTTGTCATTAAAGCACTCTTCGCAACTCTATAGGGAACTCGAAAAAGTTAATCTCAAAACTCTAATTTTCATTCAAAGATTCAATCTTTATACGTTAAAAAGGACTAGTGACATAATAGGTACCTTGATTGGGATAATTTCTTTCAAAGATTCAATCTTTACTCATGAAAGCACTCTTCGGAACGTCGAAGGAAACTCGAATAAGTTTAACTCAAAACTCTCGCTTTTCTTTCAAAGATTCAATCTTGAACCATTAAAGAGGTCCAGTGACATAATAGGTACCTTGATTGAAGTAATTTCATTCAAAGATTCAATCTTTACTCATTAAAACGCTATTCGTGACGTCAAAGCGAACTCGAATAAGATTAACTCAAAACTCTCATTTTCTTTCAAAGATTCAATTCTTTATATATTAAAAATGTCTAGGGACATAACAGGTACCTAGATTGAGGTAATTTCATTCAAAGATTCAATCCTTACTCATTAAAACACTCTTCGTGAAGTCAAAGGGAACTCGAACGACTTTAACAAAAAACTCTCATTTTTTTCAAAGATTTAATCTTTATACATTAAAATGGTCTAGTGACATAACATATACCTCGATTGAGGTATTTTCATTCAAGGATTCAATCTCTACTCATTAAAACACTCTTCGGGACGTCAATCGGAACTTGAATAAGTTTAACTAAAAACTCTCATTTTCTTTCAATGATTCAATTTTTATACATTATAATAGGCGAGTGGTATAATAGGTACCTTGATTGATGTATTTTCTTTCAAAGATTCAATCTTTACTCATTAAAGCACTCTTCTGGACGTCAAAGGGTACTCTCAAATAAGTTTAACTCCAAACTCTAATTTTCTTTCAAAGATTCAATCTTTATAGATTAAAAAGGTCTAGTGACATAATAGGTACCTTGATTGAGATATTTTTCTTTCAAGGATTAAATCTTTAGGGATTAAAACACTCTTCGCAACTTCATAGGGAACTCGAATAAGTTAAACTCGGAACTCTAATTTTCATTCAAAGATTTAACCTTTATAAGTTAAAAAGGTCTAGTGACATAATAGGTACCTTGATTGACATAATTTCATTCAAAGATTCAACCTTTACTCATAAAATCCCTCTTCGGAATGTCGAAGGGAACTCGAATGAATTTGACTCGAAACTCTCATTTTATTTCAAAGATTCAATCTTTAAACATTAAAAAGATCTAGTGACATAATAGGTACCTTGATTGAGGAAATTTCAATTAAAGATTCAACTTTCACTCATTAAAGCACTCTTTGTGACGTCAAAGGGAACTCGAATATGTTTTAACTCAAAACTCTCATTTTCTTTCAAAGATTTAATCTCTGTACATTAAAATGGTCCAGTGACATAATAGGTCTAATGACATAATTGGTACCTTGAATGAGGTAATTTCAATCAAAGATTGAATCTTTACTCGTTAAAACGTTCTTCGTGACGTCAAAGGGAACTTGAATTAGCTTAGCACAAAACTCTCATTTTCTTTCAAAGATTTAATCTTCTTACGTTAAAACGGTCTACTGACATAATATGTACCTTGATTGTTGTATTTTCATTCAAAGATTCATTTTTTACTCTTTAAAACGCTCTTCGGGACGTCAATGGGAACTCGATTAAGTTTAACTCAAATCTCACATTTTCTTTCAAAGATTCAATCTTTATACATTAAAAAGGTGGAGTGACATAAAAGGTACCTTGATTGGGGTATTTTCATACAAAGATTTAATCTTCAGTCATTGAAACACTGTTCGCGACTTCCTAGGGAGCTTGAATAAGTTAAACTCAAAACTCAAATTTTCTTTAAAAGATTCAATCTTTATACATTAAAATGGTCTAGGGACATAATAAGTCCCCAAATTGAGGTAATTCAATTCAAGGACTCAATCTTTACTCATTAAAACACTCTTCGTTACGTCAAAGCGAATTCGAATAAGTTTAAATCAAGACTCTCATTTTCTTTCAAAGATTTAATCTTTATACAATAAAATGGTCTAGTGACATAATAGGCACATCGATTGAGGTATTTTCATTCGAAAAATTTATCTTTAGTCTTTAAAACACTCATCGCGACTTCATAGGGAACTTGAACAAGTTAAACTCAAAGCTCTCATTTTCTTTCAAAGATTCAGTCTTTATACGATTAAAAGGTCTAGTGGCATAGTTAATACCTTGATTGAAGTAATTTCATTCAAAGATTCAATCTTTACTCACTGAAACACTCTTCGCGATCTCAAAGGGAACTCAAATAAGTTTAACTCAAACCTCTCATTTTCTTTTAAAGATTTAATATTTATACATTAAAATGGTCTAGTGACATAATAGGTTCATTGATTGAGGCATTTTCATTCAAAGATTCAATCTTTAGTCATTAAAACACTCTTCGCGACTTTATAGGGGACTCGAATATGTTAAACTCAAAACTCTCATTTTCTTTCAATGACTCAATCTTTATACATTAAAAAGGCCTAGTGACATAATAGGTACCTTGATTGAGGTAATTTCATTCAGAGATTCAATCTTTATTCATTAAAACACACTTGGTGACGTCAAAGCGAACTCGAATATGTTGAACTCAAAACTCTAATTTTCTTTCAAAGATTTAATCTTTATACATTCAAATGGTCTAGTGACATATTGGGCACCTTCATTGACGTAATTTCATTCAAACCTTTAATGTTTATACATTAAAATGGTCTAGTGACATAATAGGTACCTTGATTGGGGTATTCTCGTACAAAGATTCAATCTTTAGTCATTAAAACACTCTTCGCGACTTCAGATGGAACTTGAAAAAGTTAAACTCAAAACTCTCATTTGTTTTCAAGGATTCAATCTTTATACATTAAAAGGTCTGATGACGTAATAGTTACCTTGATTGATGTAATCTCATCACAGATTCAGTCTTTACTCTCTAAAACAGTCTTTATAACGTCAAAAGAAACTCGAATAGGTTTAACTCAAAACTCCCATTTTCTTTCAAAGATTTAGAAATTGGGTAATACAATGGTTCAGTGACGTAACAAGTACCTTGACTGAGGTACTTTCATTCAAAGATTCAATCTTTTCTCATTAAAGCACTCTTCTGGACGTCAAAGGGAACTCGAACAAGCTTAACTCAAAACTCTCATTTTCTTTCTAAGATTTAATCTTTATAGATTAAAAAGGTATACTGACATAATAGGTACCTTGATTGAGGTATTTTTCTTTCAAAGATTCCACCTTTTGTCATTAAAGCACTCTTCGCAACTCTATAGGGAACTCGAAAAAGTTAATCTCAAAACTCTAATTTTCATTCAAAGATTCAATCTTTATACGTTAAAAAGGACTAGTGACATAATAGGTACCTTGATTGAGATAATTTCTTTCAAAGATTCAATCTTTACTCATGAAAACACTCTTCGGAACGTCGAAGGAAACTCGAATAAGTTTAACTCAAAACTCTCGCTTTTCTTTCAAAGATTCAATCTTGAACCATTAAAGAGGTCCAGTGACATAATAGGTACCTTGATTGAAGTAATTTCATTCAAAGATTCAATCTTTACTCATTAAAACGCTATTCGTGACGTCAAAGCGAACTCGAATAAGATTAACTCAAAACTCTCATTTTCTTTCAAAGATTCAATTCTTTATATATTAAAAATGTCTAGGGACATAACAGGTACCTAGATTGAGGTAATTTCATTCAAAGATTCAATCCTTACTCATTAAAACACTCTTCGTGAAGTCAAAGGGAACTCGAACGAGTTTAACAAAAAACTCTCATTTTTTTCAAAGATTTAATCTTTATACATTAAAATGGTCTAGTGACATAACATATACCTCGATTGAGGTATTTTCATTCAAGGATTCAATCTCTACTCATTAAAACACTCTTCGGGACGTCAATCGGAACTTGAATAAGTTTAACTAAAAACTCTCATTTTCTTTCAATGATTCAATTTTTATACATTATAATAGGCGAGTGGTATAATAGGTACCTTGATTGATGTATTTTCTTTCAAAGATTCAATCTTTACTCATTAAAGCACTCTTCTGGACGTCAAAGGGTACTCTCAAATAAGTTTAACTCCAAACTCTAATTTTCTTTCAAAGATTCAATCTTTATAGATTAAAAAGGTCTAGTGACATAATAGGTACCTTGATTGAGATATTTTTCTTTCAAGGATTAAATCTTTAGGGATTAAAACACTCTTCGCAACTTCATAGGGAACTCGAATAAGTTAAACTCGGAACTCTAATTTTCATTCAAAGATTTAACCTTTATAAGTTAAAAAGGTCTAGTGACATAATAGGTACCTTGATTGACATAATTTCATTCAAAGATTCAACCTTTACTCATAAAATCCCTCTTCGGAATGTCGAAGGGAACTCGAATGAATTTGACTCGAAACTCTCATTTTATTTCAAAGATTCAATCTTTAAACATTAAAAAGATCTAGTGACATAATAGGTACCTTGATTGAGGAAATTTCAATTAAAGGTTCAACTTTCACTCATTAAAACACTCTTTGTGACGTCAAAGGGAACTCGAATATGTTTTAACTCAAAACTCTCATTTTCTTTCAAAGATTTAATCTCTGTACATTAAAATGGTCCAGTGACATAATAGGTCTAATGACATAATTGGTACCTTGAATGAGGTAATTTCAATCAAAGATTGAATCTTTACTCATTAAAACGTTCTTCGTGACGTCAAAGGGAACTTGAATTAGCTTAGCACAAAACTCTCATTTTCTGTCAAAGATTTAATCTTCTTACGTTAAAACGGTCTACTGACATAATATGTACCTTGATTGTTGTATTTTCATTCAAAGATTCATTTTTTACTCTTTAAAACGCTCTTCGGGACGTCAATGGGAACTCGATTAAGTTTAACTCAAATCTCACATTTTCTTTCAAAGATTCAATCTTTATACATTAAAAAGGTGGAGTGACATAAAAGGTACCTTGATTGGGGTATTTTCATACAAAGATTTAATCTTCAGTCATTGAAACACTGTTCGCGACTTCCTAGGGAGCTTGAATAAGTTAAACTCAAAACTCAAATTTTCTTTAAAAGATTCAATCTTTATACATTAAAATGGTCTAGGGACATAATAAGTCCCCAAATTGAGGTAATTCAATTCAAGGACTCAATCTTTACTCATTAAAACACTCTTCGTTACGTCAAAGCGAATTCGAATAAGTTTAAATCAAGACTCTCATTTTCTTTCAAAGATTTAATCTTTATACAATAAAATGGTCTAGTGACATAATAGGCACATCGATTGAGGTATTTTCATTCGAAAAATTTATCTTTAGTCTTTAAAACACTCATCGCGACTTCATAGGGAACTTGAACAAGTTAAACTCAAAGCTCTCATTTTCTTTCAAAGATTCAGTCTTTATACGATTAAAAGGTCTAGTGGCATAGTTAATACCTTGATTGAAGTAATTTCATTCAAAGATTCAATCTTTACTCACTGAAACACTCTTCGCGATCTCAAAGGGAACTCAAATAAGTTTAACTCAAACCTCTCATTTTCTTTTAAAGATTTAATATTTATACATTAAAATGGTCTAGTGACATAATAGGTTCATTGATTGAGGCATTTTCATTCAAAGATTCAATCTTTAGTCATTAAAACACTCTTCGCGACTTTATAGGGGACTCGAATATGTTAAACTCAAAACTCTCATTTTCTTTCAATGACTCAATCTTTATACATTAAAAAGGCCTAGTGACATAATAGGTACCTTGATTGAGGTAATTTCATTCAGAGATTCAATCTTTATTCATTAAAACACACTTGGTGACGTCAAAGCGAACTCGAATATGTTGAACTCAAAACTCTAATTTTCTTTCAAAGATTTAATCTTTATACATTCAAATGGTCTAGTGACATATTGGGCACCTTCATTGACGTAATTTCATTCAAACCTTTAATGTTTATACATTAAAATGGTCTAGTGACATAATAGGTACCTTGATTGGGGTATTCTCGTACAAAGATTCAATCTTTAGTCATTAAAACACTCTTCGCGACTTCAGATGGAACTTGAAAAAGTTAAACTCAAAACTCTCATTTGTTTTCAAGGATTCAATCTTTATACATTAAAAGGTCTGATGACGTAATAGTTACCTTGATTGATGTAATCTCATCACAGATTCAGTCTTTACTCTCTAAAACACTCTTTATAACGTCAAAAGAAACTCGAATAGGTTTAACTCAAAACTCCCATTTTCTTTCAAAGATTTAGAAATTGGGTAATACAATGGTTCAGTGACGTAACAAGTACCTTGACTGAGGTACTTTCATTCAAAGATTCAATCTTTTCTCATTAAAGCACTCTTCTGGACGTCAAAGGGAACTCGAACAAGCTTAACTCAAAACTCTCATTTTCTTTCTAAGATTTAATCTTTATAGATTAAAAAGGTATACTGACATAATAGGTACCTTGATTGAGGTATTTTTCTTTCAAAGATTCCACCTTTTGTCATTAAAGCACTCTTCGCAACTCTATAGGGAACTCGAAAAAGTTAATCTCAAAACTCTAATTTTCATTCAAAGATTCAATCTTTATACGTTAAAAAGGACTAGTGACATAATAGGTACCTTGATTGAGATAATTTCTTTCAAAGATTCAATCTTTACTCATGAAAACACTCTTCGGAACGTCGAAGGAAACTCGAATAAGTTTAACTCAAAACTCTCGCTTTTCTTTCAAAGATTCAATCTTGAACCATTAAAGAGGTCCAGTGACATAATAGGTACCTTGATTGAAGTAATTTCATTCAAAGATTCAATCTTTACTCATTAAAACGCTATTCGTGACGTCAAAGCGAACTCGAATAAGATTAACTCAAAACTCTCATTTTCTTTCAAAGATTCAATTCTTTATATATTAAAAATGTCTAGGGACATAACAGGTACCTAGATTGAGGTAATTTCATTCAAAGATTCAATCCTTACTCATTAAAACACTCTTCGTGAAGTCAAAGGGAACTCGAACGAGTTTAACAAAAAACTCTCATTTTTTTCAAAGATTTAATCTTTATACATTAAAATGGTCTAGTGACATAACATATACCTCGATTGAGGTATTTTCATTCAAGGATTCAATCTCTACTCATTAAAACACTCTTCGGGACGTCAATCGGAACTTGAATAAGTTTAACTAAAAACTCTCATTTTCTTTCAATGATTCAATTTTTATACATTATAATAGGCGAGTGGTATAATAGGTACCTTGATTGATGTATTTTCTTTCAAAGATTCAATCTTTACTCATTAAAGCACTCTTCTGGACGTCAAAGGGTACTCTCAAATAAGTTTAACTCCAAACTCTAATTTTCTTTCAAAGATTCAATCTTTATAGATTAAAAAGGTCTAGTGACATAATAGGTACCTTGATTGAGATATTTTTCTTTCAAGGATTAAATCTTTAGGGATTAAAACACTCTTCGCAACTTCATAGGGAACTCGAATAAGTTAAACTCGGAACTCTAATTTTCATTCAAAGATTTAACCTTTATAAGTTAAAAAGGTCTAGTGACATAATAGGTACCTTGATTGACATAATTTCATTCAAAGATTCAACCTTTACTCATAAAATCCCTCTTCGGAATGTCGAAGGGAACTCGAATGAATTTGACTCGAAACTCTCATTTTATTTCAAAGATTCAATCTTTAAACATTAAAAAGATCTAGTGACATAATAGGTACCTTGATTGAGGAAATTTCAATTAAAGGTTCAACTTTCACTCATTAAAACACTCTTTGTGACGTCAAAGGGAACTCGAATATGTTTTAACTCAAAACTCTCATTTTCTTTCAAAGATTTAATCTCTGTACATTAAAATGGTCCAGTGACATAATAGGTCTAATGACATAATTGGTACCTTGAATGAGGTAATTTCAATCAAAGATTGAATCTTTACTCATTAAAACGTTCTTCGTGACGTCAAAGGGAACTTGAATTAGCTTAGCACAAAACTCTCATTTTCTGTCAAAGATTTAATCTTCTTACGTTAAAACGGTCTACTGACATAATATGTACCTTGATTGTTGTATTTTCATTCAAAGATTCATTTTTTACTCTTTAAAACGCTCTTCGGGACGTCAATGGGAACTCGATTAAGTTTAACTCAAATCTCACATTTTCTTTCAAAGATTCAATCTTTATACATTAAAAAGGTGGAGTGACATAAAAGGTACCTTGATTGGGGTATTTTCATACAAAGATTTAATCTTCAGTCATTGAAACACTGTTCGCGACTTCCTAGGGAGCTTGAATAAGTTAAACTCAAAACTCAAATTTTCTTTAAAAGATTCAATCTTTATACATTAAAATGGTCTAGGGACATAATAAGTCCCCAAATTGAGGTAATTCAATTCAAGGACTCAATCTTTACTCATTAAAACACTCTTTGTTACGTCAAAGCGAATTCGAATAAGTTTAAATCAAGACTCTCATTTTCTTTTAAAGATTTAATCTTTATACAATAAAATGGTCTAGTGACATAATAGGCACATCGATTGAGGTATTTTCATTCGAAAAATTTATCTTTAGTCTTTAAAACACTCATCGCGACTTCATAGGGAACTTGAACAAATTAAACTCAAAGCTCTCATTTTCTTTCAAAGATTCAGTCTTTATACGATTAAAAGGTCTAGTGGCATAGTTAATACCTTGATTGAAGTAATTTCATTCAAAGATTCAATCTTTACTCACTGAAACACTCTTCGTGATCTCAAAGGGAACTCAAATAAGTTTAACTCAAACCTCTCATTTTCTTTTAAAGATTTAATATTTATACATTAAAATGGTCTAGTGACATAATAGGTTCATTGATTGAGGCATTTTCATTCAAAGATTCAATCTTTAGTCATTAAAACACTCTTCGCGACTTTATAGGGGACTCGAATATGTTAAACTCAAAACTCTCATTTTCTTTCAATGACTCAATCTTTATACATTAAAAAGGCCTAGTGACATAATAGGTACCTTGATTGAGGTAATTTCATTCAGAGATTCAATCTTTATTCATTAAAACACACTTGGTGACGTCAAAGCGAACTCGAATATGTTGAACTCAAAACTCTAATTTTCTTTCAAAGATTTAATCTTTATACATTCAAATGGTCTAGTGACATATTGGGCACCTTCATTGACGTAATTTCATTCAAACCTTTAATGTTTATACATTAAAATGGTCTAGTGACATAATAGGTACCTTGATTGGGGTATTCTCGTACAAAGATTCAATCTTTAGTCATTAAAACACTCTTCGCGACTTCAGATGGAACTTGAAAAAGTTAAACTCAAAACTCTCATTTGTTTTCAAGGATTCAATCTTTATACATTAAAAGGTCTGATGACGTAATAGTTACCTTGATTGATGTAATCTCATCACAGATTCAGTCTTTACTCTCTAAAACACTCTTTATAACGTCAAAAGAAACTCGAATAGGTTTAACTCAAAACTCCCATTTTCTTTCAAAGATTTAGAAATTGGGTAATACAATGGTTCAGTGACGTAACAAGTACCTTGACTGAGGTACTTTCATTCAAAGATTCAATCTTTTCTCATTAAAGCACTCTTCTGGACGTCAAAGGGAACTCGAACAAGCTTAACTCAAAACTCTCATTTTCTTTCTAAGATTTAATCTTTATAGATTAAAAAGGTATACTGACATAATAGGTACCTTGATTGAGGTATTTTTCTTTCAAAGATTCCACCTTTTGTCATTAAAGCACTCTTCGCAACTCTATAGGGAACTCGAAAAAGTTAATCTCAAAACTCTAATTTTCATTCAAAGATTCAATCTTTATACGTTAAAAAGGACTAGTGACATAATAGGTACCTTGATTGAGATAATTTCTTTCAAAGATTCAATCTTTACTCATGAAAGCACTCTTCGGAACGTCGAAGGAAACTCGAATAAGTTTAACTCAAAACTCTCGCTTTTCTTTCAAAGATTCAATCTTGAACCATTAAAGAGGTCCAGTGACATAATAGGTACCTTGATTGAAGTAATTTCATTCAAAGATTCAATCTTTACTCATTAAAACGCTATTCGTGACGTCAAAGCGAACTCGAATAAGATTAACTCAAAACTCTCATTTTCTTTCAAAGATTCAATTCTTTATATATTAAAAATGTCTAGGGACATAACAGGTACCTAGATTGAGGTAATTTCATTCAAAGATTCAATCCTTACTCATTAAAACACTCTTCGTGAAGTCAAAGGGAACTCGAACGACTTTAACAAAAAACTCTCATTTTTTTCAAAGATTTAATCTTTATACATTAAAATGGTCTAGTGACATAACATATACCTCGATTGAGGTATTTTCATTCAAGGATTCAATCTCTACTCATTAAAACACTCTTCGGGACGTCAATCGGAACTTGAATAAGTTTAACTAAAAACTCTCATTTTCTTTCAATGATTCAATTTTTATACATTATAATAGGCGAGTGGTATAATAGGTACCTTGATTGATGTATTTTCTTTCAAAGATTCAATCTTTACTCATTAAAGCACTCTTCTGGACGTCAAAGGGTACTCTCAAATAAGTTTAACTCCAAACTCTAATTTTCTTTCAAAGATTCAATCTTTATAGATTAAAAAGGTCTAGTGACATAATAGGTACCTTGATTGAGATATTTTTCTTTCAAGGATTAAATCTTTAGGGATTAAAACACTCTTCGCAACTTCATAGGGAACTCGAATAAGTTAAACTCGGAACTCTAATTTTCATTCAAAGATTTAACCTTTATAAGTTAAAAAGGTCTAGTGACATAATAGGTCTCTTGATTGACATAATTTCATTCAAAGATTCAACCTTTACTCATAAAATCCCTCTTCGGAATGTCGAAGGGAACTCGAATGAATTTGACTCGAAACTCTCATTTTATTTCAAAGATTCAATCTTTAAACATTAAAAAGATCTAGTGACATAATAGGTACCTTGATTGAGGAAATTTCAATTAAAGGTTCAACTTTCACTCATTAAAACACTCTTTGTGACGTCAAAGGGAACTCGAATATGTTTTAACTCAAAACTCTCATTTTCTTTCAAAGATTTAATCTCTGTACATTAAAATGGTCCAGTGACATAATAGGTCTAATGACATAATTGGTACCTTGAATGAGGTAATTTCAATCAAAGATTGAATCTTTACTCATTAAAACGTTCTTCGTGACGTCAAAGGGAACTTGAATTAGCTTAGCACAAAACTCTCATTTTCTGTCAAAGATTTAATCTTCTTACGTTAAAACGGTCTACTGACATAATATGTACCTTGATTGTTGTATTTTCATTCAAAGATTCATTTTTTACTCTTTAAAACGCTCTTCGGGACGTCAATGGGAACTCGATTAAGTTTAACTCAAATCTCACATTTTCTTTCAAAGATTCAATCTTTATACATTAAAAAGGTGGAGTGACATAAAAGGTACCTTGATTGGGGTATTTTCATACAAAGATTTAATCTTCAGTCATTGAAACACTGTTCGCGACTTCCTAGGGAGCTTGAATAAGTTAAACTCAAAACTCAAATTTTCTTTAAAAGATTCAATCTTTATACATTAAAATGGTCTAGGGACATAATAAGTCCCCAAATTGAGGTAATTCAATTCAAGGACTCAATCTTTACTCATTAAAACACTCTTCGTTACGTCAAAGCGAATTCGAATAAGTTTAAATCAAGACTCTCATTTTCTTTCAAAGATTTAATCTTTATACAATAAAATGGTCTAGTGACATAATAGGCACATCGATTGAGGTATTTTCATTCGAAAAATTTATCTTTAGTCTTTAAAACACTCATCGCGACTTCATAGGGAACTTGAACAAGTTAAACTCAAAGCTCTCATTTTCTTTCAAAGATTCAGTCTTTATACGATTAAAAGGTCTAGTGGCATAGTTAATACCTTGATTGAAGTAATTTCATTCAAAGATTCAATCTTTACTCACTGAAACACTCTTCGTGATCTCAAAGGGAACTCAAATAAGTTTAACTCAAACCTCTCATTTTCTTTTAAAGATTTAATATTTATACATTAAAATGGTCTAGTGACATAATAGGTTCATTGATTGAGGCATTTTCATTCAAAGATTCAATCTTTAGTCATTAAAACACTCTTCGCGACTTTATAGGGGACTCGAATATGTTAAACTCAAAACTCTCATTTTCTTTCAATGACTCAATCTTTATACATTAAAAAGGCCTAGTGACATAATAGGTACCTTGATTGAGGTAATTTCATTCAGAGATTCAATCTTTATTCATTAAAACACACTTGGTGACGTCAAAGCGAACTCGAATATGTTGAACTCAAAACTCTAATTTTCTTTCAAAGATTTAATCTTTATACATTCAAATGGTCTAGTGACATATTGGGCACCTTCATTGACGTAATTTCATTCAAACCTTTAATGTTTATACATTAAAATGGTCTAGTGACATAATAGGTACCTTGATTGGGGTATTCTCGTACAAAGATTCAATCTTTAGTCATTAAAACACTCTTCGCGACTTCAGATGGAACTTGAAAAAGTTAAACTCAAAACTCTCATTTGTTTTCAAGGATTCAATCTTTATACATTAAAAGGTCTGATGACGTAATAGTTACCTTGATTGATGTAATCTCATCACAGATTCAGTCTTTACTCTCTAAAACACTCTTTATAACGTCAAAAGAAACTCGAATAGGTTTAACTCAAAACTCCCATTTTCTTTCAAAGATTTAGAAATTGGGTAATACAATGGTTCAGTGACGTAACAAGTACCTTGACTGAGGTACTTTCATTCAAAGATTCAATCTTTTCTCATTAAAGCACTCTTCTGGACGTCAAAGGGAACTCGAACAAGCTTAACTCAAAACTCTCATTTTCTTTCTAAGATTTAATCTTTATAGATTAAAAAGGTATACTGACATAATAGGTACCTTGATTGAGGTATTTTTCTTTCAAAGATTCCACCTTTTGTCATTAAAGCACTCTTCGCAACTCTATAGGGAACTCGAAAAAGTTAATCTCAAAACTCTAATTTTCATTCAAAGATTCAATCTTTATACGTTAAAAAGGACTAGTGACATAATAGGTACCTTGATTGAGATAATTTCTTTCAAAGATTCAATCTTTACTCATGAAAGCACTCTTCGGAACGTCGAAGGAAACTCGAATAAGTTTAACTCAAAACTCTCGCTTTTCTTTCAAAGATTCAATCTTGAACCATTAAAGAGGTCCAGTGACATAATAGGTACCTTGATTGAAGTAATTTCATTCAAAGATTCAATCTTTACTCATTAAAACGCTATTCGTGACGTCAAAGCGAACTCGAATAAGATTAACTCAAAACTCTCATTTTCTTTCAAAGATTCAATTCTTTATATATTAAAAATGTCTAGGGACATAACAGGTACCTAGATTGAGGTAATTTCATTCAAAGATTCAATCCTTACTCATTAAAACACTCTTCGTGAAGTCAAAGGGAACTCGAACGACTTTAACAAAAAACTCTCATTTTTTTCAAAGATTTAATCTTTATACATTAAAATGGTCTAGTGACATAACATATACCTCGATTGAGGTATTTTCATTCAAGGATTCAATCTCTACTCATTAAAACACTCTTCGGGACGTCAATCGGAACTTGAATAAGTTTAACTAAAAACTCTCATTTTCTTTCAATGATTCAATTTTTATACATTATAATAGGCGAGTGGTATAATAGGTACCTTGATTGATGTATTTTCTTTCAAAGATTCAATCTTTACTCATTAAAGCACTCTTCTGGACGTCAAAGGGTACTCTCAAATAAGTTTAACTCCAAACTCTAATTTTCTTTCAAAGATTCAATCTTTATAGATTAAAAAGGTCTAGTGACATAATAGGTACCTTGATTGAGATATTTTTCTTTCAAGGATTAAATCTTTAGGGATTAAAACACTCTTCGCAACTTCATAGGGAACTCGAATAAGTTAAACTCGGAACTCTAATTTTCATTCAAAGATTTAACCTTTATAAGTTAAAAAGGTCTAGTGACATAATAGGTCTCTTGATTGACATAATTTCATTCAAAGATTCAACCTTTACTCATAAAATCCCTCTTCGGAATGTCGAAGGGAACTCGAATGAATTTGACTCGAAACTCTCATTTTATTTCAAAGATTCAATCTTTAAACATTAAAAAGATCTAGTGACATAATAGGTACCTTGATTGAGGAAATTTCAATTAAAGGTTCAACTTTCACTCATTAAAACACTCTTTGTGACGTCAAAGGGAACTCGAATATGTTTTAACTCAAAACTCTCATTTTCTTTCAAAGATTTAATCTCTGTACATTAAAATGGTCCAGTGACATAATAGGTCTAATGACATAATTGGTACCTTGAATGAGGTAATTTCAATCAAAGATTGAATCTTTACTCATTAAAACGTTCTTCGTGACGTCAAAGGGAACTTGAATTAGCTTAGCACAAAACTCTCATTTTCTGTCAAAGATTTAATCTTCTTACGTTAAAACGGTCTACTGACATAATATGTACCTTGATTGTTGTATTTTCATTCAAAGATTCATTTTTTACTCTTTAAAACGCTCTTCGGGACGTCAATGGGAACTCGATTAAGTTTAACTCAAATCTCACATTTTCTTTCAAAGATTCAATCTTTATACATTAAAAAGGTGGAGTGACATAAAAGGTACCTTGATTGGGGTATTTTCATACAAAGATTTAATCTTCAGTCATTGAAACACTGTTCGCGACTTCCTAGGGAGCTTGAATAAGTTAAACTCAAAACTCAAATTTTCTTTAAAAGATTCAATCTTTATACATTAAAATGGTCTAGGGACATAATAAGTCCCCAAATTGAGGTAATTCAATTCAAGGACTCAATCTTTACTCATTAAAACACTCTTCGTTACGTCAAAGCGAATTCGAATAAGTTTAAATCAAGACTCTCATTTTCTTTCAAAGATTTAATCTTTATACAATAAAATGGTCTAGTGACATAATAGGCACATCGATTGAGGTATTTTCATTCGAAAAATTTATCTTTAGTCTTTAAAACACTCATCGCGACTTCATAGGGAACTTGAACAAGTTAAACTCAAAGCTCTCATTTTCTTTCAAAGATTCAGTCTTTATACGATTAAAAGGTCTAGTGGCATAGTTAATACCTTGATTGAAGTAATTTCATTCAAAGATTCAATCTTTACTCACTGAAACACTCTTCGTGATCTCAAAGGGAACTCAAATAAGTTTAACTCAAACCTCTCATTTTCTTTTAAAGATTTAATATTTATACATTAAAATGGTCTAGTGACATAATAGGTTCATTGATTGAGGCATTTTCATTCAAAGATTCAATCTTTAGTCATTAAAACACTCTTCGCGACTTTATAGGGGACTCGAATATGTTAAACTCAAAACTCTCATTTTCTTTCAATGACTCAATCTTTATACATTAAAAAGGCCTAGTGACATAATAGGTACCTTGATTGAGGTAATTTCATTCAGAGATTCAATCTTTATTCATTAAAACACACTTGGTGACGTCAAAGCGAACTCGAATATGTTGAACTCAAAACTCTAATTTTCTTTCAAAGATTTAATCTTTATACATTCAAATGGTCTAGTGACATATTGGGCACCTTCATTGACGTAATTTCATTCAAACCTTTAATGTTTATACATTAAAATGGTCTAGTGACATAATAGGTACCTTGATTGGGGTATTCTCGTACAAAGATTCAATCTTTAGTCATTAAAACACTCTTCGCGACTTCAGATGGAACTTGAAAAAGTTAAACTCAAAACTCTCATTTGTTTTCAAGGATTCAATCTTTATACATTAAAAGGTCTGATGACGTAATAGTTACCTTGATTGATGTAATCTCATCACAGATTCAGTCTTTACTCTCTAAAACACTCTTTATAACGTCAAAAGAAACTCGAATAGGTTTAACTCAAAACTCCCATTTTCTTTCAAAGATTTAGAAATTGGGTAATACAATGGTTCAGTGACGTAACAAGTACCTTGACTGAGGTACTTTCATTCAAAGATTCAATCTTTTCTCATTAAAGCACTCTTCTGGACGTCAAAGGGAACTCGAACAAGCTTAACTCAAAACTCTCATTTTCTTTCTAAGATTTAATCTTTATAGATTAAAAAGGTATACTGACATAATAGGTACCTTGATTGAGGTATTTTTCTTTCAAAGATTCCACCTTTTGTCATTAAAGCACTCTTCGCAACTCTATAGGGAACTCGAAAAAGTTAATCTCAAAACTCTAATTTTCATTCAAAGATTCAATCTTTATACGTTAAAAAGGACTAGTGACATAATAGGTACCTTGATTGAGATAATTTCTTTCAAAGATTCAATCTTTACTCATGAAAGCACTCTTCGGAACGTCGAAGGAAACTCGAATAAGTTTAACTCAAAACTCTCGCTTTTCTTTCAAAGATTCAATCTTGAACCATTAAAGAGGTCCAGTGACATAATAGGTACCTTGATTGAAGTAATTTCATTCAAAGATTCAATCTTTACTCATTAAAACGCTATTCGTGACGTCAAAGCGAACTCGAATAAGATTAACTCAAAACTCTCATTTTCTTTCAAAGATTCAATTCTTTATATATTAAAAATGTCTAGGGACATAACAGGTACCTAGATTGAGGTAATTTCATTCAAAGATTCAATCCTTACTCATTAAAACACTCTTCGTGAAGTCAAAGGGAACTCGAACGACTTTAACAAAAAACTCTCATTTTTTTCAAAGATTTAATCTTTATACATTAAAATGGTCTAGTGACATAACATATACCTCGATTGAGGTATTTTCATTCAAGGATTCAATCTCTACTCATTAAAACACTCTTCGGGACGTCAATCGGAACTTGAATAAGTTTAACTAAAAACTCTCATTTTCTTTCAATGATTCAATTTTTATACATTATAATAGGCGAGTGGTATAATAGGTACCTTGATTGATGTATTTTCTTTCAAAGATTCAATCTTTACTCATTAAAGCACTCTTCTGGACGTCAAAGGGTACTCTCAAATAAGTTTAACTCCAAACTCTAATTTTCTTTCAAAGATTCAATCTTTATAGATTAAAAAGGTCTAGTGACATAATAGGTACCTTGATTGAGATATTTTTCTTTCAAGGATTAAATCTTTAGGGATTAAAACACTCTTCGCAACTTCATAGGGAACTCGAATAAGTTAAACTCGGAACTCTAATTTTCATTCAAAGATTTAACCTTTATAAGTTAAAAAGGTCTAGTGACATAATAGGTCTCTTGATTGACATAATTTCATTCAAAGATTCAACCTTTACTCATAAAATCCCTCTTCGGAATGTCGAAGGGAACTCGAATGAATTTGACTCGAAACTCTCATTTTATTTCAAAGATTCAATCTTTAAACATTAAAAAGATCTAGTGACATAATAGGTACCTTGATTGAGGAAATTTCAATTAAAGGTTCAACTTTCACTCATTAAAACACTCTTTGTGACGTCAAAGGGAACTCGAATATGTTTTAACTCAAAACTCTCATTTTCTTTCAAAGATTTAATCTCTGTACATTAAAATGGTCCAGTGACATAATAGGTCTAATGACATAATTGGTACCTTGAATGAGGTAATTTCAATCAAAGATTGAATCTTTACTCATTAAAACGTTCTTCGTGACGTCAAAGGGAACTTGAATTAGCTTAGCACAAAACTCTCATTTTCTGTCAAAGATTTAATCTTCTTACGTTAAAACGGTCTACTGACATAATATGTACCTTGATTGTTGTATTTTCATTCAAAGATTCATTTTTTACTCTTTAAAACGCTCTTCGGGACGTCAATGGGAACTCGATTAAGTTTAACTCAAATCTCACATTTTCTTTCAAAGATTCAATCTTTATACATTAAAAAGGTGGAGTGACATAAAAGGTACCTTGATTGGGGTATTTTCATACAAAGATTTAATCTTCAGTCATTGAAACACTGTTCGCGACTTCCTAGGGAGCTTGAATAAGTTAAACTCAAAACTCAAATTTTCTTTAAAAGATTCAATCTTTATACATTAAAATGGTCTAGGGACATAATAAGTCCCCAAATTGAGGTAATTCAATTCAAGGACTCAATCTTTACTCATTAAAACACTCTTCGTTACGTCAAAGCGAATTCGAATAAGTTTAAATCAAGACTCTAATTTTCTTTCAAAGATTTAATCTTTATACAATAAAATGGTCTAGTGACATAATAGGCACATCGATTGAGGTATTTTCATTCGAAAAATTTATCTTTAGTCTTTAAAACACTCATCGCGACTTCATAGGGAACTTGAACAAGTTAAACTCAAAGCTCTCATTTTCTTTCAAAGATTCAGTCTTTATACGATTAAAAGGTCTAGTGGCATAGTTAATACCTTGATTGAAGTAATTTCATTCAAAGATTCAATCTTTACTCACTGAAACACTCTTCGTGATCTCAAAGGGAACTCAAATAAGTTTAACTCAAACCTCTCATTTTCTTTTAAAGATTTAATATTTATACATTAAAATGGTCTAGTGACATAATAGGTTCATTGATTGAGGCATTTTCATTCAAAGATTCAATCTTTAGTCATTAAAACACTCTTCGCGACTTTATAGGGGACTCGAATATGTTAAACTCAAAACTCTCATTTTCTTTCAATGACTCAATCTTTATACATTAAAAAGGCCTAGTGACATAATAGGTACCTTGATTGAGGTAATTTCATTCAGAGATTCAATCTTTATTCATTAAAACACACTTGGTGACGTCAAAGCGAACTCGAATATGTTGAACTCAAAACTCTAATTTTCTTTCAAAGATTTAATCTTTATACATTCAAATGGTCTAGTGACATATTGGGCACCTTCATTGACGTAATTTCATTCAAACCTTTAATGTTTATACATTAAAATGGTCTAGTGACATAATAGGTACCTTGATTGGGGTATTCTCGTACAAAGATTCAATCTTTAGTCATTAAAACACTCTTCGCGACTTCAGATGGAACTTGAAAAAGTTAAACTCAAAACTCTCATTTGTTTTCAAGGATTCAATCTTTATACATTAAAAGGTCTGATGACGTAATAGTTACCTTGATTGATGTAATCTCATCACAGATTCAGTCTTTACTCTCTAAAACACTCTTTATAACGTCAAAAGAAACTCGAATAGGTTTAACTCAAAACTCCCATTTTCTTTCAAAGATTTAGAAATTGGGTAATACAATGGTTCAGTGACGTAACAAGTACCTTGACTGAGGTACTTTCATTCAAAGATTCAATCTTTTCTCATTAAAGCACTCTTCTGGACGTCAAAGGGAACTCGAACAAGCTTAACTCAAAACTCTCATTTTCTTTCTAAGATTTAATCTTTATAGATTAAAAAGGTATACTGACATAATAGGTACCTTGATTGAGGTATTTTTCTTTCAAAGATTCCACCTTTTGTCATTAAAGCACTCTTCGCAACTCTATAGGGAACTCGAAAAAGTTAATCTCAAAACTCTAATTTTCATTCAAAGATTCAATCTTTATACGTTAAAAAGGACTAGTGACATAATAGGTACCTTGATTGAGATAATTTCTTTCAAAGATTCAATCTTTACTCATGAAAGCACTCTTCGGAACGTCGAAGGAAACTCGAATAAGTTTAACTCAAAACTCTCGCTTTTCTTTCAAAGATTCAATCTTGAACCATTAAAGAGGTCCAGTGACATAATAGGTACCTTGATTGAAGTAATTTCATTCAAAGATTCAATCTTTACTCATTAAAACGCTATTCGTGACGTCAAAGCGAACTCGAATAAGATTAACTCAAAACTCTCATTTTCTTTCAAAGATTCAATTCTTTATATATTAAAAATGTCTAGGGACATAACAGGTACCTAGATTGAGGTAATTTCATTCAAAGATTCAATCCTTACTCATTAAAACACTCTTCGTGAAGTCAAAGGGAACTCGAACGACTTTAACAAAAAACTCTCATTTTTTTCAAAGATTTAATCTTTATACATTAAAATGGTCTAGTGACATAACATATACCTCGATTGAGGTATTTTCATTCAAGGATTCAATCTCTACTCATTAAAACACTCTTCGGGACGTCAATCGGAACTTGAATAAGTTTAACTAAAAACTCTCATTTTCTTTCAATGATTCAATTTTTATACATTATAATAGGCGAGTGGTATAATAGGTACCTTGATTGATGTATTTTCTTTCAAAGATTCAATCTTTACTCATTAAAGCACTCTTCTGGACGTCAAAGGGTACTCTCAAATAAGTTTAACTCCAAACTCTAATTTTCTTTCAAAGATTCAATCTTTATAGATTAAAAAGGTCTAGTGACATAATAGGTACCTTGATTGAGATATTTTTCTTTCAAGGATTAAATCTTTAGGGATTAAAACACTCTTCGCAACTTCATAGGGAACTCGAATAAGTTAAACTCGGAACTCTAATTTTCATTCAAAGATTTAACCTTTATAAGTTAAAAAGGTCTAGTGACATAATAGGTCTCTTGATTGACATAATTTCATTCAAAGATTCAACCTTTACTCATAAAATCCCTCTTCGGAATGTCGAAGGGAACTCGAATGAATTTGACTCGAAACTCTCATTTTATTTCAAAGATTCAATCTTTAAACATTAAAAAGATCTAGTGACATAATAGGTACCTTGATTGAGGAAATTTCAATTAAAGGTTCAACTTTCACTCATTAAAACACTCTTTGTGACGTCAAAGGGAACTCGAATATGTTTTAACTCAAAACTCTCATTTTCTTTCAAAGATTTAATCTCTGTACATTAAAATGGTCCAGTGACATAATAGGTCTAATGACATAATTGGTACCTTGAATGAGGTAATTTCAATCAAAGATTGAATCTTTACTCATTAAAACGTTCTTCGTGACGTCAAAGGGAACTTGAATTAGCTTAGCACAAAACTCTCATTTTCTTTCAAAGATTTAATCTTCTTACGTTCAAACGGTCTACTGACATAATATGTACCTTGATTGTTGTATTTTCATTCAAAGATTCATTTTTTACTCTTTAAAACGCTCTTCGGGACGTCAATGGGAACTCGATTAAGTTTAACTCAAATCTCACATTTTCTTTCAAAGATTCAATCTTTATACATTAAAAAGGTGGAGTGACATAAAAGGTACCTTGATTGGGGTATTTTCATACAAAGATTTAATCTTCAGTCATTGAAACACTGTTCGCGACTTCCTAGGGAGCTTGAATAAGTTAAACTCAAAACTCAAATTTTCTTTAAAAGATTCAATCTTTATACATTAAAATGGTCTAGGGACATAATAAGTCCCCAAATTGAGGTAATTCAATTCAAGGACTCAATCTTTACTCATTAAAACACTCTTCGTTACGTCAAAGCGAATTCGAATAAGTTTAAATCAAGACTCTCATTTTCTTTAAAAGATTTAATCTTTATACAATAAAATGGTCTAGTGACATAATAGGCACATCGATTGAGGTATTTTCATTCGAAAAATTTATCTTTAGTCTTTAAAACACTCATCGCGACTTCATAGGGAACTTGAACAAGTTAAACTCAAAGCTCTCATTTTCTTTCAAAGATTCAGTCTTTATACGATTAAAAGGTCTAGTGGCATAGTTAATACCTTGATTGAAGTAATTTCATTCAAAGATTCAATCTTTACTCACTGAAACACTCTTCGCGATCTCAAAGGGAACTCAAATAAGTTTAACTCAAACCTCTCATTTTCTTTTAAAGATTTAATATTTATACATTAAAATGGTCTAGTGACATAATAGGTTCATTGATTGAGGCATTTTCATTCAAAGATTCAATCTTTAGTCATTAAAACACTCTTCGCGACTTTATAGGGGACTCGAATATGTTAAACTCAAAACTCTCATTTTCTTTCAATGACTCAATCTTTATACATTAAAAAGGCCTAGTGACATAATAGGTACCTTGATTGAGGTAATTTCATTCAGAGATTCAATCTTTATTCATTAAAACACACTTGGTGACGTCAAAGCGAACTCGAATATGTTGAACTCAAAACTCTAATTTTCTTTCAAAGATTTAATCTTTATACATTCAAATGGTCTAGTGACATATTGGGCACCTTCATTGACGTAATTTCATTCAAACCTTTAATGTTTATACATTAAAATGGTCTAGTGACATAATAGGTACCTTGATTGGGGTATTCTCGTACAAAGATTCAATCTTTAGTCATTAAAACACTCTTCGCGACTTCAGATGGAACTTGAAAAAGTTAAACTCAAAACTCTCATTTGTTTTCAAGGATTCAATCTTTATACATTAAAAGGTCTGATGACGTAATAGTTACCTTGATTGATGTAATCTCATCACAGATTCAGTCTTTACTCTCTAAAACACTCTTTATAACGTCAAAAGAAACTCGAATAGGTTTAACTCAAAACTCCCATTTTCTTTCAAAGATTTAGAAATTGGGTAATACAATGGTTCAGTGACGTAACAAGTACCTTGACTGAGGTACTTTCATTCAAAGATTCAATCTTTTCTCATTAAAGCACTCTTCTGGACGTCAAAGGGAACTCGAACAAGCTTAACTCAAAACTCTCATTTTCTTTCTAAGATTTAATCTTTATAGATTAAAAAGGTATACTGACATAATAGGTACCTTGATTGAGGTATTTTTCTTTCAAAGATTCCACCTTTTGTCATTAAAGCACTCTTCGCAACTCTATAGGGAACTCGAAAAAGTTAATCTCAAAACTCTAATTTTCATTCAAAGATTCAATCTTTATACGTTAAAAAGGACTAGTGACATAATAGGTACCTTGATTGAGATAATTTCTTTCAAAGATTCAATCTTTACTCATGAAAGCACTCTTCGGAACGTCGAAGGAAACTCGAATAAGTTTAACTCAAAACTCTCGCTTTTCTTTCAAAGATTCAATCTTGAACCATTAAAGAGGTCCAGTGACATAATAGGTACCTTGATTGAAGTAATTTCATTCAAAGATTCAATCTTTACTCATTAAAACGCTATTCGTGACGTCAAAGCGAACTCGAATAAGATTAACTCAAAACTCTCATTTTCTTTCAAAGATTCAATTCTTTATATATTAAAAATGTCTAGGGACATAACAGGTACCTAGATTGAGGTAATTTCATTCAAAGATTCAATCCTTACTCATTAAAACACTCTTCGTGAAGTCAAAGGGAACTCGAACGACTTTAACAAAAAACTCTCATTTTTTTCAAAGATTTAATCTTTATACATTAAAATGGTCTAGTGACATAACATATACCTCGATTGAGGTATTTTCATTCAAGGATTCAATCTCTACTCATTAAAACACTCTTCGGGACGTCAATCGGAACTTGAATAAGTTTAACTAAAAACTCTCATTTTCTTTCAATGATTCAATTTTTATACATTATAATAGGCGAGTGGTATAATAGGTACCTTGATTGATGTATTTTCTTTCAAAGATTCAATCTTTACTCATTAAAGCACTCTTCTGGACGTCAAAGGGTACTCTCAAATAAGTTTAACTCCAAACTCTAATTTTCTTTCAAAGATTCAATCTTTATAGATTAAAAAGGTCTAGTGACATAATAGGTACCTTGATTGAGATATTTTTCTTTCAAGGATTAAATCTTTAGGGATTAAAACACTCTTCGTAACTTCATAGGGAACTCGAATAAGTTAAACTCGGAACTCTAATTTTCATTCAAAGATTTAACCTTTATAAGTTAAAAAGGTCTAGTGACATAATAGGTCTCTTGATTGACATAATTTCATTCAAAGATTCAACCTTTACTCATAAAATCCCTCTTCGGAATGTCGAAGGGAACTCGAATGAATTTGACTCGAAACTCTCATTTTATTTCAAAGATTCAATCTTTAAACATTAAAAAGATCTAGTGACATAATAGGTACCTTGATTGAGGAAATTTCAATTAAAGGTTCAACTTTCACTCATTAAAACACTCTTTGTGACGTCAAAGGGAACTCGAATATGTTTTAACTCAAAACTCTCATTTTCTTTCAAAGATTTAATCTCTGTACATTAAAATGGTCCAGTGACATAATAGGTCTAATGACATAATTGGTACCTTGAATGAGGTAATTTCAATCAAAGATTGAATCTTTACTCATTAAAACGTTCTTCGTGACGTCAAAGGGAACTTGAATTAGCTTAGCACAAAACTCTCATTTTCTTTCAAAGATTTAATCTTCTTACGTTAAAACGGTCTACTGACATAATATGTACCTTGATTGTTGTATTTTCATTCAAAGATTCATTTTTTACTCTTTAAAACGCTCTTCGGGACGTCAATGGGAACTCGATTAAGTTTAACTCAAATCTCACATTTTCTTTCAAAGATTCAATCTTTATACATTAAAAAGGTGGAGTGACATAAAAGGTACCTTGATTGGGGTATTTTCATACAAAGATTTAATCTTCAGTCATTGAAACACTGTTCGCGACTTCCTAGGGAGCTTGAATAAGTTAAACTCAAAACTCAAATTTTCTTTAAAAGATTCAATCTTTATACATTAAAATGGTCTAGGGACATAATAAGTCCCCAAATTGAGGTAATTCAATTCAAGGACTCAATCTTTACTCATTAAAACACTCTTCGTTACGTCAAAGCGAATTCGAATAAGTTTAAATCAAGACTCTCATTTTCTTTAAAAGATTTAATCTTTATACAATAAAATGGTCTAGTGACATAATAGGCACATCGATTGAGGTATTTTCATTCGAAAAATTTATCTTTAGTCTTTAAAACACTCATCGCGACTTCATAGGGAACTTGAACAAGTTAAACTCAAAGCTCTCATTTTCTTTCAAAGATTCAGTCTTTATACGATTAAAAGGTCTAGTGGCATAGTTAATACCTTGATTGAAGTAATTTCATTCAAAGATTCAATCTTTACTCACTGAAACACTCTTCGCGATCTCAAAGGGAACTCAAATAAGTTTAACTCAAACCTCTCATTTTCTTTTAAAGATTTAATATTTATACATTAAAATGGTCTAGTGACATAATAGGTTCATTGATTGAGGCATTTTCATTCAAAGATTCAATCTTTAGTCATTAAAACACTCTTCGCGACTTTATAGGGGACTCGAATACGTTAAACTCAAAACTCTCATTTTCTTTCAATGACTCAATCTTTATACATTAAAAAGGCCTAGTGACATAATAGGTACCTTGATTGAGGTAATTTCATTCAGAGATTCAATCTTTATTCATTAAAACACACTTGGTGACGTCAAAGCGAACTCGAATATGTTGAACTCAAAACTCTAATTTTCTTTCAAAGATTTAATCTTTATACATTCAAATGGTCTAGTGACATATTGGGCACCTTCATTGACGTAATTTCATTCAAACCTTTAATGTTTATACATTAAAATGGTCTAGTGACATAATAGGTACCTTGATTGGGGTATTCTCGTACAAAGATTCAATCTTTAGTCATTAAAACACTCTTCGCGACTTCAGATGGAACTTGAAAAAGTTAAACTCAAAACTCTCATTTGTTTTCAAGGATTCAATCTTTATACATTAAAAGGTCTGATGACGTAATAGTTACCTTGATTGATGTAATCTCATCACAGATTCAGTCTTTACTCTCTAAAACACTCTTTATAACGTCAAAAGAAACTCGAATAGGTTTAACTCAAAACTCCCATTTTCTTTCAAAGATTTAGAAATTGGGTAATACAATGGTTCAGTGACGTAACAAGTACCTTGACTGAGGTACTTTCATTCAAAGATTCAATCTTTTCTCATTAAAGCACTCTTCTGGACGTCAAAGGGAACTCGAACAAGCTTAACTCAAAACTCTCATTTTCTTTCTAAGATTTAATCTTTATAGATTAAAAAGGTATACTGACATAATAGGTACCTTGATTGAGGTATTTTTCTTTCAAAGATTCCACCTTTTGTCATTAAAGCACTCTTCGCAACTCTATAGGGAACTCGAAAAAGTTAATCTCAAAACTCTAATTTTCATTCAAAGATTCAATCTTTATACGTTAAAAAGGACTAGTGACATAATAGGTACCTTGATTGAGATAATTTCTTTCAAAGATTCAATCTTTACTCATGAAAGCACTCTTCGGAACGTCGAAGGAAACTCGAATAAGTTTAACTCAAAACTCTCGCTTTTCTTTCAAAGATTCAATCTTGAACCATTAAAGAGGTCCAGTGACATAATAGGTACCTTGATTGAAGTAATTTCATTCAAAGATTCAATCTTTACTCATTAAAACGCTATTCGTGACGTCAAAGCGAACTCGAATAAGATTAACTCAAAACTCTCATTTTCTTTCAAAGATTCAATTCTTTATATATTAAAAATGTCTAGGGACATAACAGGTACCTAGATTGAGGTAATTTCATTCAAAGATTCAATCCTTACTCATTAAAACACTCTTCGTGAAGTCAAAGGGAACTCGAACGACTTTAACAAAAAACTCTCATTTTTTTCAAAGATTTAATCTTTATACATTAAAATGGTCTAGTGACATAACATATACCTCGATTGAGGTATTTTCATTCAAGGATTCAATCTCTACTCATTAAAACACTCTTCGGGACGTCAATCGGAACTTGAATAAGTTTAACTAAAAACTCTCATTTTCTTTCAATGATTCAATTTTTATACATTATAATAGGCGAGTGGTATAATAGGTACCTTGATTGATGTATTTTCTTTCAAAGATTCAATCTTTACTCATTAAAGCACTCTTCTGGACGTCAAAGGGTACTCTCAAATAAGTTTAACTCCAAACTCTAATTTTCTTTCAAAGATTCAATCTTTATAGATTAAAAAGGTCTAGTGACATAATAGGTACCTTGATTGAGATATTTTTCTTTCAAGGATTAAATCTTTAGGGATTAAAACACTCTTCGTAACTTCATAGGGAACTCGAATAAGTTAAACTCGGAACTCTAATTTTCATTCAAAGATTTAACCTTTATAAGTTAAAAAGGTCTAGTGACATAATAGGTACCTTGATTGACATAATTTCATTCAAAGATTCAACCTTTACTCATAAAATCCCTCTTCGGAATGTCGAAGGGAACTCGAATGAATTTGACTCGAAACTCTCATTTTATTTCAAAGATTCAATCTTTAAACATTAAAAAGATCTAGTGACATAATAGGTACCTTGATTGAGGAAATTTCAATTAAAGGTTCAACTTTCACTCATTAAAACACTCTTTGTGACGTCAAAGGGAACTCGAATATGTTTTAACTCAAAACTCTCATTTTCTTTCAAAGATTTAATCTCTGTACATTAAAATGGTCCAGTGACATAATAGGTCTAATGACATAATTGGTACCTTGAATGAGGTAATTTCAATCAAAGATTGAATCTTTACTCGTTAAAACGTTCTTCGTGACGTCAAAGGGAACTTGAATTAGCTTAGCACAAAACTCTCATTTTCTTTCAAAGATTTAATCTTCTTACGTTAAAACGGTCTACTGACATAATATGTACCTTGATTGTTGTATTTTCATTCAAAGATTCATTTTTTACTCTTTAAAACGCTCTTCGGGACGTCAATGGGAACTCGATTAAGTTTAACTCAAATCTCACATTTTCTTTCAAAGATTCAATCTTTATACATTAAAAAGGTGGAGTGACATAAAAGGTACCTTGATTGGGGTATTTTCATACAAAGATTTAATCTTCAGTCATTGAAACACTGTTCGCGACTTCCTAGGGAGCTTGAATAAGTTAAACTCAAAACTCAAATTTTCTTTAAAAGATTCAATCTTTATACATTAAAATGGTCTAGGGACATAATAAGTCCCCAAATTGAGGTAATTCAATTCAAGGACTCAATCTTTACTCATTAAAACACTCTTCGTTACGTCAAAGCGAATTCGAATAAGTTTAAATCAAGACTCTCATTTTCTTTAAAAGATTTAATCTTTATACAATAAAATGGTCTAGTGACATAATAGGCACATCGATTGAGGTATTTTCATTCGAAAAATTTATCTTTAGTCTTTAAAACACTCATCGCGACTTCATAGGGAACTTGAACAAGTTAAACTCAAAGCTCTCATTTTCTTTCAAAGATTCAGTCTTTATACGATTAAAAGGTCTAGTGGCATAGTTAATACCTTGATTGAAGTAATTTCATTCAAAGATTCAATCTTTACTCACTGAAACACTCTTCGCGATCTCAAAGGGAACTCAAATAAGTTTAACTCAAACCTCTCATTTTCTTTTAAAGATTTAATATTTATACATTAAAATGGTCTAGTGACATAATAGGTTCATTGATTGAGGCATTTTCATTCAAAGATTCAATCTTTAGTCATTAAAACACTCTTCGCGACTTTATAGGGGACTCGAATATGTTAAACTCAAAACTCTCATTTTCTTTCAATGACTCAATCTTTATACATTAAAAAGGCCTAGTGACATAATAGGTACCTTGATTGAGGTAATTTCATTCAGAGATTCAATCTTTATTCATTAAAACACACTTGGTGACGTCAAAGCGAACTCGAATATGTTGAACTCAAAACTCTAATTTTCTTTCAAAGATTTAATCTTTATACATTCAAATGGTCTAGTGACATATTGGGCACCTTCATTGACGTAATTTCATTCAAACCTTTAATGTTTATACATTAAAATGGTCTAGTGACATAATAGGTACCTTGATTGGGGTATTCTCGTACAAAGATTCAATCTTTAGTCATTAAAACACTCTTCGCGACTTCAGATGGAACTTGAAAAAGTTAAACTCAAAACTCTCATTTGTTTTCAAGGATTCAATCTTTATACATTAAAAGGTCTGATGACGTAATAGTTACCTTGATTGATGTAATCTCATCACAGATTCAGTCTTTACTCTCTAAAACACTCTTTATAACGTCAAAAGAAACTCGAATAGGTTTAACTCAAAACTCCCATTTTCTTTCAAAGATTTAGAAATTGGGTAATACAATGGTTCAGTGACGTAACAAGTACCTTGACTGAGGTACTTTCATTCAAAGATTCAATCTTTTCTCATTAAAGCACTCTTCTGGACGTCAAAGGGAACTCGAACAAGCTTAACTCAAAACTCTCATTTTCTTTCTAAGATTTAATCTTTATAGATTAAAAAGGTATACTGACATAATAGGTACCTTGATTGAGGTATTTTTCTTTCAAAGATTCCACCTTTTGTCATTAAAGCACTCTTCGCAACTCTATAGGGAACTCGAAAAAGTTAATCTCAAAACTCTAATTTTCATTCAAAGATTCAATCTTTATACGTTAAAAAGGACTAGTGACATAATAGGTACCTTGATTGAGATAATTTCTTTCAAAGATTCAATCTTTACTCATGAAAGCACTCTTCGGAACGTCGAAGGAAACTCGAATAAGTTTAACTCAAAACTCTCGCTTTTCTTTCAAAGATTCAATCTTGAACCATTAAAGAGGTCCAGTGACATAATAGGTACCTTGATTGAAGTAATTTCATTCAAAGATTCAATCTTTACTCATTAAAACGCTATTCGTGACGTCAAAGCGAACTCGAATAAGATTAACTCAAAACTCTCATTTTCTTTCAAAGATTCAATTCTTTATATATTAAAAATGTCTAGGGACATAACAGGTACCTAGATTGAGGTAATTTCATTCAAAGATTCAATCCTTACTCATTAAAACACTCTTCGTGAAGTCAAAGGGAACTCGAACGACTTTAACAAAAAACTCTCATTTTTTTCAAAGATTTAATCTTTATACATTAAAATGGTCTAGTGACATAACATATACCTCGATTGAGGTATTTTCATTCAAGGATTCAATCTCTACTCATTAAAACACTCTTCGGGACGTCAATCGGAACTTGAATAAGTTTAACTAAAAACTCTCATTTTCTTTCAATGATTCAATTTTTATACATTATAATAGGCGAGTGGTATAATAGGTACCTTGATTGATGTATTTTCTTTCAAAGATTCAATCTTTACTCATTAAAGCACTCTTCTGGACGTCAAAGGGTACTCTCAAATAAGTTTAACTCCAAACTCTAATTTTCTTTCAAAGATTCAATCTTTATAGATTAAAAAGGTCTAGTGACATAATAGGTACCTTGATTGAGATATTTTTCTTTCAAGGATTAAATCTTTAGGGATTAAAACACTCTTCGTAACTTCATAGGGAACTCGAATAAGTTAAACTCGGAACTCTAATTTTCATTCAAAGATTTAACCTTTATAAGTTAAAAAGGTCTAGTGACATAATAGGTACCTTGATTGACATAATTTCATTCAAAGATTCAACCTTTACTCATGAAATCCCTCTTCGGAATGTCGAAGGGAACTCGAATGAATTTGACTCGAAACTCTCATTTTATTTCAAAGATTCAATCTTTAAACATTAAAAAGATCTAGTGACATAATAGGTACCTTGATTGAGGAAATTTCAATTAAAGGTTCAACTTTCACTCATTAAAACACTCTTTGTGACGTCAAAGGGAACTCGAATATGTTTTAACTCAAAACTCTCATTTTCTTTCAAAGATTTAATCTCTGTACATTAAAATGGTCCAGTGACATAATAGGTCTAATGACATAATTGGTACCTTGAATGAGGTAATTTCAATCAAAGATTGAATCTTTACTCGTTAAAACGTTCTTCGTGACGTCAAAGGGAACTTGAATTAGCTTAGCACAAAACTCTCATTTTCTTTCAAAGATTTAATCTTCTTACGTTAAAACGGTCTACTGACATAATATGTACCTTGATTGTTGTATTTTCATTCAAAGATTCATTTTTTACTCTTTAAAACGCTCTTCGGGACGTCAATGGGAACTCGATTAAGTTTAACTCAAATCTCACATTTTCTTTCAAAGATTCAATCTTTATACATTAAAAAGGTGGAGTGACATAAAAGGTACCTTGATTGGGGTATTTTCATACAAAGATTTAATCTTCAGTCATTGAAACACTGTTCGCGACTTCCTAGGGAGCTTGAATAAGTTAAACTCAAAACTCAAATTTTCTTTAAAAGATTCAATCTTTATACATTAAAATGGTCTAGGGACATAATAAGTCCCCAAATTGAGGTAATTCAATTCAAGGACTCAATCTTTACTCATTAAAACACTCTTCGTTACGTCAAAGCGAATTCGAATAAGTTTAAATCAAGACTCTCATTTTCTTTCAAAGATTTAATCTTTATACAATAAAATGGTCTAGTGACATAATAGGCACATCGATTGAGGTATTTTCATTCGAAAAATTTATCTTTAGTCTTTAAAACACTCATCGCGACTTCATAGGGAACTTGAACAAGTTAAACTCAAAGCTCTCATTTTCTTTCAAAGATTCAGTCTTTATACGATTAAAAGGTCTAGTGGCATAGTTAATACCTTGATTGAAGTAATTTCATTCAAAGATTCAATCTTTACTCACTGAAACACTCTTCGTGATCTCAAAGGGAACTCAAATAAGTTTAACTCAAACCTCTCATTTTCTTTTAAAGATTTAATATTTATACATTAAAATGGTCTAGTGACATAATAGGTTCATTGATTGAGGCATTTTCATTCAAAGATTCAATCTTTAGTCATTAAAACACTCTTCGCGACTTTATAGGGGACTCGAATACGTTAAACTCAAAACTCTCATTTTCTTTCAATGACTCAATCTTTATACATTAAAAAGGCCTAGTGACATAATAGGTACCTTGATTGAGGTAATTTCATTCAGAGATTCAATCTTTATTCATTAAAACACACTTGGTGACGTCAAAGCGAACTCGAATATGTTGAACTCAAAACTCTAATTTTCTTTCAAAGATTTAATCTTTATACATTCAAATGGTCTAGTGACATATTGGGCACCTTCATTGACGTAATTTCATTCAAACCTTTAATGTTTATACATTAAAATGGTCTAGTGACATAATAGGTACCTTGATTGGGGTATTCTCGTACAAAGATTCAATCTTTAGTCATTAAAACACTCTTCGCGACTTCAGATGGAACTTGAAAAAGTTAAACTCAAAACTCTCATTTGTTTTCAAGGATTCAATCTTTATACATTAAAAGGTCTGATGACGTAATAGTTACCTTGATTGATGTAATCTCATCACAGATTCAGTCTTTACTCTCTAAAACACTCTTTATAACGTCAAAAGAAACTCGAATAGGTTTAACTCAAAACTCCCATTTTCTTTCAAAGATTTAGAAATTGGGTAATACAATGGTTCAGTGACGTAACAAGTACCTTGACTGAGGTACTTTCATTCAAAGATTCAATCTTTTCTCATTAAAGCACTCTTCTGGACGTCAAAGGGAACTCGAACAAGCTTAACTCAAAACTCTCATTTTCTTTCTAAGATTTAATCTTTATAGATTAAAAAGGTATACTGACATAATAGGTACCTTGATTGAGGTATTTTTCTTTCAAAGATTCCACCTTTTGTCATTAAAGCACTCTTCGCAACTCTATAGGGAACTCGAAAAAGTTAATCTCAAAACTCTAATTTTCATTCAAAGATTCAATCTTTATACGTTAAAAAGGACTAGTGACATAATAGGTACCTTGATTGAGATAATTTCTTTCAAAGATTCAATCTTTACTCATGAAAGCACTCTTCGGAACGTCGAAGGAAACTCGAATAAGTTTAACTCAAAACTCTCGCTTTTCTTTCAAAGATTCAATCTTGAACCATTAAAGAGGTCCAGTGACATAATAGGTACCTTGAATGAAGTAATTTCATTCAAAGATTCAATCTTTACTCATTAAAACGCTATTCGTGACGTCAAAGCGAACTCGAATAAGATTAACTCAAAACTCTCATTTTCTTTCAAAGATTCAATTCTTTATATATTAAAAATGTCTAGGGACATAACAGGTACCTAGATTGAGGTAATTTCATTCAAAGATTCAATCCTTACTCATTAAAACACTCTTCGTGAAGTCAAAGGGAACTCGAACGAGTTTAACAAAAAACTCTCATTTTTTTCAAAGATTTAATCTTTATACATTAAAATGGTCTAGTGACATAACATATACCTCGATTGAGGTATTTTCATTCAAGGATTCAATCTATACTCATTAAAACACTCTTCGGGACGTCAATCGGAACTTGAATAAGTTTAACTAAAAACTCTCATTTTCTTTCAATGATTCAATTTTTATACATTATAATAGGCGAGTGGTATAATAGGTACCTTGATTGATGTATTTTCTTTCAAAGATTCAATCTTTACTCATTAAAGCACTCTTCTGGACGTCAAAGGGTACTCTCAAATAAGTTTAACTCCAAACTCTAATTTTCTTTCAAAGATTCAATCTTTATAGATTAAAAAGGTCTAGTGACATAATAGGTACCTTGATTGAGATATTTTTCTTTCAAGGATTAAATCTTTAGGGATTAAAACACTCTTCGTAACTTCATAGGGAACTCGAATAAGTTAAACTCGGAACTCTAATTTTCATTCAAAGATTTAACCTTTATAAGTTAAAAAGGTCTAGTGACATAATAGGTACCTTGATTGACATAATTTCATTCAAAGATTCAACCTTTACTCATAAAATCCCTCTTCGGAATGTCGAAGGGAACTCGAATGAATTTGACTCGAAACTCTCATTTTATTTCAAAGATTCAATCTTTAAACATTAAAAAGATCTAGTGACATAATAGGTACCTTGATTGAGGAAATTTCAATTAAAGGTTCAACTTTCACTCATTAAAACACTCTTTGTGACGTCAAAGGGAACTCGAATATGTTTTAACTCAAAACTCTCATTTTCTTTCAAAGATTTAATCTCTGTACATTAAAATGGTCCAGTGACATAATAGGTCTAATGACATAATTGGTACCTTGAATGAGGTAATTTCAATCAAAGATTGAATCTTTACTCGTTAAAACGTTCTTCGTGACGTCAAAGGGAACTTGAATTAGCTTAGCACAAAACTCTCATTTTCTTTCAAAGATTTAATCTTCTTACGTTAAAACGGTCTACTGACATAATATGTACCTTGATTGTTGTATTTTCATTCAAAGATTCATTTTTTACTCTTTAAAACGCTCTTCGGGACGTCAATGGGAACTCGATTAAGTTTAACTCAAATCTCACATTTTCTTTCAAAGATTCAATCTTTATACATTAAAAAGGTGGAGTGACATAAAAGGTACCTTGATTGGGGTATTTTCATACAAAGATTTAATCTTCAGTCATTGAAACACTGTTCGCGACTTCCTAGGGAGCTTGAATAAGTTAAACTCAAAACTCAAATTTTCTTTAAAAGATTCAATCTTTATACATTAAAATGGTCTAGGGACATAATAAGTCCCCAAATTGAGGTAATTCAATTCAAGGACTCAATCTTTACTCATTAAAACACTCTTCGTTACGTCAAAGCGAATTCGAATAAGTTTAAATCAAGACTCTCATTTTCTTTCAAAGATTTAATCTTTATACAATAAAATGGTCTAGTGACATAATAGGCACATCGATTGAGGTATTTTCATTCGAAAAATTTATCTTTAGTCTTTAAAACACTCATCGCGACTTCATAGGGAACTTGAACAAGTTAAACTCAAAGCTCTCATTTTCTTTCAAAGATTCAGTCTTTATACGATTAAAAGGTCTAGTGGCATAGTTAATACCTTGATTGAAGTAATTTCATTCAAAGATTCAATCTTTACTCACTGAAACACTCTTCGTGATCTCAAAGGGAACTCAAATAAGTTTAACTCAAACCTCTCATTTTCTTTTAAAGATTTAATATTTATACATTAAAATGGTCTAGTGACATAATAGGTTCATTGATTGAGGCATTTTCATTCAAAGATTCAATCTTTAGTCATTAAAACACTCTTCGCGACTTTATAGGGGACTCGAATACGTTAAACTCAAAACTCTCATTTTCTTTCAATGACTCAATCTTTATACATTAAAAAGGCCTAGTGACATAATAGGTACCTTGATTGAGGTAATTTCATTCAGAGATTCAATCTTTATTCATTAAAACACACTTGGTGACGTCAAAGCGAACTCGAATATGTTGAACTCAAAACTCTAATTTTCTTTCAAAGATTTAATCTTTATACATTCAAATGGTCTAGTGACATATTGGGCACCTTCATTGACGTAATTTCATTCAAACCTTTAATGTTTATACATTAAAATGGTCTAGTGACATAATAGGTACCTTGATTGGGGTATTCTCGTACAAAGATTCAATCTTTAGTCATTAAAACACTCTTCGCGACTTCAGATGGAACTTGAAAAAGTTAAACTCAAAACTCTCATTTGTTTTCAAGGATTCAATCTTTATACATTAAAAGGTCTGATGACGTAATAGTTACCTTGATTGATGTAATCTCATCACAGATTCAGTCTTTACTCTCTAAAACACTCTTTATAACGTCAAAAGAAACTCGAATAGGTTTAACTCAAAACTCCCATTTTCTTTCAAAGATTTAGAAATTGGGTAATACAATGGTTCAGTGACGTAACAAGTACCTTGACTGAGGTACTTTCATTCAAAGATTCAATCTTTTCTCATTAAAGCACTCTTCTGGACGTCAAAGGGAACTCGAACAAGCTTAACTCAAAACTCTCATTTTCTTTCTAAGATTTAATCTTTATAGATTAAAAAGGTATACTGACATAATAGGTACCTTGATTGAGGTATTTTTCTTTCAAAGATTCCACCTTTTGTCATTAAAGCACTCTTCGCAACTCTATAGGGAACTCGAAAAAGTTAATCTCAAAACTCTAATTTTCATTCAAAGATTCAATCTTTATACGTTAAAAAGGACTAGTGACATAATAGGTACCTTGATTGAGATAATTTCTTTCAAAGATTCAATCTTTACTCATGAAAGCACTCTTCGGAACGTCGAAGGAAACTCGAATAAGTTTAACTCAAAACTCTCGCTTTTCTTTCAAAGATTCAATCTTGAACCATTAAAGAGGTCCAGTGACATAATAGGTACCTTGATTGAAGTAATTTCATTCAAAGATTCAATCTTTACTCATTAAAACGCTATTCGTGACGTCAAAGCGAACTCGAATAAGATTAACTCAAAACTCTCATTTTCTTTCAAAGATTCAATTCTTTATATATTAAAAATGTCTAGGGACATAACAGGTACCTAGATTGAGGTAATTTCATTCAAAGATTCAATCCTTACTCATTAAAACACTCTTCGTGAAGTCAAAGGGAACTCGAACGAGTTTAACAAAAAACTCTCATTTTTTTCAAAGATTTAATCTTTATACATTAAAATGGTCTAGTGACATAATATATACCTCGATTGAGGTATTTTCATTCAAGGATTCAATCTATACTCATTAAAACACTCTTCGGGACGTCAATCGGAACTTGAATAAGTTTAACTAAAAACTCTCATTTTCTTTCAATGATTCAATTTTTATACATTATAATAGGCGAGTGGTATAATAGGTACCTTGATTGATGTATTTTCTTTCAAAGATTCAATCTTTACTCATTAAAGCACTCTTCTGGACGTCAAAGGGTACTCTCAAATAAGTTTAACTCAAAACTCTAATTTTCTTTCAAAGATTCAATCTTTATAGATTAAAAAAGTCTAGTGACATAATAGGTACCTTGATTGAGATATTTTTCTTTCAAGGATTAAATCTTTAGGGATTAAAACACTCTTCGCAACTTCATAGGGAACTCGAATAAGTTAAACTCGGAACTCTAATTTTCATTCAAAGATTTAACCTTTATAAGTTAAAAAGGTCTAGTGACATAATAGGTACCTTGATTGACATAATTTCATTCAAAGATTCAACCTTTACTCATAAAATCCCTCTTCGGAATGTCGAAGGGAACTCGAATGAATTTGACTCGAAACTCTCATTTTATTTCAAAGATTCAATCTTTAAACATTAAAAAGATCTAGTGACATAATAGGTACCTTGATTGAGGAAATTTCAATTAAAGATTCAACTTTCACTCATTAAAACACTCTTTGTGACGTCAAAGGGAACTCAAATATGTTTTAACTCAAAACTCTCATTTTCTTTCAAAGATTTAATCTCTGTACATTAAAATGGTCCAGTGACATAATAGGTCTAATGACATAATTGGTACCTTGAATGAGGTAATTTCAATCAAAGATTGAATCTTTACTCATTAAAACGTTCTTCGTGACGTCAAAGGGAACTTGAATTAGCTTAGCACAAAACTCTCACTTTCTTTCAAAGATTTAATCTTCTTACGTTAAAACGGTCTACTGACATAATATGTACCTTGATTGTTGTATTTTCATTCAAAGATTCATTTTTTACTCTTTAAAACGCTCTTCGGGACGTCAATGGGAACTCGATTAAGTTTAACTCAAATCTCACATTTTCTTTCAAAGATTCAATCTTTATACATTAAAAAGGTGGAGTGACATAAAAGGTACCTTGATTGGGGTATTTTCATACAAAGATTTAATCTTCAGTCATTGAAACACTGTTCGCGACTTCCTAGGGAGCTTGAATAAGTTAAACTCAAAACTCAAATTTTCTTTAAAAGATTCAATCTTTATACATTAAAATGGTCTAGAGACATAATAAGTCCCCAAATTGAGGTAATTCAATTCAAGGACTCAATCTTTACTCATTAAAACACTCTTCCTTACGTCAAAGCGAATTCGAATAAGTTTAAATCAAGACTCTCATTTTCTTTCAAGGATTTAATCTTTATACAATAAAATGGTCTAGTGACATAATAGGCACATCGATTGAGGTATTTTCATTCGAAAAATTTATCTTTAGTCTTTAAAACACTCATCGCGACTTCATAGGGAACTTGAACAAGTTAAACTCAAAGCTCTCATTTTCTTTCAAAGATTCAGTCTTTATACGATTAAAAGGTCTAGTGGCATAGTTAATACCTTGATTGAAGTAATTTCATTCAAAGATTCAATCTTTACTCACTGAAACACTCTTCGTGATCTCAAAGGGAACTCAAATAAGTTTAACTCAAACCTCTCATTTTCTTTTAAAGATTTAATATTTATACATTAAAATGGTCTAGTGACATAATAGGTTCATTGATTGAGGCATTTTCATTCAAAGATTCATTCTTTAGTCATTAAAACACTCTTCGCGACTTTATAGGGGACTCGAATATGTTAAACTCAAAACTCTCATTTTCTTTCAATGACTCAATCTTTATACATTAAAAAGGCCTAGTGACATAATAGGTACCTTGATTGAGGTAATTTCATTCAGAGATTCAATCTTTATTCATTAAAACACACTTGGTGACGTCAAAGCGAACTCGAATATGTTGAACTCAAAACTCTAATTTTCTTTCAAAGATTTAATCTTTATACATTCAAATGGTCTAGTGACATATTGGGCACCTTCATTGACGTAATTTCATTCAAACCTTTAATGTTTATACATTAAAATGGTCTAGTGACATAATAGGTACCTTGATTGGGGTATTCTCGTACAAAGATTCAATCTTTAGTCATTAAAACACTCTTCGCGACTTCAGATGGAACTTGAAAAAGTTAAACTCAAAACTCTCATTTGTTTTCAAGGATTCAATCTTTATACATTAAAAGGTCTGATGACGTAATAGTTACCTTGATTGATGTAATCTCATCACAGATTCAGTCTTTACTCTCTAAAACACTCTTTATAACGTCAAAAGAAACTCGAATAGGTTTAACTCAAAACTCCCATTTTCTTTCAAAGATTTAGAAATTGGGTAATACAATGGTTCAGTGACGTAACAAGTACCTTGACTGAGGTACTTTCATTCAAAGATTCAATCTTTTCTCATTAAAGCACTCTTCTGGACGTCAAAGGCAACTCGAACAAGCCTAACTCAAAACTCTCTTTTTCTTTCTAAGATTTAATCTTTATAGATTAAAAAGGTATACTGACATAATAGGTACCTTGATTGAGGTATTTTTCTTTCAAAGATTCCACCTTTTGTCATTAAAGCACTCTTCGCAACTCTATAGGGAACTCGAAAAAGTTAATCTCAAAACTCTAATTTTCATTCAAAGATTCAATCTTTATACGTTAAAAAGGACTAGTGACATAATAGGTACCTTGATTGAGATAATTTCTTTCAAAGATTCAATCTTTACTCATGAAAGCACTCTTCGGAACGTCGAAGGAAACTCGAATAAGTTTAACTCAAAACTCTCGCTTTTCTTTCAAAGATTCAATCTTGAACCATTAAAGAGGTCCAGTGACATAATAGGTACCTTGAATGAAGTAATTTCATTCAAAGATTCAATCTTTACTCATTAAAACGCTATTCGTGACGTCAAAGCGAACTCGAATAAGATTAACTCAAAACTCTCATTTTCTTTCAAAGATTCAATTCTTTATATATTAAAAATGTCTAGGGACATAACAGGTACCTAGATTGAGGTAATTTCATTCAAAGATTCAATCCTTACTCATTAAAACACTCTTCGTGAAGTCAAAGGGAACTCGAACGAGTTTAACAAAAAACTCTCATTTTTTTCAAAGATTTAATCTTTATACATTAAAATGGTCTAGTGACATAACATATACCTCGATTGAGGTATTTTCATTCAAGGATTCAATCTATACTCATTAAAACACTCTTCGGGACGTCAATCGGAACTTGAATAAGTTTAACTAAAAACTCTCATTTTCTTTCAATGATTCAATTTTTATACATTATAATAGGCGAGTGGTATAATAGGTACCTTGATTGATGTATTTTCTTTCAAAGATTCAATCTTTACTCATTAAAGCACTCTTCTGGACGTCAAAGGGTACTCTCAAATAAGTTTAACTCCAAACTCTAATTTTCTTTCAAAGATTCAATCTTTATAGATTAAAAAGGTCTAGTGACATAATAGGTACCTTGATTGAGATATTTTTCTTTCAAGGATTAAATCTTTAGGGATTAAAACACTCTTCGTAACTTCATAGGGAACTCGAATAAGTTAAACTCGGAACTCTAATTTTCATTCAAAGATTTAACCTTTATAAGTTAAAAAGGTCTAGTGACATAATAGGTACCTTGATTGACATAATTTCATTCAAAGATTCAACCTTTACTCATAAAATCCCTCTTCGGAATATCGAAGGGAACTCGAATGAATTTGACTCGAAACTCTCATTTTATTTCAAAGATTCAATCTTTAAACATTAAAAAGATCTAGTGACATAATAGGTACCTTGATTGAGGAAATTTCAATTAAAGGTTCAACTTTCACTCATTAAAACACTCTTTGTGACGTCAAAGGGAACTCGAATATGTTTTAACTCAAAACTCTCATTTTCTTTCAAAGATTTAATCTCTGTACATTAAAATGGTCCAGTGACATAATAGGTCTAATGACATAATTGGTACCTTGAATGAGGTAATTTCAATCAAAGATTGAATCTTTACTCGTTAAAACGTTCTTCGTGACGTCAAAGGGAACTTGAATTAGCTTAGCACAAAACTCTCATTTTCTTTCAAAGATTTAATCTTCTTACGTTAAAACGGTCTACTGACATAATATGTACCTTGATTGTTGTATTTTCATTCAAAGATTCATTTTTTACTCTTTAAAACGCTCTTCGGGACGTCAATGGGAACTCGATTAAGTTTAACTCAAATCTCACATTTTCTTTCAAAGATTCAATCTTTATACATTAAAAAGGTGGAGTGACATAAAAGGTACCTTGATTGGGGTATTTTCATACAAAGATTTAATCTTCAGTCATTGAAACACTGTTCGCGACTTCCTAGGGAGCTTGAATAAGTTAAACTCAAAACTCAAATTTTCTTTAAAAGATTCAATCTTTATACATTAAAATGGTCTAGGGACATAATAAGTCCCCAAATTGAGGTAATTCAATTCAAGGACTCAATCTTTACTCATTAAAACACTCTTCGTTACGTCAAAGCGAATTCGAATAAGTTTAAATCAAGACTCTCATTTTCTTTCAAAGATTTAATCTTTATACAATAAAATGGTCTAGTGACATAATAGGCACATCGATTGAGGTATTTTCATTCGAAAAATTTATCTTTAGTCTTTAAAACACTCATCGCGACTTCATAGGGAACTTGAACAAGTTAAACTCAAAGCTCTCATTTTCTTTCAAAGATTCAGTCTTTATACGATTAAAAGGTCTAGTGGCATAGTTAATACCTTGATTGAAGTAATTTCATTCAAAGATTCAATCTTTACTCACTGAAACACTCTTCGTGATCTCAAAGGGAACTCAAATAAGTTTAACTCAAACCTCTCATTTTCTTTTAAAGATTTAATATTTATACATTAAAATGGTCTAGTGACATAATAGGTTCATTGATTGAGGCATTTTCATTCAAAGATTCAATCTTTAGTCATTAAAACACTCTTCGCGACTTTATAGGGGACTCGAATACGTTAAACTCAAAACTCTCATTTTCTTTCAATGACTCAATCTTTATACATTAAAAAGGCCTAGTGACATAATAGGTACCTTGATTGAGGTAATTTCATTCAGAGATTCAATCTTTATTCATTAAAACACACTTGGTGACGTCAAAGCGAACTCGAATATGTTGAACTCAAAACTCTAATTTTCTTTCAAAGATTTAATCTTTATACATTCAAATGGTCTAGTGACATATTGGGCACCTTCATTGACGTAATTTCATTCAAACCTTTAATGTTTATACATTAAAATGGTCTAGTGACATAATAGGTACCTTGATTGGGGTATTCTCGTACAAAGATTCAATCTTTAGTCATTAAAACACTCTTCGCGACTTCAGATGGAACTTGAAAAAGTTAAACTCAAAACTCTCATTTGTTTTCAAGGATTCAATCTTTATACATTAAAAGGTCTGATGACGTAATAGTTACCTTGATTGATGTAATCTCATCACAGATTCAGTCTTTACTCTCTAAAACACTCTTTATAACGTCAAAAGAAACTCGAATAGGTTTAACTCAAAACTCCCATTTTCTTTCAAAGATTTAGAAATTGGGTAATACAATGGTTCAGTGACGTAACAAGTACCTTGACTGAGGTACTTTCATTCAAAGATTCAATCTTTTCTCATTAAAGCACTCTTCTGGACGTCAAAGGGAACTCGAACAAGCTTAACTCAAAACTCTCATTTTCTTTCTAAGATTTAATCTTTATAGATTAAAAAGGTATACTGACATAATAGGTACCTTGATTGAGGTATTTTTCTTTCAAAGATTCCACCTTTTGTCATTAAAGCACTCTTCGCAACTCTATAGGGAACTCGAAAAAGTTAATCTCAAAACTCTAATTTTCATTCAAAGATTCAATCTTTATACGTTAAAAAGGACTAGTGACATAATAGGTACCTTGATTGAGATAATTTCTTTCAAAGATTCAATCTTTACTCATGAAAGCACTCTTCGGAACGTCGAAGGAAACTCGAATAAGTTTAACTCAAAACTCTCGCTTTTCTTTCAAAGATTCAATCTTGAACCATTAAAGAGGTCCAGTGACATAATAGGTACCTTGATTGAAGTAATTTCATTCAAAGATTCAATCTTTACTCATTAAAACGCTATTCGTGACGTCAAAGCGAACTCGAATAAGATTAACTCAAAACTCTCATTTTCTTTCAAAGATTCAATTCTTTATATATTAAAAATGTCTAGGGACATAACAGGTACCTAGATTGAGGTAATTTCATTCAAAAATTCAATCCTTACTCATTAAAACACTCTTCGTGAAGTCAAAGGGAACTCGAACGAGTTTAACAAAAAACTCTCATTTTTTTCAAAGATTTAATCTTTATACATTAAAATGGTCTAGTGACATAACATATACCTCGATTGAGGTATTTTCATTCAAGGATTCAATCTATACTCATTAAAACACTCTTCGGGACGTCAATCGGAACTTGAATAAGTTTAACTAAAAACTCTCATTTTCTTTCAATGATTCAATTTTTATACATTATAATAGGCGAGTGGTATAATAGGTACCTTGATTGATGTATTTTCTTTCAAAGATTCAATCTTTACTCATTAAAGCACTCTTCTGGACGTCAAAGGGTACTCTCAAATAAGTTTAACTCCAAACTCTAATTTTCTTTCAAAGATTCAATCTTTATAGATTAAAAAGGTCTAGTGACATAATAGGTACCTTGATTGAGATATTTTTCTTTCAAGGATTAAATCTTTAGGGATTAAAACACTCTTCGTAACTTCATAGGGAACTCGAATAAGTTAAACTCGGAACTCTAATTTTCATTCAAAGATTTAACCTTTATAAGTTAAAAAGGTCTAGTGACATAATAGGTACCTTGATTGACATAATTTCATTCAAAGATTCAACCTTTACTCATAAAATCCCTCTTCGGAATGTCGAAGGGAACTCGAATGAATTTGACTCGAAACTCTCATTTTATTTCAAAGATTCAATCTTTAAACATTAAAAAGATCTAGTGACATAATAGGTACCTTGATTGAGGAAATTTCAATTAAAGGTTCAACTTTCACTCATTAAAACACTCTTTGTGACGTCAAAGGGAACTCGAATATGTTTTAACTCAAAACTCTCATTTTCTTTCAAAGATTTAATCTCTGTACATTAAAATGGTCCAGTGACATAATAGGTCTAATGACATAATTGGTACCTTGAATGAGGTAATTTCAATCAAAGATTGAATCTTTACTCGTTAAAACGTTCTTCGTGACGTCAAAGGGAACTTGAATTAGCTTTGCACAAAACTCTCATTTTCTTTCAAAGATTTAATCTTCTTACGTTAAAACGGTCTACTGACATAATATGTACCTTGATTGTTGTATTTTCATTCAAAGATTCATTTTTTACTCTTTAAAACGCTCTTCGGGACGTCAATGGGAACTCGATTAAGTTTAACTCAAATCTCACATTTTCTTTCAAAGATTCAATCTTTATACATTAAAAAGGTGGAGTGACATAAAAGGTACCTTGATTGGGGTATTTTCATACAAAGATTTAATCTTCAGTCATTGAAACACTGTTCGCGACTTCCTAGGGAGCTTGAATAAGTTAAACTCAAAACTCAAATTTTCTTTAAAAGATTCAATCTTTATACATTAAAATGGTCTAGGGACATAATAAGTCCCCAAATTGAGGTAATTCAATTCAAGGACTCAATCTTTACTCATTAAAACACTCTTCGTTACGTCAAAGCGAATTCGAATAAGTTTAAATCAAGACTCTCATTTTCTTTCAAAGATTTAATCTTTATACAATAAAATGGTCTAGTGACATAATAGGCACATCGATTGAGGTATTTTCATTCGAAAAATTTATCTTTAGTCTTTAAAACACTCATCGCGACTTCATAGGGAACTTGAACAAGTTAAACTCAAAGCTCTCATTTTCTTTCAAAGATTCAGTCTTTATACGATTAAAAGGTCTAGTGGCATAGTTAATACCTTGATTGAAGTAATTTCATTCAAAGATTCAATCTTTACTCACTGAAACACTCTTCGTGATCTCAAAGGGAACTCAAATAAGTTTAACTCAAACCTCTCATTTTCTTTTAAAGATTTAATATTTATACATTAAAATGGTCTAGTGACATAATAGGTTCATTGATTGAGGCATTTTCATTCAAAGATTCAATCTTTAGTCATTAAAACACTCTTCGCGACTTTATAGGGGACTCGAATACGTTAAACTCAAAACTCTCATTTTCTTTCAATGACTCAATCTTTATACATTAAAAAGGCCTAGTGACATAATAGGTACCTTGATTGAGGTAATTTCATTCAGAGATTCAATCTTTATTCATTAAAACACACTTGGTGACGTCAAAGCGAACTCGAATATGTTGAACTCAAAACTCTAATTTTCTTTCAAAGATTTAATCTTTATACATTCAAATGGTCTAGTGACATATTGGGCACCTTCATTGACGTAATTTCATTCAAACCTTTAATGTTTATACATTAAAATGGTCTAGTGACATAATAGGTACCTTGATTGGGGTATTCTCGTACAAAGATTCAATCTTTAGTCATTAAAACACTCTTCGCGACTTCAGATGGAACTTGAAAAAGTTAAACTCAAAACTCTCATTTGTTTTCAAGGATTCAATCTTTATACATTAAAAGGTCTGATGACGTAATAGTTACCTTGATTGATGTAATCTCATCACAGATTCAGTCTTTACTCTCTAAAACACTCTTTATAACGTCAAAAGAAACTCGAATAGGTTTAACTCAAAACTCCCATTTTCTTTCAAAGATTTAGAAATTGGGTAATACAATGGTTCAGTGACGTAACAAGTACCTTGACTGAGGTACTTTCATTCAAAGATTCAATCTTTTCTCATTAAAGCACTCTTCTGGACGTCAAAGGGAACTCGAACAAGCTTAACTCAAAACTCTCATTTTCTTTCTAAGATTTAATCTTTATAGATTAAAAAGGTATACTGACATAATAGGTACCTTGATTGAGGTATTTTTCTTTCAAAGATTCCACCTTTTGTCATTAAAGCACTCTTCGCAACTCTATAGGGAACTCGAAAAAGTTAATCTCAAAACTCTAATTTTCATTCAAAGATTCAATCTTTATACGTTAAAAAGGACTAGTGACATAATAGGTACCTTGATTGAGATAATTTCTTTCAAAGATTCAATCTTTACTCATGAAAGCACTCTTCGGAACGTCGAAGGAAACTCGAATAAGTTTAACTCAAAACTCTCGCTTTTCTTTCAAAGATTCAATCTTGAACCATTAAAGAGGTCCAGTGACATAATAGGTACCTTGATTGAAGTAATTTCATTCAAAGATTCAATCTTTACTCATTAAAACGCTATTCGTGACGTCAAAGCGAACTCGAATAAGATTAACTCAAAACTCTCATTTTCTTTCAAAGATTCAATTCTTTATATATTAAAAATGTCTAGGGACATAACAGGTACCTAGATTGAGGTAATTTCATTCAAAAATTCAATCCTTACTCATTAAAACACTCTTCGTGAAGTCAAAGGGAACTCGAACGAGTTTAACAAAAAACTCTCATTTTTTTCAAAGATTTAATCTTTATACATTAAAATGGTCTAGTGACATAACATATACCTCGATTGAGGTATTTTCATTCAAGGATTCAATCTATACTCATTAAAACACTCTTCGGGACGTCAATCGGAACTTGAATAAGTTTAACTAAAAACTCTCATTTTCTTTCAATGATTCAATTTTTATACATTATAATAGGCGAGTGGTATAATAGGTACCTTGATTGATGTATTTTCTTTCAAAGATTCAATCTTTACTCATTAAAGCACTCTTCTGGACGTCAAAGGGTACTCTCAAATAAGTTTAACTCCAAACTCTAATTTTCTTTCAAAGATTCAATCTTTATAGATTAAAAAGGTCTAGTGACATAATAGGTACCTTGATTGAGATATTTTTCTTTCAAGGATTAAATCTTTAGGGATTAAAACACTCTTCGTAACTTCATAGGGAACTCGAATAAGTTAAACTCGGAACTCTAATTTTCATTCAAAGATTTAACCTTTATAAGTTAAAAAGGTCTAGTGACATAATAGGTACCTTGATTGACATAATTTCATTCAAAGATTCAACCTTTACTCATAAAATCCCTCTTCGGAATGTCGAAGGGAACTCGAATGAATTTGACTCGAAACTCTCATTTTATTTCAAAGATTCAATCTTTAAACATTAAAAAGATCTAGTGACATAATAGGTACCTTGATTGAGGAAATTTCAATTAAAGGTTCAACTTTCACTCATTAAAACACTCTTTGTGACGTCAAAGGGAACTCGAATATGTTTTAACTCAAAACTCTCATTTTCTTTCAAAGATTTAATCTCTGTACATTAAAATGGTCCAGTGACATAATAGGTCTAATGACATAATTGGTACCTTGAATGAGGTAATTTCAATCAAAGATTGAATCTTTACTCGTTAAAACGTTCTTCGTGACGTCAAAGGGAACTTGAATTAGCTTTGCACAAAACTCTCATTTTCTTTCAAAGATTTAATCTTCTTACGTTAAAACGGTCTACTGACATAATATGTACCTTGATTGTTGTATTTTCATTCAAAGATTCATTTTTTACTCTTTAAAACGCTCTTCGGGACGTCAATGGGAACTCGATTAAGTTTAACTCAAATCTCACATTTTCTTTCAAAGATTCAATCTTTATACATTAAAAAGGTGGAGTGACATAAAAGGTACCTTGATTGGGGTATTTTCATACAAAGATTTAATCTTCAGTCATTGAAACACTGTTCGCGACTTCCTAGGGAGCTTGAATAAGTTAAACTCAAAACTCAAATTTTCTTTAAAAGATTCAATCTTTATACATTAAAATGGTCTAGGGACATAATAAGTCCCCAAATTGAGGTAATTCAATTCAAGGACTCAATCTTTACTCATTAAAACACTCTTCGTTACGTCAAAGCGAATTCGAATAAGTTTAAATCAAGACTCTCATTTTCTTTCAAAGATTTAATCTTTATACAATAAAATGGTCTAGTGACATAATAGGCACATCGATTGAGGTATTTTCATTCGAAAAATTTATCTTTAGTCTTTAAAACACTCATCGCGACTTCATAGGGAACTTGAACAAGTTAAACTCAAAGCTCTCATTTTCTTTCAAAGATTCAGTCTTTATACGATTAAAAGGTCTAGTGGCATAGTTAATACCTTGATTGAAGTAATTTCATTCAAAGATTCAATCTTTACTCACTGAAACACTCTTCGTGATCTCAAAGGGAACTCAAATAAGTTTAACTCAAACCTCTCATTTTCTTTTAAAGATTTAATATTTATACATTAAAATGGTCTAGTGACATAATAGGTTCATTGATTGAGGCATTTTCATTCAAAGATTCAATCTTTAGTCATTAAAACACTCTTCGCGACTTTATAGGGGACTCGAATACGTTAAACTCAAAACTCTCATTTTCTTTCAATGACTCAATCTTTATACATTAAAAAGGCCTAGTGACATAATAGGTACCTTGATTGAGGTAATTTCATTCAGAGATTCAATCTTTATTCATTAAAAAACACTTGGTGACGTCAAAGCGAACTCGAATATGTTGAACTCAAAACTCTAATTTTCTTTCAAAGATTTAATCTTTATACATTCAAATGGTCTAGTGACATATTGGGCACCTTCATTGACGTAATTTCATTCAAACCTTCAATGTTTATACATTAAAATGGTCTAGTGACATAATAGGTACCTTGATTGGGGTATTCTCGTACAAAGATTCAATCTTTAGTCATTAAAACACTCTTCGCGACTTCAGATGGAACTTGAAAAAGTTAAACTCAAAACTCTCATTTGTTTTCAAGGATTCAATCTTTATACATTAAAAGGTCTGATGACGTAATAGTTACCTTGATTGATGTAATCTCATCACAGATTCAGTCTTTACTCTCTAAAACACTCTTTATAACGTCAAAAGAAACTCGAATAGGTTTAACTCAAAACTCCCATTTTCTTTCAAAGATTTAGAAATTGGGTAATACAATGGTTCAGTGACGTAACAAGTACCTTGACTGAGGTACTTTCATTCAAAGATTCAATCTTTTCTCATTAAAGCACTCTTCTGGACGTCAAAGGGAACTCGAACAAGCTTAACTCAAAACTCTCATTTTCTTTCTAAGATTTAATCTTTATAGATTAAAAAGGTATACTGACATAATAGGTACCTTAATTGAGGTATTTTTCTTTCAAAGATTCCACCTTTTGTCATTAAAGCACTCTTCGCAACTCTATAGGGAACTCGAAAAAGTTAATCTCAAAACTCTAATTTTCATTCAAAGATTCAATCTTTATACGTTAAAAAGGACTAGTGACATAATAGGTACCTTGATTGAGATAATTTCTTTCAAAGATTCAATCTTTACTCATGAAAGCACTCTTCGGAACGTCGAAGGAAACTCGAATAAGTTTAACTCAAAACTCTCGCTTTTCTTTCAAAGATTCAATCTTGAACCATTAAAGAGGTCCAGTGACATAATAGGTACCTTGATTGAAGTAATTTCATTCAAAGATTCAATCTTTACTCATTAAAACGCTATTCGTGACGTCAAAGCGAACTCGAATAAGATTAACTCAAAACTCTCATTTTCTTTCAAAGATTCAATTCTTTATATATTAAAAATGTCTAGGGACATAACAGGTACCTAGATTGAGGTAATTTCATTCAAAAATTCAATCCTTACTCATTAAAACACTCTTCGTGAAGTCAAAGGGAACTCGAACGAGTTTAACAAAAAACTCTCATTTTTTTCAAAGATTTAATCTTTATACATTAAAATGGTCTAGTGACATAACATATACCTCGATTGAGGTATTTTCATTCAAGGATTCAATCTATACTCATTAAAACACTCTTCGGGACGTCAATCGGAACTTGAATAAGTTTAACTAAAAACTCTCATTTTCTTTCAATGATTCAATTTTTATACATTATAATAGGCGAGTGGTATAATAGGTACCTTGATTGATGTATTTTCTTTCAAAGATTCAATCTTTACTCATTAAAGCACTCTTCTGGACGTCAAAGGGTACTCTCAAATAAGTTTAACTCCAAACTCTAATTTTCTTTCAAAGATTCAATCTTTATAGATTAAAAAGGTCTAGTGACATAATAGGTACCTTGATTGAGATATTTTTCTTTCAAGGATTAAATCTTTAGGGATTAAAACACTCTTCGTAACTTCATAGGGAACTCGAATAAGTTAAACTCGGAACTCTAATTTTCATTCAAAGATTTAACCTTTATAAGTTAAAAAGGTCTAGTGACATAATAGGTACCTTGATTGACATAATTTCATTCAAAGATTCAACCTTTACTCATAAAATCCCTCTTCGGAATGTCGAAGGGAACTCGAATGAATTTGACTCGAAACTCTCATTTTATTTCAAAGATTCAATCTTTAAACATTAAAAAGATCTAGTGACATAATAGGTACCTTGATTGAGGAAATTTCAATTAAAGGTTCAACTTTCACTCATTAAAACACTCTTTGTGACGTCAAAGGGAACTCGAATATGTTTTAACTCAAAACTCTCATTTTCTTTCAAAGATTTAATCTCTGTACATTAAAATGGTCCAGTGACATAATAGGTCTAATGACATAATTGGTACCTTGAATGAGGTAATTTCAATCAAAGATTGAATCTTTACTCGTTAAAACGTTCTTCGTGACGTCAAAGGGAACTTGAATTAGCTTTGCACAAAACTCTCATTTTCTTTCAAAGATTTAATCTTCTTACGTTAAAACGGTCTACTGACATAATATGTACCTTGATTGTTGTATTTTCATTCAAAGATTCATTTTTTACTCTTTAAAACGCTCTTCGGGACGTCAATGGGAACTCGATTAAGTTTAACTCAAATCTCACATTTTCTTTCAAAGATTCAATCTTTATACATTAAAAAGGTGGAGTGACATAAAAGGTACCTTGATTGGGGTATTTTCATACAAAGATTTAATCTTCAGTCATTGAAACACTGTTCGCGACTTCCTAGGGAGCTTGAATAAGTTAAACTCAAAACTCAAATTTTCTTTAAAAGATTCAATCTTTATACATTAAAATGGTCTAGGGACATAATAAGTCCCCAAATTGAGGTAATTCAATTCAAGGACTCAATCTTTACTCATTAAAACACTCTTCGTTACGTCAAAGCGAATTCGAATAAGTTTAAATCAAGACTCTCATTTTCTTTCAAAGATTTAATCTTTATACAATAAAATGGTCTAGTGACATAATAGGCACATCGATTGAGGTATTTTCATTCGAAAAATTTATCTTTAGTCTTTAAAACACTCATCGCGACTTCATAGGGAACTTGAACAAGTTAAACTCAAAGCTCTCATTTTCTTTCAAAGATTCAGTCTTTATACGATTAAAAGGTCTAGTGGCATAGTTAATACCTTGATTGAAGTAATTTCATTCAAAGATTCAATCTTTACTCACTGAAACACTCTTCGTGATCTCAAAGGGAACTCAAATAAGTTTAACTCAAACCTCTCATTTTCTTTTAAAGATTTAATATTTATACATTAAAATGGTCTAGTGACATAATAGGTTCATTGATTGAGGCATTTTCATTCAAAGATTCAATCTTTAGTCATTAAAACACTCTTCGCGACTTTATAGGGGACTCGAATATGCTAAACTCAAAACTCTCATTTTCTTTCAATGACTCAATCTTTATACATTAAAAAGGCCCAGTGACATAATAGGTACCTTGATTGAGGTAATTTCATTCAGAGATTCAATCTTTATTCATTAAAACACACTTGGTGACGTCAAAGCGAACTCGAATATGTTGAACTCAAAACTCTAATTTTCTTTCAAAGATTTAATCTTTATACATTCAAATGGTCTAGTGACATATTGGGCACCTTCATTGACGTAATTTCATTCAAACCTTTAATGTTTATACATTAAAATGGTCTAGTGACATAATAGGTACCTTGATTGGGGTATTCTCGTACAAAGATTCAATCTTTAGTCATTAAAACACTCTTCGCGACTTCAGATGGAACTTGAAAAAGTTAAACTCAAAACTCTCATTTGTTTTCAAGGATTCAATCTTTATACATTAAAAGGTCTGATGACGTAATAGTTACCTTGATTGATGTAATCTCATCACAGATTCAGTCTTTACTCTCTAAAACACTCTTTATAACGTCAAAAGAAACTCGAATAGGTTTAACTCAAAACTCCCATTTTCTTTCAAAGATTTAGAAATTGGGTAATACAATGGTTCAGTGACGTAACAAGTACCTTGACTGAGGTACTTTCATTCAAAGATTCAATCTTTTCTCATTAAAGCACTCTTCTGGACGTCAAAGGGAACTCGAACAAGCTTAACTCAAAACTCTCATTTTCTTTCTAAGATTTAATCTTTATAGATTAAAAAGGTATACTGACATAATAGGTACCTTGATTGAGGTATTTTTCTTTCAAAGATTCCACCTTTTGTCATTAAAGCACTCTTCGCAACTCTATAGGGAACTCGAAAAAGTTAATCTCAAAACTCTAATTTTCATTCAAAGATTCAATCTTTATACGTTAAAAAGGACTAGTGACATAATAGGTACCTTGATTGAGATAATTTCTTTCAAAGATTCAATCTTTACTCATGAAAGCACTCTTCGGAACGTCGAAGGAAACTCGAATAAGTTTAACTCAAAACTCTCGCTTTTCTTTCAAAGATTCAATCTTGAACCATTAAAGAGGTCCAGTGACATAATAGGTACCTTGATTGAAGTAATTTCATTCAAAGATTCAATCTTTACTCATTAAAACGCTATTCGTGACGTCAAAGCGAACTCGAATAAGATTAACTCAAAACTCTCATTTTCTTTCAAAGATTCAATTCTTTATATATTAAAAATGTCTAGGGACATAACAGGTACCTAGATTGAGGTAATTTCATTCAAAGATTCAATCCTTACTCATTAAAACACTCTTCGTGAAGTCAAAGGGAACTCGAACGAGTTTAACAAAAAACTCTCATTTTTTTCAAAGATTTAATCTTTATACATTAAAATGGTCTAGTGACATAATATATACCTCGATTGAGGTATTTTCATTCAAGGATTCAATCTCTACTCATTAAAACACTCTTCGGGACGTCAATCGGAACTTGAATAAGTTTAACTAAAAACTCTCATTTTCTTTCAATGATTCAATTTTTATACATTATAATAGGCGAGTGGTATAATAGGTACCTTGATTGATGTATTTTCTTTCAAAGATTCAATCTTTACTCATTAAAGCACTCTTCTGGACGTCAAAGGGTACTCTCAAATAAGTTTAACTCAAAACTCTAATTTTCTTTCAAAGATTCAATCTTTATAGATTAAAAAAGTCTAGTGACATAATAGGTACCTTGATTGAGATATTTTTCTTTCAAGGATTAAATCTTTAGGGATTAAAACACTCTTCGCAACTTCATAGGGAACTCGAATAAGTTAAACTCGGAACTCTAATTTTCATTCAAAGATTTAACCTTTATAAGTTAAAAAGGTCTAGTGACATAATAGGTACCTTGATTGACATAATTTCATTCAAAGATTCAACCTTTACTCATAAAATCCCTCTTCGGAATGTCGAAGGGAACTCGAATGAATTTGACTCGAAACTCTCATTTTATTTCAAAGATTCAATCTTTAAACATTAAAAAGATCTAGTGACATAATAGGTACCTTGATTGAGGAAATTTCAATTAAAGATTCAACTTTCACTCATTAAAACACTCTTTGTGACGTCAAAGGGAACTCGAATATGTTTTAACTCAAAACTCTCATTTTCTTTCAAAGATTTAATCTCTGTACATTAAAATGGTCCAGTGACATAATAGGTCTAATGACATAATTGGTACCTTGAATGAGGTAATTTCAATCAAAGATTGAATCTTTACTCATTAAAACGTTCTTCGTGACGTCAAAGGGAACTTGAATTAGCTTAGCACAAAACTCTCATTTTCTTTCAAAGATTTAATCTTCTTACGTTAAAACGGTCTACTGACATAATATGTACCTTGATTGTTGTATTTTCATTCAAAGATTCATTTTTTACTCTTTAAAACGCTCGTCGGGACGTCAATGGGAACTCGATTAAGTTTAACTCAAATCTCACATTTTCTTTCAAAGATTCAATCTTTATACATTAAAAAGGTGGAGTGACATAAAAGGTACCTTGATTGGGGTATTTTCATACAAAGATTTAATCTTCAGTCATTGAAACACTGTTCGCGACTTCCTAGGGAGCTTGAATAAGTTAAACTCAAAACTCAAATTTTCTTTAAAAGATTCAATCTTTATACATTAAAATGGTCTAGAGACATAATAAGTCCCCAAATTGAGGTAATTCAATTCAAGGACTCAATCTTTACTCATTAAAACACTCTTCCTTACGTCAAAGCGAATTCGAATAAGTTTAAATCAAGACTCTCATTTTCTTTCAAGGATTTAATCTTTATACAATAAAATGGTCTAGTGACATAATAGGCACATCGATTGAGGTATTTTCATTCGAAAAATTTATCTTTAGTCTTTAAAACACTCATCGCGACTTCATAGGGAACTTGAACAAGTTAAACTCAAAGCTCTCATTTTCTTTCAAAGATTCAGTCTTTATACGATTAAAAGGTCTAGTGGCATAGTTAATACCTTGATTGAAGTAATTTCATTCAAAGATTCAATCTTTACTCACTGAAACACTCTTCGTGATCTCAAAGGGAACTCAAATAAGTTTAACTCAAACCTCTCATTTTCTTTTAAAGATTTAATATTTATACATTAAAATGGTCTAGTGACATAATAGGTTCATTGATTGAGGCATTTTCATTCAAAGATTCAATCTTTAGTCATTAAAACACTCTTCGCGACTTTATAGGGGACTCGAATATGTTAAACTCAAAACTCTCATTTTCTTTCAATGACTCAATCTTTATACATTAAAAAGGCCTAGTGACATAATAGGTACCTTGATTGAGGTAATTTCATTCAGAGATTCAATCTTTATTCATTAAAACACACTTGGTGACGTCAAAGCGAACTCGAATATGTTGAACTCAAAACTCTAATTTTCTTTCAAAGATTTAATCTTTATACATTCAAATGGTCTAGTGACATATTGGGCACCTTCATTGACGTAATTTCATTCAAACCTTTAATGTTTATACATTAAAATGGTCTAGTGACATAATAGGTACCTTGATTGGGGTATTCTCGTACAAAGATTCAATCTTTAGTCATTAAAACACTCTTCGCGACTTCAGATGGAACTTGAAAAAGTTAAACTCAAAACTCTCATTTGTTTTCAAGGATTCAATCTTTATACATTAAAAGGTCTGATGACGTAATAGTTACCTTGATTGATGTAATCTCATCACAGATTCAGTCTTTACTCTCTAAAACACTCTTTATAACGTCAAAAGAAACTCGAATAGGTTTAACTCAAAACTCCCATTTTCTTTCAAAGATTTAGAAATTGGGTAATACAATGGTTCAGTGACGTAACAAGTACCTTGACTGAGGTACTTTCATTCAAAGATTCAATCTTTTCTCATTAAAGCACTCTTCTGGACGTCAAAGGCAACTCGAACAAGCCTAACTCAAAACTCTTATTTTCTTTCTAAGATTTAATCTTTATAGATTAAAAAGGTATACTGACATAATAGGTACCTTGATTGAGGTATTTTTCTTTCAAAGATTCCACCTTTTGTCATTAAAGCACTCTTCGCAACTCTATAGGGAACTCGAAAAAGTTAATCTCAAAACTCTAATTTTCATTCAAAGATTCAATCTTTATACGTTAAAAAGGACTAGTGACATAATAGGTACCTTGATTGAGATAATTTCTTTCAAAGATTCAATCTTTACTCATGAAAACACTCTTCGGAACGTCGAAGGAAACTCGAATAAGTTTAACTCAAAACTCTCGCTTTTCTTTCAAAGATTCAATCTTGAACCATTAAAGAGGTCCAGTGACATAATAGGTACCTTGATTGAAGTAATTTCATTCAAAGATTCAATCTTTACTCATTAAAACGCTATTCGTGACGTCAAAGCGAACTCAAATAAGATTAACTCAAAACTCTCATTTTCTTTCAAAGATTCAATTCTTTATATATTAAAAATGTCTAGGGACATAACAGGTACCTAGATTGAGGTAATTTCATTCAAAGATTCAATCCTTACTCATTAAAACACTCTTCGTGAAGTCAAAGGGAACTCGAACGAGTTTAACAAAAAACTCTCATTTTTTTCAAAGATTTAATCTTTATACATTAAAATGGTCTAGTGACATAATATATACCTCGATTGAGGTATTTTCATTCAAGGATTCAATCTCTACTCATTAAAACACTCTTCGGGACGTCAATCGGAACTTGAATAAGTTTAACTAAAAACTCTCATTTTCTTTCAATGATTCAATTTTTATACATTATAATAGGCGAGTGGTATAATAGGTACCTTGATTGATGTATTTTCTTTCAAAGATTCAATCTTTACTCATTAAAGCACTCTTCTGGACGTCAAAGGGTACTCTCAAATAAGTTTAACTCAAAACTCTAATTTTCTTTCAAAGATTCAATCTTTATAGATTAAAAAGGTCTAGTGACATAATAGGTACCTTGATTGAGATATTTTTCTTTCAAGGATTAAATCTTTAGGGATTAAAACACTCTTCGCAACTTCATAGGGAACTCGAATAAGTTAAACTCGGAACTCTAATTTTCATTCAAAGATTTAACCTTTATAAGTTAAAAAGGTCTAGTGACATAATAGGTACCTTGATTGACATAATTTCATTCAAAGATTCAACCTTTACTCATAAAATCCCTCTTCGGAATGTCGAAGGGAACTCGAATGAATTTGACTCGAAACTCTCATTTTATTTCAAAGATTCAATCTTTAAACATTAAAAAGATCTAGTGACATAATAGGTACCTTGATTGAGGAAATTTCAATTAAAGATTCAACTTTCACTCATTAAAACACTCTTTGTGACGTCAAAGGGAACTCGAATATGTTTTAACTCAAAACTCTCATTTTCTTTCAAAGATTTAATCTCTGTACATTAAAATGTTCCAGTGACATAATAGGTCTAATGACATAATTGGTACCTTGAATGAGGTAATTTCAATCAAAGATTGAATCTTTACTCATTAAAACATTCTTCGTGACGTCAAAGGGAACTTGAATTAGCTTAGCACAAAACTCTCATTTTCTTTCAAAGATTTAATCTTCTTACGTTAAAACGGTCTACTGACATAATATGTACCTTGATTGTTGTATTTTCATTCAAAGATTCATTTTTTACTCTTTAAAACGCTCTTCGGGACGTCAATGGGAACTCGATTAAGTTTAACTCAAATCTCACATTTTCTTTCAAAGATTCAATCTTTATACATTAAAAAGGTGGAGTGACATAAAAGGTACCTTGATTGGGGTATTTTCATACAAAGATTTAATCTTCAGTCATTGAAACACTGTTCGCGACTTCCTAGGGAGCTTGAATAAGTTAAACTCAAAACTCAAATTTTCTTTAAAAGATTCAATCTTTATACATTAAAATGGTCTAGAGACATAATAAGTCCCCAAATTGAGGTAATTCAATTCAAGGACTCAATCTTTACTCATTAAAACACTCTTCCTTACGTCAAAGCGAATTCGAATAAGTTTAAATCAAGACTCTCATTTTCTTTCAAGGATTTAATCTTTATACAATAAAATGGTCTAGTGACATAATAGGCACATCGATTGAGGTATTTTCATTCGAAAAATTTATCTTTAGTCTTTAAAACACTCATCGCGACTTCATAGGGAACTTGAACAAGTTAAACTCAAAGCTCTCATTTTCTTTCAAAGATTCAGTCTTTATACGATTAAAAGGTCTAGTGGCATAGTTAATACCTTGATTGAAGTAATTTCATTCAAAGATTCAATCTTTACTCACTGAAACACTCTTCGTGATCTCAAAGGGAACTCAAATAAGTTTAACTCAAACCTCTCATTTTCTTTTAAAGATTTAATATTTATACATTAAAATGGTCTAGTGACATAATAGGTTCATTGATTGAGGCATTTTCATTCAAAGATTCAATCTTTAGTCATTAAAACACTCTTCGCGACTTTATAGGGGACTCGAATATGTTAAACTCAAAACTCTCATTTTCTTTCAATGACTCAATCTTTATACATTAAAAAGGCCTAGTGACATAATAGGTACCTTGATTGAGGTAATTTCATTCAGAGATTCAATCTTTATTCATTAAAACACACTTGGTGACGTCAAAGCGAACTCGAATATGTTGAACTCAAAACTCTAATTTTCTTTCAAAGATTTAATCTTTATACATTCAAATGGTCTAGTGACATATTGGGCACCTTCATTGACGTAATTTCATTCAAACCTTTAATGTTTATACATTAAAATGGTCTAGTGACATAATAGGTACCTTGATTGGGGTATTCTCGTACAAAGATTCAATCTTTAGTCATTAAAACACTCTTCGCGACTTCAGATGGAACTTGAAAAAGTTAAACTCAAAACTCTCATTTGTTTTCAAGGATTCAATCTTTATACATTAAAAGGTCTGATGACGTAATAGTTACCTTGATTGATGTAATCTCATCACAGATTCAGTCTTTACTCTCTAAAACACTCTTTATAACGTCAAAAGAAACTCGAATAGGTTTAACTCAAAACTCCCATTTTCTTTCAAAGATTTAGAAATTGGGTAATACAATGGTTCAGTGACGTAACAAGTACCTTGACTGAGGTACTTTCATTCAAAGATTCAATCTTTTCTCATTAAAGCACTCTTCTGGACGTCAAAGGCAACTCGAACAAGCCTAACTCAAAACTCTCATTTTCTTTCTAAGATTTAATCTTTATAGATTAAAAAGGTATACTGACATAATAGGTACCTTGATTGAGGTATTTTTCTTTCAAAGATTCCACCTTTTGTCATTAAAGCACTCTTCGCAACTCTATAGGGAACTCGAAAAAGTTAATCTCAAAACTCTAATTTTCATTCAAAGATTCAATCTTTATACGTTAAAAAGGACTAGTGACATAATAGGTACCTTGATTGAGATAATTTCTTTCAAAGATTCAATCTTTACTCATGAAAACACTCTTCGGAACGTCGAAGGAAACTCGAATAAGTTTAACTCAAAACTCTCGCTTTTCTTTCAAAGATTCAATCTTGAACCATTAAAGAGGTCCAGTGACATAATAGGTACCTTGATTGAAGTAATTTCATTCAAAGATTCAATCTTTACTCATTAAAACGCTATTCGTGACGTCAAAGCGAACTCGAATAAGATTAACTCAAAACTCTCATTTTCTTTCAAAGATTCAATTCTTTATATATTAAAAATGTCTAGGGACATAACAGGTACCTAGATTGAGGTAATTTCATTCAAAGATTCAATCCTTACTCATTAAAACACTCTTCGTGAAGTCAAAGGGAACTCGAACGAGTTTAACAAAAAACTCTCATTTTTTTCAAAGATTTAATCTTTATACATTAAAATGGTCTAGTGACATAATATATACCTCGATTGAGGTATTTTCATTCAAGGATTCAATCTCTACTCATTAAAACACTCTTCGGGACGTCAATCGGAACTTGAATAAGTTTAACTAAAAACTCTCATTTTCTTTCAATGATTCAATTTTTATACATTATAATAGGCGAGTGGTATAATAGGTACCTTGATTGATGTATTTTCTTTCAAAGATTCAATCTTTACTCATTAAAGCACTCTTCTGGACGTCAAAGGGTACTCTCAAATAAGTTTAACTCAAAACTCTAATTTTCTTTCAAAGATTCAATCTTTATAGATTAAAAAGGTCTAGTGACATAATAGGTACCTTGATTGAGATATTTTTCTTTCAAGGATTAAATCTTTAGGGATTAAAACACTCTTCGCAACTTCATAGGGAACTCGAATAAGTTAAACTCGGAACTCTAATTTTCATTCAAAGATTTAACCTTTATAAGTTAAAAAGGTCTAGTGACATAATAGGTACCTTGATTGACATAATTTCATTCAAAGATTCAACCTTTACTCATAAAATCCCTCTTCGGAATGTCGAAGGGAACTCGAATGAATTTGACTCGAAACTCTCATTTTATTTCAAAGATTCAATCTTTAAACATTAAAAAGATCTAGTGACATAATAGGTACCTTGATTGAGGAAATTTCAATTAAAGATTCAACTTTCACTCATTAAAACACTCTTTGTGACGTCAAAGGGAACTCGAATATGTTTTAACTCAAAACTCTCATTTTCTTTCAAAGATTTAATCTCTGTACATTAAAATGGTCCAGTGACATAATAGGTCTAATGACATAATTGGTACCTTGAATGAGGTAATTTCAATCAAAGATTGAATCTTTACTCATTAAAACGTTCTTCGTGACGTCAAAGGGAACTTGAATTAGCTTAGCACAAAACTCTCATTTTCTTTCAAAGATTTAATCTTCTTACGTTAAAACGGTCTACTGACATAATATGTACCTTGATTGTTGTATTTTCATTCAAAGATTCATTTTTTACTCTTTAAAACGCTCTTCGGGACGTCAATGGGAACTCGATTAAGTTTAACTCAAATCTCACATTTTCTTTCAAAGATTCAATCTTTATACATTAAAAAGGTGGAGTGACATAAAAGGTACCTTGATTGGGGTATTTTCATACAAAGATTTAATCTTCAGTCATTGAAACACTGTTCGCGACTTCCTAGGGAGCTTGAATAAGTTAAACTCAAAACTCAAATTTTCTTTAAAAGATTCAATCTTTATACATTAAAATGGTCTAGAGACATAATAAGTCCCCAAATTGAGGTAATTCAATTCAAGGACTCAATCTTTACTCATTAAAACACTCTTCCTTACGTCAAAGCGAATTCGAATAAGTTTAAATCAAGACTCTCATTTTCTTTCAAGGATTTAATCTTTATACAATAAAATGGTCTAGTGACATAATAGGCACATCGATTGAGGTATTTTCATTCGAAAAATTTATCTTTAGTCTTTAAAACACTCATCGCGACTTCATAGGGAACTTGAACAAGTTAAACTCAAAGCTCTCATTTTCTTTCAAAGATTCAGTCTTTATACGATTAAAAGGTCTAGTGGCATAGTTAATACCTTGATTGAAGTAATTTCATTCAAAGATTCAATCTTTACTCACTGAAACACTCTTCGTGATCTCAAAGGGAACTCAAATAAGTTTAACTCAAACCTCTCATTTTCTTTTAAAGATTTAATATTTATACATTAAAATGGTCTAGTGACATAATAGGTTCATTGATTGAGGCATTTTCATTCAAAGATTCAATCTTTAGTCATTAAAACACTCTTCGCGACTTTATAGGGGACTCGAATATGTTAAACTCAAAACTCTCATTTTCTTTCAATGACTCAATCTTTATACATTAAAAAGGCCTAGTGACATAATAGGTACCTTGATTGAGGTAATTTCAGTCAGAGATTCAATCTTTATTCATTAAAACACACTTGGTGACGTCAAAGCGAACTCGAATATGTTGAACTCAAAACTCTAATTTTCTTTCAAAGATTTAATCTTTATACATTCAAATGGTCTAGTGACATATTGGGCACCTTCATTGACGTAATTTCATTCAAACCTTTAATGTTTATACATTAAAATGGTCTAGTGACATAATAGGTACCTTGATTGGGGTATTCTCGTACAAAGATTCAATCTTTAGTCATTAAAACACTCTTCGCGACTTCAGATGGAACTTGAAAAAGTTAAACTCAAAACTCTCATTTGTTTTCAAGGATTCAATCTTTATACATTAAAAGGTCTGATGACGTAATAGTTACCTTGATTGATGTAATCTCATCACAGATTCAGTCTTTACTCTCTAAAACACTCTTTATAACGTCAAAAGAAACTCGAATAGGTTTAACTCAAAACTCCCATTTTCTTTCAAAGATTTAGAAATTGGGTAATACAATGGTTCAGTGACGTAACAAGTACCTTGACTGAGGTACTTTCATTCAAAGATTCAATCTTTTCTCATTAAAGCACTCTTCTGGACGTCAAAGGCAACTCGAACAAGCCTAACTCAAAACTCTCATTTTCTTTCTAAGATTTAATCTTTATAGATTAAAAAGGTATACTGACATAATAGGTACCTTGATTGAGGTATTTTTCTTTCAAAGATTCCACCTTTTGTCATTAAAGCACTCTTCGCAACTCTATAGGGAACTCGAAAAAGTTAATCTCAAAACTCTAATTTTCATTCAAAGATTCAATCTTTATACGTTAAAAAGGACTAGTGACATAATAGGTACCTTGATTGAGATAATTTCTTTCAAAGATTCAATCTTTACTCATGAAAACACTCTTCGGAACGTCGAAGGAAACTCGAATAAGTTTAACTCAAAACTCTCGCTTTTCTTTCAAAGATTCAATCTTGAACCATTAAAGAGGTCCAGTGACATAATAGGTACCTTGATTGAAGTAATTTCATTCAAAGATTCAATCTTTACTCATTAAAACGCTATTCGTGACGTCAAAGCGAACTCGAATAAGATTAACTCAAAACTCTCATTTTCTTTCAAAGATTCAATTCTTTATATATTAAAAATGTCTAGGGACATAACAGGTACCTAGATTGAGGTAATTTCATTCAAAGATTCAATCCTTACTCATTAAAACACTCTTCGTGAAGTCAAAGGGAACTCGAACGAGTTTAACAAAAAACTCTCATTTTTTTCAAAGATTTAATCTTTATACATTAAAATGGTCTAGTGACATAATATATACCTCGATTGAGGTATTTTCATTCAAGGATTCAATCTCTACTCATTAAAACACTCTTCGGGACGTCAATCGGAACTTGAATAAGTTTAACTAAAAACTCTCATTTTCTTTCAATGATTCAATTTTTATACATTATAATAGGCGAGTGGTATAATAGGTACCTTGATTGATGTATTTTCTTTCAAAGATTCAATCTTTACTCATTAAAGCACTCTTCTGGACGTCAAAGGGTACTCTCAAATAAGTTTAACTCAAAACTCTAATTTTCTTTCAAAGATTCAATCTTTATAGATTAAAAAGGTCTAGTGACATAATAGGTACCTTGATTGAGATATTTTTCTTTCAAGGATTAAATCTTTAGGGATTAAAACACTCTTCGTAACTTCATAGGGAACTCGAATAAGTTAAACTCGGAACTCTAATTTTCATTCAAAGATTTAACCTTTATAAGTTAAAAAGGTCTAGTGACATAATAGGTACCTTGATTGACATAATTTCATTCAAAGATTCAACCTTTACTCATAAAATCCCTCTTCGGAATGTCGAAGGGAACTCGAATGAATTTGACTCGAAACTCTCATTTTATTTCAAAGATTCAATCTTTAAACATTAAAAAGATCTAGTGACATAATAGGTACCTTGATTGAGGAAATTTCAATTAAAGATTCAACTTTCACTCATTAAAACACTCTTTGTGACGTCAAAGGGAACTCGAATATGTTTTAACTCAAAACTCTCATTTTCTTTCAAAGATTTAATCTCTGTACATTAAAATGGTCCAGTGACATAATAGGTCTAATGAAATAATTGGTACCTTGAATGAGGTAATTTCAATCAAAGATTGAATCTTTACTCATTAAAACGTTCTTCGTGACGTCAAAGGGAACTTGAATTAGCTTAGCACAAAACTCTCATTTTCTTTCAAAGATTTAATCTTCTTACGTTAAAACGGTCTACTGACATAATATGTACCTTGATTGTTGTATTTTCATTCAAAGATTCATTTTTTACTCTTTAAAACGCTCTTCGGGACGTCAATGGGAACTCGATTAAGTTTAACTCAAATCTCACATTTTCTTTCAAAGATTCAATCTTTATACATTAAAAAGGTGGAGTGACATAAAAGGTACCTTGATTGGGGTATTTTCATACAAAGATTTAATCTTCAGTCATTGAAACACTGTTCGCGACTTCCTAGGGAGCTTGAATAAGTTAAACTCAAAACTCAAATTTTCTTTAAAAGATTCAATCTTTATACATTAAAATGGTCTAGAGACATAATAAGTCCCCAAATTGAGGTAATTCAATTCAAGGACTCAATCTTTACTCATTAAAACACTCTTCCTTACGTCAAAGCGAATTCGAATAAGTTTAAATCAAGACTCTCATTTTCTTTCAAGGATTTAATCTTTATACAATAAAATGGTCTAGTGACATAATAGGCACATCGATTGAGGTATTTTCATTCGAAAAATTTATCTTTAGTCTTTAAAACACTCATCGCGACTTCATAGGGAACTTGAACAAGTTAAACTCAAAGCTCTCATTTTCTTTCAAAGATTCAGTCTTTATACGATTAAAAGGTCTAGTGGCATAGTTAATACCTTGATTGAAGTAATTTCATTCAAAGATTCAATCTTTACTCACTGAAACACTCTTCGTGATCTCAAAGGGAACTCAAATAAGTTTAACTCAAACCTCTCATTTTCTTTTAAAGATTTAATATTTATACATTAAAATGGTCTAGTGACATAATAGGTTCATTGATTGAGGCATTTTCATTCAAAGATTCAATCTTTAGTCATTAAAACACTCTTCGCGACTTTATAGGGGACTCGAATATGTTAAACTCAAAACTCTCATTTTCTTTCAATGACTCAATCTTTATACATTAAAAAGGCCCAGTGACATAATAGGTACCTTGATTGAGGTAATTTCAGTCAGAGATTCAATCTTTATTCATTAAAACACACTTGGTGACGTCAAAGCGAACTCGAATATGTTGAACTCAAAACTCTAATTTTCTTTCAAAGATTTAATCTTTATACATTCAAATGGTCTAGTGACATATTGGGCACCTTCATTGACGTAATTTCATTCAAACCTTTAATGTTTATACATTAAAATGGTCTAGTGACATAATAGGTACCTTGATTGGGGTATTCTCGTACAAAGATTCAATCTTTAGTCATTAAAACACTCTTCGCGACTTCAGATGGAACTTGAAAAAGTTAAACTCAAAACTCTCATTTGTTTTCAAGGATTCAATCTTTATACATTAAAAGGTCTGATGACGTAATAGTTACCTTGATTGATGTAATCTCATCACAGATTCAGTCTTTACTCTCTAAAACACTCTTTATAACGTCAAAAGAAACTCGAATAGGTTTAACTCAAAACTCCCATTTTCTTTCAAAGATTTAGAAATTGGGTAATACAATGGTTCAGTGACGTAACAAGTACCTTGACTGAGGTACTTTCATTCAAAGATTCAATCTTTTCTCATTAAAGCACTCTTCTGGACGTCAAAGGCAACTCGAACAAGCCTAACTCAAAACTCTTATTTTCTTTCTAAGATTTAATCTTTATAGATTAAAAAGGTATACTGACATAATAGGTACCTTGATTGAGGTATTTTTCTTTCAAAGATTCCACCTTTTGTCATTAAAGCACTCTTCGCAACTCTATTGGGAACTCGAAAAAGTTAATCTCAAAACTCTAATTTTCATTCAAAGATTCAATCTTTATACGTTAAAAAGGACTAGTGACATAATAGGTACCTTGATTGAGATAATTTCTTTCAAAGATTCAATCTTTACTCATGAAAACACTCTTCGGAACGTCGAAGGAAACTCGAATAAGTTTAACTCAAAACTCTCGCTTTTCTTTCAAAGATTCAATCTTGAACCATTAAAGAGGTCCAGTGACATAATAGGTACCTTGATTGAAGTAATTTCATTCAAAGATTCAATCTTTACTCATTAAAACGCTATTCGTGACGTCAAAGCGAACTCGAATAAGATTAACTCAAAACTCTCATTTTCTTTCAAAGATTCAATTCTTTATATATTAAAAATGTCTAGGGACATAACAGGTACCTAGATTGAGGTAATTTCATTCAAAGATTCAATCCTTACTCATTAAAACACTCTTCGTGAAGTCAAAGGGAACTCGAACGAGTTTAACAAAAAACTCTCATTTTTTTCAAAGATTTAATCTTTATACATTAAAATGGTCTAGTGACATAATATATACCTCGATTGAGGTATTTTCATTCAAGGATTCAATCTCTACTCATTAAAACACTCTTCGGGACGTCAATCGGAACTTGAATAAGTTTAACTAAAAACTCTCATTTTCTTTCAATGATTCAATTTTTATACATTATAATAGGCGAGTGGTATAATAGGTACCTTGATTGATGTATTTTCTTTCAAAGATTCAATCTTTACTCATTAAAGCACTCTTCTGGACGTCAAAGGGTACTCTCAAATAAGTTTAACTCAAAACTCTAATTTTCTTTCAAAGATTCAATCTTTATAGATTAAAAAGGTCTAGTGACATAATAGGTACCTTGATTGAGATATTTTTCTTTCAAGGATTAAATCTTTAGGGATTAAAACACTCTTCGCAACTTCATAGGGAACTCGAATAAGTTAAACTCGGAACTCTAATTTTCATTCAAAGATTTAACCTTTATAAGTTAAAAAGGTCTAGTGACATAATAGGTACCTTGATTGACATAATTTCATTCAAAGATTCAACCTTTACTCATAAAATCCCTCTTCGGAATGTCGAAGGGAACTCGAATGAATTTGAATCGAAACTCTCATTTTATTTCAAAGATTCAATCTTTAAACATTAAAAAGATCTAGTGACATAATAGGTACCTTGATTGAGGAAATTTCAATTAAAGATTCAACTTTCACTCATTAAAACACTCTTTGTGACGTCAAAGGGAACTCGAATATGTTTTAACTCAAAACTCTCATTTTCTTTCAAAGATTTAATCTCTGTACATTAAAATGGTCCAGTGACATAATAGGTCTAATGACATAATTGGTACCTTGAATGAGGTAATTTCAATCAAAGATTGAATCTTTACTCATTAAAACGTTCTTCGTGACGTCAAAGGGAACTTGAATTAGCTTAGCACAAAACTCTCATTTTCTTTCAAAGATTTAATCTTCTTACGTTAAAACGGTCTACTGACATAATATGTACCTTGATTGTTGTATTTTCATTCAAAGATTCATTTTTTACTCTTTAAAACGCTCTTCGGGACGTCAATGGGAACTCGATTAAGTTTAACTCAAATCTCACATTTTCTTTCAAAGATTCAATCTTTATACATTAAAAAGGTGGAGTGACATAAAAGGTACCTTGATTGGGGTATTTTCATACAAAGATTTAATCTTCAGTCATTGAAACACTGTTCGCGACTTCCTAGGGAGCTTGAATAAGTTAAACTCAAAACTCAAATTTTCTTTAAAAGATTCAATCTTTATACATTAAAATGGTCTAGAGACATAATAAGTCCCCAAATTGAGGTAATTCAATTCAAGGACTCAATCTTTACTCATTAAAACACTCTTCCTTACGTCAAAGCGAATTCGAATAAGTTTAAATCAAGACTCTCATTTTCTTTCAAGGATTTAATCTTTATACAATAAAATGGTCTAGTGACATAATAGGCACATCGATTGAGGTATTTTCATTCGAAAAATTTATCTTTAGTCTTTAAAACACTCATCGCGACTTCATAGGGAACTTGAACAAGTTAAACTCAAAGCTCTCATTTTCTTTCAAAGATTCAGTCTTTATACGATTAAAAGGTCTAGTGGCATAGTTAATACCTTGATTGAAGTAATTTCATTCAAAGATTCAATCTTTACTCACTGAAACACTCTTCGTGATCTCAAAGGGAACTCAAATAAGTTTAACTCAAACCTCTCATTTTCTTTTAAAGATTTAATATTTATACATTAAAATGGTCTAGTGACATAATAGGTTCATTGATTGAGGCATTTTCATTCAAAGATTCAATCTTTAGTCATTAAAACACTCTTCGCGACTTTATAGGGGACTCGAATATGTTAAACTCAAAACTCTCATTTTCTTTCAATGACTCAATCTTTATACATTAAAAAGGCCTAGTGACATAATAGGTACCTTGATTGAGGTAATTTCATTCAGAGATTCAATCTTTATTCATTAAAACACACTTGGTGACGTCAAAGCGAACTCGAATATGTTGAACTCAAAACTCTAATTTTCTTTCAAAGATTTAATCTTTATACATTCAAATGGTCTAGTGACATATTGGGCACCTTCATTGACGTAATTTCATTCAAACCTTTAATGTTTATACATTAAAATGGTCTAGTGACATAATAGGTACCTTGATTGGGGTATTCTCGTACAAAGATTCAATCTTTAGTCATTAAAACACTCTTCGCGACTTCAGATGGAACTTGAAAAAGTTAAACTCAAAACTCTCATTTGTTTTCAAGGATTCAATCTTTATACATTAAAAGGTCTGATGACGTAATAGTTACCTTGATTGATGTAATCTCATCACAGATTCAGTCTTTACTCTCTAAAACACTCTTTATAACGTCAAAAGAAACTCGAATAGGTTTAACTCAAAACTCCCATTTTCTTTCAAAGATTTAGAAATTGGGTAATACAATGGTTCAGTGACGTAACAAGTACCTTGACTGAGGTACTTTCATTCAAAGATTCAATCTTTTCTCATTAAAGCACTCTTCTGGACGTCAAAGGCAACTCGAACAAGCCTAACTCAAAACTCTCATTTTCTTTCTAAGATTTAATCTTTATAGATTAAAAAGGTATACTGACATAATAGGTACCTTGATTGAGGTATTTTTCTTTCAAAGATTCCACCTTTTGTCATTAAAGCACTCTTCGCAACTCTATAGGGAACTCGAAAAAGTTAATCTCAAAACTCTAATTTTCATTCAAAGATTCAATCTTTATACGTTAAAAAGGACTAGTGACATAATAGGTACCTTGATTGAGATAATTTCTTTCAAAGATTCAATCTTTACTCATGAAAACACTCTTCGGAACGTCGAAGGAAACTCGAATAAGTTTAACTCAAAACTCTCGCTTTTCTTTCAAAGATTCAATCTTGAACCATTAAAGAGGTCCAGTGACATAATAGGTACCTTGATTGAAGTAATTTCATTCAAAGATTCAATCTTTACTCATTAAAACGCTATTCGTGACGTCAAAGCGAACTCGAATAAGATTAACTCAAAACTCTCATTTTCTTTCAAAGATTCAATTCTTTATATATTAAAAATGTCTAGGGACATAACAGGTACCTAGATTGAGGTAATTTCATTCAAAGATTCAATCCTTACTCATTAAAACACTCTTCGTGAAGTCAAAGGGAACTCGAACGAGTTTAACAAAAAACTCTCATTTTTTTCAAAGATTTAATCTTTATACATTAAAATGGTCTAGTGACATAATATATACCTCGATTGAGGTATTTTCATTCAAGGATTCAATCTCTACTCATTAAAACACTCTTCGGGACGTCAATCGGAACTTGAATAAGTTTAACTAAAAACTCTCATTTTCTTTCAATGATTCAATTTTTATACATTATAATAGGCGAGTGGTATAATAGGTACCTTGATTGATGTATTTTCTTTCAAAGATTCAATCTTTACTCATTAAAGCACTCTTCTGGACGTCAAAGGGTACTCTCAAATAAGTTTAACTCAAAACTCTAATTTTCTTTCAAAGATTCAATCTTTATAGATTAAAAAGGTCTAGTGACATAATAGGTACCTTGATTGAGATATTTTTCTTTCAAGGATTAAATCTTTAGGGATTAAAACACTCTTCGCAACTTCATAGGGAACTCGAATAAGTTAAACTCGGAACTCTAATTTTCATTCAAAGATTTAACCTTTATAAGTTAAAAAGGTCTAGTGACATAATAGGTACCTTGATTGACATAATTTCATTCAAAGATTCAACCTTTACTCATAAAATCCCTCTTCGGAATGTCGAAGGGAACTCGAATGAATTTGACTCGAAACTCTCATTTTATTTCAAAGATTCAATCTTTAAACATTAAAAAGATCTAGTGACATAATAGGTACCTTGATTGAGGAAATTTCAATTAAAGATTCAACTTTCACTCATTAAAACACTCTTTGTGACGTCAAAGGGAACTCGAATATGTTTTAACTCAAAACTCTCATTTTCTTTCAAAGATTTAATCTCTGTACATTAAAATGGTCCAGTGACATAATAGGTCTAATGACATAATTGGTACCTTGAATGAGGTAATTTCAATCAAAGATTGAATCTTTACTCATTAAAACGTTCTTCGTGACGTCAAAGGGAACTTGAATTAGCTTAGCACAAAACTCTCATTTTCTTTCAAAGATTTAATCTTCTTACGTTAAAACGGTCTACTGACATAATATGTACCTTGATTGTTGTATTTTCATTCAAAGATTCATTTTTTACTCTTTAAAACGCTCTTCGGGACGTCAATGGGAACTCGATTAAGTTTAACTCAAATCTCACATTTTCTTTCAAAGATTCAATCTTTATACATTAAAAAGGTGGAGTGACATAAAAGGTACCTTGATTGGGGTATTTTCATACAAAGATTTAATCTTCAGTCATTGAAACACTGTTCGCGACTTCCTAGGGAGCTTGAATAAGTTAAACTCAAAACTCAAATTTTCTTTAAAAGATTCAATCTTTATACATTAAAATGGTCTAGAGACATAATAAGTCCCCAAATTGAGGTAATTCAATTCAAGGACTCAATCTTTACTCATTAAAACACTCTTCCTTACGTCAAAGCGAATTCGAATAAGTTTAAATCAAGACTCTCATTTTCTTTCAAGGATTTAATCTTTATACAATAAAATGGTCTAGTGACATAATAGGCACATCGATTGAGGTATTTTCATTCGAAAAATTTATCTTTAGTCTTTAAAACACTCATCGCGACTTCATAGGGAACTTGAACAAGTTAAACTCAAAGCTCTCATTTTCTTTCAAAGATTCAGTCTTTATACGATTAAAAGGTCTAGTGGCATAGTTAATACCTTGATTGAAGTAATTTCATTCAAAGATTCAATCTTTACTCACTGAAACACTCTTCGTGATCTCAAAGGGAACTCAAATAAGTTTAACTCAAACCTCTCATTTTCTTTTAAAGATTTAATATTTATACATTAAAATGGTCTAGTGACATAATAGGTTCATTGATTGAGGCATTTTCATTCAAAGATTCAATCTTTAGTCATTAAAACACTCTTCGCGACTTTATAGGGGACTCGAATATGTTAAACTCAAAACTCTCATTTTCTTTCAATGACTCAATCTTTATACATTAAAAAGGCCTAGTGACATAATAGGTACCTTGATTGAGGTAATTTCAGTCAGAGATTCAATCTTTATTCATTAAAACACACTTGGTGACGTCAAAGCGAACTCGAATATGTTGAACTCAAAACTCTAATTTTCTTTCAAAGATTTAATCTTTATACATTCAAATGGTCTAGTGACATATTGGGCACCTTCATTGACGTAATTTCATTCAAACCTTTAATGTTTATACATTAAAATGGTCTAGTGACATAATAGGTACCTTGATTGGGGTATTCTCGTACAAAGATTCAATCTTTAGTCATTAAAACACTCTTCGCGACTTCAGATGGAACTTGAAAAAGTTAAACTCAAAACTCTCATTTGTTTTCAAGGATTCAATCTTTATACATTAAAAGGTCTGATGACGTAATAGTTTCCTTGATTGATGTAATCTCATCACAGATTCAGTCTTTACTCTCTAAAACACTCTTTATAACGTCAAAAGAAACTCGAATAGGTTTAACTCAAAACTCCCATTTTCTTTCAAAGATTTAGAAATTGGGTAATACAATGGTTCAGTGACGTAACAAGTACCTTGACTGAGGTACTTTCATTCAAAGATTCAATCTTTTCTCATTAAAGCACTCTTCTGGACGTCAAAGGCAACTCGAACAAGCCTAACTCAAAACTCTCATTTTCTTTCTAAGATTTAATCTTTATAGATTAAAAAGGTATACTGACATAATAGGTACCTTGATTGAGGTATTTTTCTTTCAAAGATTCCACCTTTTGTCATTAAAGCACTCTTCGCAACTCTATAGGGAACTCGAAAAAGTTAATCTCAAAACTCTAATTTTCATTCAAAGATTCAATCTTTATACGTTAAAAAGGACTAGTGACATAATAGGTACCTTGATTGAGATAATTTCTTTCAAAGATTCAATCTTTACTCATGAAAACACTCTTCGGAACGTCGAAGGAAACTCGAATAAGTTTAACTCAAAACTCTCGCTTTTCTTTCAAAGATTCAATCTTGAACCATTAAAGAGGTCCAGTGACATAATAGGTACCTTGATTGAAGTAATTTCATTCAAAGATTCAATCTTTACTCATTAAAACGCTATTCGTGACGTCAAAGCGAACTCGAATAAGATTAACTCAAAACTCTCATTTTCTTTCAAAGATTCAATTCTTTATATATTAAAAATGTCTAGGGACATAACAGGTACCTAGATTGAGGTAATTTCATTCAAAGATTCAATCCTTACTCATTAAAACACTCTTCGTGAAGTCAAAGGGAACTCGAACGAGTTTAACAAAAAACTCTCATTTTTTTCAAAGATTTAATCTTTATACATTAAAATGGTCTAGTGACATAATATATACCTCGATTGAGGTATTTTCATTCAAGGATTCAATCTCTACTCATTAAAACACTCTTCGGGACGTCAATCGGAACTTGAATAAGTTTAACTAAAAACTCTCATTTTCTTTCAATGATTCAATTTTTATACATTATAATAGGCGAGTGGTATAATAGGTACCTTGATTGATGTATTTTCTTTCAAAGATTCAATCTTTACTCATTAAAGCACTCTTCTGGACGTCAAAGGGTACTCTCAAATAAGTTTAACTCAAAACTCTAATTTTCTTTCAAAGATTCAATCTTTATAGATTAAAAAGGTCTAGTGACATAATAGGTACCTTGATTGAGATATTTTTCTTTCAAGGATTAAATCTTTAGGGATTAAAACACTCTTCGCAACTTCATAGGGAACTCGAATAAGTTAAACTCGGAACTCTAATTTTCATTCAAAGATTTAACCTTTATAAGTTAAAAAGGTCTAGTGACATAATAGGTACCTTGATTGACATAATTTCATTCAAAGATTCAACCTTTACTCATAAAATCCCTCTTCGGAATGTCGAAGGGAACTCGAATGAATTTGACTCGAAACTCTCATTTTATTTCAAAGATTCAATCTTTAAACATTAAAAAGATCTAGTGACATAATAGGTACCTTGATTGAGGAAATTTCAATTAAAGATTCAACTTTCACTCATTAAAACACTCTTTGTGACGTCAAAGGGAACTCGAATATGTTTTAACTCAAAACTCTCATTTTCTTTCAAAGATTTAATCTCTGTACATTAAAATGGTCCAGTGACATAATAGGTCTAATGACATAATTGGTACCTTGAATGAGGTAATTTCAATCAAAGATTGAATCTTTACTCATTAAAACGTTCTTCGTGACGTCAAAGGGAACTTGAATTAGCTTAGCACAAAACTCTCATTTTCTTTCAAAGATTTAATCTTCTTACGTTAAAACGGTCTACTGACATAATATGTACCTTGATTGTTGTATTTTCATTCAAAGATTCATTTTTTACTCTTTAAAACGCTCTTCGGGACGTCAATGGGAACTCGATTAAGTTTAACTCAAATCTCACATTTTCTTTCAAAGATTCAATCTTTATACATTAAAAAGGTGGAGTGACATAAAAGGTACCTTGATTGGGGTATTTTCATACAAAGATTTAATCTTCAGTCATTGAAACACTGTTCGCGACTTCCTAGGGAGCTTGAATAAGTTAAACTCAAAACTCAAATTTTCTTTAAAAGATTCAATCTTTATACATTAAAATGGTCTAGAGACATAATAAGTCCCCAAATTGAGGTAATTCAATTCAAGGACTCAATCTTTACTCATTAAAACACTCTTCCTTACGTCAAAGCGAATTCGAATAAGTTTAAATCAAGACTCTCATTTTCTTTCAAGGATTTAATCTTTATACAATAAAATGGTCTAGTGACATAATAGGCACATCGATTGAGGTATTTTCATTCGAAAAATTTATCTTTAGTCTTTAAAACACTCATCGCGACTTCATAGGGAACTTGAACAAGTTAAACTCAAAGCTCTCATTTTCTTTCAAAGATTCAGTCTTTATACGATTAAAAGGTCTAGTGGCATAGTTAATACCTTGATTGAAGTAATTTCATTCAAAGATTCAATCTTTACTCACTGAAACACTCTTCGTGATCTCAAAGGGAACTCAAATAAGTTTAACTCAAACCTCTCATTTTCTTTTAAAGATTTAATATTTATACATTAAAATGGTCTAGTGACATAATAGGTTCATTGATTGAGGCATTTTCATTCAAAGATTCAATCTTTAGTCATTAAAACACTCTTCGCGACTTTATAGGGGACTCGAATATGTTAAACTCAAAACTCTCATTTTCTTTCAATGACTCAATCTTTATACATTAAAAAGGCCCAGTGACATAATAGGTACCTTGATTGAGGTAATTTCAGTCAGAGATTCAATCTTTATTCATTAAAACACACTTGGTGACGTCAAAGCGAACTCGAATATGTTGAACTCAAAACTCTAATTTTCTTTCAAAGATTTAATCTTTATACATTCAAATGGTCTAGTGACATATTGGGCACCTTCATTGACGTAATTTCATTCAAACCTTTAATGTTTATACATTAAAATGGTCTAGTGACATAATAGGTACCTTGATTGGGGTATTCTCGTACAAAGATTCAATCTTTAGTCATTAAAACACTCTTCGCGACTTCAGATGGAACTTGAAAAAGTTAAACTCAAAACTCTCATTTGTTTTCAAGGATTCAATCTTTATACATTAAAAGGTCTGATGACGTAATAGTTACCTTGATTGATGTAATCTCATCACAGATTCAGTCTTTACTCTCTAAAACACTCTTTATAACGTCAAAAGAAACTCGAATAGGTTTAACTCAAAACTCCCATTTTCTTTCAAAGATTTAGAAATTGGGTAATACAATGGTTCAGTGACGTAACAAGTACCTTGACTGAGGTACTTTCATTCAAAGATTCAATCTTTTCTCATTAAAGCACTCTTCTGGACGTCAAAGGCAACTCGAACAAGCCTAACTCAAAACTCTTATTTTCTTTCTAAGATTTAATCTTTATAGATTAAAAAGGTATACTGACATAATAGGTACCTTGATTGAGGTATTTTTCTTTCAAAGATTCCACCTTTTGTCATTAAAGCACTCTTCGCAACTCTATAGGGAACTCGAAAAAGTTAATCTCAAAACTCTAATTTTCATTCAAAGATTCAATCTTTATACGTTAAAAAGGACTAGTGACATAATAGGTACCTTGATTGAGATAATTTCTTTCAAAGATTCAATCTTTACTCATGAAAACACTCTTCGGAACGTCGAAGGAAACTCGAATAAGTTTAACTCAAAACTCTCGCTTTTCTTTCAAAGATTCAATCTTGAACCATTAAAGAGGTCCAGTGACATAATAGGTACCTTGATTGAAGTAATTTCATTCAAAGATTCAATCTTTACTCATTAAAACGCTATTCGTGACGTCAAAGCGAACTCGAATAAGATTAACTCAAAACTCTCATTTTCTTTCAAAGATTCAATTCTTTATATATTAAAAATGTCTAGGGACATAACAGGTACCTAGATTGAGGTAATTTCATTCAAAGATTCAATCCTTACTCATTAAAACACTCTTCGTGAAGTCAAAGGGAACTCGAACGAGTTTAACAAAAAACTCTCATTTTTTTCAAAGATTTAATCTTTATACATTAAAATGGTCTAGTGACATAATATATACCTCGATTGAGGTATTTTCATTCAAGGATTCAATCTCTACTCATTAAAACACTCTTCGGGACGTCAATCGGAACTTGAATAAGTTTAACTAAAAACTCTCATTTTCTTTCAATGATTCAATTTTTATACATTATAATAGGCGAGTGGTATAATAGGTACCTTGATTGATGTATTTTCTTTCAAAGATTCAATCTTTACTCATTCAAGCACTCTTCTGGACGTCAAAGGGTACTCTCAAATAAGTTTAACTCAAAACTCTAATTTTCTTTCAAAGATTCAATCTTTATAGATTAAAAAGGTCTAGTGACATAATAGGTACCTTGATTGAGATATTTTTCTTTCAAGGATTAAATCTTTAGGGATTAAAACACTCTTCGCAACTTCATAGGGAACTCGAATAAGTTAAACTCGGAACTCTAATTTTCATTCAAAGATTTAACCTTTATAAGTTAAAAAGGTCTAGTGACATAATAGGTACCTTGATTGACATAATTTCATTCAAAGATTCAACCTTTACTCATAAAATCCCTCTTCGGAATGTCGAAGGGAACTCGAATGAATTTGACTCGAAACTCTCATTTTATTTCAAAGATTCAATCTTTAAACATTAAAAAGATCTAGTGACATAATAGGTACCTTGATTGAGGAAATTTCAATTAAAGATTCAACTTTCACTCATTAAAACACTCTTTGTGACGTCAAAGGGAACTCGAATATGTTTTAACTCAAAACTCTCATTTTCTTTCAAAGATTTAATCTCTGTACATTAAAATGGTCCAGTGACATAATAGGTCTAATGACATAATTGGTACCTTGAATGAGGTAATTTCAATCAAAGATTGAATCTTTACTCATTAAAACGTTCTTCGTGACGTCAAAGGGAACTTGAATTAGCTTAGCACAAAACTCTCATTTTCTTTCAAAGATTTAATCTTCTTACGTTAAAACGGTCTACTGACATAATATGTACCTTGATTGTTGTATTTTCATTCAAAGATTCATTTTTTACTCTTTAAAACGCTCTTCGGGACGTCAATGGGAACTCGATTAAGTTTAACTCAAATCTCACATTTTCTTTCAAAGATTCAATCTTTATACATTAAAAAGGTGGAGTGACATAAAAGGTACCTTGATTGGGGTATTTTCATACAAAGATTTAATCTTCAGTCATTGAAACACTGTTCGCGACTTCCTAGGGAGCTTGAATAAGTTAAACTCAAAACTCAAATTTTCTTTAAAAGATTCAATCTTTATACATTAAAATGGTCTAGAGACATAATAAGTCCCCAAATTGAGGTAATTCAATTCAAGGACTCAATCTTTACTCATTAAAACACTCTTCCTTACGTCAAAGCGAATTCGAATAAGTTTAAATCAAGACTCTCATTTTCTTTCAAGGATTTAATCTTTATACAATAAAATGGTCTAGTGACATAATAGGCACATCGATTGAGGTATTTTCATTCGAAAAATTTATCTTTAGTCTTTAAAACACTCATCGCGACTTCATAGGGAACTTGAACAAGTTAAACTCAAAGCTCTCATTTTCTTTCAAAGATTCAGTCTTTATACGATTAAAAGGTCTAGTGGCATAGTTAATACCTTGATTGAAGTAATTTCATTCAAAGATTCAATCTTTACTCACTGAAACACTCTTCGTGATCTCAAAGGGAACTCAAATAAGTTTAACTCAAACCTCTCATTTTCTTTTAAAGATTTAATATTTATACATTAAAATGGTCTAGTGACATAATAGGTTCATTGATTGAGGCATTTTCATTCAAAGATTCAATCTTTAGTCATTAAAACACTCTTCGCGACTTTATAGGGGACTCGAATATGTTAAACTCAAAACTCTCATTTTCTTTCAATGACTCAATCTTTATACATTAAAAAGGCCTAGTGACATAATAGGTACCTTGATTGAGGTAATTTCAGTCAGAGATTCAATCTTTATTCATTAAAACACACTTGGTGACGTCAAAGCGAACTCGAATATGTTGAACTCAAAACTCTAATTTTCTTTCAAAGATTTAATCTTTATACATTCAAATGGTCTAGTGACATATTGGGCACCTTCATTGACGTAATTTCATTCAAACCTTTAATGTTTATACATTAAAATGGTCTAGTGACATAATAGGTACCTTGATTGGGGTATTCTCGTACAAAGATTCAATCTTTAGTCATTAAAACACTCTTCGCGACTTCAGATGGAACTTGAAAAAGTTAAACTCAAAACTCTCATTTGTTTTCAAGGATTCAATCTTTATACATTAAAAGGTCTGATGACGTAATAATTACCTTGATTGATGTAATCTCATCACAGATTCAGTCTTTACTCTCTAAAACACTCTTTATAACGTCAAAAGAAACTCGAATAGGTTTAACTCAAAACTCCCATTTTCTTTCAAAGATTTAGAAATTGGGTAATACAATGGTTCAGTGACGTAACAAGTACCTTGACTGAGGTACTTTCATTCAAAGATTCAATCTTTTCTCATTAAAGCACTCTTCTGGACGTCAAAGGCAACTCGAACAAGCCTAACTCAAAACTCTCATTTTCTTTCTAAGATTTAATCTTTATAGATTAAAAAGGTATACTGACATAATAGGTACCTTGATTGAGGTATTTTTCTTTCAAAGATTCCACCTTTTGTCATTAAAGCACTCTTCGCAACTCTATAGGGAACTCGAAAAAGTTAATCTCAAAACTCTAATTTTCATTCAAAGATTCAATCTTTATACGTTAAAAAGGACTAGTGACATAATAGGTACCTTGATTGAGATAATTTCTTTCAAAGATTCAATCTTTACTCATGAAAACACTCTTCGGAACGTCGAAGGAAACTCGAATAAGTTTAACTCAAAACTCTCGCTTTTCTTTCAAAGATTCAATCTTGAACCATTAAAGAGGTCCAGTGACATAATAGGTACCTTGATTGAAGTAATTTCATTCAAAGATTCAATCTTTACTCATTAAAACGCTATTCGTGACGTCAAAGCGAACTCGAATAAGATTAACTCAAAACTCTCATTTTCTTTCAAAGATTCAATTCTTTATATATTAAAAATGTCTAGGGACATAACAGGTACCTAGATTGAGGTAATTTCATTCAAAGATTCAATCCTTACTCATTAAAACACTCTTCGTGAAGTCAAAGGGAACTCGAACGAGTTTAACAAAAAACTCTCATTTTTTTCAAAGATTTAATCTTTATACATTAAAATGGTCTAGTGACATAATATATACCTCGATTGAGGTATTTTCATTCAAGGATTCAATCTCTACTCATTAAAACACTCTTCGGGACGTCAATCGGAACTTGAATAAGTTTAACTAAAAACTCTCATTTTCTTTCAATGATTCAATTTTTATACATTATAATAGGCGAGTGGTATAATAGGTACCTTGATTGATGTATTTTCTTTCAAAGATTCAATCTTTACTCATTAAAGCACTCTTCTGGACGTCAAAGGGTACTCTCAAATAAGTTTAACTCAAAACTCTAATTTTCTTTCAAAGATTCAATCTTTATAGATTAAAAAGGTCTAGTGACATAATAGGTACCTTGATTGAGATATTTTTCTTTCAAGGATTAAATCTTTAGGGATTAAAACACTCTTCGCAACTTCATAGGGAACTCGAATAAGTTAAACTCGGAACTCTAATTTTCATTCAAAGATTTAACCTTTATAAGTTAAAAAGGTCTAGTGACATAATAGGTACCTTGATTGACATAATTTCATTCAAAGATTCAACCTTTACTCATAAAATCCCTCTTCGGAATGTCGAAGGGAACTCGAATGAATTTGACTCGAAACTCTCATTTTATTTCAAAGATTCAATCTTTAAACATTAAAAAGATCTAGTGACATAATAGGTACCTTGATTGAGGAAATTTCAATTAAAGATTCAACTTTCACTCATTAAAACACTCTTTGTGACGTCAAAGGGAACTCGAATATGTTTTAACTCAAAACTCTCATTTTCTTTCAAAGATTTAATCTCTGTACATTAAAATGGTCCAGTGACATAATAGGTCTAATGACATAATTGGTACCTTGAATGAGGTAATTTCAATCAAAGATTGAATCTTTACTCATTAAAACGTTCTTCGTGACGTCAAAGGGAACTTGAATTAGCTTAGCACAAAACTCTCATTTTCTTTCAAAGATTTAATCTTCTTACGTTAAAACGGTCTACTGACATAATATGTACCTTGATTGTTGTATTTTCATTCAAAGATTCATTTTTTACTCTTTAAAACGCTCTTCGGGACGTCAATGGGAACTCGATTAAGTTTAACTCAAATCTCACATTTTCTTTCAAAGATTCAATCTTTATACATTAAAAAGGTGGAGTGACATAAAAGGTACCTTGATTGGGGTATTTTCATACAAAGATTTAATCTTCAGTCATTGAAACACTGTTCGCGACTTCCTAGGGAGCTTGAATAAGTTAAACTCAAAACTCAAATTTTCTTTAAAAGATTCAATCTTTATACATTAAAATGGTCTAGAGACATAATAAGTCCCCAAATTGAGGTAATTCAATTCAAGGACTCAATCTTTACTCATTAAAACACTCTTCCTTACGTCAAAGCGAATTCGAATAAGTTTAAATCAAGACTCTCATTTTCTTTCAAGGATTTAATCTTTATACAATAAAATGGTCTAGTGACATAATAGGCACATCGATTGAGGTATTTTCATTCGAAAAATTTATCTTTAGTCTTTAAAACACTCATCGCGACTTCATAGGGAACTTGAACAAGTTAAACTCAAAGCTCTCATTTTCTTTCAAAGATTCAGTCTTTATACGATTAAAAGGTCTAGTGGCATAGTTAATACCTTGATTGAAGTAATTTCATTCAAAGATTCAATCTTTACTCACTGAAACACTCTTCGTGATCTCAAAGGGAACTCAAATAAGTTTAACTCAAACCTCTCATTTTCTTTTAAAGATTTAATATTTATACATTAAAATGGTCTAGTGACATAATAGGTTCATTGATTGAGGCATTTTCATTCAAAGATTCAATCTTTAGTCATTAAAACACTCTTCGCGACTTTATAGGGGACTCGAATATGTTAAACTCAAAACTCTCATTTTCTTTCAATGACTCAATCTTTATACATTAAAAAGGCCTAGTGACATAATAGGTACCTTGATTGAGGTAATTTCAGTCAGAGATTCAATCTTTATTCATTAAAACACACTTGGTGACGTCAAAGCGAACTCGAATATGTTGAACTCAAAACTCTAATTTTCTTTCAAAGATTTAATCTTTATACATTCAAATGGTCTAGTGACATATTGGGCACCTTCATTGACGTAATTTCATTCAAACCTTTAATGTTTATACATTAAAATGGTCTAGTGACATAATAGGTACCTTGATTGGGGTATTCTCGTACAAAGATTCAATCTTTAGTCATTAAAACACTCTTCGCGACTTCAGATGGAACTTGAAAAAGTTAAACTCAAAACTCTCATTTGTTTTCAAGGATTCAATCTTTATACATTAAAAGGTCTGATGACGTAATAGTTTCCTTGATTGATGTAATCTCATCACAGATTCAGTCTTTACTCTCTAAAACACTCTTTATAACGTCAAAAGAAACTCGAATAGGTTTAACTCAAAACTCCCATTTTCTTTCAAAGATTTAGAAATTGGGTAATACAATGGTTCAGTGACGTAACAAGTACCTTGACTGAGGTACTTTCATTCAAAGATTCAATCTTTTCTCATTAAAGCACTCTTCTGGACGTCAAAGGCAACTCGAACAAGCCTAACTCAAAACTCTCATTTTCTTTCTAAGATTTAATCTTTATAGATTAAAAAGGTATACTGACATAATAGGTACCTTGATTGAGGTATTTTTCTTTCAAAGATTCCACCTTTTGTCATTAAAGCACTCTTCGCAACTCTATAGGGAACTCGAAAAAGTTAATCTCAAAACTCTAATTTTCATTCAAAGATTCAATCTTTATACGTTAAAAAGGACTAGTGACATAATAGGTACCTTGATTGAGATAATTTCTTTCAAAGATTCAATCTTTACTCATGAAAACACTCTTCGGAACGTCGAAGGAAACTCGAATAAGTTTAACTCAAAACTCTCGCTTTTCTTTCAAAGATTCAATCTTGAACCATTAAAGAGGTCCAGTGACATAATAGGTACCTTGATTGAAGTAATTTCATTCAAAGATTCAATCTTTACTCATTAAAACGCTATTCGTGACGTCAAAGCGAACTCGAATAAGATTAACTCAAAACTCTCATTTTCTTTCAAAGATTCAATTCTTTATATATTAAAAATGTCTAGGGACATAACAGGTACCTAGATTGAGGTAATTTCATTCAAAGATTCAATCCTTACTCATTAAAACACTCTTCGTGAAGTCAAAGGGAACTCGAACGAGTTTAACAAAAAACTCTCATTTTTTTCAAAGATTTAATCTTTATACATTAAAATGGTCTAGTGACATAATATATACCTCGATTGAGGTATTTTCATTCAAGGATTCAATCTCTACTCATTAAAACACTCTTCGGGACGTCAATCGGAACTTGAATAAGTTTAACTAAAAACTCTCATTTTCTTTCAATGATTCAATTTTTATACATTATAATAGGCGAGTGGTATAATAGGTACCTTGATTGATGTATTTTCTTTCAAAGATTCAATCTTTACTCATTAAAGCACTCTTCTGGACGTCAAAGGGTACTCTCAAATAAGTTTAACTCAAAACTCTAATTTTCTTTCAAAGATTCAATCTTTATAGATTAAAAAGGTCTAGTGACATAATAGGTACCTTGATTGAGATATTTTTCTTTCAAGGATTAAATCTTTAGGGATTAAAACACTCTTCGCAACTTCATAGGGAACTCGAATAAGTTAAACTCGGAACTCTAATTTTCATTCAAAGATTTAACCTTTATAAGTTAAAAAGGTCTAGTGACATAATAGGTACCTTGATTGACATAATTTCATTCAAAGATTCAACCTTTACTCATAAAATCCCTCTTCGGAATGTCGAAGGGAACTCGAATGAATTTGACTCGAAACTCTCATTTTATTTCAAAGATTCAATCTTTAAACATTAAAAAGATCTAGTGACATAATAGGTACCTTGATTGAGGAAATTTCAATTAAAGATTCAACTTTCACTCATTAAAACACTCTTTGTGACGTCAAAGGGAACTCGAATATGTTTTAACTCAAAACTCTCATTTTCTTTCAAAGATTTAATCTCTGTACATTAAAATGGTCCAGTGACATAATAGGTCTAATGACATAATTGGTACCTTGAATGAGGTAATTTCAATCAAAGATTGAATCTTTACTCATTAAAACGTTCTTCGTGACGTCAAAGGGAACTTGAATTAGCTTAGCACAAAACTCTCATTTTCTTTCAAAGATTTAATCTTCTTACGTTAAAACGGTCTACTGACATAATATGTACCTTGATTGTTGTATTTTCATTCAAAGATTCATTTTTTACTCTTTAAAACGCTCTTCGGGACGTCAATGGGAACTCGATTAAGTTTAACTCAAATCTCACATTTTCTTTCAAAGATTCAATCTTTATACATTAAAAAGGTGGAGTGACATAAAAGGTACCTTGATTGGGGTATTTTCATACAAAGATTTAATCTTCAGTCATTGAAACACTGTTCGCGACTTCCTAGGGAGCTTGAATAAGTTAAACTCAAAACTCAAATTTTCTTTAAAAGATTCAATCTTTATACATTAAAATGGTCTAGAGACATAATAAGTCCCCAAATTGAGGTAATTCAATTCAAGGACTCAATCTTTACTCATTAAAACACTCTTCCTTACGTCAAAGCGAATTCGAATAAGTTTAAATCAAGACTCTCATTTTCTTTCAAGGATTTAATCTTTATACAATAAAATGGTCTAGTGACATAATAGGCACATCGATTGAGGTATTTTCATTCGAAAAATTTATCTTTAGTCTTTAAAACACTCATCGCGACTTCATAGGGAACTTGAACAAGTTAAACTCAAAGCTCTCATTTTCTTTCAAAGATTCAGTCTTTATACGATTAAAAGGTCTAGTGGCATAGTTAATACCTTGATTGAAGTAATTTCATTCAAAGATTCAATCTTTACTCACTGAAACACTCTTCGTGATCTCAAAGGGAACTCAAATAAGTTTAACTCAAACCTCTCATTTTCTTTTAAAGATTTAATATTTATACATTAAAATGGTCTAGTGACATAATAGGTTCATTGATTGAGGCATTTTCATTCAAAGATTCAATCTTTAGTCATTAAAACACTCTTCGCGACTTTATAGGGGACTCGAATATGTTAAACTCAAAACTCTCATTTTCTTTCAATGACTCAATCTTTATACATTAAAAAGGCCTAGTGACATAATAGGTACCTTGATTGAGGTAATTTCAGTCAGAGATTCAATCTTTATTCATTAAAACACACTTGGTGACGTCAAAGCGAACTCGAATATGTTGAACTCAAAACTCTAATTTTCTTTCAAAGATTTAATCTTTATACATTCAAATGGTCTAGTGACATATTGGGCACCTTCATTGACGTAATTTCATTCAAACCTTTAATGTTTATACATTAAAATGGTCTAGTGACATAATAGGTACCTTGATTGGGGTATTCTCGTACAAAGATTCAATCTTTAGTCATTAAAACACTCTTCGCGACTTCAGATGGAACTTGAAAAAGTTAAACTCAAAACTCTCATTTGTTTTCAAGGATTCAATCTTTATACATTAAAAGGTCTGATGACGTAATAGTTTCCTTGATTGATGTAATCTCATCACAGATTCAGTCTTTACTCTCTAAAACACTCTTTATAACGTCAAAAGAAACTCGAATAGGTTTAACTCAAAACTCCCATTTTCTTTCAAAGATTTAGAAATTGGGTAATACAATGGTTCAGTGACGTAACAAGTACCTTGACTGAGGTACTTTCATTCAAAGATTCAATCTTTTCTCATTAAAGCACTCTTCTGGACGTCAAAGGCAACTCGAACAAGCCTAACTCAAAACTCTCATTTTCTTTCTAAGATTTAATCTTTATAGATTAAAAAGGTATACTGACATAATAGGTACCTTGATTGAGGTATTTTTCTTTCAAAGATTCCACCTTTTGTCATTAAAGCACTCTTCGCAACTCTATAGGGAACTCGAAAAAGTTAATCTCAAAACTCTAATTTTCATTCAAAGATTCAATCTTTATACGTTAAAAAGGACTAGTGACATAATAGGTACCTTGATTGAGATAATTTCTTTCAAAGATTCAATCTTTACTCATGAAAACACTCTTCGGAACGTCGAAGGAAACTCGAATAAGTTTAACTCAAAACTCTCGCTTTTCTTTCAAAGATTCAATCTTGAACCATTAAAGAGGTCCAGTGACATAATAGGTACCTTGATTGAAGTAATTTCATTCAAAGATTCAATCTTTACTCATTAAAACGCTATTCGTGACGTCAAAGCGAACTCGAATAAGATTAACTCAAAACTCTCATTTTCTTTCAAAGATTCAATTCTTTATATATTAAAAATGTCTAGGGACATAACAGGTACCTAGATTGAGGTAATTTCATTCAAAGATTCAATCCTTACTCATTAAAACACTCTTCGTGAAGTCAAAGGGAACTCGAACGAGTTTAACAAAAAACTCTCATTTTTTTCAAAGATTTAATCTTTATACATTAAAATGGTCTAGTGACATAATATATACCTCGATTGAGGTATTTTCATTCAAGGATTCAATCTCTACTCATTAAAACACTCTTCGGGACGTCAATCGGAACTTGAATAAGTTTAACTAAAAACTCTCATTTTCTTTCAATGATTCAATTTTTATACATTATAATAGGCGAGTGGTATAATAGGTACCTTGATTGATGTATTTTCTTTCAAAGATTCAATCTTTACTCATTAAAGCACTCTTCTGGACGTCAAAGGGTACTCTCAAATAAGTTTAACTCAAAACTCTAATTTTCTTTCAAAGATTCAATCTTTATAGATTAAAAAGGTCTAGTGACATAATAGGTACCTTGATTGAGATATTTTTCTTTCAAGGATTAAATCTTTAGGGATTAAAACACTCTTCGCAACTTCATAGGGAACTCGAATAAGTTAAACTCGGAACTCTAATTTTCATTCAAAGATTTAACCTTTATAAGTTAAAAAGGTCTAGTGACATAATAGGTACCTTGATTGACATAATTTCATTCAAAGATTCAACCTTTACTCATAAAATCCCTCTTCGGAATGTCGAAGGGAACTCGAATGAATTTGACTCGAAACTCTCATTTTATTTCAAAGATTCAATCTTTAAACATTAAAAAGATCTAGTGACATAATAGGTACCTTGATTGAGGAAATTTCAATTAAAGATTCAACTTTCACTCATTAAAACACTCTTTGTGACGTCAAAGGGAACTCGAATATGTTTTAACTCAAAACTCTCATTTTCTTTCAAAGATTTAATCTCTGTACATTAAAATGGTCCAGTGACATAATAGGTCTAATGACATAATTGGTACCTTGAATGAGGTAATTTCAATCAAAGATTGAATCTTTACTCATTAAAACGTTCTTCGTGACGTCAAAGGGAACTTGAATTAGCTTAGCACAAAACTCTCATTTTCTTTCAAAGATTTAATCTTCTTACGTTAAAACGGTCTACTGACATAATATGTACCTTGATTGTTGTATTTTCATTCAAAGATTCATTTTTTACTCTTTAAAACGCTCTTCGGGACGTCAATGGGAACTCGATTAAGTTTAACTCAAATCTCACATTTTCTTTCAAAGATTCAATCTTTATACATTAAAAAGGTGGAGTGACATAAAAGGTACCTTGATTGGGGTATTTTCATACAAAGATTTAATCTTCAGTCATTGAAACACTGTTCGCGACTTCCTAGGGAGCTTGAATAAGTTAAACTCAAAACTCAAATTTTCTTTAAAAGATTCAATCTTTATACATTAAAATGGTCTAGAGACATAATAAGTCCCCAAATTGAGGTAATTCAATTCAAGGACTCAATCTTTACTCATTAAAACACTCTTCCTTACGTCAAAGCGAATTCGAATAAGTTTAAATCAAGACTCTCATTTTCTTTCAAGGATTTAATCTTTATACAATAAAATGGTCTAGTGACATAATAGGCACATCGATTGAGGTATTTTCATTCGAAAAATTTATCTTTAGTCTTTAAAACACTCATCGCGACTTCATAGGGAACTTGAACAAGTTAAACTCAAAGCTCTCATTTTCTTTCAAAGATTCAGTCTTTATACGATTAAAAGGTCTAGTGGCATAGTTAATACCTTGATTGAAGTAATTTCATTCAAAGATTCAATCTTTACTCACTGAAACACTCTTCGTGATCTCAAAGGGAACTCAAATAAGTTTAACTCAAACCTCTCATTTTCTTTTAAAGATTTAATATTTATACATTAAAATGGTCTAGTGACATAATAGGTTCATTGATTGAGGCATTTTCATTCAAAGATTCAATCTTTAGTCATTAAAACACTCTTCGCGACTTTATAGGGGACTCGAATATGTTAAACTCAAAACTCTCATTTTCTTTCAATGACTCAATCTTTATACATTAAAAAGGCCTAGTGACATAATAGGTACCTTGATTGAGGTAATTTCAGTCAGAGATTCAATCTTTATTCATTAAAACACACTTGGTGACGTCAAAGCGAACTCGAATATGTTGAACTCAAAACTCTAATTTTCTTTCAAAGATTTAATCTTTATACATTCAAATGGTCTAGTGACATATTGGGCACCTTCATTGACGTAATTTCATTCAAACCTTTAATGTTTATACATTAAAATGGTCTAGTGACATAATAGGTACCTTGATTGGGGTATTCTCGTACAAAGATTCAATCTTTAGTCATTAAAACACTCTTCGCGACTTCAGATGGAACTTGAAAAAGTTAAACTCAAAACTCTCATTTGTTTTCAAGGATTCAATCTTTATACATTAAAAGGTCTGATGACGTAATAATTACCTTGATTGATGTAATCTCATCACAGATTCAGTCTTTACTCTCTAAAACACTCTTTATAACGTCAAAAGAAACTCGAATAGGTTTAACTCAAAACTCCCATTTTCTTTCAAAGATTTAGAAATTGGGTAATACAATGGTTCAGTGACGTAACAAGTACCTTGACTGAGGTACTTTCATTCAAAGATTCAATCTTTTCTCATTAAAGCACTCTTCTGGACGTCAAAGGCAACTCGAACAAGCCTAACTCAAAACTCTCATTTTCTTTCTAAGATTTAATCTTTATAGATTAAAAAGGTATACTGACATAATAGGTACCTTGATTGAGGTATTTTTCTTTCAAAGATTCCACCTTTTGTCATTAAAGCACTCTTCGCAACTCTATAGGGAACTCGAAAAAGTTAATCTCAAAACTCTAATTTTCATTCAAAGATTCAATCTTTATACGTTAAAAAGGACTAGTGACATAATAGGTACCTTGATTGAGATAATTTCTTTCAAAGATTCAATCTTTACTCATGAAAACACTCTTCGGAACGTCGAAGGAAACTCGAATAAGTTTAACTCAAAACTCTCGCTTTTCTTTCAAAGATTCAATCTTGAACCATTAAAGAGGTCCAGTGACATAATAGGTACCTTGATTGAAGTAATTTCATTCAAAGATTCAATCTTTACTCATTAAAACGCTATTCGTGACGTCAAAGCGAACTCGAATAAGATTAACTCAAAACTCTCATTTTCTTTCAAAGATTCAATTCTTTATATATTAAAAATGTCTAGGGACATAACAGGTACCTAGATTGAGGTAATTTCATTCAAAGATTCAATCCTTACTCATTAAAACACTCTTCGTGAAGTCAAAGGGAACTCGAACGAGTTTAACAAAAAACTCTCATTTTTTTCAAAGATTTAATCTTTATACATTAAAATGGTCTAGTGACATAATATATACCTCGATTGAGGTATTTTCATTCAAGGATTCAATCTCTACTCATTAAAACACTCTTCGGGACGTCAATCGGAACTTGAATAAGTTTAACTAAAAACTCTCATTTTCTTTCAATGATTCAATTTTTATACATTATAATAGGCGAGTGGTATAATAGGTTCCTTGATTGATGTATTTTCTTTCAAAGATTCAATCTTTACTCATTAAAGCACTCTTCTGGACGTCAAAGGGTACTCTCAAATAAGTTTAACTCAAAACTCTAATTTTCTTTCAAAGATTCAATCTTTATAGATTAAAAAGGTCTAGTGACATAATAGGTACCTTGATTGAGATATTTTTCTTTCAAGGATTAAATCTTTAGGGATTAAAACACTCTTCGCAACTTCATAGGGAACTCGAATAAGTTAAACTCGGAACTCTAATTTTCATTCAAAGATTTAACCTTTATAAGTTAAAAAGGTCTAGTGACATAATAGGTACCTTGATTGACATAATTTCATTCAAAGATTCAACCTTTACTCATAAAATCCCTCTTCGGAATGTCGAAGGGAACTCGAATGAATTTGACTCGAAACTCTCATTTTATTTCAAAGATTCAATCTTTAAACATTAAAAAGATCTAGTGACATAATAGGTACCTTGATTGAGGAAATTTCAATTAAAGATTCAACTTTCACTCATTAAAACACTCTTTGTGACGTCAAAGGGAACTCGAATATGTTTTAACTCAAAACTCTCATTTTCTTTCAAAGATTTAATCTCTGTACATTAAAATGGTCCAGTGACATAATAGGTCTAATGACATAATTGGTACCTTGAATGAGGTAATTTCAATCAAAGATTGAATCTTTACTCATTAAAACGTTCTTCGTGACGTCAAAGGGAACTTGAATTAGCTTAGCACAAAACTCTCATTTTCTTTCAAAGATTTAATCTTCTTACGTTAAAACGGTCTACTGACATAATATGTACCTTGATTGTTGTATTTTCATTCAAAGATTCATTTTTTACTCTTTAAAACGCTCTTCGGGACGTCAATGGGAACTCGATTAAGTTTAACTCAAATCTCACATTTTCTTTCAAAGATTCAATCTTTATACATTAAAAAGGTGGAGTGACATAAAAGGTACCTTGATTGGGGTATTTTCATACAAAGATTTAATCTTCAGTCATTGAAACACTGTTCGCGACTTCCTAGGGAGCTTGAATAAGTTAAACTCAAAACTCAAATTTTCTTTAAAAGATTCAATCTTTATACATTAAAATGGTCTAGAGACATAATAAGTCCCCAAATTGAGGTAATTCAATTCAAGGACTCAATCTTTACTCATTAAAACACTCTTCCTTACGTCAAAGCGAATTCGAATAAGTTTAAATCAAGACTCTCATTTTCTTTCAAGGATTTAATCTTTATACAATAAAATGGTCTAGTGACATAATAGGCACATCGATTGAGGTATTTTCATTCGAAAAATTTATCTTTAGTCTTTAAAACACTCATCGCGACTTCATAGGGAACTTGAACAAGTTAAACTCAAAGCTCTCATTTTCTTTCAAAGATTCAGTCTTTATACGATTAAAAGGTCTAGTGGCATAGTTAATACCTTGATTGAAGTAATTTCATTCAAAGATTCAATCTTTACTCACTGAAACACTCTTCGTGATCTCAAAGGGAACTCAAATAAGTTTAACTCAAACCTCTCATTTTCTTTTAAAGATTTAATATTTATACATTAAAATGGTCTAGTGACATAATAGGTTCATTGATTGAGGCATTTTCATTCAAAGATTCAATCTTTAGTCATTAAAACACTCTTCGCGACTTTATAGGGGACTCGAATATGTTAAACTCAAAACTCTCATTTTCTTTCAATGACTCAATCTTTATACATTAAAAAGGCCTAGTGACATAATAGGTACCTTGATTGAGGTAATTTCAGTCAGAGATTCAACCTTTATTCATTAAAACACACTTGGTGACGTCAAAGCGAACTCGAATATGTTGAACTCAAAACTCTAATTTTCTTTCAAAGATTTAATCTTTATACATTCAAATGGTCTAGTGACATATTGGGCACCTTCATTGACGTAATTTCATTCAAACCTTTAATGTTTATACATTAAAATGGTCTAGTGACATAATAGGTACCTTGATTGGGGTATTCTCGTACAAAGATTCAATCTTTAGTCATTAAAACACTCTTCGCGACTTCAGATGGAACTTGAAAAAGTTAAACTCAAAACTCTCATTTGTTTTCAAGGATTCAATCTTTATACATTAAAAGGTCTGATGACGTAATAGTTTCCTTGATTGATGTAATCTCATCACAGATTCAGTCTTTACTCTCTAAAACACTCTTTATAACGTCAAAAGAAACTCGAATAGGTTTAACTCAAAACTCCCATTTTCTTTCAAAGATTTAGAAATTGGGTAATACAATGGTTCAGTGACGTAACAAGTACCTTGACTGAGGTACTTTCATTCAAAGATTCAATCTTTTCTCATTAAAGCACTCTTCTGGACGTCAAAGGCAACTCGAACAAGCCTAACTCAAAACTCTCATTTTCTTTCTAAGATTTAATCTTTATAGATTAAAAAGGTATACTGACATAATAGGTACCTTGATTGAGGTATTTTTCTTTCAAAGATTCCACCTTTTGTCATTAAAGCACTCTTCGCAACTCTATAGGGAACTCGAAAAAGTTAATCTCAAAACTCTAATTTTCATTCAAAGATTCAATCTTTATACGTTAAAAAGGACTAGTGACATAATAGGTACCTTGATTGAGATAATTTCTTTCAAAGATTCAATCTTTACTCATGAAAACACTCTTCGGAACGTCGAAGGAAACTCGAATAAGTTTAACTCAAAACTCTCGCTTTTCTTTCAAAGATTCAATCTTGAACCATTAAAGAGGTCCAGTGACATAATAGGTACCTTGATTGAAGTAATTTCATTCAAAGATTCAATCTTTACTCATTAAAACGCTATTCGTGACGTCAAAGCGAACTCGAATAAGATTAACTCAAAACTCTCATTTTCTTTCAAAGATTCAATTCTTTATATATTAAAAATGTCTAGGGACATAACAGGTACCTAGATTGAGGTAATTTCATTCAAAGATTCAATCCTTACTCATTAAAACACTCTTCGTGAAGTCAAAGGGAACTCGAACGAGTTTAACAAAAAACTCTCATTTTTTTCAAAGATTTAATCTTTATACATTAAAATGGTCTAGTGACATAATATATACCTCGATTGAGGTATTTTCATTCAAGGATTCAATCTCTACTCATTAAAACACTCTTCGGGACGTCAATCGGAACTTGAATAAGTTTAACTAAAAACTCTCATTTTCTTTCAATGATTCAATTTTTATACATTATAATAGGCGAGTGGTATAATAGGTACCTTGATTGATGTATTTTCTTTCAAAGATTCAATCTTTACTCATTAAAGCACTCTTCTGGACGTCAAAGGGTACTCTCAAATAAGTTTAACTCAAAACTCTAATTTTCTTTCAAAGATTCAATCTTTATAGATTAAAAAGGTCTAGTGACATAATAGGTACCTTGATTGAGATATTTTTCTTTCAAGGATTAAATCTTTAGGGATTAAAACACTCTTCGCAACTTCATAGGGAACTCGAATAAGTTAAACTCGGAACTCTAATTTTCATTCAAAGATTTAACCTTTATAAGTTAAAAAGGTCTAGTGACATAATAGGTACCTTGATTGACATAATTTCATTCAAAGATTCAACCTTTACTCATAAAATCCCTCTTCGGAATGTCGAAGGGAACTCGAATGAATTTGACTCGAAACTCTCATTTTATTTCAAAGATTCAATCTTTAAACATTAAAAAGATCTAGTGACATAATAGGTACCTTGATTGAGGAAATTTCAATTAAAGATTCAACTTTCACTCATTAAAACACTCTTTGTGACGTCAAAGGGAACTCGAATATGTTTTAACTCAAAACTCTCATTTTCTTTCAAAGATTTAATCTCTGTACATTAAAATGGTCCAGTGACATAATAGGTCTAATGACATAATTGGTACCTTGAATGAGGTAATTTCAATCAAAGATTGAATCTTTACTCATTAAAACGTTCTTCGTGACGTCAAAGGGAACTTGAATTAGCTTAGCACAAAACTCTCATTTTCTTTCAAAGATTTAATCTTCTTACGTTAAAACGGTCTACTGACATAATATGTACCTTGATTGTTGTATTTTCATTCAAAGATTCATTTTTTACTCTTTAAAACGCTCTTCGGGACGTCAATGGGAACTCGATTAAGTTTAACTCAAATCTCACATTTTCTTTCAAAGATTCAATCTTTATACATTAAAAAGGTGGAGTGACATAAAAGGTACCTTGATTGGGGTATTTTCATACAAAGATTTAATCTTCAGTCATTGAAACACTGTTCGCGACTTCCTAGGGAGCTTGAATAAGTTAAACTCAAAACTCAAATTTTCTTTAAAAGATTCAATCTTTATACATTAAAATGGTCTAGAGACATAATAAGTCCCCAAATTGAGGTAATTCAATTCAAGGACTCAATCTTTACTCATTAAAACACTCTTCCTTACGTCAAAGCGAATTCGAATAAGTTTAAATCAAGACTCTCATTTTCTTTCAAGGATTTAATCTTTATACAATAAAATGGTCTAGTGACATAATAGGCACATCGATTGAGGTATTTTCATTCGAAAAATTTATCTTTAGTCTTTAAAACACTCATCGCGACTTCATAGGGAACTTGAACAAGTTAAACTCAAAGCTCTCATTTTCTTTCAAAGATTCAGTCTTTATACGATTAAAAGGTCTAGTGGCATAGTTAATACCTTGATTGAAGTAATTTCATTCAAAGATTCAATCTTTACTCACTGAAACACTCTTCGTGATCTCAAAGGGAACTCAAATAAGTTTAACTCAAACCTCTCATTTTCTTTTAAAGATTTAATATTTATACATTAAAATGGTCTAGTGACATAATAGGTTCATTGATTGAGGCATTTTCATTCAAAGATTCAATCTTTAGTCATTAAAACACTCTTCGCGACTTTATAGGGGACTCGAATATGTTAAACTCAAAACTCTCATTTTCTTTCAATGACTCAATCTTTATACATTAAAAAGGCCTAGTGACATAATAGGTACCTTGATTGAGGTAATTTCAGTCAGAGATTCAATCTTTATTCATTAAAACACACTTGGTGACGTCAAAGCGAACTCGAATATGTTGAACTCAAAACTCTAATTTTCTTTCAAAGATTTAATCTTTATACATTCAAATGGTCTAGTGACATATTGGGCACCTTCATTGACGTAATTTCATTCAAACCTTTAATGTTTATACATTAAAATGGTCTAGTGACATAATAGGTACCTTGATTGGGGTATTCTCGTACAAAGATTCAATCTTTAGTCATTAAAACACTCTTCGCGACTTCAGATGGAACTTGAAAAAGTTAAACTCAAAACTCTCATTTGTTTTCAAGGATTCAATCTTTATACATTAAAAGGTCTGATGACGTAATAATTACCTTGATTGATGTAATCTCATCACAGATTCAGTCTTTACTCTCTAAAACACTCTTTATAACGTCAAAAGAAACTCGAATAGGTTTAACTCAAAACTCCCATTTTCTTTCAAAGATTTAGAAATTGGGTAATACAATGGTTCAGTGACGTAACAAGTACCTTGACTGAGGTACTTTCATTCAAAGATTCAATCTTTTCTCATTAAAGCACTCTTCTGGACGTCAAAGGCAACTCGAACAAGCCTAACTCAAAACTCTCATTTTCTTTCTAAGATTTAATCTTTATAGATTAAAAAGGTATACTGACATAATAGGTACCTTGATTGAGGTATTTTTCTTTCAAAGATTCCACCTTTTGTCATTAAAGCACTCTTCGCAACTCTATAGGGAACTCGAAAAAGTTAATCTCAAAACTCTAATTTTCATTCAAAGATTCAATCTTTATACGTTAAAAAGGACTAGTGACATAATAGGTACCTTGATTGAGATAATTTCTTTCAAAGATTCAATCTTTACTCATGAAAACACTCTTCGGAACGTCGAAGGAAACTCGAATAAGTTTAACTCAAAACTCTCGCTTTTCTTTCAAAGATTCAATCTTGAACCATTAAAGAGGTCCAGTGACATAATAGGTACCTTGATTGAAGTAATTTCATTCAAAGATTCAATCTTTACTCATTAAAACGCTATTCGTGACGTCAAAGCGAACTCGAATAAGATTAACTCAAAACTCTCATTTTCTTTCAAAGATTCAATTCTTTATATATTAAAAATGTCTAGGGACATAACAGGTACCTAGATTGAGGTAATTTCATTCAAAGATTCAATCCTTACTCATTAAAACACTCTTCGTGAAGTCAAAGGGAACTCGAACGAGTTTAACAAAAAACTCTCATTTTTTTCAAAGATTTAATCTTTATACATTAAAATGGTCTAGTGACATAATATATACCTCGATTGAGGTATTTTCATTCAAGGATTCAATCTCTACTCATTAAAACACTCTTCGGGACGTCAATCGGAACTTGAATAAGTTTAACTAAAAACTCTCATTTTCTTTCAATGATTCAATTTTTATACATTATAATAGGCGAGTGGTATAATAGGTACCTTGATTGATGTATTTTCTTTCAAAGATTCAATCTTTACTCATTAAAGCACTCTTCTGGACGTCAAAGGGTACTCTCAAATAAGTTTAACTCAAAACTCTAATTTTCTTTCAAAGATTCAATCTTTATAGATTAAAAAGGTCTAGTGACATAATAGGTACCTTGATTGAGATATTTTTCTTTCAAGGATTAAATATTTAGGGATTAAAACACTCTTCGCAACTTCATAGGGAACTCGAATAAGTTAAACTCGGAACTCTAATTTTCATTCAAAGATTTAACCTTTATAAGTTAAAAAGGTCTAGTGACATAATAGGTACCTTGATTGACATAATTTCATTCAAAGATTCAACCTTTACTCATAAAATCCCTCTTCGGAATGTCGAAGGGAACTCGAATGAATTTGACTCGAAACTCTCATTTTATTTCAAAGATTCAATCTTTAAACATTAAAAAGATCTAGTGACATAATAGGTACCTTGATTGAGGAAATTTCAATTAAAGATTCAACTTTCACTCATTAAAACACTCTTTGTGACGTCAAAGGGAACTCGAATATGTTTTAACTCAAAACTCTCATTTTCTTTCAAAGATTTAATCTCTGTACATTAAAATGGTCCAGTGACATAATAGGTCTAATGACATAATTGGTACCTTGAATGAGGTAATTTCAATCAAAGATTGAATCTTTACTCATTAAAACGTTCTTCGTGACGTCAAAGGGAACTTGAATTAGCTTAGCACAAAACTCTCATTTTCTTTCAAAGATTTAATCTTCTTACGTTAAAACGGTCTACTGACATAATATGTACCTTGATTGTTGTATTTTCATTCAAAGATTCATTTTTTACTCTTTAAAACGCTCTTCGGGACGTCAATGGGAACTCGATTAAGTTTAACTCAAATCTCACATTTTCTTTCAAAGATTCAATCTTTATACATTAAAAAGGTGGAGTGACATAAAAGGTACCTTGATTGGGGTATTTTCATACAAAGATTTAATCTTCAGTCATTGAAACACTGTTCGCGACTTCCTAGGGAGCTTGAATAAGTTAAACTCAAAACTCAAATTTTCTTTAAAAGATTCAATCTTTATACATTAAAATGGTCTAGAGACATAATAAGTCCCCAAATTGAGGTAATTCAATTCAAGGACTCAATCTTTACTCATTAAAACACTCTTCCTTACGTCAAAGCGAATTCGAATAAGTTTAAATCAAGACTCTCATTTTCTTTCAAGGATTTAATCTTTATACAATAAAATGGTCTAGTGACATAATAGGCACATCGATTGAGGTATTTTCATTCGAAAAATTTATCTTTAGTCTTTAAAACACTCATCGCGACTTCATAGGGAACTTGAACAAGTTAAACTCAAAGCTCTCATTTTCTTTCAAAGATTCAGTCTTTATACGATTAAAAGGTCTAGTGGCATAGTTAATACCTTGATTGAAGTAATTTCATTCAAAGATTCAATCTTTACTCACTGAAACACTCTTCGTGATCTCAAAGGGAACTCAAATAAGTTTAACTCAAACCTCTCATTTTCTTTTAAAGATTTAATATTTATACATTAAAATGGTCTAGTGACATAATAGGTTCATTGATTGAGGCATTTTCATTCAAAGATTCAATCTTTAGTCATTAAAACACTCTTCGCGACTTTATAGGGGACTCGAATATGTTAAACTCAAAACTCTCATTTTCTTTCAATGACTCAATCTTTATACATTAAAAAGGCCTAGTGACATAATAGGTACCTTGATTGAGGTAATTTCAGTCAGAGATTCAACCTTTATTCATTAAAACACACTTGGTGACGTCAAAGCGAACTCGAATATGTTGAACTCAAAACTCTAATTTTCTTTCAAAGATTTAATCTTTATACATTCAAATGGTCTAGTGACATATTGGGCACCTTCATTGACGTAATTTCATTCAAACCTTTAATGTTTATACATTAAAATGGTCTAGTGACATAATAGGTACCTTGATTGGGGTATTCTCGTACAAAGATTCAATCTTTAGTCATTAAAACACTCTTCGCGACTTCAGATGGAACTTGAAAAAGTTAAACTCAAAACTCTCATTTGTTTTCAAGGATTCAATCTTTATACATTAAAAGGTCTGATGACGTAATAGTTTCCTTGATTGATGTAATCTCATCACAGATTCAGTCTTTACTCTCTAAAACACTCTTTATAACGTCAAAAGAAACTCGAATAGGTTTAACTCAAAACTCCCATTTTCTTTCAAAGATTTAGAAATTGGGTAATACAATGGTTCAGTGACGTAACAAGTACCTTGACTGAGGTACTTTCATTCAAAGATTCAATCTTTTCTCATTAAAGCACTCTTCTGGACGTCAAAGGCAACTCGAACAAGCCTAACTCAAAACTCTCATTTTCTTTCTAAGATTTAATCTTTATAGATTAAAAAGGTATACTGACATAATAGGTACCTTGATTGAGGTATTTTTCTTTCAAAGATTCCACCTTTTGTCATTAAAGCACTCTTCGCAACTCTATAGGGAACTCGAAAAAGTTAATCTCAAAACTCTAATTTTCATTCAAAGATTCAATCTTTATACGTTAAAAAGGACTAGTGACATAATAGGTACCTTGATTGAGATAATTTCTTTCAAAGATTCAATCTTTACTCATGAAAACACTCTTCGGAACGTCGAAGGAAACTCGAATAAGTTTAACTCAAAACTCTCGCTTTTCTTTCAAAGATTCAATCTTGAACCATTAAAGAGGTCCAGTGACATAATAGGTACCTTGATTGAAGTAATTTCATTCAAAGATTCAATCTTTACTCATTAAAACGCTATTCGTGACGTCAAAGCGAACTCGAATAAGATTAACTCAAAACTCTCATTTTCTTTCAAAGATTCAATTCTTTATATATTAAAAATGTCTAGGGACATAACAGGTACCTAGATTGAGGTAATTTCATTCAAAGATTCAATCCTTACTCATTAAAACACTCTTCGTGAAGTCAAAGGGAACTCGAACGAGTTTAACAAAAAACTCTCATTTTTTTCAAAGATTTAATCTTTATACATTAAAATGGTCTAGTGACATAATATATACCTCGATTGAGGTATTTTCATTCAAGGATTCAATCTCTACTCATTAAAACACTCTTCGGGACGTCAATCGGAACTTGAATAAGTTTAACTAAAAACTCTCATTTTCTTTCAATGATTCAATTTTTATACATTATAATAGGCGAGTGGTATAATAGGTACCTTGATTGATGTATTTTCTTTCAAAGATTCAATCTTTACTCATTAAAGCACTCTTCTGGACGTCAAAGGGTACTCTCAAATAAGTTTAACTCAAAACTCTAATTTTCTTTCAAAGATTCAATCTTTATAGATTAAAAAGGTCTAGTGACATAATAGGTACCTTGATTGAGATATTTTTCTTTCAAGGATTAAATCTTTAGGGATTAAAACACTCTTCGCAACTTCATAGGGAACTCGAATAAGTTAAACTCGGAACTCTAATTTTCATTCAAAGATTTAACCTTTATAAGTTAAAAAGGTCTAGTGACATAATAGGTACCTTGATTGACATAATTTCATTCAAAGATTCAACCTTTACTCATAAAATCCCTCTTCGGAATGTCGAAGGGAACTCGAATGAATTTGACTCGAAACTCTCATTTTATTTCAAAGATTCAATCTTTAAACATTAAAAAGATCTAGTGACATAATAGGTACCTTGATTGAGGAAATTTCAATTAAAGATTCAACTTTCACTCATTAAAACACTCTTTGTGACGTCAAAGGGAACTCGAATATGTTTTAACTCAAAACTCTCATTTTCTTTCAAAGATTTAATCTCTGTACATTAAAATGATCCAGTGACATAATAGGTCTAATGACATAATTGGTACCTTGAATGAGGTAATTTCAATCAAAGATTGAATCTTTACTCATTAAAACGTTCTTCGTGACGTCAAAGGGAACTTGAATTAGCTTAGCACAAAACTCTCATTTTCTTTCAAAGATTTAATCTTCTTACGTTAAAACGGTCTACTGACATAATATGTACCTTGATTGTTGTATTTTCATTCAAAGATTCATTTTTTACTCTTTAAAACGCTCTTCGGGACGTCAATGGGAACTCGATTAAGTTTAACTCAAATCTCACATTTTCTTTCAAAGATTCAATCTTTATACATTAAAAAGGTGGAGTGACATAAAAGGTACCTTGATTGGGGTATTTTCATACAAAGATTTAATCTTCAGTCATTGAAACACTGTTCGCGACTTCCTAGGGAGCTTGAATAAGTTAAACTCAAAACTCAAATTTTCTTTAAAAGATTCAATCTTTATACATTAAAATGGTCTAGAGACATAATAAGTCCCCAAATTGAGGTAATTCAATTCAAGGACTCAATCTTTACTCATTAAAACACTCTTCCTTACGTCAAAGCGAATTCGAATAAGTTTAAATCAAGACTCTCATTTTCTTTCAAGGATTTAATCTTTATACAATAAAATGGTCTAGTGACATAATAGGCACATCGATTGAGGTATTTTCATTCGAAAAATTTATCTTTAGTCTTTAAAACACTCATCGCGACTTCATAGGGAACTTGAACAAGTTAAACTCAAAGCTCTCATTTTCTTTCAAAGATTCAGTCTTTATACGATTAAAAGGTCTAGTGGCATAGTTAATACCTTGATTGAAGTAATTTCATTCAAAGATTCAATCTTTACTCACTGAAACACTCTTCGTGATCTCAAAGGGAACTCAAATAAGTTTAACTCAAACCTCTCATTTTCTTTTAAAGATTTAATATTTATACATTAAAATGGTCTAGTGACATAATAGGTTCATTGATTGAGGCATTTTCATTCAAAGATTCAATCTTTAGTCATTAAAACACTCTTCGCGACTTTATAGGGGACTCGAATATGTTAAACTCAAAACTCTCATTTTCTTTCAATGACTCAATCTTTATACATTAAAAAGGCCTAGTGACATAATAGGTACCTTGATTGAGGTAATTTCAGTCAGAGATTCAACCTTTATTCATTAAAACACACTTGGTGACGTCAAAGCGAACTCGAATATGTTGAACTCAAAACTCTAATTTTCTTTCAAAGATTTAATCTTTATACATTCAAATGGTCTAGTGACATATTGGGCACCTTCATTGACGTAATTTCATTCAAACCTTTAATGTTTATACATTAAAATGGTCTAGTGACATAATAGGTACCTTGATTGGGGTATTCTCGTACAAAGATTCAATCTTTAGTCATTAAAACACTCTTCGCGACTTCAGATGGAACTTGAAAAAGTTAAACTCAAAACTCTCATTTGTTTTCAAGGATTCAATCTTTATACATTAAAAGGTCTGATGACGTAATAGTTTCCTTGATTGATGTAATCTCATCACAGATTCAGTCTTTACTCTCTAAAACACTCTTTATAACGTCAAAAGAAACTCGAATAGGTTTAACTCAAAACTCCCATTTTCTTTCAAAGATTTAGAAATTGGGTAATACAATGGTTCAGTGACGTAACAAGTACCTTGACTGAGGTACTTTCATTCAAAGATTCAATCTTTTCTCATTAAAGCACTCTTCTGGACGTCAAAGGCAACTCGAACAAGCCTAACTCAAAACTCTCATTTTCTTTCTAAGATTTAATCTTTATAGATTAAAAAGGTATACTGACATAATAGGTACCTTGATTGAGGTATTTTTCTTTCAAAGATTCCACCTTTTGTCATTAAAGCACTCTTCGCAACTCTATAGGGAACTCGAAAAAGTTAATCTCAAAACTCTAATTTTCATTCAAAGATTCAATCTTTATACGTTAAAAAGGACTAGTGACATAATAGGTACCTTGATTGAGATAATTTCTTTCAAAGATTCAATCTTTACTCATGAAAACACTCTTCGGAACGTCGAAGGAAACTCGAATAAGTTTAACTCAAAACTCTCGCTTTTCTTTCAAAGATTCAATCTTGAACCATTAAAGAGGTCCAGTGACATAATAGGTACCTTGATTGAAGTAATTTCATTCAAAGATTCAATCTTTACTCATTAAAACGCTATTCGTGACGTCAAAGCGAACTCGAATAAGATTAACTCAAAACTCTCATTTTCTTTCAAAGATTCAATTCTTTATATATTAAAAATGTCTAGGGACATAACAGGTACCTAGATTGAGGTAATTTCATTCAAAGATTCAATCCTTACTCATTAAAACACTCTTCGTGAAGTCAAAGGGAACTCGAACGAGTTTAACAAAAAACTCTCATTTTTTTCAAAGATTTAATCTTTATACATTAAAATGGTCTAGTGACATAATATATACCTCGATTGAGGTATTTTCATTCAAGGATTCAATCTCTACTCATTAAAACACTCTTCGGGACGTCAATCGGAACTTGAATAAGTTTAACTAAAAACTCTCATTTTCTTTCAATGATTCAATTTTTATACATTATAATAGGCGAGTGGTATAATAGGTAACTTGATTGATGTATTTTCTTTCAAAGATTCAATCTTTACTCATTAAAGCACTCTTCTGGACGTCAAAGGGTACTCTCAAATAAGTTTAACTCAAAACTCTAATTTTCTTTCAAAGATTCAATCTTTATAGATTAAAAAGGTCTAGTGACATAATAGGTACCTTGATTGAGATATTTTTCTTTCAAGGATTAAATCTTTAGGGATTAAAACACTCTTCGCAACTTCATAGGGAACTCGAATAAGTTAAACTCGGAACTCTAATTTTCATTCAAAGATTTAACCTTTATAAGTTAAAAAGGTCTAGTGACATAATAGGTACCTTGATTGACATAATTTCATTCAAAGATTCAACCTTTACTCATAAAATCCCTCTTCGGAATGTCGAAGGGAACTCGAATGAATTTGACTCGAAACTCTCATTTTATTTCAAAGATTCAATCTTTAAACATTAAAAAGATCTAGTGACATAATAGGTACCTTGATTGAGGAAATTTCAATTAAAGATTCAACTTTCACTCATTAAAACACTCTTTGTGACGTCAAAGGGAACTCGAATATGTTTTAACTCAAAACTCTCATTTTCTTTCAAAGATTTAATCTCTGTACATTAAAATGGTCCAGTGACATAATAGGTCTAATGACATAATTGGTACCTTGAATGAGGTAATTTCAATCAAAGATTGAATCTTTACTCATTAAAACGTTCTTCGTGACGTCAAAGGGAACTTGAATTAGCTTAGCACAAAACTCTCATTTTCTTTCAAAGATTTAATCTTCTTACGTTAAAACGGTCTACTGACATAATATGTACCTTGATTGTTGTATTTTCATTCAAAGATTCATTTTTTACTCTTTAAAACGCTCTTCGGGACGTCAATGGGAACTCGATTAAGTTTAACTCAAATCTCACATTTTCTTTCAAAGATTCAATCTTTATACATTAAAAAGGTGGAGTGACATAAAAGGTACCTTGATTGGGGTATTTTCATACAAAGATTTAATCTTCAGTCATTGAAACACTGTTCGCGACTTCCTAGGGAGCTTGAATAAGTTAAACTCAAAACTCAAATTTTCTTTAAAAGATTCAATCTTTATACATTAAAATGGTCTAGAGACATAATAAGTCCCCAAATTGAGGTAATTCAATTCAAGGACTCAATCTTTACTCATTAAAACACTCTTCCTTACGTCAAAGCGAATTCGAATAAGTTTAAATCAAGACTCTCATTTTCTTTCAAGGATTTAATCTTTATACAATAAAATGGTCTAGTGACATAATAGGCACATCGATTGAGGTATTTTCATTCGAAAAATTTATCTTTAGTCTTTAAAACACTCATCGCGACTTCATAGGGAACTTGAACAAGTTAAACTCAAAGCTCTCATTTTCTTTCAAAGATTCAGTCTTTATACGATTAAAAGGTCTAGTGGCATAGTTAATACCTTGATTGAAGTAATTTCATTCAAAGATTCAATCTTTACTCACTGAAACACTCTTCGTGATCTCAAAGGGAACTCAAATAAGTTTAACTCAAACCTCTCATTTTCTTTTAAAGATTTAATATTTATACATTAAAATGGTCTAGTGACATAATAGGTTCATTGATTGAGGCATTTTCATTCAAAGATTCAATCTTTAGTCATTAAAACACTCTTCGCGACTTTATAGGGGACTCGAATATGTTAAACTCAAAACTCTCATTTTCTTTCAATGACTCAATCTTTATACATTAAAAAGGCCTAGTGACATAATAGGTACCTTGATTGAGGTAATTTCAGTCAGAGATTCAACCTTTATTCATTAAAACACACTTGGTGACGTCAAAGCGAACTCGAATATGTTGAACTCAAAACTCTAATTTTCTTTCAAAGATTTAATCTTTATACATTCAAATGGTCTAGTGACATATTGGGCACCTTCATTGACGTAATTTCATTCAAACCTTTAATGTTTATACATTAAAATGGTCTAGTGACATAATAGGTACCTTGATTGGGGTATTCTCGTACAAAGATTCAATCTTTAGTCATTAAAACACTCTTCGCGACTTCAGATGGAACTTGAAAAAGTTAAACTCAAAACTCTCATTTGTTTTCAAGGATTCAATCTTTATACATTAAAAGGTCTGATGACGTAATAGTTTCCTTGATTGATGTAATCTCATCACAGATTCAGTCTTTACTCTCTAAAACACTCTTTATAACGTCAAAAGAAACTCGAATAGGTTTAACTCAAAACTCCCATTTTCTTTCAAAGATTTAGAAATTGGGTAATACAATGGTTCAGTGACGTAACAAGTACCTTGACTGAGGTACTTTCATTCAAAGATTCAATCTTTTCTCATTAAAGCACTCTTCTGGACGTCAAAGGCAACTCGAACAAGCCTAACTCAAAACTCTCATTTTCTTTCTAAGATTTAATCTTTATAGATTAAAAAGGTATACTGACATAATAGGTACCTTGATTGAGGTATTTTTCTTTCAAAGATTCCACCTTTTGTCATTAAAGCACTCTTCGCAACTCTATAGGGAACTCGAAAAAGTTAATCTCAAAACTCTAATTTTCATTCAAAGATTCAATCTTTATACGTTAAAAAGGACTAGTGACATAATAGGTACCTTGATTGAGATAATTTCTTTCAAAGATTCAATCTTTACTCATGAAAACACTCTTCGGAACGTCGAAGGAAACTCGAATAAGTTTAACTCAAAACTCTCGCTTTTCTTTCAAAGATTCAATCTTGAACCATTAAAGAGGTCCAGTGACATAATAGGTACCTTGATTGAAGTAATTTCATTCAAAGATTCAATCTTTACTCATTAAAACGCTATTCGTGACGTCAAAGCGAACTCGAATAAGATTAACTCAAAACTCTCATTTTCTTTCAAAGATTCAATTCTTTATATATTAAAAATGTCTAGGGACATAACAGGTACCTAGATTGAGGTAATTTCATTCAAAGATTCAATCCTTACTCATTAAAACACTCTTCGTGAAGTCAAAGGGAACTCGAACGAGTTTAACAAAAAACTCTCATTTTTTTCAAAGATTTAATCTTTATACATTAAAATGGTCTAGTGACATAATATATACCTCGATTGAGGTATTTTCATTCAAGGATTCAATCTCTACTCATTAAAACACTCTTCGGGACGTCAATCGGAACTTGAATAAGTTTAACTAAAAACTCTCATTTTCTTTCAATGATTCAATTTTTATACATTATAATAGGCGAGTGGTATAATAGGTAACTTGATTGATGTATTTTCTTTCAAAGATTCAATCTTTACTCATTAAAGCACTCTTCTGGACGTCAAAGGGTACTCTCAAATAAGTTTAACTCAAAACTCTAATTTTCTTTCAAAGATTCAATCTTTATAGATTAAAAAGGTCTAGTGACATAATAGGTACCTTGATTGAGATATTTTTCTTTCAAGGATTAAATCTTTAGGGATTAAAACACTCTTCGCAACTTCATAGGGAACTCGAATAAGTTAAACTCGGAACTCTAATTTTCATTCAAAGATTTAACCTTTATAAGTTAAAAAGGTCTAGTGACATAATAGGTACCTTGATTGACATAATTTCATTCAAAGATTCAACCTTTACTCATAAAATCCCTCTTCGGAATGTCGAAGGGAACTCGAATGAATTTGACTCGAAACTCTCATTTTATTTCAAAGATTCAATCTTTAAACATTAAAAAGATCTAGTGACATAATAGGTACCTTGATTGAGGAAATTTCAATTAAAGATTCAACTTTCACTCATTAAAACACTCTTTGTGACGTCAAAGGGAACTCGAATATGTTTTAACTCAAAACTCTCATTTTCTTTCAAAGATTTAATCTCTGTACATTAAAATGGTCCAGTGACATAATAGGTCTAATGACATAATTGGTACCTTGAATGAGGTAATTTCAATCAAAGATTGAATCTTTACTCATTAAAACGTTCTTCGTGACGTCAAAGGGAACTTGAATTAGCTTAGCACAAAACTCTCATTTTCTTTCAAAGATTTAATCTTCTTACGTTAAAACGGTCTACTGACATAATATGTACCTTGATTGTTGTATTTTCATTCAAAGATTCATTTTTTACTCTTTAAAACGCTCTTCGGGACGTCAATGGGAACTCGATTAAGTTTAACTCAAATCTCACATTTTCTTTCAAAGATTCAATCTTTATACATTAAAAAGGTGGAGTGACATAAAAGGTACCTTGATTGGGGTATTTTCATACAAAGATTTAATCTTCAGTCATTGAAACACTGTTCGCGACTTCCTAGGGAGCTTGAATAAGTTAAACTCAAAACTCAAATTTTCTTTAAAAGATTCAATCTTTATACATTAAAATGGTCTAGAGACATAATAAGTCCCCAAATTGAGGTAATTCAATTCAAGGACTCAATCTTTACTCATTAAAACACTCTTCCTTACGTCAAAGCGAATTCGAATAAGTTTAAATCAAGACTCTCATTTTCTTTCAAGGATTTAATCTTTATACAATAAAATGGTCTAGTGACATAATAGGCACATCGATTGAGGTATTTTCATTCGAAAAATTTATCTTTAGTCTTTAAAACACTCATCGCGACTTCATAGGGAACTTGAACAAGTTAAACTCAAAGCTCTCATTTTCTTTCAAAGATTCAGTCTTTATACGATTAAAAGGTCTAGTGGCATAGTTAATACCTTGATTGAAGTAATTTCATTCAAAGATTCAATCTTTACTCACTGAAACACTCTTCGTGATCTCAAAGGGAACTCAAATAAGTTTAACTCAAACCTCTCATTTTCTTTTAAAGATTTAATATTTATACATTAAAATGGTCTAGTGACATAATAGGTTCATTGATTGAGGCATTTTCATTCAAAGATTCAATCTTTAGTCATTAAAACACTCTTCGCGACTTTATAGGGGACTCGAATATGTTAAACTCAAAACTCTCATTTTCTTTCAATGACTCAATCTTTATACATTAAAAAGGCCTAGTGACATAATAGGTACCTTGATTGAGGTAATTTCAGTCAGAGATTCAACCTTTATTCATTAAAACACACTTGGTGACGTCAAAGCGAACTCGAATATGTTGAACTCAAAACTCTAATTTTCTTTCAAAGATTTAATCTTTATACATTCAAATGGTCTAGTGACATATTGGGCACCTTCATTGACGTAATTTCATTCAAACCTTTAATGTTTATACATTAAAATGGTCTAGTGACATAATAGGTACCTTGATTGGGGTATTCTCGTACAAAGATTCAATCTTTAGTCATTAAAACACTCTTCGCGACTTCAGATGGAACTTGAAAAAGTTAAACTCAAAACTCTCATTTGTTTTCAAGGATTCAATCTTTATACATTAAAAGGTCTGATGACGTAATAGTTTCCTTGATTGATGTAATCTCATCACAGATTCAGTCTTTACTCTCTAAAACACTCTTTATAACGTCAAAAGAAACTCGAATAGGTTTAACTCAAAACTCCCATTTTCTTTCAAAGATTTAGAAATTGGGTAATACAATGGTTCAGTGACGTAACAAGTACCTTGACTGAGGTACTTTCATTCAAAGATTCAATCTTTTCTCATTAAAGCACTCTTCTGGACGTCAAAGGCAACTCGAACAAGCCTAACTCAAAACTCTCATTTTCTTTCTAAGATTTAATCTTTATAGATTAAAAAGGTATACTGACATAATAGGTACCTTGATTGAGGTATTTTTCTTTCAAAGATTCCACCTTTTGTCATTAAAGCACTCTTCGCAACTCTATAGGGAACTCAAAAAAGTTAATCTCAAAACTCTAATTTTCATTCAAAGATTCAATCTTTATACGTTAAAAAGGACTAGTGACATAATAGGTACCTTGATTGAGATAATTTCTTTCAAAGATTCAATCTTTACTCATGAAAACACTCTTCGGAACGTCGAAGGAAACTCGAATAAGTTTAACTCAAAACTCTCGCTTTTCTTTCAAAGATTCAATCTTGAACCATTAAAGAGGTCCAGTGACATAATAGGTACCTTGATTGAAGTAATTTCATTCAAAGATTCAATCTTTACTCATTAAAACGCTATTCGTGACGTCAAAGCGAACTCGAATAAGATTAACTCAAAACTCTCATTTTCTTTCAAAGATTCAATTCTTTATATATTAAAAATGTCTAGGGACATAACAGGTACCTAGATTGAGGTAATTTCATTCAAAGATTCAATCCTTACTCATTAAAACACTCTTCGTGAAGTCAAAGGGAACTCGAACGAGTTTAACAAAAAACTCTCATTTTTTTCAAAGATTTAATCTTTATACATTAAAATGGTCTAGTGACATAATATATACCTCGATTGAGGTATTTTCATTCAAGGATTCAATCTCTACTCATTAAAACACTCTTCGGGACGTCAATCGGAACTTGAATAAGTTTAACTAAAAACTCTCATTTTCTTTCAATGATTCAATTTTTATACATTATAATAGGCGAGTGGTATAATAGGTACCTTGATTGATGTATTTTCTTTCAAAGATTCAATCTTTACTCATTAAAGCACTCTTCTGGACGTCAAAGGGTACTCTCAAATAAGTTTAACTCAAAACTCTAATTTTCTTTCAAAGATTCAATCTTTATAGATTAAAAAGGTCTAGTGACATAATAGGTACCTTGATTGAGATATTTTTCTTTCAAGGATTAAATCTTTAGGGATTAAAACACTCTTCGCAACTTCATAGGGAACTCGAATAAGTTAAACTCGGAACTCTAATTTTCATTCAAAGATTTAACCTTTATAAGTTAAAAAGGTCTAGTGACATAATAGGTACCTTGATTGACATAATTTCATTCAAAGATTCAACCTTTACTCATAAAATCCCTCTTCGGAATGTCGAAGGGAACTCGAATGAATTTGACTCGAAACTCTCATTTTATTTCAAAGATTCAATCTTTAAACATTAAAAAGATCTAGTGACATAATAGGTACCTTGATTGAGGAAATTTCAATTAAAGATTCAACTTTCACTCATTAAAACACTCTTTGTGACGTCAAAGGGAACTCGAATATGTTTTAACTCAAAACTCTCATTTTCTTTCAAAGATTTAATCTCTGTACATTAAAATGGTCCAGTGACATAATAGGTCTAATGACATAATTGGTACCTTGAATGAGGTAATTTCAATCAAAGATTGAATCTTTACTCATTAAAACGTTCTTCGTGACGTCAAAGGGAACTTGAATTAGCTTAGCACAAAACTCTCATTTTCTTTCAAAGATTTAATCTTCTTACGTTAAAACGGTCTACTGACATAATATGTACCTTGATTGTTGTATTTTCATTCAAAGATTCATTTTTTACTCTTTAAAACGCTCTTCGGGACGTCAATGGGAACTCGATTAAGTTTAACTCAAATCTCACATTTTCTTTCAAAGATTCAATCTTTATACATTAAAAAGGTGGAGTGACATAAAAGGTACCTTGATTGGGGTATTTTCATACAAAGATTTAATCTTCAGTCATTGAAACACTGTTCGCGACTTCCTAGGGAGCTTGAATAAGTTAAACTCAAAACTCAAATTTTCTTTAAAAGATTCAATCTTTATACATTAAAATGGTCTAGAGACATAATAAGTCCCCAAATTGAGGTAATTCAATTCAAGGACTCAATCTTTACTCATTAAAACACTCTTCCTTACGTCAAAGCGAATTCGAATAAGTTTAAATCAAGACTCTCATTTTCTTTCAAGGATTTAATCTTTATACAATAAAATGGTCTAGTGACATAATAGGCACATCGATTGAGGTATTTTCATTCGAAAAATTTATCTTTAGTCTTTAAAACACTCATCGCGACTTCATAGGGAACTTGAACAAGTTAAACTCAAAGCTCTCATTTTCTTTCAAAGATTCAGTCTTTATACGATTAAAAGGTCTAGTGGCATAGTTAATACCTTGATTGAAGTAATTTCATTCAAAGATTCAATCTTTACTCACTGAAACACTCTTCGTGATCTCAAAGGGAACTCAAATAAGTTTAACTCAAACCTCTCATTTTCTTTTAAAGATTTAATATTTATACATTAAAATGGTCTAGTGACATAATAGGTTCATTGATTGAGGCATTTTCATTCAAAGATTCAATCTTTAGTCATTAAAACACTCTTCGCGACTTTATAGGGGACTCGAATATGTTAAACTCAAAACTCTCATTTTCTTTCAATGACTCAATCTTTATACATTAAAAAGGCCTAGTGACATAATAGGTACCTTGATTGAGGTAATTTCAGTCAGAGATTCAATCTTTATTCATTAAAACACACTTGGTGACGTCAAAGCGAACTCGAATATGTTGAACTCAAAACTCTAATTTTCTTTCAAAGATTTAATCTTTATACATTCAAATGGTCTAGTGACATATTGGGCACCTTCATTGACGTAATTTCATTCAAACCTTTAATGTTTATACATTAAAATGGTCTAGTGACATAATAGGTACCTTGATTGGGGTATTCTCGTACAAAGATTCAATCTTTAGTCATTAAAACACTCTTCGCGACTTCAGATGGAACTTGAAAAAGTTAAACTCAAAACTCTCATTTGTTTTCAAGGATTCAATCTTTATACATTAAAAGGTCTGATGACGTAATAGTTTCCTTGATTGATGTAATCTCATCACAGATTCAGTCTTTACTCTCTAAAACACTCTTTATAACGTCAAAAGAAACTCGAATAGGTTTAACTCAAAACTCCCATTTTCTTTCAAAGATTTAGAAATTGGGTAATACAATGGTTCAGTGACGTAACAAGTACCTTGACTGAGGTACTTTCATTCAAAGATTCAATCTTTTCTCATTAAAGCACTCTTCTGGACGTCAAAGGCAACTCGAACAAGCCTAACTCAAAACTCTCATTTTCTTTCTAAGATTTAATCTTTATAGATTAAAAAGGTATACTGACATAATAGGTACCTTGATTGAGGTATTTTTCTTTCAAAGATTCCACCTTTTGTCATTAAAGCACTCTTCGCAACTCTATAGGGAACTCAAAAAAGTTAATCTCAAAACTCTAATTTTCATTCAAAGATTCAATCTTTATACGTTAAAAAGGACTAGTGACATAATAGGTACCTTGATTGAGATAATTTCTTTCAAAGATTCAATCTTTACTCATGAAAACACTCTTCGGAACGTCGAAGGAAACTCGAATAAGTTTAACTCAAAACTCTCGCTTTTCTTTCAAAGATTCAATCTTGAACCATTAAAGAGGTCCAGTGACATAATAGGTACCTTGATTGAAGTAATTTCATTCAAAGATTCAATCTTTACTCATTAAAACGCTATTCGTGACGTCAAAGCGAACTCGAATAAGATTAACTCAAAACTCTCATTTTCTTTCAAAGATTCAATTCTTTATATATTAAAAATGTCTAGGGACATAACAGGTACCTAGATTGAGGTAATTTCATTCAAAGATTCAATCCTTACTCATTAAAACACTCTTCGTGAAGTCAAAGGGAACTCGAACGAGTTTAACAAAAAACTCTCATTTTTTTCAAAGATTTAATCTTTATACATTAAAATGGTCTAGTGACATAATATATACCTCGATTGAGGTATTTTCATTCAAGGATTCAATCTCTACTCATTAAAACACTCTTCGGGACGTCAATCGGAACTTGAATAAGTTTAACTAAAAACTCTCATTTTCTTTCAATGATTCAATTTTTATACATTATAATAGGCGAGTGGTATAATAGGTACCTTGATTGATGTATTTTCTTTCAAAGATTCAATCTTTACTCATTAAAGCACTCTTCTGGACGTCAAAGGGTACTCTCAAATAAGTTTAACTCAAAACTCTAATTTTCTTTCAAAGATTCAATCTTTATAGATTAAAAAGGTCTAGTGACATAATAGGTACCTTGATTGAGATATTTTTCTTTCAAGGATTAAATCTTTAGGGATTAAAACACTCTTCGCAACTTCATAGGGAACTCGAATAAGTTAAACTCGGAACTCTAATTTTCATTCAAAGATTTAACCTTTATAAGTTAAAAAGGTCTAGTGACATAATAGGTACCTTGATTGACATAATTTCATTCAAAGATTCAACCTTTACTCATAAAATCCCTCTTCGGAATGTCGAAGGGAACTCGAATGAATTTGACTCGAAACTCTCATTTTATTTCAAAGATTCAATCTTTAAACATTAAAAAGATCTAGTGACATAATAGGTACCTTGATTGAGGAAATTTCAATTAAAGATTCAACTTTCACTCATTAAAACACTCTTTGTGACGTCAAAGGGAACTCGAATATGTTTTAACTCAAAACTCTCATTTTCTTTCAAAGATTTAATCTCTGTACATTAAAATGGTCCAGTGACATAATAGGTCTAATGACATAATTGGTACCTTGAATGAGGTAATTTCAATCAAAGATTGAATCTTTACTCATTAAAACGTTCTTCGTGACGTCAAAGGGAACTTGAATTAGCTTAGCACAAAACTCTCATTTTCTTTCAAAGATTTAATCTTCTTACGTTAAAACGGTCTACTGACATAATATGTACCTTGATTGTTGTATTTTCATTCAAAGATTCATTTTTTACTCTTTAAAACGCTCTTCGGGACGTCAATGGGAACTCGATTAAGTTTAACTCAAATCTCACATTTTCTTTCAAAGATTCAATCTTTATACATTAAAAAGGTGGAGTGACATAAAAGGTACCTTGATTGGGGTATTTTCATACAAAGATTTAATCTTCAGTCATTGAAACACTGTTCGCGACTTCCTAGGGAGCTTGAATAAGTTAAACTCAAAACTCAAATTTTCTTTAAAAGATTCAATCTTTATACATTAAAATGGTCTAGAGACATAATAAGTCCCCAAATTGAGGTAATTCAATTCAAGGACTCAATCTTTACTCATTAAAACACTCTTCCTTACGTCAAAGCGAATTCGAATAAGTTTAAATCAAGACTCTCATTTTCTTTCAAGGATTTAATCTTTATACAATAAAATGGTCTAGTGACATAATAGGCACATCGATTGAGGTATTTTCATTCGAAAAATTTATCTTTAGTCTTTAAAACACTCATCGCGACTTCATAGGGAACTTGAACAAGTTAAACTCAAAGCTCTCATTTTCTTTCAAAGATTCAGTCTTTATACGATTAAAAGGTCTAGTGGCATAGTTAATACCTTGATTGAAGTAATTTCATTCAAAGATTCAATCTTTACTCACTGAAACACTCTTCGTGATCTCAAAGGGAACTCAAGTAAGTTTAACTCAAACCTCTCATTTTCTTTTAAAGATTTAATATTTATACATTAAAATGGTCTAGTGACATAATAGGTTCATTGATTGAGGCATTTTCATTCAAAGATTCAATCTTTAGTCATTAAAACACTCTTCGCGACTTTATAGGGGACTCGAATATGTTAAACTCAAAACTCTCATTTTCTTTCAATGACTCAATCTTTATACATTAAAAAGGCCTAGTGACATAATAGGTACCTTGATTGAGGTAATTTCAGTCAGAGATTCAATCTTTATTCATTAAAACACACTTGGTGACGTCAAAGCGAACTCGAATATGTTGAACTCAAAACTCTAATTTTCTTTCAAAGATTTAATCTTTATACATTCAAATGGTCTAGTGACATATTGGGCACCTTCATTGACGTAATTTCATTCAAACCTTTAATGTTTATACATTAAAATGGTCTAGTGACATAATAGGTACCTTGATTGGGGTATTCTCGTACAAAGATTCAATCTTTAGTCATTAAAACACTCTTCGCGACTTCAGATGGAACTTGAAAAAGTTAAACTCAAAACTCTCATTTGTTTTCAAGGATTCAATCTTTATACATTAAAAGGTCTGATGACGTAATAGTTTCCTTGATTGATGTAATCTCATCACAGATTCAGTCTTTACTCTCTAAAACACTCTTTATAACGTCAAAAGAAACTCGAATAGGTTTAACTCAAAACTCCCATTTTCTTTCAAAGATTTAGAAATTGGGTAATACAATGGTTCAGTGACGTAACAAGTACCTTGACTGAGGTACTTTCATTCAAAGATTCAATCTTTTCTCATTAAAGCACTCTTCTGGACGTCAAAGGCAACTCGAACAAGCCTAACTCAAAACTCTCATTTTCTTTCTAAGATTTAATCTTTATAGATTAAAAAGGTATACTGACATAATAGGTACCTTGATTGAGGTATTTTTCTTTCAAAGATTCCACCTTTTGTCATTAAAGCACTCTTCGCAACTCTATAGGGAACTCAAAAAAGTTAATCTCAAAACTCTAATTTTCATTCAAAGATTCAATCTTTATACGTTAAAAAGGACTAGTGACATAATAGGTACCTTGATTGAGATAATTTCTTTCAAAGATTCAATCTTTACTCATGAAAACACTCTTCGGAACGTCGAAGGAAACTCGAATAAGTTTAACTCAAAACTCTCGCTTTTCTTTCAAAGATTCAATCTTGAACCATTAAAGAGGTCCAGTGACATAATAGGTACCTTGATTGAAGTAATTTCATTCAAAGATTCAATCTTTACTCATTAAAACGCTATTCGTGACGTCAAAGCGAACTCGAATAAGATTAACTCAAAACTCTCATTTTCTTTCAAAGATTCAATTCTTTATATATTAAAAATGTCTAGGGACATAACAGGTACCTAGATTGAGGTAATTTCATTCAAAGATTCAATCCTTACTCATTAAAACACTCTTCGTGAAGTCAAAGGGAACTCGAACGAGTTTAACAAAAAACTCTCATTTTTTTCAAAGATTTAATCTTTATACATTAAAATGGTCTAGTGACATAATATATACCTCGATTGAGGTATTTTCATTCAAGGATTCAATCTCTACTCATTAAAACACTCTTCGGGACGTCAATCGGAACTTGAATAAGTTTAACTAAAAACTCTCATTTTCTTTCAATGATTCAATTTTTATACATTATAATAGGCGAGTGGTATAATAGGTACCTTGATTGATGTATTTTCTTTCAAAGATTCAATCTTTACTCATTAAAGCACTCTTCTGGACGTCAAAGGGTACTCTCAAATAAGTTTAACTCAAAACTCTAATTTTCTTTCAAAGATTCAATCTTTATAGATTAAAAAGGTCTAGTGACATAATAGGTACCTTGATTGAGATATTTTTCTTTCAAGGATTAAATCTTTAGGGATTAAAACACTCTTCGCAACTTCATAGGGAACTCGAATAAGTTAAACTCGGAACTCTAATTTTCATTCAAAGATTTAACCTTTATAAGTTAAAAAGGTCTAGTGACATAATAGGTACCTTGATTGACATAATTTCATTCAAAGATTCAACCTTTACTCATAAAATCCCTCTTCGGAATGTCGAAGGGAACTCGAATGAATTTGACTCGAAACTCTCATTTTATTTCAAAGATTCAATCTTTAAACATTAAAAAGATCTAGTGACATAATAGGTACCTTGATTGAGGAAATTTCAATTAAAGATTCAACTTTCACTCATTAAAACACTCTTTGTGACGTCAAAGGGAACTCGAATATGTTTTAACTCAAAACTCTCATTTTCTTTCAAAGATTTAATCTCTGTACATTAAAATGGTCCAGTGACATAATAGGTCTAATGACATAATTGGTACCTTGAATGAGGTAATTTCAATCAAAGATTGAATCTTTACTCATTAAAACGTTCTTCGTGACGTCAAAGGGAACTTGAATTAGCTTAGCACAAAACTCTCATTTTCTTTCAAAGATTTAATCTTCTTACGTTAAAACGGTCTACTGACATAATATGTACCTTGATTGTTGTATTTTCATTCAAAGATTCATTTTTTACTCTTTAAAACGCTCTTCGGGACGTCAATGGGAACTCGATTAAGTTTAACTCAAATCTCACATTTTCTTTCAAAGATTCAATCTTTATACATTAAAAAGGTGGAGTGACATAAAAGGTACCTTGATTGGGGTATTTTCATACAAAGATTTAATCTTCAGTCATTGAAACACTGTTCGCGACTTTCTAGGGAGCTTGAATAAGTTAAACTCAAAACTCAAATTTTCTTTAAAAGATTCAATCTTTATACATTAAAATGGTCTAGAGACATAATAAGTCCCCAAATTGAGGTAATTCAATTCAAGGACTCAATCTTTACTCATTAAAACACTCTTCCTTACGTCAAAGCGAATTCGAATAAGTTTAAATCAAGACTCTCATTTTCTTTCAAGGATTTAATCTTTATACAATAAAATGGTCTAGTGACATAATAGGCACATCGATTGAGGTATTTTCATTCGAAAAATTTATCTTTAGTCTTTAAAACACTCATCGCGACTTCATAGGGAACTTGAACAAGTTAAACTCAAAGCTCTCATTTTCTTTCAAAGATTCAGTCTTTATACGATTAAAAGGTCTAGTGGCATAGTTAATACCTTGATTGAAGTAATTTCATTCAAAGATTCAATCTTTACTCACTGAAACACTCTTCGTGATCTCAAAGGGAACTCAAATAAGTTTAACTCAAACCTCTCATTTTCTTTTAAAGATTTAATATTTATACATTAAAATGGTCTAGTGACATAATAGGTTCATTGATTGAGGCATTTTCATTCAAAGATTCAATCTTTAGTCATTAAAACACTCTTCGCGACTTTATAGGGGACTCGAATATGTTAAACTCAAAACTCTCATTTTCTTTCAATGACTCAATCTTTATACATTAAAAAGGCCTAGTGACATAATAGGTACCTTGATTGAGGTAATTTCAGTCAGAGATTCAACCTTTATTCATTAAAACACACTTGGTGACGTCAAAGCGAACTCGAATATGTTGAACTCAAAACTCTAATTTTCTTTCAAAGATTTAATCTTTATACATTCAAATGGTCTAGTGACATATTGGGCACCTTCATTGACGTAATTTCATTCAAACCTTTAATGTTTATACATTAAAATGGTCTAGTGACATAATAGGTACCTTGATTGGGGTATTCTCGTACAAAGATTCAATCTTTAGTCATTAAAACACTCTTCGCGACTTCAGATGGAACTTGAAAAAGTTAAACTCAAAACTCTCATTTGTTTTCAAGGATTCAATCTTTATACATTAAAAGGTCTGATGACGTAATAGTTTCCTTGATTGATGTAATCTCATCACAGATTCAGTCTTTACTCTCTAAAACACTCTTTATAACGTCAAAAGAAACTCGAATAGGTTTAACTCAAAACTCCCATTTTCTTTCAAAGATTTAGAAATTGGGTAATACAATGGTTCAGTGACGTAACAAGTACCTTGACTGAGGTACTTTCATTCAAAGATTCAATCTTTTCTCATTAAAGCACTCTTCTGGACGTCAAAGGCAACTCGAACAAGCCTAACTCAAAACTCTCATTTTCTTTCTAAGATTTAATCTTTATAGATTAAAAAGGTATACTGACATAATAGGTACCTTGATTGAGGTATTTTTCTTTCAAAGATTCCACCTTTTGTCATTAAAGCACTCTTCGCAACTCTATAGGGAACTCGAAAAAGTTAATCTCAAAACTCTAATTTTCATTCAAAGATTCAATCTTTATACGTTAAAAAGGACTAGTGACATAATAGGTACCTTGATTGAGATAATTTCTTTCAAAGATTCAATCTTTACTCATGAAAACACTCTTCGGAACGTCGAAGGAAACTCGAATAAGTTTAACTCAAAACTCTCGCTTTTCTTTCAAAGATTCAATCTTGAACCATTAAAGAGGTCCAGTGACATAATAGGTACCTTGATTGAAGTAATTTCATTCAAAGATTCAATCTTTACTCATTAAAACGCTATTCGTGACGTCAAAGCGAACTCGAATAAGATTAACTCAAAACTCTCATTTTCTTTCAAAGATTCAATTCTTTATATATTAAAAATGTCTAGGGACATAACAGGTACCTAGATTGAGGTAATTTCATTCAAAGATTCAATCCTTACTCATTAAAACACTCTTCGTGAAGTCAAAGGGAACTCGAACGAGTTTAACAAAAAACTCTCATTTTTTTCAAAGATTTAATCTTTATACATTAAAATGGTCTAGTGACATAATATATACCTCGATTGAGGTATTTTCATTCAAGGATTCAATCTCTACTCATTAAAACACTCTTCGGGACGTCAATCGGAACTTGAATAAGTTTAACTAAAAACTCTCATTTTCTTTCAATGATTCAATTTTTATACATTATAATAGGCGAGTGGTATAATAGGTACCTTGATTGATGTATTTTCTTTCAAAGATTCAATCTTTACTCATTAAAGCACTCTTCTGGACGTCAAAGGGTACTCTCAAATAAGTTTAACTCAAAACTCTAATTTTCTTTCAAAGATTCAATCTTTATAGATTAAAAAGGTCTAGTGACATAATAGGTACCTTGATTGAGATATTTTTCTTTCAAGGATTAAATCTTTAGGGATTAAAACACTCTTCGCAACTTCATAGGGAACTCGAATAAGTTAAACTCGGAACTCTAATTTTCATTCAAAGATTTAACCTTTATAAGTTAAAAAGGTCTAGTGACATAATAGGTACCTTGATTGACATAATTTCATTCAAAGATTCAACCTTTACTCATAAAATCCCTCTTCGGAATGTCGAAGGGAACTCGAATGAATTTGACTCGAAACTCTCATTTTATTTCAAAGATTCAATCTTTAAACATTAAAAAGATCTAGTGACATAATAGGTACCTTGATTGAGGAAATTTCAATTAAAGATTCAACTTTCACTCATTAAAACACTCTTTGTGACGTCAAAGGGAACTCGAATATGTTTTAACTCAAAACTCTCATTTTCTTTCAAAGATTTAATCTCTGTACATTAAAATGGTCCAGTGACATAATAGGTCTAATGACATAATTGGTACCTTGAATGAGGTAATTTCAATCAAAGATTGAATCTTTACTCATTAAAACGTTCTTCGTGACGTCAAAGGGAACTTGAATTAGCTTAGCACAAAACTCTCATTTTCTTTCAAAGATTTAATCTTCTTACGTTAAAACGGTCTACTGACATAATATGTACCTTGATTGTTGTATTTTCATTCAAAGATTCATTTTTTACTCTTTAAAACGCTCTTCGGGACGTCAATGGGAACTCGATTAAGTTTAACTCAAATCTCACATTTTCTTTCAAAGATTCAATCTTTATACATTAAAAAGGTGGAGTGACATAAAAGGTACCTTGATTGGGGTATTTTCATACAAAGATTTAATCTTCAGTCATTGAAACACTGTTCGCGACTTCCTAGGGAGCTTGAATAAGTTAAACTCAAAACTCAAATTTTCTTTAAAAGATTCAATCTTTATACATTAAAATGGTCTAGAGACATAATAAGTCCCCAAATTGAGGTAATTCAATTCAAGGACTCAATCTTTACTCATTAAAACACTCTTCCTTACGTCAAAGCGAATTCGAATAAGTTTAAATCAAGACTCTCATTTTCTTTCAAGGATTTAATCTTTATACAATAAAATGGTCTAGTGACATAATAGGCACATCGATTGAGGTATTTTCATTCGAAAAATTTATCTTTAGTCTTTAAAACACTCATCGCGACTTCATAGGGAACTTGAACAAGTTAAACTCAAAGCTCTCATTTTCTTTCAAAGATTCAGTCTTTATACGATTAAAAGGTCTAGTGGCATAGTTAATACCTTGATTGAAGTAATTTCATTCAAAGATTCAATCTTTACTCACTGAAACACTCTTCGTGATCTCAAAGGGAACTCAAATAAGTTTAACTCAAACCTCTCATTTTCTTTTAAAGATTTAATATTTATACATTAAAATGGTCTAGTGACATAATAGGTTCATTGATTGAGGCATTTTCATTCAAAGATTCAATCTTTAGTCATTAAAACACTCTTCGCGACTTTATAGGGGACTCGAATATGTTAAACTCAAAACTCTCATTTTCTTTCAATGACTCAATCTTTATACATTAAAAAGGCCTAGTGACATAATAGGTACCTTGATTGAGGTAATTTCAGTCAGAGATTCAACCTTTATTCATTAAAACACACTTGGTGACGTCAAAGCGAACTCGAATATGTTGAACTCAAAACTCTAATTTTCTTTCAAAGATTTAATCTTTATACATTCAAATGGTCTAGTGACATATTGGGCACCTTCATTGACGTAATTTCATTCAAACCTTTAATGTTTATACATTAAAATGGTCTAGTGACATAATAGGTACCTTGATTGGGGTATTCTCGTACAAAGATTCAATCTTTAGTCATTAAAACACTCTTCGCGACTTCAGATGGAACTTGAAAAAGTTAAACTCAAAACTCTCATTTGTTTTCAAGGATTCAATCTTTATACATTAAAAGGTCTGATGACGTAATAGTTTCCTTGATTGATGTAATCTCATCACAGATTCAGTCTTTACTCTCTAAAACACTCTTTATAACGTCAAAAGAAACTCGAATAGGTTTAACTCAAAACTCCCATTTTCTTTCAAAGATTTAGAAATTGGGTAATACAATGGTTCAGTGACGTAACAAGTACCTTGACTGAGGTACTTTCATTCAAAGATTCAATCTTTTCTCATTAAAGCACTCTTCTGGACGTCAAAGGCAACTCGAACAAGCCTAACTCAAAACTCTCATTTTCTTTCTAAGATTTAATCTTTATAGATTAAAAAGGTATACTGACATAATAGGTACCTTGATTGAGGTATTTTTCTTTCAAAGATTCCACCTTTTGTCATTAAAGCACTCTTCGCAACTCTATAGGGAACTCGAAAAAGTTAATCTCAAAACTCTAATTTTCATTCAAAGATTCAATCTTTATACGTTAAAAAGGACTAGTGACATAATAGGTACCTTGATTGAGATAATTTCTTTCAAAGATTCAATCTTTACTCATGAAAACACTCTTCGGAACGTCGAAGGAAACTCGAATAAGTTTAACTCAAAACTCTCGCTTTTCTTTCAAAGATTCAATCTTGAACCATTAAAGAGGTCCAGTGACATAATAGGTACCTTGATTGAAGTAATTTCATTCAAAGATTCAATCTTTACTCATTAAAACGCTATTCGTGACGTCAAAGCGAACTCGAATAAGATTAACTCAAAACTCTCATTTTCTTTCAAAGATTCAATTCTTTATATATTAAAAATGTCTAGGGACATAACAGGTACCTAGATTGAGGTAATTTCATTCAAAGATTCAATCCTTACTCATTAAAACACTCTTCGTGAAGTCAAAGGGAACTCGAACGAGTTTAACAAAAAACTCTCATTTTTTTCAAAGATTTAATCTTTATACATTAAAATGGTCTAGTGACATAATATATACCTCGATTGAGGTATTTTCATTCAAGGATTCAATCTCTACTCATTAAAACACTCTTCGGGACGTCAATCGGAACTTGAATAAGTTTAACTAAAAACTCTCATTTTCTTTCAATGATTCAATTTTTATACATTATAATAGGCGAGTGGTATAATAGGTACCTTGATTGATGTATTTTCTTTCAAAGATTCAATCTTTACTCATTAAAGCACTCTTCTGGACGTCAAAGGGTACTCTCAAATAAGTTTAACTCAAAACTCTAATTTTCTTTCAAAGATTCAATCTTTATAGATTAAAAAGGTCTAGTGACATAATAGGTACCTTGATTGAGATATTTTTCTTTCAAGGATTAAATCTTTAGGGATTAAAACACTCTTCGCAACTTCATAGGGAACTCGAATAAGTTAAACTCGGAACTCTAATTTTCATTCAAAGATTTAACCTTTATAAGTTAAAAAGGTCTAGTGACATAATAGGTACCTTGATTGACATAATTTCATTCAAAGATTCAACCTTTACTCATAAAATCCCTCTTCGGAATGTCGAAGGGAACTCGAATGAATTTGACTCGAAACTCTCATTTTATTTCAAAGATTCAATCTTTAAACATTAAAAAGATCTAGTGACATAATAGGTACCTTGATTGAGGAAATTTCAATTAAAGATTCAACTTTCACTCATTAAAACACTCTTTGTGACGTCAAAGGGAACTCGAATATGTTTTAACTCAAAACTCTCATTTTCTTTCAAAGATTTAATCTCTGTACATTAAAATGGTCCAGTGACATAATAGGTCTAATGACATAATTGGTACCTTGAATGAGGTAATTTCAATCAAAGATTGAATCTTTACTCATTAAAACGTTCTTCGTGACGTCAAAGGGAACTTGAATTAGCTTAGCACAAAACTCTCATTTTCTTTCAAAGATTTAATCTTCTTACGTTAAAACGGTCTACTGACATAATATGTACCTTGATTGTTGTATTTTCATTCAAAGATTCATTTTTTACTCTTTAAAACGCTCTTCGGGACGTCAATGGGAACTCGATTAAGTTTAACTCAAATCTCACATTTTCTTTCAAAGATTCAATCTTTATACATTAAAAAGGTGGAGTGACATAAAAGGTACCTTGATTGGGGTATTTTCATACAAAGATTTAATCTTCAGTCATTGAAACACTGTTCGCGACTTCCTAGGGAGCTTGAATAAGTTAAACTCAAAACTCAAATTTTCTTTAAAAGATTCAATCTTTATACATTAAAATGGTCTAGAGACATAATAAGTCCCCAAATTGAGGTAATTCAATTCAAGGACTCAATCTTTACTCATTAAAACACTCTTCCTTACGTCAAAGCGAATTCGAATAAGTTTAAATCAAGACTCTCATTTTCTTTCAAGGATTTAATCTTTATACAATAAAATGGTCTAGTGACATAATAGGCACATCGATTGAGGTATTTTCATTCGAAAAATTTATCTTTAGTCTTTAAAACACTCATCGCGACTTCATAGGGAACTTGAACAAGTTAAACTCAAAGCTCTCATTTTCTTTCAAAGATTCAGTCTTTATACGATTAAAAGGTCTAGTGGCATAGTTAATACCTTGATTGAAGTAATTTCATTCAAAGATTCAATCTTTACTCACTGAAACACTCTTCGTGATCTCAAAGGGAACTCAAATAAGTTTAACTCAAACCTCTCATTTTCTTTTAAAGATTTAATATTTATACATTAAAATGGTCTAGTGACATAATAGGTTCATTGATTGAGGCATTTTCATTCAAAGATTCAATCTTTAGTCATTAAAACACTCTTCGCGACTTTATAGGGGACTCGAATATGTTAAACTCAAAACTCTCATTTTCTTTCAATGACTCAATCTTTATACATTAAAAAGGCCTAGTGACATAATAGGTACCTTGATTGAGGTAATTTCAGTCAGAGATTCAACCTTTATTCATTAAAACACACTTGGTGACGTCAAAGCGAACTCGAATATGTTGAACTCAAAACTCTAATTTTCTTTCAAAGATTTAATCTTTATACATTCAAATGGTCTAGTGACATATTGGGCACCTTCATTGACGTAATTTCATTCAAACCTTTAATGTTTATACATTAAAATGGTCTAGTGACATAATAGGTACCTTGATTGGGGTATTCTCGTACAAAGATTCAATCTTTAGTCATTAAAACACTCTTCGCGACTTCAGATGGAACTTGAAAAAGTTAAACTCAAAACTCTCATTTGTTTTCAAGGATTCAATCTTTATACATTAAAAGGTCTGATGACGTAATAGTTTCCTTGATTGATGTAATCTCATCACAGATTCAGTCTTTACTCTCTAAAACACTCTTTATAACGTCAAAAGAAACTCGAATAGGTTTAACTCAAAACTCCCATTTTCTTTCAAAGATTTAGAAATTGGGTAATACAATGGTTCAGTGACGTAACAAGTACCTTGACTGAGGTACTTTCATTCAAAGATTCAATCTTTTCTCATTAAAGCACTCTTCTGGACGTCAAAGGCAACTCGAACAAGCCTAACTCAAAACTCTCATTTTCTTTCTAAGATTTAATCTTTATAGATTAAAAAGGTATACTGACATAATAGGTACCTTGATTGAGGTATTTTTCTTTCAAAGATTCCACCTTTTGTCATTAAAGCACTCTTCGCAACTCTATAGGGAACTCGAAAAAGTTAATCTCAAAACTCTAATTTTCATTCAAAGATTCAATCTTTATACGTTAAAAAGGACTAGTGACATAATAGGTACCTTGATTGAGATAATTTCTTTCAAAGATTCAATCTTTACTCATGAAAACACTCTTCGGAACGTCGAAGGAAACTCGAATAAGTTTAACTCAAAACTCTCGCTTTTCTTTCAAAGATTCAATCTTGAACCATTAAAGAGGTCCAGTGACATAATAGGTACCTTGATTGAAGTAATTTCATTCAAAGATTCAATCTTTACTCATTAAAACGCTATTCGTGACGTCAAAGCGAACTCGAATAAGATTAACTCAAAACTCTCATTTTCTTTCAAAGATTCAATTCTTTATATATTAAAAATGTCTAGGGACATAACAGGTACCTAGATTGAGGTAATTTCATTCAAAGATTCAATCCTTACTCATTAAAACACTCTTCGTGAAGTCAAAGGGAACTCGAACGAGTTTAACAAAAAACTCTCATTTTTTTCAAAGATTTAATCTTTATACATTAAAATGGTCTAGTGACATAATATATACCTCGATTGAGGTATTTTCATTCAAGGATTCAATCTCTACTCATTAAAACACTCTTCGGGACGTCAATCGGAACTTGAATAAGTTTAACTAAAAACTCTCATTTTCTTTCAATGATTCAATTTTTATACATTATAATAGGCGAGTGGTATAATAGGTACCTTGATTGATGTATTTTCTTTCAAAGATTCAATCTTTACTCATTAAAGCACTCTTCTGGACGTCAAAGGGTACTCTCAAATAAGTTTAACTCAAAACTCTAATTTTCTTTCAAAGATTCAATCTTTATAGATTAAAAAGGTCTAGTGACATAATAGGTACCTTGATTGAGATATTTTTCTTTCAAGGATTAAATCTTTAGGGATTAAAACACTCTTCGCAACTTCATAGGGAACTCGAATAAGTTAAACTCGGAACTCTAATTTTCATTCAAAGATTTAACCTTTATAAGTTAAAAAGGTCTAGTGACATAATAGGTACCTTGATTGACATAATTTCATTCAAAGATTCAACCTTTACTCATAAAATCCCTCTTCGGAATGTCGAAGGGAACTCGAATGAATTTGACTCGAAACTCTCATTTTATTTCAAAGATTCAATCTTTAAACATTAAAAAGATCTAGTGACATAATAGGTACCTTGATTGAGGAAATTTCAATTAAAGATTCAACTTTCACTCATTAAAACACTCTTTGTGACGTCAAAGGGAACTCGAATATGTTTTAACTCAAAACTCTCATTTTCTTTCAAAGATTTAATCTCTGTACATTAAAATGGTCCAGTGACATAATAGGTCTAATGACATAATTGGTACCTTGAATGAGGTAATTTCAATCAAAGATTGAATCTTTACTCATTAAAACGTTCTTCGTGACGTCAAAGGGAACTTGAATTAGCTTAGCACAAAACTCTCATTTTCTTTCAAAGATTTAATCTTCTTACGTTAAAACGGTCTACTGACATAATATGTACCTTGATTGTTGTATTTTCATTCAAAGATTCATTTTTTACTCTTTAAAACGCTCTTCGGGACGTCAATGGGAACTCGATTAAGTTTAACTCAAATCTCACATTTTCTTTCAAAGATTCAATCTTTATACATTAAAAAGGTGGAGTGACATAAAAGGTACCTTGATTGGGGTATTTTCATACAAAGATTTAATCTTCAGTCATTGAAACACTGTTCGCGACTTCCTAGGGAGCTTGAATAAGTTAAACTCAAAACTCAAATTTTCTTTAAAAGATTCAATCTTTATACATTAAAATGGTCTAGAGACATAATAAGTCCCCAAATTGAGGTAATTCAATTCAAGGACTCAATCTTTACTCATTAAAACACTCTTCCTTACGTCAAAGCGAATTCGAATAAGTTTAAATCAAGACTCTCATTTTCTTTCAAGGATTTAATCTTTATACAATAAAATGGTCTAGTGACATAATAGGCACATCGATTGAGGTATTTTCATTCGAAAAATTTATCTTTAGTCTTTAAAACACTCATCGCGACTTCATAGGGAACTTGAACAAGTTAAACTCAAAGCTCTCATTTTCTTTCAAAGATTCAGTCTTTATACGATTAAAAGGTCTAGTGGCATAGTTAATACCTTGATTGAAGTAATTTCATTCAAAGATTCAATCTTTACTCACTGAAACACTCTTCGTGATCTCAAAGGGAACTCAAATAAGTTTAACTCAAACCTCTCATTTTCTTTTAAAGATTTAATATTTATACATTAAAATGGTCTAGTGACATAATAGGTTCATTGATTGAGGCATTTTCATTCAAAGATTCAATCTTTAGTCATTAAAACACTCTTCGCGACTTTATAGGGGACTCGAATATGTTAAACTCAAAACTCTCATTTTCTTTCAATGACTCAATCTTTATACATTAAAAAGGCCTAGTGACATAATAGGTACCTTGATTGAGGTAATTTCAGTCAGAGATTCAACCTTTATTCATTAAAACACACTTGGTGACGTCAAAGCGAACTCGAATATGTTGAACTCAAAACTCTAATTTTCTTTCAAAGATTTAATCTTTATACATTCAAATGGTCTAGTGACATATTGGGCACCTTCATTGACGTAATTTCATTCAAACCTTTAATGTTTATACATTAAAATGGTCTAGTGACATAATAGGTACCTTGATTGGGGTATTCTCGTACAAAGATTCAATCTTTAGTCATTAAAACACTCTTCGCGACTTCAGATGGAACTTGAAAAAGTTAAACTCAAAACTCTCATTTGTTTTCAAGGATTCAATCTTTATACATTAAAAGGTCTGATGACGTAATAGTTTCCTTGATTGATGTAATCTCATCACAGATTCAGTCTTTACTCTCTAAAACACTCTTTATAACGTCAAAAGAAACTCGAATAGGTTTAACTCAAAACTCCCATTTTCTTTCAAAGATTTAGAAATTGGGTAATACAATGGTTCAGTGACGTAACAAGTACCTTGACTGAGGTACTTTCATTCAAAGATTCAATCTTTTCTCATTAAAGCACTCTTCTGGACGTCAAAGGCAACTCGAACAAGCCTAACTCAAAACTCTCATTTTCTTTCTAAGATTTAATCTTTATAGATTAAAAAGGTATACTGACATAATAGGTACCTTGATTGAGGTATTTTTCTTTCAAAGATTCCACCTTTTGTCATTAAAGCACTCTTCGCAACTCTATAGGGAACTCGAAAAAGTTAATCTCAAAACTCTAATTTTCATTCAAAGATTCAATCTTTATACGTTAAAAAGGACTAGTGACATAATAGGTACCTTGATTGAGATAATTTCTTTCAAAGATTCAATCTTTACTCATGAAAACACTCTTCGGAACGTCGAAGGAAACTCGAATAAGTTTAACTCAAAACTCTCGCTTTTCTTTCAAAGATTCAATCTTGAACCATTAAAGAGGTCCAGTGACATAATAGGTACCTTGATTGAAGTAATTTCATTCAAAGATTCAATCTTTACTCATTAAAACGCTATTCGTGACGTCAAAGCGAACTCGAATAAGATTAACTCAAAACTCTCATTTTCTTTCAAAGATTCAATTCTTTATATATTAAAAATGTCTAGGGACATAACAGGTACCTAGATTGAGGTAATTTCATTCAAAGATTCAATCCTTACTCATTAAAACACTCTTCGTGAAGTCAAAGGGAACTCGAACGAGTTTAACAAAAAACTCTCATTTTTTTCAAAGATTTAATCTTTATACATTAAAATGGTCTAGTGACATAATATATACCTCGATTGAGGTATTTTCATTCAAGGATTCAATCTCTACTCATTAAAACACTCTTCGGGACGTCAATCGGAACTTGAATAAGTTTAACTAAAAACTCTCATTTTCTTTCAATGATTCAATTTTTATACATTATAATAGGCGAGTGGTATAATAGGTACCTTGATTGATGTATTTTCTTTCAAAGATTCAATCTTTACTCATTAAAGCACTCTTCTGGACGTCAAAGGGTACTCTCAAATAAGTTTAACTCAAAACTCTAATTTTCTTTCAAAGATTCAATCTTTATAGATTAAAAAGGTCTAGTGACATAATAGGTACCTTGATTGAGATATTTTTCTTTCAAGGATTAAATCTTTAGGGATTAAAACACTCTTCTCAACTTCATAGGGAACTCGAATAAGTTAAACTCGGAACTCTAATTTTCATTCAAAGATTTAACCTTTATAAGTTAAAAAGGTCTAGTGACATAATAGGTACCTTGATTGACATAATTTCATTCAAAGATTCAACCTTTACTCATAAAATCCCTCTTCGGAATGTCGAAGGGAACTCGAATGAATTTGACTCGAAACTCTCATTTTATTTCAAAGATTCAATCTTTAAACATTAAAAAGATCTAGTGACATAATAGGTACCTTGATTGAGGAAATTTCAATTAAAGATTCAACTTTCACTCATTAAAACACTCTTTGTGACGTCAAAGGGAACTCGAATATGTTTTAACTCAAAACTCTCATTTTCTTTCAAAGATTTAATCTCTGTACATTAAAATGGTCCAGTGACATAATAGGTCTAATGACATAATTGGTACCTTGAATGAGGTAATTTCAATCAAAGATTGAATCTTTACTCATTAAAACGTTCTTCGTGACGTCAAAGGGAACTTGAATTAGCTTAGCACAAAACTCTCATTTTCTTTCAAAGATTTAATCTTCTTACGTTAAAACGGTCTACTGACATAATATGTACCTTGATTGTTGTATTTTCATTCAAAGATTCATTTTTTACTCTTTAAAACGCTCTTCGGGACGTCAATGGGAACTCGATTAAGTTTAACTCAAATCTCACATTTTCTTTCAAAGATTCAATCTTTATACATTAAAAAGGTGGAGTGACATAAAAGGTACCTTGATTGGGGTATTTTCATACAAAGATTTAATCTTCAGTCATTGAAACACTGTTCGCGACTTCCTAGGGAGCTTGAATAAGTTAAACTCAAAACTCAAATTTTCTTTAAAAGATTCAATCTTTATACATTAAAATGGTCTAGAGACATAATAAGTCCCCAAATTGAGGTAATTCAATTCAAGGACTCAATCTTTACTCATTAAAACACTCTTCCTTACGTCAAAGCGAATTCGAATAAGTTTAAATCAAGACTCTCATTTTCTTTCAAGGATTTAATCTTTATACAATAAAATGGTCTAGTGACATAATAGGCACATCGATTGAGGTATTTTCATTCGAAAAATTTATCTTCAGTCTTTAAAACACTCATCGCGACTTCATAGGGAACTTGAACAAGTTAAACTCAAAGCTCTCATTTTCTTTCAAAGATTCAGTCTTTATACGATTAAAAGGTCTAGTGGCATAGTTAATACCTTGATTGAAGTAATTTCATTCAAAGATTCAATCTTTACTCACTGAAACACTCTTCGTGATCTCAAAGGGAACTCAAATAAGTTTAACTCAAACCTCTCATTTTCTTTTAAAGATTTAATATTTATACATTAAAATGGTCTAGTGACATAATAGGTTCATTGATTGAGGCATTTTCATTCAAAGATTCAATCTTTAGTCATTAAAACACTCTTCGCGACTTTATAGGGGACTCGAATATGTTAAACTCAAAACTCTCATTTTCTTTCAATGACTCAATCTTTATACATTAAAAAGGCCTAGTGACATAATAGGTACCTTGATTGAGGTAATTTCAGTCAGAGATTCAATCTTTATTCATTAAAACACACTTGGTGACGTCAAAGCGAACTCGAATATGTTGAACTCAAAACTCTAATTTTCTTTCAAAGATTTAATCTTTATACATTCAAATGGTCTAGTGACATATTGGGCACCTTCATTGACGTAATTTCATTCAAACCTTTAATGTTTATACATTAAAATGGTCTAGTGACATAATAGGTACCTTGATTGGGGTATTCTCGTACAAAGATTCAATCTTTAGTCATTAAAACACTCTTCGCGACTTCAGATGGAACTTGAAAAAGTTAAACTCAAAACTCTCATTTGTTTTCAAGGATTCAATCTTTATACATTAAAAGGTCTGATGACGTAATAGTTTCCTTGATTGATGTAATCTCATCACAGATTCAGTCTTTACTCTCTAAAACACTCTTTATAACGTCAAAAGAAACTCGAATAGGTTTAACTCAAAACTCCCATTTTCTTTCAAAGATTTAGAAATTGGGTAATACAATGGTTCAGTGACGTAACAAGTACCTTGACTGAGGTACTTTCATTCAAAGATTCAATCTTTTCTCATTAAAGCACTCTTCTGGACGTCAAAGGCAACTCGAACAAGCCTAACTCAAAACTCTCATTTTCTTTCTAAGATTTAATCTTTATAGATTAAAAAGGTATACTGACATAATAGGTACCTTGATTGAGGTATTTTTCTTTCAAAGATTCCACCTTTTGTCATTAAAGCACTCTTCGCAACTCTATAGGGAACTCGAAAAAGTTAATCTCAAAACTCTAATTTTCATTCAAAGATTCAATCTTTATACGTTAAAAAGGACTAGTGACATAATAGGTACCTTGATTGAGATAATTTCTTTCAAAGATTCAATCTTTACTCATGAAAACACTCTTCGGAACGTCGAAGGAAACTCGAATAAGTTTAACTCAAAACTCTCGCTTTTCTTTCAAAGATTCAATCTTGAACCATTAAAGAGGTCCAGTGACATAATAGGTACCTTGATTGAAGTAATTTCATTCAAAGATTCAATCTTTACTCATTAAAACGCTATTCGTGACGTCAAAGCGAACTCGAATAAGATTAACTCAAAACTCTCATTTTCTTTCAAAGATTCAATTCTTTATATATTAAAAATGTCTAGGGACATAACAGGTACCTAGATTGAGGTAATTTCATTCAAAGATTCAATCCTTACTCATTAAAACACTCTTCGTGAAGTCAAAGGGAACTCGAACGAGTTTAACAAAAAACTCTCATTTTTTTCAAAGATTTAATCTTTATACATTAAAATGGTCTAGTGACATAATATATACCTCGATTGAGGTATTTTCATTCAAGGATTCAATCTCTACTCATTAAAACACTCTTCGGGACGTCAATCGGAACTTGAATAAGTTTAACTAAAAACTCTCATTTTCTTTCAATGATTCAATTTTTATACATTATAATAGGCGAGTGGTATAATAGGTACCTTGATTGATGTATTTTCTTTCAAAGATTCAATCTTTACTCATTAAAGCACTCTTCTGGACGTCAAAGGGTACTCTCAAATAAGTTTAACTCAAAACTCTAATTTTCTTTCAAAGATTCAATCTTTATAGATTAAAAAGGTCTAGTGACATAATAGGTACCTTGATTGAGATATTTTTCTTTCAAGGATTAAATCTTTAGGGATTAAAACACTCTTCGCAACTTCATAGGGAACTCGAATAAGTTAAACTCGGAACTCTAATTTTCATTCAAAGATTTAACCTTTATAAGTTAAAAAGGTCTAGTGACATAATAGGTACCTTGATTGACATAATTTCATTCAAAGATTCAACCTTTACTCATAAAATCCCTCTTCGGAATGTCGAAGGGAACTCGAATGAATTTGACTCGAAACTCTCATTTTATTTCAAAGATTCAATCTTTAAACATTAAAAAGATCTAGTGACATAATAGGTACCTTGATTGAGGAAATTTCAATTAAAGATTCAACTTTCACTCATTAAAACACTCTTTGTGACGTCAAAGGGAACTCGAATATGTTTTAACTCAAAACTCTCATTTTCTTTCAAAGATTTAATCTCTGTACATTAAAATGGTCCAGTGACATAATAGGTCTAATGACATAATTGGTACCTTGAATGAGGTAATTTCAATCAAAGATTGAATCTTTACTCATTAAAACGTTCTTCGTGACGTCAAAGGGAACTTGAATTAGCTTAGCACAAAACTCTCATTTTCTTTCAAAGATTTAATCTTCTTACGTTAAAACGGTCTACTGACATAATATGTACCTTGATTGTTGTATTTTCATTCAAAGATTCATTTTTTACTCTTTAAAACGCTCTTCGGGACGTCAATGGGAACTCGATTAAGTTTAACTCAAATCTCACATTTTCTTTCAAAGATTCAATCTTTATACATTAAAAAGGTGGAGTGACATAAAAGGTACCTTGATTGGGGTATTTTCATACAAAGATTTAATCTTCAGTCATTGAAACACTGTTCGCGACTTCCTAGGGAGCTTGAATAAGTTAAACTCAAAACTCAAATTTTCTTTAAAAGATTCAATCTTTATACATTAAAATGGTCTAGAGACATAATAAGTCCCCAAATTGAGGTAATTCAATTCAAGGACTCAATCTTTACTCATTAAAACACTCTTCCTTACGTCAAAGCGAATTCGAATAAGTTTAAATCAAGACTCTCATTTTCTTTCAAGGATTTAATCTTTATACAATAAAATGGTCTAGTGACATAATAGGCACATCGATTGAGGTATTTTCATTCGAAAAATTTATCTTCAGTCTTTAAAACACTCATCGCGACTTCATAGGGAACTTGAACAAGTTAAACTCAAAGCTCTCATTTTCTTTCAAAGATTCAGTCTTTATACGATTAAAAGGTCTAGTGGCATAGTTAATACCTTGATTGAAGTAATTTCATTCAAAGATTCAATCTTTACTCACTGAAACACTCTTCGTGATCTCAAAGGGAACTCAAATAAGTTTAACTCAAACCTCTCATTTTCTTTTAAAGATTTAATATTTATACATTAAAATGGTCTAGTGACATAATAGGTTCATTGATTGAGGCATTTTCATTCAAAGATTCAATCTTTAGTCATTAAAACACTCTTCGCGACTTTATAGGGGACTCGAATATGTTAAACTCAAAACTCTCATTTTCTTTCAATGACTCAATCTTTATACATTAAAAAGGCCTAGTGACATAATAGGTACCTTGATTGAGGTAATTTCAGTCAGAGATTCAATCTTTATTCATTAAAACACACTTGGTGACGTCAAAGCGAACTCGAATATGTTGAACTCAAAACTCTAATTTTCTTTCAAAGATTTAATCTTTATACATTCAAATGGTCTAGTGACATATTGGGCACCTTCATTGACGTAATTTCATTCAAACCTTTAATGTTTATACATTAAAATGGTCTAGTGACATAATAGGTACCTTGATTGGGGTATTCTCGTACAAAGATTCAATCTTTAGTCATTAAAACACTCTTCGCGACTTCAGATGGAACTTGAAAAAGTTAAACTCAAAACTCTCATTTGTTTTCAAGGATTCAATCTTTATACATTAAAAGGTCTGATGACGTAATAGTTTCCTTGATTGATGTAATCTCATCACAGATTCAGTCTTTACTCTCTAAAACACTCTTTATAACGTCAAAAGAAACTCGAATAGGTTTAACTCAAAACTCCCATTTTCTTTCAAAGATTTAGAAATTGGGTAATACAATGGTTCAGTGACGTAACAAGTACCTTGACTGAGGTACTTTCATTCAAAGATTCAATCTTTTCTCATTAAAGCACTCTTCTGGACGTCAAAGGCAACTCGAACAAGCCTAACTCAAAACTCTCATTTTCTTTCTAAGATTTAATCTTTATAGATTAAAAAGGTATACTGACATAATAGGTACCTTGATTGAGGTATTTTTCTTTCAAAGATTCCACCTTTTGTCATTAAAGCACTCTTCGCAACTCTATAGGGAACTCGAAAAAGTTAATCTCAAAACTCTAATTTTCATTCAAAGATTCAATCTTTATACGTTAAAAAGGACTAGTGACATAATAGGTACCTTGATTGAGATAATTTCTTTCAAAGATTCAATCTTTACTCATGAAAACACTCTTCGGAACGTCGAAGGAAACTCGAATAAGTTTAACTCAAAACTCTCGCTTTTCTTTCAAAGATTCAATCTTGAACCATTAAAGAGGTCCAGTGACATAATAGGTACCTTGATTGAAGTAATTTCATTCAAAGATTCAATCTTTACTCATTAAAACGCTATTCGTGACGTCAAAGCGAACTCGAATAAGATTAACTCAAAACTCTCATTTTCTTTCAAAGATTCAATTCTTTATATATTAAAAATGTCTAGGGACATAACAGGTACCTAGATTGAGGTAATTTCATTCAAAGATTCAATCCTTACTCATTAAAACACTCTTCGTGAAGTCAAAGGGAACTCGAACGAGTTTAACAAAAAACTCTCATTTTTTTCAAAGATTTAATCTTTATACATTAAAATGGTCTAGTGACATAATATATACCTCGATTGAGGTATTTTCATTCAAGGATTCAATCTCTACTCATTAAAACACTCTTCGGGACGTCAATCGGAACTTGAATAAGTTTAACTAAAAACTCTCATTTTCTTTCAATGATTCAATTTTTATACATTATAATAGGCGAGTGGTATAATAGGTACCTTGATTGATGTATTTTCTTTCAAAGATTCAATCTTTACTCATTAAAGCACTCTTCTGGACGTCAAAGGGTACTCTCAAATAAGTTTAACTCAAAACTCTAATTTTCTTTCAAAGATTCAATCTTTATAGATTAAAAAGGTCTAGTGACATAATAGGTACCTTGATTGAGATATTTTTCTTTCAAGGATTAAATCTTTAGGGATTAAAACACTCTTCGCAACTTCATAGGGAACTCGAATAAGTTAAACTCGGAACTCTAATTTTCATTCAAAGATTTAACCTTTATAAGTTAAAAAGGTCTAGTGACATAATAGGTACCTTGATTGACATAATTTCATTCAAAGATTCAACCTTTACTCATAAAATCCCTCTTCGGAATGTCGAAGGGAACTCGAATGAATTTGACTCGAAACTCTCATTTTATTTCAAAGATTCAATCTTTAAACATTAAAAAGATCTAGTGACATAATAGGTACCTTGATTGAGGAAATTTCAATTAAAGATTCAACTTTCACTCATTAAAACACTCTTTGTGACGTCAAAGGGAACTCGAATATGTTTTAACTCAAAACTCTCATTTTCTTTCAAAGATTTAATCTCTGTACATTAAAATGGTCCAGTGACATAATAGGTCTAATGACATAATTGGTACCTTGAATGAGGTAATTTCAATCAAAGATTGAATCTTTACTCATTAAAACGTTCTTCGTGACGTCAAAGGGAACTTGAATTAGCTTAGCACAAAACTCTCATTTTCTTTCAAAGATTTAATCTTCTTACGTTAAAACGGTCTACTGACATAATATGTACCTTGATTGTTGTATTTTCATTCAAAGATTCATTTTTTACTCTTTAAAACGCTCTTCGGGACGTCAATGGGAACTCGATTAAGTTTAACTCAAATCTCACATTTTCTTTCAAAGATTCAATCTTTATACATTAAAAAGGTGGAGTGACATAAAAGGTACCTTGATTGGGGTATTTTCATACAAAGATTTAATCTTCAGTCATTGAAACACTGTTCGCGACTTCCTAGGGAGCTTGAATAAGTTAAACTCAAAACTCAAATTTTCTTTAAAAGATTCAATCTTTATACATTAAAATGGTCTAGAGACATAATAAGTCCCCAAATTGAGGTAATTCAATTCAAGGACTCAATCTTTACTCATTAAAACACTCTTCCTTACGTCAAAGCGAATTCGAATAAGTTTAAATCAAGACTCTCATTTTCTTTCAAGGATTTAATCTTTATACAATAAAATGGTCTAGTGACATAATAGGCACATCGATTGAGGTATTTTCATTCGAAAAATTTATCTTCAGTCTTTAAAACACTCATCGCGACTTCATAGGGAACTTGAACAAGTTAAACTCAAAGCTCTCATTTTCTTTCAAAGATTCAGTCTTTATACGATTAAAAGGTCTAGTGGCATAGTTAATACCTTGATTGAAGTAATTTCATTCAAAGATTCAATCTTTACTCACTGAAACACTCTTCGTGATCTCAAAGGGAACTCAAATAAGTTTAACTCAAACCTCTCATTTTCTTTTAAAGATTTAATATTTATACATTAAAATGGTCTAGTGACATAATAGGTTCATTGATTGAGGCATTTTCATTCAAAGATTCAATCTTTAGTCATTAAAACACTCTTCGCGACTTTATAGGGGACTCGAATATGTTAAACTCAAAACTCTCATTTTCTTTCAATGACTCAATCTTTATACATTAAAAAGGCCTAGTGACATAATAGGTACCTTGATTGAGGTAATTTCAGTCAGAGATTCAATCTTTATTCATTAAAACACACTTGGTGACGTCAAAGCGAACTCGAATATGTTGAACTCAAAACTCTAATTTTCTTTCAAAGATTTAATCTTTATACATTCAAATGGTCTAGTGACATATTGGGCACCTTCATTGACGTAATTTCATTCAAACCTTTAATGTTTATACATTAAAATGGTCTAGTGACATAATAGGTACCTTGATTGGGGTATTCTCGTACAAAGATTCAATCTTTAGTCATTAAAACACTCTTCGCGACTTCAGATGGAACTTGAAAAAGTTAAACTCAAAACTCTCATTTGTTTTCAAGGATTCAATCTTTATACATTAAAAGGTCTGATGACGTAATAGTTTCCTTGATTGATGTAATCTCATCACAGATTCAGTCTTTACTCTCTAAAACACTCTTTATAACGTCAAAAGAAACTCGAATAGGTTTAACTCAAAACTCCCATTTTCTTTCAAAGATTTAGAAATTGGGTAATACAATGGTTCAGTGACGTAACAAGTACCTTGACTGAGGTACTTTCATTCAAAGATTCAATCTTTTCTCATTAAAGCACTCTTCTGGACGTCAAAGGCAACTCGAACAAGCCTAACTCAAAACTCTCATTTTCTTTCTAAGATTTAATCTTTATAGATTAAAAAGGTATACTGACATAATAGGTACCTTGATTGAGGTATTTTTCTTTCAAAGATTCCACCTTTTGTCATTAAAGCACTCTTCGCAACTCTATAGGGAACTCGAAAAAGTTAATCTCAAAACTCTAATTTTCATTCAAAGATTCAATCTTTATACGTTAAAAAGGACTAGTGACATAATAGGTACCTTGATTGAGATAATTTCTTTCAAAGATTCAATCTTTACTCATGAAAACACTCTTCGGAACGTCGAAGGAAACTCGAATAAGTTTAACTCAAAACTCTCGCTTTTCTTTCAAAGATTCAATCTTGAACCATTAAAGAGGTCCAGTGACATAATAGGTACCTTGATTGAAGTAATTTCATTCAAAGATTCAATCTTTACTCATTAAAACGCTATTCGTGACGTCAAAGCGAACTCGAATAAGATTAACTCAAAACTCTCATTTTCTTTCAAAGATTCAATTCTTTATATATTAAAAATGTCTAGGGACATAACAGGTACCTAGATTGAGGTAATTTCATTCAAAGATTCAATCCTTACTCATTAAAACACTCTTCGTGAAGTCAAAGGGAACTCGAACGAGTTTAACAAAAAACTCTCATTTTTTTCAAAGATTTAATCTTTATACATTAAAATGGTCTAGTGACATAATATATACCTCGATTGAGGTATTTTCATTCAAGGATTCAATCTCTACTCATTAAAACACTCTTCGGGACGTCAATCGGAACTTGAATAAGTTTAACTAAAAACTCTCATTTTCTTTCAATGATTCAATTTTTATACATTATAATAGGCGAGTGGTATAATAGGTACCTTGATTGATGTATTTTCTTTCAAAGATTCAATCTTTACTCATTAAAGCACTCTTCTGGACGTCAAAGGGTACTCTCAAATAAGTTTAACTCAAAACTCTAATTTTCTTTCAAAGATTCAATCTTTATAGATTAAAAAGGTCTAGTGACATAATAGGTACCTTGATTGAGATATTTTTCTTTCAAGGATTAAATCTTTAGGGATTAAAACACTCTTCGCAACTTCATAGGGAACTCGAATAAGTTAAACTCGGAACTCTAATTTTCATTCAAAGATTTAACCTTTATAAGTTAAAAAGGTCTAGTGACATAATAGGTACCTTGATTGACATAATTTCATTCAAAGATTCAACCTTTACTCATAAAATCCCTCTTCGGAATGTCGAAGGGAACTCGAATGAATTTGACTCGAAACTCTCATTTTATTTCAAAGATTCAATCTTTAAACATTAAAAAGATCTAGTGACATAATAGGTACCTTGATTGAGGAAATTTCAATTAAAGATTCAACTTTCACTCATTAAAACACTCTTTGTGACGTCAAAGGGAACTCGAATATGTTTTAACTCAAAACTCTCATTTTCTTTCAAAGATTTAATCTCTGTACATTAAAATGGTCCAGTGACATAATAGGTCTAATGACATAATTGGTACCTTGAATGAGGTAATTTCAATCAAAGATTGAATCTTTACTCATTAAAACGTTCTTCGTGACGTCAAAGGGAACTTGAATTAGCTTAGCACAAAACTCTCATTTTCTTTCAAAGATTTAATCTTCTTACGTTAAAACGGTCTACTGACATAATATGTACCTTGATTGTTGTATTTTCATTCAAAGATTCATTTTTTACTCTTTAAAACGCTCTTCGGGACGTCAATGGGAACTCGATTAAGTTTAACTCAAATCTCACATTTTCTTTCAAAGATTCAATCTTTATACATTAAAAAGGTGGAGTGACATAAAAGGTACCTTGATTGGGGTATTTTCATACAAAGATTTAATCTTCAGTCATTGAAACACTGTTCGCGACTTCCTAGGGAGCTTGAATAAGTTAAACTCAAAACTCAAATTTTCTTTAAAAGATTCAATCTTTATACATTAAAATGGTCTAGAGACATAATAAGTCCCCAAATTGAGGTAATTCAATTCAAGGACTCAATCTTTACTCATTAAAACACTCTTCCTTACGTCAAAGCGAATTCGAATAAGTTTAAATCAAGACTCTCATTTTCTTTCAAGGATTTAATCTTTATACAATAAAATGGTCTAGTGACATAATAGGCACATCGATTGAGGTATTTTCATTCGAAAAATTTATCTTCAGTCTTTAAAACACTCATCGCGACTTCATAGGGAACTTGAACAAGTTAAACTCAAAGCTCTCATTTTCTTTCAAAGATTCAGTCTTTATACGATTAAAAGGTCTAGTGGCATAGTTAATACCTTGATTGAAGTAATTTCATTCAAAGATTCAATCTTTACTCACTGAAACACTCTTCGTGATCTCAAAGGGAACTCAAATAAGTTTAACTCAAACCTCTCATTTTCTTTTAAAGATTTAATATTTATACATTAAAATGGTCTAGTGACATAATAGGTTCATTGATTGAGGCATTTTCATTCAAAGATTCAATCTTTAGTCATTAAAACACTCTTCGCGACTTTATAGGGGACTCGAATATGTTAAACTCAAAACTCTCATTTTCTTTCAATGACTCAATCTTTATACATTAAAAAGGCCTAGTGACATAATAGGTACCTTGATTGAGGTAATTTCAGTCAGAGATTCAATCTTTATTCATTAAAACACACTTGGTGACGTCAAAGCGAACTCGAATATGTTGAACTCAAAACTCTAATTTTCTTTCAAAGATTTAATCTTTATACATTCAAATGGTCTAGTGACATATTGGGCACCTTCATTGACGTAATTTCATTCAAACCTTTAATGTTTATACATTAAAATGGTCTAGTGACATAATAGGTACCTTGATTGGGGTATTCTCGTACAAAGATTCAATCTTTAGTCATTAAAACACTCTTCGCGACTTCAGATGGAACTTGAAAAAGTTAAACTCAAAACTCTCATTTGTTTTCAAGGATTCAATCTTTATACATTAAAAGGTCTGATGACGTAATAGTTTCCTTGATTGATGTAATCTCATCACAGATTCAGTCTTTACTCTCTAAAACACTCTTTATAACGTCAAAAGAAACTCGAATAGGTTTAACTCAAAACTCCCATTTTCTTTCAAAGATTTAGAAATTGGGTAATACAATGGTTCAGTGACGTAACAAGTACCTTGACTGAGGTACTTTCATTCAAAGATTCAATCTTTTCTCATTAAAGCACTCTTCTGGACGTCAAAGGCAACTCGAACAAGCCTAACTCAAAACTCTCATTTTCTTTCTAAGATTTAATCTTTATAGATTAAAAAGGTATACTGACATAATAGGTACCTTGATTGAGGTATTTTTCTTTCAAAGATTCCACCTTTTGTCATTAAAGCACTCTTCGCAACTCTATAGGGAACTCGAAAAAGTTAATCTCAAAACTCTAATTTTCATTCAAAGATTCAATCTTTATACGTTAAAAAGGACTAGTAACATAATAGGTACCTTGATTGAGATAATTTCTTTCAAAGATTCAATCTTTACTCATGAAAACACTCTTCGGAACGTCGAAGGAAACTCGAATAAGTTTAACTCAAAACTCTCGCTTTTCTTTCAAAGATTCAATCTTGAACCATTAAAGAGGTCCAGTGACATAATAGGTACCTTGATTGAAGTAATTTCATTCAAAGATTCAATCTTTACTCATTAAAACGCTATTCGTGACGTCAAAGCGAACTCGAATAAGATTAACTCAAAACTCTCATTTTCTTTCAAAGATTCAATTCTTTATATATTAAAAATGTCTAGGGACATAACAGGTACCTAGATTGAGGTAATTTCATTCAAAGATTCAATCCTTACTCATTAAAACACTCTTCGTGAAGTCAAAGGGAACTCGAACGAGTTTAACAAAAAACTCTCATTTTTTTCAAAGATTTAATCTTTATACATTAAAATGGTCTAGTGACATAATATATACCTCGATTGAGGTATTTTCATTCAAGGATTCAATCTCTACTCATTAAAACACTCTTCGGGACGTCAATCGGAACTTGAATAAGTTTAACTAAAAACTCTCATTTTCTTTCAATGATTCAATTTTTATACATTATAATAGGCGAGTGGTATAATAGGTACCTTGATTGATGTATTTTCTTTCAAAGATTCAATCTTTACTCATTAAAGCACTCTTCTGGACGTCAAAGGGTACTCTCAAATAAGTTTAACTCAAAACTCTAATTTTCTTTCAAAGATTCAATCTTTATAGATTAAAAAGGTCTAGTGACATAATAGGTACCTTGATTGAGATATTTTTCTTTCAAGGATTAAATCTTTAGGGATTAAAACACTCTTCGCAACTTCATAGGGAACTCGAATAAGTTAAACTCGGAACTCTAATTTTCATTCAAAGATTTAACCTTTATAAGTTAAAAAGGTCTAGTGACATAATAGGTACCTTGATTGACATAATTTCATTCAAAGATTCAACCTTTACTCATAAAATCCCTCTTCGGAATGTCGAAGGGAACTCGAATGAATTTGACTCGAAACTCTCATTTTATTTCAAAGATTCAATCTTTAAACATTAAAAAGATCTAGTGACATAATAGGTACCTTGATTGAGGAAATTTCAATTAAAGATTCAACTTTCACTCATTAAAACACTCTTTGTGACGTCAAAGGGAACTCGAATATGTTTTAACTCAAAACTCTCATTTTCTTTCAAAGATTTAATCTCTGTACATTAAAATGGTCCAGTGACATAATAGGTCTAATGACATAATTGGTACCTTGAATGAGGTAATTTCAATCAAAGATTGAATCTTTACTCATTAAAACGTTCTTCGTGACGTCAAAGGGAACTTGAATTAGCTTAGCACAAAACTCTCATTTTCTTTCAAAGATTTAATCTTCTTACGTTAAAACGGTCTACTGACATAATATGTACCTTGATTGTTGTATTTTCATTCAAAGATTCATTTTTTACTCTTTAAAACGCTCTTCGGGACGTCAATGGGAACTCGATTAAGTTTAACTCAAATCTCACATTTTCTTTCAAAGATTCAATCTTTATACATTAAAAAGGTGGAGTGACATAAAAGGTACCTTGATTGGGGTATTTTCATACAAAGATTTAATCTTCAGTCATTGAAACACTGTTCGCGACTTCCTAGGGAGCTTGAATAAGTTAAACTCAAAACTCAAATTTTCTTTAAAAGATTCAATCTTTATACATTAAAATGGTCTAGAGACATAATAAGTCCCCAAATTGAGGTAATTCAATTCAAGGACTCAATCTTTACTCATTAAAACACTCTTCCTTACGTCAAAGCGAATTCGAATAAGTTTAAATCAAGACTCTCATTTTCTTTCAAGGATTTAATCTTTATACAATAAAATGGTCTAGTGACATAATAGGCACATCGATTGAGGTATTTTCATTCGAAAAATTTATCTTCAGTCTTTAAAACACTCATCGCGACTTCATAGGGAACTTGAACAAGTTAAACTCAAAGCTCTCATTTTCTTTCAAAGATTCAGTCTTTATACGATTAAAAGGTCTAGTGGCATAGTTAATACCTTGATTGAAGTAATTTCATTCAAAGATTCAATCTTTACTCACTGAAACACTCTTCGTGATCTCAAAGGGAACTCAAATAAGTTTAACTCAAACCTCTCATTTTCTTTTAAAGATTTAATATTTATACATTAAAATGGTCTAGTGACATAATAGGTTCATTGATTGAGGCATTTTCATTCAAAGATTCAATCTTTAGTCATTAAAACACTCTTCGCGACTTTATAGGGGACTCGAATATGTTAAACTCAAAACTCTCATTTTCTTTCAATGACTCAATCTTTATACATTAAAAAGGCCTAGTGACATAATAGGTACCTTGATTGAGGTAATTTCAGTCAGAGATTCAATCTTTATTCATTAAAACACACTTGGTGACGTCAAAGCGAACTCGAATATGTTGAACTCAAAACTCTAATTTTCTTTCAAAGATTTAATCTTTATACATTCAAATGGTCTAGTGACATATTGGGCACCTTCATTGACGTAATTTCATTCAAACCTTTAATGTTTATACATTAAAATGGTCTAGTGACATAATAGGTACCTTGATTGGGGTATTCTCGTACAAAGATTCAATCTTTAGTCATTAAAACACTCTTCGCGACTTCAGATGGAACTTGAAAAAGTTAAACTCAAAACTCTCATTTGTTTTCAAGGATTCAATCTTTATACATTAAAAGGTCTGATGACGTAATAGTTTCCTTGATTGATGTAATCTCATCACAGATTCAGTCTTTACTCTCTAAAACACTCTTTATAACGTCAAAAGAAACTCGAATAGGTTTAACTCAAAACTCCCATTTTCTTTCAAAGATTTAGAAATTGGGTAATACAATGGTTCAGTGACGTAACAAGTACCTTGACTGAGGTACTTTCATTCAAAGATTCAATCTTTTCTCATTAAAGCACTCTTCTGGACGTCAAAGGCAACTCGAACAAGCTTAACTCAAAACTCTCATTTTCTTTCTAAGATTTAATCTTTATAGATTAAAAAGGTATACTGACATAATAGGTACCTTGATTGAGGTATTTTTCTTTCAAAGATTCCACCTTTTGTCATTAAAGCACTCTTCGCAACTCTATAGGGAACTCGAAAAAGTTAATCTCAAAACTCTAATTTTCATTCAAAGATTCAATCTTTATACGTTAAAAAGGACTAGTGACATAATAGGTACCTTGATTGAGATAATTTCTTTCAAAGATTCAATCTTTACTCATGAAAACACTCTTCGGAACGTCGAAGGAAACTCGAATAAGTTTAACTCAAAACTCTCGCTTTTCTTTCAAAGATTCAATCTTGAACCATTAAAGAGGTCCAGTGACATAATAGGTACCTTGATTGAAGTAATTTCATTCAAAGATTCAATCTTTACTCATTAAAACGCTATTCGTGACGTCAAAGCGAACTCGAATAAGATTAACTCAAAACTCTCATTTTCTTTCAAAGATTCAATTCTTTATATATTAAAAATGTCTAGGGACATAACAGGTACCTAGATTGAGGTAATTTCATTCAAAGATTCAATCCCTACTCATTAAAACACTCTTCGTGAAGTCAAAGGGAACTCGAACGAGTTTAACAAAAAACTCTCATTTTTTTCAAAGATTTAATCTTTATACATTAAAATGGTCTAGTGACATAATATATACCTCGATTGAGGTATTTTCATTCAAGGATTCAATCTCTACTCATTAAAACACTCTTCGGGACGTCAATCGGAACTTGAATAAGTTTAACTAAAAACTCTCATTTTCTTTCAATGATTCAATTTTTATACATTATAATAGGCGAGTGGTATAATAGGTACCTTGATTGATGTATTTTCTTTCAAAGATTCAATCTTTACTCATTAAAGCACTCTTCTGGACGTCAAAGGGTACTCTCAAATAAGTTTAACTCAAAACTCTAATTTTCTTTCAAAGATTCAATCTTTATAGATTAAAAAGGTCTAGTGACATAATAGGTACCTTGATTGAGATATTTTTCTTTCAAGGATTAAATCTTTAGGGATTAAAACACTCTTCGCAACTTCATAGGGAACTCGAATAAGTTAAACTCGGAACTCTAATTTTCATTCAAAGATTTAACCTTTATAAGTTAAAAAGGTCTAGTGACATAATAGGTACCTTGATTGACATAATTTCATTCAAAGATTCAACCTTTACTCATAAAATCCCTCTTCGGAATGTCGAAGGGAACTCGAATGAATTTGACTCGAAACTCTCATTTTATTTCAAAGATTCAATCTTTAAACATTAAAAAGATCTAGTGACATAATAGGTACCTTGATTGAGGAAATTTCAATTAAAGATTCAACTTTCACTCATTAAAACACTCTTTGTGACGTCAAAGGGAACTCGAATATGTTTTAACTAAAAACTCTCATTTTCTTTCAAAGATTTAATCTCTGTACATTAAAATGGTCCAGTGACATAATAGGTCTAATGACATAATTGGTACCTTGAATGAGGTAATTTCAATCAAAGATTGAATCTTTACTCATTAAAACGTTCTTCGTGACGTCAAAGGGAACTTGAATTAGCTTAGCACAAAACTCTCATTTTCTTTCAAAGATTTAATCTTCTTACGTTAAAACGGTCTACTGACATAATATGTACCTTGATTGTTGTATTTTCATTCAAAGATTCATTTTTTACTCTTTAAAACGCTCTTCGGGACGTCAATGGGAACTCGATTAAGTTTAACTCAAATCTCACATTTTCTTTCAAAGATTCAATCTTTATACATTAAAAAGGTGGAGTGACATAAAAGGTACCTTGATTGGGGTATTTTCATACAAAGATTTAATCTTCAGTCATTGAAACACTGTTCGCGACTTCCTAGGGAGCTTGAATAAGTTAAACTCAAAACTCAAATTTTCTTTAAAAGATTCAATCTTTATACATTAAAATGGTCTAGAGACATAATAAGTCCCCAAATTGAGGTAATTCAATTCAAGGACTCAATCTTTACTCATTAAAACACTCTTCCTTACGTCAAAGCGAATTCGAATAAGTTTAAATCAAGACTCTCATTTTCTTTCAAGGATTTAATCTTTATACAATAAAATGGTCTAGTGACATAATAGGCACATCGATTGAGGTATTTTCATTCGAAAAATTTATCTTCAGTCTTTAAAACACTCATCGCGACTTCATAGGGAACTTGAACAAGTTAAACTCAAAGCTCTCATTTTCTTTCAAAGATTCAGTCTTTATACGATTAAAAGGTCTAGTGGCATAGTTAATACCTTGATTGAAGTAATTTCATTCAAAGATTCAATCTTTACTCACTGAAACACTCTTCGTGATCTCAAAGGGAACTCAAATAAGTTTAACTCAAACCTCTCATTTTCTTTTAAAGATTTAATATTTATACATTAAAATGGTCTAGTGACATAATAGGTTCATTGATTGAGGCATTTTCATTCAAAGATTCAATCTTTAGTCATTAAAACACTCTTCGCGACTTTATAGGGGACTCGAATATGTTAAACTCAAAACTCTCATTTTCTTTCAATGACTCAATCTTTATACATTAAAAAGGCCTAGTGACATAATAGGTACCTTGATTGAGGTAATTTCATTCAGAGATTCAATCTTTATTCATTAAAACACACTTGGTGACGTCAAAGCGAACTCGAATATGTTGAACTCAAAACTCTAATTTTCTTTCAAAGATTTAATCTTTATACATTCAAATGGTCTAGTGACATATTGGGCACCTTCATTGACGTAATTTCATTCAAACCTTTAATGTTTATACATTAAAATGGTCTAGTGACATAATAGGTACCTTGATTGGGGTATTCTCGTACAAAGATTCAATCTTTAGTCATTAAAACACTCTTCGCGACTTCAGATGGAACTTGAAAAAGTTAAACTCAAAACTCTCATTTGTTTTCAAGGATTCAATCTTTATACATTAAAAGGTCTGATGACGTAATAGTTACCTTGATTGATGTAATCTCATCACAGATTCAGTCTTTACTCTCTAAAACACTCTTTATAACGTCAAAAGAAACTCGAATAGGTTTAACTCAAAACTCCCATTTTCTTTCAAAGATTTAGAAATTGGGTAATACAATGGTTCAGTGACGTAACAAGTACCTTGACTGAGGTACTTTCATTCAAAGATTCAATCTTTTCTCATTAAAGCACTCTTCTGGACGTCAAAGGCAACTCGAACAAGCTTAACTCAAAACTCTCATTTTCTTTCTAAGATTTAATCTTTATAGATTAAAAAGGTATACTGACATAATAGGTACCTTGATTGAGGTATTTTTCTTTCAAAGATTCCACCTTTTGTCATTAAAGCACTCTTCGCAACTCTATAGGGAACTCGAAAAAGTTAATCTCAAAACTCTAATTTTCATTCAAAGATTCAATCTTTATACGTTAAAAAGGACTAGTGACATAATAGGTACCTTGATTGAGATAATTTCTTTCAAAGATTCAATCTTTACTCATGAAAACACTCTTCGGAACGTCGAAGGAAACTCGAATAAGTTTAACTCAAAACTCTCGCTTTTCTTTCAAAGATTCAATCTTGAACCATTAAAGAGGTCCAGTGACATAATAGGTACCTTGATTGAAGTAATTTCATTCAAAAATTCAATCTTTACTCATTAAAACGCTATTCGTGACGTCAAAGCGAACTCGAATAAGATTAACTCAAAACTCTCATTTTCTTTCAAAGATTCAATTCTTTATATATTAAAAATGTCTAGGGACATAACAGGTACCTAGATTGAGGTAATTTCATTCAAAGATTCAATCCCTACTCATTAAAACACTCTTCGTGAAGTCAAAGGGAACTCGAACGAGTTTAACAAAAAACTCTCATATTTTTCAAAGATTTAATCTTTATACATTAAAATGGTCTAGTGACATAATATATACCTCGATTGAGGTATTTTCATTCAAGGATTCAATCTCTACTCATTAAAACACTCTTCGGGACGTCAATCGGAACTTGAATAAGTTTAACTAAAAACTCTCATTTTCTTTCAATGATTCAATTTTTATACATTATAATAGGCGAGTGGTATAATAGGTACCTTGATTGATGTATTTTCTTTCAAAGATTCAATCTTTACTCATTAAAGCACTCTTCTGGACGTCAAAGGGTACTCTCAAATAAGTTTAACTCAAAACTCTAATTTTCTTTCAAAGATTCAATCTTTATAGATTAAAAAGGTCTAGTGACATAATAGGTACCTTGATTGAGATATTTTTCTTTCAAGGATTAAATCTTTAGGGATTAAAACACTCTTCGCAACTTCATAGGGAACTCGAATAAGTGAAACTCGGAACTCTAATTTTCATTCAAAGATTTAACCTTTATAAGTTAAAAAGGTCTAGTGACATAATAGGTACCTTGATTGACATAATTTCATTCAAAGATTCAACCTTTACTCATAAAATCCCTCTTCGGAATGTCGAAGGGAACTCGAATGAATTTGACTCGAAACTCTCATTTTATTTCAAAGATTCAATCTTTAAACATTAAAAAGATCTAGTGACATAATAGGTACCTTGATTGAGGAAATTTCAATTAAAGATTCAACTTTCACTCATTAAAACACTCTTTGTGACGTCAAAGGGAACTCGAATATGTTTTAACTAAAAACTCTCATTTTCTTTCAAAGATTTAATCTCTGTACATTAAAATGGTCCAGTGACATAATAGGTCTAATGACATAATTGGTACCTTGAATGAGGTAATTTCAATCAAAGATTGAATCTTTACTCATTAAAACGTTCTTCGTGACGTCAAAGGGAACTTGAATTAGCTTAGCACAAAACTCTCATTTTCTTTCAAAGATTTAATCTTCTTACGTTAAAACGGTCTACTGACATAATATGTACCTTGATTGTTGTATTTTCATTCAAAGATTCATTTTTTACTCTTTAAAACGCTCTTCGGGACGTCAATGGGAACTCGATTAAGTTTAACTCAAATCTCACATTTTCTTTCAAAGATTCAGTCTTTATACATTAAAAAGGTGGAGTGACATAAAAGGTACCTTGATTGGGGTATTTTCATACAAAGATTTAATCTTCAGTCATTGAAACACTGTTCGCGACTTCCTAGGGAGCTTGAATAAGTTAAACTCAAAACTCAAATTTTCTTTAAAAGATTCAATCTTTATACATTAAAATGGTCTAGAGACATAATAAGTCCCCAAATTGAGGTAATTCAATTCAAGGACTCAATCTTTACTCATTAAAACACTCTTCCTTACGTCAAAGCGAATTCGAATAAGTTTAAATCAAGACTCTCATTTTCTTTCAAGGATTTAATCTTTATACAATAAAATGGTCTAGTGACATAATAGGCACATCGATTGAGGTATTTTCATTCGAAAAATTTATCTTCAGTCTTTAAAACACTCATCGCGACTTCATAGGGAACTTGAACAAGTTAAACTCAAAGCTCTCATTTTCTTTCAAAGATTCAGTCTTTATACGATTAAAAGGTCTAGTGGCATAGTTAATACCTTGATTGAAGTAATTTCATTCAAAGATTCAATCTTTACTCACTGAAACACTCTTCGTGATCTCAAAGGGAACTCAAATAAGTTTAACTCAAACCTCTCATTTTCTTTTAAAGATTTAATATTTATACATTAAAATGGTCTAGTGACATAATAGGTTCATTGATTGAGGCATTTTCATTCAAAGATTCAATCTTTAGTCATTAAAACACTCTTCGCGACTTTATAGGGGACTCGAATATGTTAAACTCAAAACTCTCATTTTCTTTCAATGACTCAATCTTTATACATTAAAAAGGCCTAGTGACATAATAGGTACCTTGATTGAGGTAATTTCATTCAGAGATTCAATCTTTATTCATTAAAACACACTTGGTGACGTCAAAGCGAACTCGAATATGTTGAACTCAAAACTCTAATTTTCTTTCAAAGATTTAATCTTTATACATTCAAATGGTCTAGTGACATATTGGGCACCTTCATTGACGTAATTTCATTCAAACCTTTAATGTTTATACATTAAAATGGTCTAGTGACATAATAGGTACCTTGATTGGGGTATTCTCGTACAAAGATTCAATCTTTAGTCATTAAAACACTCTTCGCGACTTCAGATGGAACTTGAAAAAGTTAAACTCAAAACTCTCATTTGTTTTCAAGGATTCAATCTTTATACATTAAAAGGTCTGATGACGTAATAGTTACCTTGATTGATGTAATCTCATCACAGATTCAGTCTTTACTCTCTAAAACACTCTTTATAACGTCAAAAGAAACTCGAATAGGTTTAACTCAAAACTCCCATTTTCTTTCAAAGATTTAGAAATTGGGTAATACAATGGTTCAGTGACGTAACAAGTACCTTGACTGAGGTACTTTCATTCAAAGATTCAATCTTTTCTCATTAAAGCACTCTTCTGGACGTCAAAGGCAACTCGAACAAGCTTAACTCAAAACTCTCATTTTCTTTCTAAGATTTAATCTTTATAGATTAAAAAGGTATACTGACATAATAGGTACCTTGATTGAGGTATTTTTCTTTCAAAGATTCCACCTTTTGTCATTAAAGCACTCTTCGCAACTCTATAGGGAACTCGAAAAAGTTAATCTCAAAACTCTAATTTTCATTCAAAGATTCAATCTTTATACGTTAAAAAGGACTAGTGACATAATAGGTACCTTGATTGAGATAATTTCTTTCAAAGATTCAATCTTTACTCATGAAAACACTCTTCGGAACGTCGAAGGAAACTCGAATAAGTTTAACTCAAAACTCTCGCTTTTCTTTTAAAGATTCAATCTTGAACCATTAAAGAGGTCCAGTGACATAATAGGTACCTTGATTGAAGTAATTTCATTCAAAGATTCAATCTTTACTCATTAAAACGCTATTCGTGACGTCAAAGCGAACTCGAATAAGATTAACTCAAAACTCTCATTTTCTTTCAAAGATTCAATTCTTTATATATTAAAAATGTCTAGGGACATAACAGGTACCTAGATTGAGGTAATTTCATTCAAAGATTCAATCCCTACTCATTAAAACACTCTTCGTGAAGTCAAAGGGAACTCGAACGAGTTTAACAAAAAACTCTCATTTTTTTCAAAGATTTAATCTTTATACATTAAAATGGTCTAGTGACATAATATATACCTCGATTGAGGTATTTTCATTCAAGGATTCAATCTCTACTCATTAAAACACTCTTCGGGACGTCAATCGGAACTTGAATAAGTTTAACTAAAAACTCTCATTTTCTTTCACTGATTCAATTTTTATACATTATAATAGGCGAGTGGTATAATAGGTACCTTGATTGATGTATTTTCTTTCAAAGATTCAATCTTTACTCATTAAAGCACTCTTCTGGACGTCAAAGGGTACTCTCAAATAAGTTTAACTCAAAACTCTAATTTTCTTTCAAAGATTCAATCTTTATAGATTAAAAAGGTCTAGTGACATAATAGGTACCTTGATTGAGATATTTTTCTTTCAAGGATTAAATCTTTAGGGATTAAAACACTCTTCGCAACTTCATAGGGAACTCGAATAAGTGAAACTCGGAACTCTAATTTTCATTCAAAGATTTAACCTTTATAAGTTAAAAAGGTCTAGTGACATAATAGGTACCTTGATTGACATAATTTCATTCAAAGATTCAACCTTTACTCATAAAATCCCTCTTCGGAATGTCGAAGGGAACTCGAATGAATTTGACTCGAAACTCTCATTTTATTTCAAAGATTCAATCTTTAAACATTAAAAAGATCTAGTGACATAATAGGTACCTTGATTGAGGAAATTTCAATTAAAGATTCAACTTTCACTCATTAAAACACTCTTTGTGACGTCAAAGGGAACTCGAATATGTTTTAACTAAAAACTCTCATTTTCTTTCAAAGATTTAATCTCTGTACATTAAAATGGTCCAGTGACATAATAGGTCTAATGACATAATTGGTACCTTGAATGAGGTAATTTCAATCAAAGATTGAATCTTTACTCATTAAAACGTTCTTCGTGACGTCAAAGGGAACTTGAATTAGCTTAGCACAAAACTCTCATTTTCTTTCAAAGATTTAATCTTCTTACGTTAAAACGGTCTACTGACATAATATGTACCTTGATTGTTGTATTTTCATTCAAAGATTCATTTTTTACTCTTTAAAACGCTCTTCGGGACGTCAATGGGAACTCGATTAAGTTTAACTCAAATCTCACATTTTCTTTCAAAGATTCAGTCTTTATACATTAAAAAGGTGGAGTGACATAAAAGGTACCTTGATTGGGGTATTTTCATACAAAGATTTAATCTTCAGTCATTGAAACACTGTTCGCGACTTCCTAGGGAGCTTGAATAAGTTAAACTCAAAACTCAAATTTTCTTTAAAAGATTCAATCTTTATACATTAAAATGGTCTAGAGACATAATAAGTCCCCAAATTGAGGTAATTCAATTCAAGGACTCAATCTTTACTCATTAAAACACTCTTCCTTACGTCAAAGCGAATTCGAATAAGTTTAAATCAAGACTCTCATTTTCTTTCAAAGATTTAATCTTTATACAATAAAATGGTCTAGTGACATAATAGGCACATCGATTGAGGTATTTTCATTCGAAAAATTTATCTTCAGTCTTTAAAACACTCATCGCGACTTCATAGGGAACTTGAACAAGTTAAACTCAAAGCTCTCATTTTCTTTCAAAGATTCAGTCTTTATACGATTAAAAGGTCTAGTGGCATAGTTAATACCTTGATTGAAGTAATTTCATTCAAAGATTCAATCTTTACTCACTGAAACACTCTTCGTGATCTCAAAGGGAACTCAAATAAGTTTAACTCAAACCTCTCATTTTCTTTTAAAGATTTAATATTTATACATTAAAATGGTCTAGTGACATAATAGGTTCATTGATTGAGGCATTTTCATTCAAAGATTCAATCTTTAGTCATTAAAACACTCTTCGCGACTTTATAGGGGACTCGAATATGTTAAACTCAAAACTCTCATTTTCTTTCAATGACTCAATCTTTATACATTAAAAAGGCCTAGTGACATAATAGGTACCTTGATTGAGGTAATTTCATTCAGAGATTCAATCTTTATTCATTAAAACACACTTGGTGACGTCAAAGCGAACTCGAATATGTTGAACTCAAAACTCTAATTTTCTTTCAAAGATTTAATCTTTATACATTCAAATGGTCTAGTGACATATTGGGCACCTTCATTGACGTAATTTCATTCAAACCTTTAATGTTTATACATTAAAATGGTCTAGTGACATAATAGGTACCTTGATTGGGGTATTCTCGTACAAAGATTCAATCTTTAGTCATTAAAACACTCTTCGCGACTTCAGATGGAACTTGAAAAAGTTAAACTCAAAACTCTCATTTGTTTTCAAGGATTCAATCTTTATACATTAAAAGGTCTGATGACGTAATAGTTACCTTGATTGATGTAATCTCATCACAGATTCAGTCTTTACTCTCTAAAACACTCTTTATAACGTCAAAAGAAACTCGAATAGGTTTAACTCAAAACTCCCATTTTCTTTCAAAGATTTAGAAATTGGGTAATACAATGGTTCAGTGACGTAACAAGTACCTTGACTGAGGTACTTTCATTCAAAGATTCAATCTTTTCTCATTAAAGCACTCTTCTGGACGTCAAAGGCAACTCGAACAAGCTTAACTCAAAACTCTCATTTTCTTTCTAAGATTTAATCTTTATAGATTAAAAAGGTATACTGACATAATAGGTACCTTGATTGAGGTATTTTTCTTTCAAAGATTCCACCTTTTGTCATTAAAGCACTCTTCTCAACTCTATAGGGAACTCGAAAAAGTTAATCTCAAAACTCTAATTTTCATTCAAAGATTCAATCTTTATACGTTAAAAAGGACTAGTGACATAATAGGTACCTTGATTGAGATAATTTCTTTCAAAGATTCAATCTTTACTCATGAAAACACTCTTCGGAACGTCGAAGGAAACTCGAATAAGTTTAACTCAAAACTCTCGCTTTTCTTTCAAAGATTCAATCTTGAACCATTAAAGAGGTCCAGTGACATAATAGGTACCTTGATTGAAGTAATTTCATTCAAAGATTCAATCTTTACTCATTAAAACGCTATTCGTGACGTCAAAGCGAACTCGAATAAGATTAACTCAAAACTCTCATTTTCTTTCAAAGATTCAATTCTTTATATATTAAAAATGTCTAGGGACATAACAGGTACCTAGATTGAGGTAATTTCATTCAAAGATTCAATCCCTACTCATTAAAACACTCTTCGTGAAGTCAAAGGGAACTCGAACGAGTTTAACAAAAAACTCTCATTTTTTTCAAAGATTTAATCTTTATACATTAAAATGGTCTAGTGACATAATATATACCTCGATTGAGGTATTTTCATTCAAGGATTCAATCTCTACTCATTAAAACACTCTTCGGGACGTCAATCGGAACTTGAATAAGTTTAACTAAAAACTCTCATTTTCTTTCACTGATTCAATTTTTATACATTATAATAGGCGAGTGGTATAATAGGTACCTTGATTGATGTATTTTCTTTCAAAGATTCAATCTTTACTCATTAAAGCACTCTTCTGGACGTCAAAGGGTACTCTCAAATAAGTTTAACTCAAAACTCTAATTTTCTTTCAAAGATTCAATCTTTATAGATTAAAAAGGTCTAGTGACATAATAGGTACCTTGATTGAGATATTTTTCTTTCAAGGATTAAATCTTTAGGGATTAAAACACTCTTCGCAACTTCATAGGGAACTCGAATAAGTGAAACTCGGAACTCTAATTTTCATTCAAAGATTTAACCTTTATAAGTTAAAAAGGTCTAGTGACATAATAGGTACCTTGATTGACATAATTTCATTCAAAGATTCAACCTTTACTCATAAAATCCCTCTTCGGAATGTCGAAGGGAACTCGAATGAATTTGACTCGAAACTCTCATTTTATTTCAAAGATTCAATCTTTAAACATTAAAAAGATCTAGTGACATAATAGGTACCTTGATTGAGGAAATTTCAATTAAAGATTCAACTTTCACTCATTAAAACACTCTTTGTGACGTCAAAGGGAACTCGAATATGTTTTAACTAAAAACTCTCATTTTCTTTCAAAGATTTAATCTCTGTACATTAAAATGGTCCAGTGACATAATAGGTCTAATGACATAATTGGTACCTTGAATGAGGTAATTTCAATCAAAGATTGAATCTTTACTCATTAAAACGTTCTTCGTGACGTCAAAGGGAACTTGAATTAGCTTAGCACAAAACTCTCATTTTCTTTCAAAGATTTAATCTTCTTACGTTAAAACGGTCTACTGACATAATATGTACCTTGATTGTTGTATTTTCATTCAAAGATTCATTTTTTACTCTTTAAAACGCTCTTCGGGACGTCAATGGGAACTCGATTAAGTTTAACTCAAATCTCACATTTTCTTTCAAAGATTCAGTCTTTATACATTAAAAAGGTGGAGTGACATAAAAGGTACCTTGATTGGGGTATTTTCATACAAAGATTTAATCTTCAGTCATTGAAACACTGTTCGCGACTTCCTAGGGAGCTTGAATAAGTTAAACTCAAAACTCAAATTTTCTTTAAAAGATTCAATCTTTATACATTAAAATGGTCTAGAGACATAATAAGTCCCCAAATTGAGGTAATTCAATTCAAGGACTCAATCTTTACTCATTAAAACACTCTTCCTTACGTCAAAGCGAATTCGAATAAGTTTAAATCAAGACTCTCATTTTCTTTCAAAGATTTAATCTTTATACAATAAAATGGTCTAGTGACATAATAGGCACATCGATTGAGGTATTTTCATTCGAAAAATTTATCTTCAGTCTTTAAAACACTCATCGCGACTTCATAGGGAACTTGAACAAGTTAAACTCAAAGCTCTCATTTTCTTTCAAAGATTCAGTCTTTATACGATTAAAAGGTCTAGTGGCATAGTTAATACCTTGATTGAAGTAATTTCATTCAAAGATTCAATCTTTACTCACTGAAACACTCTTCGTGATCTCAAAGGGAACTCAAATAAGTTTAACTCAAACCTCTCATTTTCTTTTAAAGATTTAATATTTATACATTAAAATGGTCTAGTGACATAATAGGTTCATTGATTGAGGCATTTTCATTCAAAGATTCAATCTTTAGTCATTAAAACACTCTTCGCGACTTTATAGGGGACTCGAATATGTTAAACTCAAAACTCTCATTTTCTTTCAATGACTCAATCTTTATACATTAAAAAGGCCTAGTGACATAATAGGTACCTTGATTGAGGTAATTTCATTCAGAGATTCAATCTTTATTCATTAAAACACACTTGGTGACGTCAAAGCGAACTCGAATATGTTGAACTCAAAACTCTAATTTTCTTTCAAAGATTTAATCTTTATACATTCAAATGGTCTAGTGACATATTGGGCACCTTCATTGACGTAATTTCATTCAAACCTTTAATGTTTATACATTAAAATGGTCTAGTGACATAATAGGTACCTTGATTGGGGTATTCTCGTACAAAGATTCAATCTTTAGTCATTAAAACACTCTTCGCGACTTCAGATGGAACTTGAAAAAGTTAAACTCAAAACTCTCATTTGTTTTCAAGGATTCAATCTTTATACATTAAAAGGTCTGATGACGTAATAGTTACCTTGATTGATGTAATCTCATCACAGATTCAGTCTTTACTCTCTAAAACACTCTTTATAACGTCAAAAGAAACTCGAATAGGTTTAACTCAAAACTCCCATTTTCTTTCAAAGATTTAGAAATTGGGTAATACAATGGTTCAGTGACGTAACAAGTACCTTGACTGAGGTACTTTCATTCAAAGATTCAATCTTTTCTCATTAAAGCACTCTTCTGGACGTCAAAGGCAACTCGAACAAGCTTAACTCAAAACTCTCATTTTCTTTCTAAGATTTAATCTTTATAGATTAAAAAGGTATACTGACATAATAGGTACCTTGATTGAGGTATTTTTCTTTCAAAGATTCCACCTTTTGTCATTAAAGCACTCTTCGCAACTCTATAGGGAACTCGAAAAAGTTAATCTCAAAACTCTAATTTTCATTCAAAGATTCAATCTTTATACGTTAAAAAGGACTAGTGACATAATAGGTACCTTGATTGAGATAATTTCTTTCAAAGATTCAATCTTTACTCATGAAAACACTCTTCGGAACGTCGAAGGAAACTCGAATAAGTTTAACTCAAAACTCTCGCTTTTCTTTTAAAGATTCAATCTTGAACCATTAAAGAGGTCCAGTGACATAATAGGTACCTTGATTGAAGTAATTTCATTCAAAGATTCAATCTTTACTCATTAAAACGCTATTCGTGACGTCAAAGCGAACTCGAATAAGATTAACTCAAAACTCTCATTTTCTTTCAAAGATTCAATTCTTTATATATTAAAAATGTCTAGGGACATAACAGGTACCTAGATTGAGGTAATTTCATTCAAAGATTCAATCCCTACTCATTAAAACACTCTTCGTGAAGTCAAAGGGAACTCAAACGAGTTTAACAAAAAACTCTCATTTTTTTCAAAGATTTAATCTTTATACATTAAAATGGTCTAGTGACATAATATATACCTCGATTGAGGTATTTTCATTCAAGGATTCAATCTCTACTCATTAAAACACTCTTCGGGACGTCAATCGGAACTTGAATAAGTTTAACTAAAAACTCTCATTTTCTTTCACTGATTCAATTTTTATACATTATAATAGGCGAGTGGTATAATAGGTACCTTGATTGATGTATTTTCTTTCAAAGATTCAATCTTTACTCATTAAAGCACTCTTCTGGACGTCAAAGGGTACTCTCAAATAAGTTTAACTCAAAACTCTAATTTTCTTTCAAAGATTCAATCTTTATAGATTAAAAAGGTCTAGTGACATAATAGGTACCTTGATTGAGATATTTTTCTTTCAAGGATTAAATCTTTAGGGATTAAAACACTCTTCGCAACTTCATAGGGAACTCGAATAAGTGAAACTCGGAACTCTAATTTTCATTCAAAGATTTAACCTTTATAAGTTAAAAAGGTCTAGTGACATAATAGGTACCTTGATTGACATAATTTCATTCAAAGATTCAACCTTTACTCATAAAATCCCTCTTCGGAATGTCGAAGGGAACTCGAATGAATTTGACTCGAAACTCTCATTTTATTTCAAAGATTCAATCTTTAAACATTAAAAAGATCTAGTGACATAATAGGTACCTTGATTGAGGAAATTTCAATTAAAGATTCAACTTTCACTCATTAAAACACTCTTTGTGACGTCAAAGGGAACTCGAATATGTTTTAACTAAAAACTCTCATTTTCTTTCAAAGATTTAATCTCTGTACATTAAAATGGTCCAGTGACATAATAGGTCTAATGACATAATTGGTACCTTGAATGAGGTAATTTCAATCAAAGATTGAATCTTTACTCATTAAAACGTTCTTCGTGACGTCAAAGGGAACTTGAATTAGCTTAGCACAAAACTCTCATTTTCTTTCAAAGATTTAATCTTCTTACGTTAAAACGGTCTACTGACATAATATGTACCTTGATTGTTGTATTTTCATTCAAAGATTCATTTTTTACTCTTTAAAACGCTCTTCGGGACGTCAATGGGAACTCGATTAAGTTTAACTCAAATCTCACATTTTCTTTCAAAGATTCAATCTTTATACATTAAAAAGGTGGAGTGACATAAAAGGTACCTTGATTGGGGTATTTTCATACAAAGATTTAATCTTCAGTCATTGAAACACTGTTCGCGACTTCCTAGGGAGCTTGAATAAGTTAAACTCAAAACTCAAATTTTCTTTAAAAGATTCAATCTTTATACATTAAAATGGTCTAGAGACATAATAAGTCCCCAAATTGAGGTAATTCAATTCAAGGACTCAATCTTTACTCATTAAAACACTCTTCCTTACGTCAAAGCGAATTCGAATAAGTTTAAATCAAGACTCTCATTTTCTTTCAAGGATTTAATCTTTATACAATAAAATGGTCTAGTGACATAATAGGCACATCGATTGAGGTATTTTCATTCGAAAAATTTATCTTCAGTCTTTAAAACACTCATCGCGACTTCATAGGGAACTTGAACAAGTTAAACTCAAAGCTCTCATTTTCTTTCAAAGATTCAGTCTTTATACGATTAAAAGGTCTAGTGGCATAGTTAATACCTTGATTGAAGTAATTTCATTCAAAGATTCAATCTTTACTCACTGAAACACTCTTCGTGATCTCAAAGGGAACTCAAATAAGTTTAACTCAAACCTCTCATTTTCTTTTAAAGATTTAATATTTATACATTAAAATGGTCTAGTGACATAATAGGTTCATTGATTGAGGCATTTTCATTCAAAGATTCAATCTTTAGTCATTAAAACACTCTTCGCGACTTTATAGGGGACTCGAATATGTTAAACTCAAAACTCTCATTTTCTTTCAATGACTCAATCTTTATACATTAAAAAGGCCTAGTGACATAATAGGTACCTTGATTGAGGTAATTTCAGTCAGAGATTCAATCTTTATTCATTAAAACACACTTGGTGACGTCAAAGCGAACTCGAATATGTTGAACTCAAAACTCTAATTTTCTTTCAAAGATTTAATCTTTATACATTCAAATGGTCTAGTGACATATTGGGCACCTTCATTGACGTAATTTCATTCAAACCTTTAATGTTTATACATTAAAATGGTCTAGTGACATAATAGGTACCTTGATTGGGGTATTCTCGTACAAAGATTCAATCTTTAGTCATTAAAACACTCTTCGCGACTTCAGATGGAACTTGAAAAAGTTAAACTCAAAACTCTCATTTGTTTTCAAGGATTCAATCTTTATACATTAAAAGGTCTGATGACGTAATAGTTTCCTTGATTGATGTAATCTCATCACAGATTCAGTCTTTACTCTCTAAAACACTCTTTATAACGTCAAAAGAAACTCGAATAGGTTTAACTCAAAACTCCCATTTTCTTTCAAAGATTTAGAAATTGGGTAATACAATGGTTCAGTGACGTAACAAGTACCTTGACTGAGGTACTTTCATTCAAAGATTCAATCTTTTCTCATTAAAGCACTCTTCTGGACGTCAAAGGCAACTCGAACAAGCCTAACTCAAAACTCTCATTTTCTTTCTAAGATTTAATCTTTATAGATTAAAAAGGTATACTGACATAATAGGTACCTTGATTGAGGTATTTTTCTTTCAAAGATTCCACCTTTTGTCATTAAAGCACTCTTCGCAACTCTATAGGGAACTCGAAAAAGTTAATCTCAAAACTCTAATTTTCATTCAAAGATTCAATCTTTATACGTTAAAAAGGACTAGTGACATAATAGGTACCTTGATTGAGATAATTTCTTTCAAAGATTCAATCTTTACTCATGAAAACACTCTTCGGAACGTCGAAGGAAACTCGAATAAGTTTAACTCAAAACTCTCGCTTTTCTTTCAAAGATTCAATCTTGAACCATTAAAGAGGTCCAGTGACATAATAGGTACCTTGATTGAAGTAATTTCATTCAAAGATTCAATCTTTACTCATTAAAACGCTATTCGTGACGTCAAAGCGAACTCGAATAAGATTAACTCAAAACTCTCATTTTCTTTCAAAGATTCAATTCTTTATATATTAAAAATGTCTAGGGACATAACAGGTACCTAGATTGAGGTAATTTCATTCAAAGATTCAATCCTTACTCATTAAAACACTCTTCGTGAAGTCAAAGGGAACTCGAACGAGTTTAACAAAAAACTCTCATTTTTTTCAAAGATTTAATCTTTATACATTAAAATGGTCTAGTGACATAATATATACCTCGATTGAGGTATTTTCATTCAAGGATTCAATCTCTACTCATTAAAACACTCTTCGGGACGTCAATCGGAACTTGAATAAGTTTAACTAAAAACTCTCATTTTCTTTCAATGATTCAATTTTTATACATTATAATAGGCGAGTGGTATAATAGGTACCTTGATTGATGTATTTTCTTTCAAAGATTCAATCTTTACTCATTAAAGCACTCTTCTGGACGTCAAAGGGTACTCTCAAATAAGTTTAACTCAAAACTCTAATTTTCTTTCAAAGATTCAATCTTTATAGATTAAAAAGGTCTAGTGACATAATAGGTACCTTGATTGAGATATTTTTCTTTCAAGGATTAAATCTTTAGGGATTAAAACACTCTTCGCAACTTCATAGGGAACTCGAATAAGTTAAACTCGGAACTCTAATTTTCATTCAAAGATTTAACCTTTATAAGTTAAAAAGGTCTAGTGACATAATAGGTACCTTGATTGACATAATTTCATTCAAAGATTCAACCTTTACTCATAAAATCCCTCTTCGGAATGTCGAAGGGAACTCGAATGAATTTGACTCGAAACTCTCATTTTATTTCAAAGATTCAATCTTTAAACATTAAAAAGATCTAGTGACATAATAGGTACCTTGATTGAGGAAATTTCAATTAAAGATTCAACTTTCACTCATTAAAACACTCTTTGTGACGTCAAAGGGAACTCGAATATGTTTTAACTCAAAACTCTCATTTTCTTTCAAAGATTTAATCTCTGTACATTAAAATGGTCCAGTGACATAATAGGTCTAATGACATAATTGGTACCTTGAATGAGGTAATTTCAATCAAAGATTGAATCTTTACTCATTAAAACGTTCTTCGTGACGTCAAAGGGAACTTGAATTAGCTTAGCACAAAACTCTCATTTTCTTTCAAAGATTTAATCTTCTTACGTTAAAACGGTCTACTGACATAATATGTACCTTGATTGTTGTATTTTCATTCAAAGATTCATTTTTTACTCTTTAAAACGCTCTTCGGGACGTCAATGGGAACTCGATTAAGTTTAACTCAAATCTCACATTTTCTTTCAAAGATTCAATCTTTATACATTAAAAAGGTGGAGTGACATAAAAGGTACCTTGATTGGGGTATTTTCATACAAAGATTTAATCTTCAGTCATTGAAACACTGTTCGCGACTTCCTAGGGAGCTTGAATAAGTTAAACTCAAAACTCAAATTTTCTTTAAAAGATTCAATCTTTATACATTAAAATGGTCTAGAGACATAATAAGTCCCCAAATTGAGGTAATTCAATTCAAGGACTCAATCTTTACTCATTAAAACACTCTTCCTTACGTCAAAGCGAATTCGAATAAGTTTAAATCAAGACTCTCATTTTCTTTCAAGGATTTAATCTTTATACAATAAAATGGTCTAGTGACATAATAGGCACATCGATTGAGGTATTTTCATTCGAAAAATTTATCTTCAGTCTTTAAAACACTCATCGCGACTTCATAGGGAACTTGAACAAGTTAAACTCAAAGCTCTCATTTTCTTTCAAAGATTCAGTCTTTATACGATTAAAAGGTCTAGTGGCATAGTTAATACCTTGATTGAAGTAATTTCATTCAAAGATTCAATCTTTACTCACTGAAACACTCTTCGTGATCTCAAAGGGAACTCAAATAAGTTTAACTCAAACCTCTCATTTTCTTTTAAAGATTTAATATTTATACATTAAAATGGTCTAGTGACATAATAGGTTCATTGATTGAGGCATTTTCATTCAAAGATTCAATCTTTAGTCATTAAAACACTCTTCGCGACTTTATAGGGGACTCGAATATGTTAAACTCAAAACTCTCATTTTCTTTCAATGACTCAATCTTTATACATTAAAAAGGCCTAGTGACATAATAGGTACCTTGATTGAGGTAATTTCAGTCAGAGATTCAATCTTTATTCATTAAAACACACTTGGTGACGTCAAAGCGAACTCGAATATGTTGAACTCAAAACTCTAATTTTCTTTCAAAGATTTAATCTTTATACATTCAAATGGTCTAGTGACATATTGGGCACCTTCATTGACGTAATTTCATTCAAACCTTTAATGTTTATACATTAAAATGGTCTAGTGACATAATAGGTACCTTGATTGGGGTATTCTCGTACAAAGATTCAATCTTTAGTCATTAAAACACTCTTCGCGACTTCAGATGGAACTTGAAAAAGTTAAACTCAAAACTCTCATTTGTTTTCAAGGATTCAATCTTTATACATTAAAAGGTCTGATGACGTAATAGTTTCCTTGATTGATGTAATCTCATCACAGATTCAGTCTTTACTCTCTAAAACACTCTTTATAACGTCAAAAGAAACTCGAATAGGTTTAACTCAAAACTCCCATTTTCTTTCAAAGATTTAGAAATTGGGTAATACAATGGTTCAGTGACGTAACAAGTACCTTGACTGAGGTACTTTCATTCAAAGATTCAATCTTTTCTCATTAAAGCACTCTTCTGGACGTCAAAGGCAACTCGAACAAGCCTAACTCAAAACTCTCATTTTCTTTCTAAGATTTAATCTTTATAGATTAAAAAGGTATACTGACATAATAGGTACCTTGATTGAGGTATTTTTCTTTCAAAGATTCCACCTTTTGTCATTAAAGCACTCTTCGCAACTCTATAGGGAACTCGAAAAAGTTAATCTCAAAACTCTAATTTTCATTCAAAGATTCAATCTTTATACGTTAAAAAGGACTAGTGACATAATAGGTACCTTGATTGAGATAATTTCTTTCAAAGATTCAATCTTTACTCATGAAAACACTCTTCGGAACGTCGAAGGAAACTCGAATAAGTTTAACTCAAAACTCTCGCTTTTCTTTCAAAGATTCAATCTTGAACCATTAAAGAGGTCCAGTGACATAATAGGTACCTTGATTGAAGTAATTTCATTCAAAGATTCAATCTTTACTCATTAAAACGCTATTCGTGACGTCAAAGCGAACTCGAATAAGATTAACTCAAAACTCTCATTTTCTTTCAAAGATTCAATTCTTTATATATTAAAAATGTCTAGGGACATAACAGGTACCTAGATTGAGGTAATTTCATTTAAAGATTCAATCCTTACTCATTAAAACACTCTTCGTGAAGTCAAAGGGAACTCGAACGAGTTTAACAAAAAACTCTCATTTTTTTCAAAGATTTAATCTTTATACATTAAAATGGTCTAGTGACATAATATATACCTCGATTGAGGTATTTTCATTCAAGGATTCAATCTCTACTCATTAAAACACTCTTCGGGACGTCAATCGGAACTTGAATAAGTTTAACTAAAAACTCTCATTTTCTTTCAATGATTCAATTTTTATACATTATAATAGGCGAGTGGTATAATAGGTACCTTGATTGATGTATTTTCTTTCAAAGATTCAATCTTTACTCATTAAAGCACTCTTCTGGACGTCAAAGGGTACTCTCAAATAAGTTTAACTCAAAACTCTAATTTTCTTTCAAAGATTCAATCTTTATAGATTAAAAAGGTCTAGTGACATAATAGGTACCTTGATTGAGATATTTTTCTTTCAAGGATTAAATCTTTAAGGATTAAAACACTCTTCGCAACTTCATAGGGAACTCGAATAAGTTAAACTCGGAACTCTAATTTTCATTCAAAGATTTAACATTTATAAGTTAAAAAGGTCTAGTGACATAATAGGTACCTTGATTGACATAATTTCATTCAAAGATTCAACCTTTACTCATAAAATCCCTCTTCGGAATGTCGAAGGGAACTCGAATGAATTTGACTCGAAACTCTCATTTTATTTCAAAGATTCAATCTTTAAACATTAAAAAGATCTAGTGACATAATAGGTACCTTGATTGAGGAAATTTCAATTAAAGATTCAACTTTCACTCATTAAAACACTCTTTGTGACGTCAAAGGGAACTCGAATATGTTTTAACTCAAAACTCTCATTTTCTTTCAAAGATTTAATCTCTGTACATTAAAATGGTCCAGTGACATAATAGGTCTAATGACATAATTGGTACCTTGAATGAGGTAATTTCAATCAAAGATTGAATCTTTACTCATTAAAACGTTCTTCGTGACGTCAAAGGGAACTTGAATTAGCTTAGCACAAAACTCTCATTTTCTTTCAAAGATTTAATCTTCTTACGTTAAAACGGTCTACTGACATAATATGTACCTTGATTGTTGTATTTTCATTCAAAGATTCATTTTTTACTCTTTAAAACGCTCTTCGGGACGTCAATGGGAACTCGATTAAGTTTAACTCAAATCTCACATTTTCTTTCAAAGATTCAATCTTTATACATTAAAAAGGTGGAGTGACATAAAAGGTACCTTGATTGGGGTATTTTCATACAAAGATTTAATCTTCAGTCATTGAAACACTGTTCGCGACTTCCTAGGGAGCTTGAATAAGTTAAACTCAAAACTCAAATTTTCTTTAAAAGATTCAATCTTTATACATTAAAATGGTCTAGAGACATAATAAGTCCCCAAATTGAGGTAATTCAATTCAAGGACTCAATCTTTACTCATTAAAACACTCTTCCTTACGTCAAAGCGAATTCGAATAAGTTTAAATCAAGACTCTCATTTTCTTTCAAGGATTTAATCTTTATACAATAAAATGGTCTAGTGACATAATAGGCACATCGATTGAGGTATTTTCATTCGAAAAATTTATCTTCAGTCTTTAAAACACTCATCGCGACTTCATAGGGAACTTGAACAAGTTAAACTCAAAGCTCTCATTTTCTTTCAAAGATTCAGTCTTTATACGATTAAAAGGTCTAGTGGCATAGTTAATACCTTGATTGAAGTAATTTCATTCAAAGATTCAATCTTTACTCACTGAAACACTCTTCGTGATCTCAAAGGGAACCCAAATAAGTTTAACTCAAACCTCTCATTTTCTTTTAAAGATTTAATATTTATACATTAAAATGGTCTAGTGACATAATAGGTTCATTGATTGAGGCATTTTCATTCAAAGATTCAATCTTTAGTCATTAAAACACTCTTCGCGACTTTATAGGGGACTCGAATATGTTAAACTCAAAACTCTCATTTTCTTTCAATGACTCAATCTTTATACATTAAAAAGGCCTAGTGACATAATAGGTACCTTGATTGAGGTAATTTCAGTCAGAGATTCAATCTTTATTCATTAAAACACACTTGGTGACGTCAAAGCGAACTCGAATATGTTGAACTCAAAACTCTAATTTTCTTTCAAAGATTTAATCTTTATACATTCAAATGGTCTAGTGACATATTGGGCACCTTCATTGACGTAATTTCATTCAAACCTTTAATGTTTATACATTAAAATGGTCTAGTGACATAATAGGTACCTTGATTGGGGTATTCTCGTACAAAGATTCAATCTTTAGTCATTAAAACACTCTTCGCGACTTCAGATGGAACTTGAAAAAGTTAAACTCAAAACTCTCATTTGTTTTCAAGGATTCAATCTTTATACATTAAAAGGTCTGATGACGTAATAGTTTCCTTGATTGATGTAATCTCATCACAGATTCAGTCTTTACTCTCTAAAACACTCTTTATAACGTCAAAAGAAACTCGAATAGGTTTAACTCAAAACTCCCATTTTCTTTCAAAGATTTAGAAATTGGGTAATACAATGGTTCAGTGACGTAACAAGTACCTTGACTGAGGTACTTTCATTCAAAGATTCAATCTTTTCTCATTAAAGCACTCTTCTGGACGTCAAAGGCAACTCGAACAAGCCTAACTCAAAACTCTCATTTTCTTTCTAAGATTTAATCTTTATAGATTAAAAAGGTATACTGACATAATAGGTACCTTGATTGAGGTATTTTTCTTTCAAAGATTCCACCTTTTGTCATTAAAGCACTCTTCGCAACTCTATAGGGAACTCGAAAAAGTTAATCTCAAAACTCTAATTTTCATTCAAAGATTCAATCTTTATACGTTAAAAAGGACTAGTGACATAATAGGTACCTTGATTGAGATAATTTCTTTCAAAGATTCAATCTTTACTCATGAAAACACTCTTCGGAACGTCGAAGGAAACTCGAATAAGTTTAACTCAAAACTCTCGCTTTTCTTTCAAAGATTCAATCTTGAACCATTAAAGAGGTCCAGTGACATAATAGGTACCTTGATTGAAGTAATTTCATTCAAAGATTCAATCTTTACTCATTAAAACGCTATTCGTGACGTCAAAGCGAACTCGAATAAGATTAACTCAAAACTCTCATTTTCTTTCAAAGATTCAATTCTTTATATATTAAAAATGTCTAGGGACATAACAGGTACCTAGATTGAGGTAATTTCATTCAAAGATTCAATCCCTACTCATTAAAACACTCTTCGTGAAGTCAAAGGGAACTCGAACGAGTTTAACAAAAAACTCTCATTTTTTTCAAAGATTTAATCTTTATACATTAAAATGGTCTAGTGACATAATATATACCTCGATTGAGGTATTTTCATTCAAGGATTCAATCTCTACTCATTAAAACACTCTTCGGGACGTCAATCGGAACTTGAATAAGTTTAACTAAAAACTCTCATTTTCTTTCACTGATTCAATTTTTATACATTATAATAGGCGAGTGGTATAATAGGTACCTTGATTGATGTATTTTCTTTCAAAGATTCAATCTTTACTCATTAAAGCACTCTTCTGGACGTCAAAGGGTACTCTCAAATAAGTTTAACTCAAAACTCTAATTTTCTTTCAAAGATTCAATCTTTATAGATTAAAAAGGTCTAGTGACATAATAGGTACCTTGATTGAGATATTTTTCTTTCAAGGATTAAATCTTTAGGGATTAAAACACTCTTCGCAACTTCATAGGGAACTCGAATAAGTGAAACTCGGAACTCTAATTTTCATTCAAAGATTTAACCTTTATAAGTTAAAAAGGTCTAGTGACATAATAGGTACCTTGATTGACATAATTTCATTCAAAGATTCAACCTTTACTCATAAAATCCCTCTTCGGAATGTCGAAGGGAACTCGAATGAATTTGACTCGAAACTCTCATTTTATTTCAAAGATTCAATCTTTAAACATTAAAAAGATCTAGTGACATAATAGGTACCTTGATTGAGGAAATTTCAATTAAAGATTCAACTTTCACTCATTAAAACACTCTTTGTGACGTCAAAGGGAACTCGAATATGTTTTAACTAAAAACTCTCATTTTCTTTCAAAGATTTAATCTCTGTACATTAAAATGGTCCAGTGACATAATAGGTCTAATGACATAATTGGTATCTTGAATGAGGTAATTTCAATCAAAGATTGAATCTTTACTCATTAAAACGTTCTTCGTGACGTCAAAGGGAACTTGAATTAGCTTAGCACAAAACTCTCATTTTCTTTCAAAGATTTAATCTTCTTACGTTAAAACGGTCTACTGACATAATATGTACCTTGATTGTTGTATTTTCATTCAAAGATTCATTTTTTACTCTTTAAAACGCTCTTCGGGACGTCAATGGGAACTCGATTAAGTTTAACTCAAATCTCACATTTTCTTTCAAAGATTCAGTCTTTATACATTAAAAAGGTGGAGTGACATAAAAGGTACCTTGATTGGGGTATTTTCATACAAAGATTTAATCTTCAGTCATTGAAACACTGTTCGCGACTTCCTAGGGAGCTTGAATAAGTTAAACTCAAAACTCAAATTTTCTTTAAAAGATTCAATCTTTATACATTAAAATGGTCTAGAGACATAATAAGTCCCCAAATTGAGGTAATTCAATTCAAGGACTCAATCTTTACTCATTAAAACACTCTTCCTTACGTCAAAGCGAATTCGAATAAGTTTAAATCAAGACTCTCATTTTCTTTCAAAGATTTAATCTTTATACAATAAAATGGTCTAGTGACATAATAGGCACATCGATTGAGGTATTTTCATTCGAAAAATTTATCTTCAGTCTTTAAAACACTCATCGCGACTTCATAGGGAACTTGAACAAGTTAAACTCAAAGCTCTCATTTTCTTTCAAAGATTCAGTCTTTATACGATTAAAAGGTCTAGTGGCATAGTTAATACCTTGATTGAAGTAATTTCATTCAAAGATTCAATCTTTACTCACTGAAACACTCTTCGTGATCTCAAAGGGAACTCAAATAAGTTTAACTCAAACCTCTCATTTTCTTTTAAAGATTTAATATTTATACATTAAAATGGTCTAGTGACATAATAGGTTCATTGATTGAGGCATTTTCATTCAAAGATTCAATCTTTAGTCATTAAAACACTCTTCGCGACTTTATAGGGGACTCGAATATGTTAAACTCAAAACTCTCATTTTCTTTCAATGACTCAATCTTTATACATTAAAAAGGCCTAGTGACATAATAGGTACCTTGATTGAGGTAATTTCATTCAGAGATTCAATCTTTATTCATTAAAACACACTTGGTGACGTCAAAGCGAACTCGAATATGTTGAACTCAAAACTCTAATTTTCTTTCAAAGATTTAATCTTTATACATTCAAATGGTCTAGTGACATATTGGGCACCTTCATTGACGTAATTTCATTCAAACCTTTAATGTTTATACATTAAAATGGTCTAGTGACATAATAGGTACCTTGATTGGGGTATTCTCGTACAAAGATTCAATCTTTAGTCATTAAAACACTCTTCGCGACTTCAGATGGAACTTGAAAAAGTTAAACTCAAAACTCTCATTTGTTTTCAAGGATTCAATCTTTATACATTAAAAGGTCTGATGACGTAATAGTTACCTTGATTGATGTAATCTCATCACAGATTCAGTCTTTACTCTCTAAAACACTCTTTATAACGTCAAAAGAAACTCGAATAGGTTTAACTCAAAACTCCCATTTTCTTTCAAAGATTTAGAAATTGGGTAATACAATGGTTCAGTGACGTAACAAGTACCTTGACTGAGGTACTTTCATTCAAAGATTCAATCTTTTCTCATTAAAGCACTCTTCTGGACGTCAAAGGCAACTCGAACAAGCTTAACTCAAAACTCTCATTTTCTTTCTAAGATTTAATCTTTATAGATTAAAAAGGTATACTGACATAATAGGTACCTTGATTGAGGTATTTTTCTTTCAAAGATTCCACCTTTTGTCATTAAAGCACTCTTCGCAACTCTATAGGGAACTCGAAAAAGTTAATCTCAAAACTCTAATTTTCATTCAAAGATTCAATCTTTATACGTTAAAAAGGACTAGTGACATAATAGGTACCTTGATTGAGATAATTTCTTTCAAAGATTCAATCTTTACTCATGAAAACACTCTTCGGAACGTCGAAGGAAACTCGAATAAGTTTAACTCAAAACTCTCGCTTTTCTTTCAAAGATTCAATCTTGAACCATTAAAGAGGTCCAGTGACATAATAGGTACCTTGATTGAAGTAATTTCATTCAAAGATTCAATCTTTACTCATTAAAACGCTATTCGTGACGTCAAAGCGAACTCGAATAAGATTAACTCAAAACTCTCATTTTCTTTCAAAGATTCAATTCTTTATATATTAAAAATGTCTAGGGACATAACAGGTACCTAGATTGAGGTAATTTCATTCAAAGATTCAATCCCTACTCATTAAAACACTCTTCGTGAAGTCAAAGGGAACTCGAACGAGTTTAACAAAAAACTCTCATTTTTTTCAAAGATTTAATCTTTATACATTAAAATGGTCTAGTGACATAATATATACCTCGATTGAGGTATTTTCATTCAAGGATTCAATCTCTACTCATTAAAACACTCTTCGGGACGTCAATCGGAACTTGAATAAGTTTAACTAAAAACTCTCATTTTCTTTCACTGATTCAATTTTTATACATTATAATAGGCGAGTGGTATAATAGGTACCTTGATTGATGTATTTTCTTTCAAAGATTCAATCTTTACTCATTAAAGCACTCTTCTGGACGTCAAAGGGTACTCTCAAATAAGTTTAACTCAAAACTCTAATTTTCTTTCAAAGATTCAATCTTTATAGATTAAAAAGGTCTAGTGACATAATAGGTACCTTGATTGAGATATTTTTCTTTCAAGGATTAAATCTTTAGGGATTAAAACACTCTTCGCAACTTCATAGGGAACTCGAATAAGTGAAACTCGGAACTCTAATTTTCATTCAAAGATTTAACCTTTATAAGTTAAAAAGGTCTAGTGACATAATAGGTACCTTGATTGACATAATTTCATTCAAAGATTCAACCTTTACTCATAAAATCCCTCTTCGGAATGTCGAAGGGAACTCGAATGAATTTGACTCGAAACTCTCATTTTATTTCAAAGATTCAATCTTTAAACATTAAAAAGATCTAGTGACATAATAGGTACCTTGATTGAGGAAATTTCAATTAAAGATTCAACTTTCACTCATTAAAACACTCTTTGTGACGTCAAAGGGAACTCGAATATGTTTTAACTCAAAACTCTCATTTTCTTTCAAAGATTTAATCTCTGTACATTAAAATGGTCCAGTGACATAATAGGTCTAATGACATAATTGGTATCTTGAATGAGGTAATTTCAATCAAAGATTGAATCTTTACTCATTAAAACGTTCTTCGTGACGTCAAAGGGAACTTGAATTAGCTTAGCACAAAACTCTCATTTTCTTTCAAAGATTTAATCTTCTTACGTTAAAACGGTCTACTGACATAATATGTAACTTGATTGTTGTATTTTCATTCAAAGATTCATTTTTTACTCTTTAAAACGCTCTTCGGGACGTCAATGGGAACTCGATTAAGTTTAACTCAAATCTCACATTTTCTTTCAAAGATTCAGTCTTTATACATTAAAAAGGTGGAGTGACATAAAAGGTACCTTGATTGGGGTATTTTCATACAAAGATTTAATCTTCAGTCATTGAAACACTGTTCGCGACTTCCTAGGGAGCTTGAATAAGTTAAACTCAAAACTCAAATTTTCTTTAAAAGATTCAATCTTTATACATTAAAATGGTCTAGAGACATAATAAGTCCCCAAATTGAGGTAATTCAATTCAAGGACTCAATCTTTACTCATTAAAACACTCTTCCTTACGTCAAAGCGAATTCGAATAAGTTTAAATCAAGACTCTCATTTTCTTTCAAAGATTTAATCTTTATACAATAAAATGGTCTAGTGACATAATAGGCACATCGATTGAGGTATTTTCATTCGAAAAATTTATCTTCAGTCTTTAAAACACTCATCGCGACTTCATAGGGAACTTGAACAAGTTAAACTCAAAGCTCTCATTTTCTTTCAAAGATTCAGTCTTTATACGATTAAAAGGTCTAGTGGCATAGTTAATACCTTGATTGAAGTAATTTCATTCAAAGATTCAATCTTTACTCACTGAAACACTCTTCGTGATCTCAAAGGGAACTCAAATAAGTTTAACTCAAACCTCTCATTTTCTTTTAAAGATTTAATATTTATACATTAAAATGGTCTAGTGACATAATAGGTTCATTGATTGAGGCATTTTCATTCAAAGATTCAATCTTTAGTCATTAAAACACTCTTCGCGACTTTATAGGGGACTCGAATATGTTAAACTCAAAACTCTCATTTTCTTTCAATGACTCAATCTTTATACATTAAAAAGGCCTAGTGACATAATAGGTACCTTGATTGAGGTAATTTCATTCAGAGATTCAATCTTTATTCATTAAAACACACTTGGTGACGTCAAAGCGAACTCGAATATGTTGAACTCAAAACTCTAATTTTCTTTCAAAGATTTAATCTTTATACATTCAAATGGTCTAGTGACATATTGGGCACCTTCATTGACGTAATTTCATTCAAACCTTTAATGTTTATACATTAAAATGGTCTAGTGACATAATAGGTACCTTGATTGGGGTATTCTCGTACAAAGATTCAATCTTTAGTCATTAAAACACTCTTCGCGACTTCAGATGGAACTTGAAAAAGTTAAACTCAAAACTCTCATTTGTTTTCAAGGATTCAATCTTTATACATTAAAAGGTCTGATGACGTAATAGTTACCTTGATTGATGTAATCTCATCACAGATTCAGTCTTTACTCTCTAAAACACTCTTTATAACGTCAAAAGAAACTCGAATAGGTTTAACTCAAAACTCCCATTTTCTTTCAAAGATTTAGAAATTGGGTAATACAATGGTTCAGTGACGTAACAAGTACCTTGACTGAGGTACTTTCATTCAAAGATTCAATCTTTTCTCATTAAAGCACTCTTCTGGACGTCAAAGGCAACTCGAACAAGCTTAACTCAAAACTCTCATTTTCTTTCTAAGATTTAATCTTTATAGATTAAAAAGGTATACTGACATAATAGGTACCTTGATTGAGGTATTTTTCTTTCAAAGATTCCACCTTTTGTCATTAAAGCACTCTTCGCAACTCTATAGGGAACTCGAAAAAGTTAATCTCAAAACTCTAATTTTCATTCAAAGATTCAATCTTTATACGTTAAAAAGGACTAGTGACATAATAGGTACCTTGATTGAGATAATTTCTTTCAAAGATTCAATCTTTACTCATGAAAACACTCTTCGGAACGTCGAAGGAAACTCGAATAAGTTTAACTCAAAACTCTCGCTTTTCTTTCAAAGATTCAATCTTGAACCATTAAAGAGGTCCAGTGACATAATAGGTACCTTGATTGAAGTAATTTCATTCAAAGATTCAATCTTTACTCATTAAAACGCTATTCGTGACGTCAAAGCGAACTCGAATAAGATTAACTCAAAACTCTCATTTTCTTTCAAAGATTCAATTCTTTATATATTAAAAATGTCTAGGGACATAACAGGTACCTAGATTGAGGTAATTTCATTCAAAGATTCAATCCCTACTCATTAAAACACTCTTCGTGAAGTCAAAGGGAACTCGAACGAGTTTAACAAAAAACTCTCATTTTTTTCAAAGATTTAATCTTTATACATTAAAATGGTCTAGTGACATAATATATACCTCGATTGAGGTATTTTCATTCAAGGATTCAATCTCTACTCATTAAAACACTCTTCGGGACGTCAATCGGAACTTGAATAAGTTTAACTAAAAACTCTCATTTTCTTTCACTGATTCAATTTTTATACATTATAATAGGCGAGTGGTATAATAGGTACCTTGATTGATGTATTTTCTTTCAAAGATTCAATCTTTACTCATTAAAGCACTCTTCTGGACGTCAAAGGGTACTCTCAAATAAGTTTAACTCAAAACTCTAATTTTCTTTCAAAGATTCAATCTTTATAGATTAAAAAGGTCTAGTGACATAATAGGTACCTTGATTGAGATATTTTTCTTTCAAGGATTAAATCTTTAGGGATTAAAACACTCTTCGCAACTTCATAGGGAACTCGAATAAGTGAAACTCGGAACTCTAATTTTCATTCAAAGATTTAACCTTTATAAGTTAAAAAGGTCTAGTGACATAATAGGTACCTTGATTGACATAATTTCATTCAAAGATTCAACCTTTACTCATAAAATCCCTCTTCGGAATGTCGAAGGGAACTCGAATGAATTTGACTCGAAACTCTCATTTTATTTCAAAGATTCAATCTTTAAACATTAAAAAGATCTAGTGACATAATAGGTACCTTGATTGAGGAAATTTCAATTAAAGATTCAACTTTCACTCATTAAAACACTCTTTGTGACGTCAAAGGGAACTCGAATATGTTTTAACTCAAAACTCTCATTTTCTTTCAAAGATTTAATCTCTGTACATTAAAATGGTCCAGTGACATAATAGGTCTAATGACATAATTGGTACCTTGAATGAGGTAATTTCAATCAAAGATTGAATCTTTACTCATTAAAACGTTCTTCGTGACGTCAAAGGGAACTTGAATTAGCTTAGCACAAAACTCTCATTTTCTTTCAAAGATTTAATCTTCTTACGTTAAAACGGTCTACTGACATAATATGTACCTTGATTGTTGTATTTTCATTCAAAGATTCATTTTTTACTCTTTAAAACGCTCTTCGGGACGTCAATGGGAACTCGATTAAGTTTAACTCAAATCTCACATTTTCTTTCAAAGATTCAGTCTTTATACATTAAAAAGGTGGAGTGACATAAAAGGTACCTTGATTGGGGTATTTTCATACAAAGATTTAATCTTCAGTCATTGAAACACTGTTCGCGACTTCCTAGGGAGCTTGAATAAGTTAAACTCAAAACTCAAATTTTCTTTAAAAGATTCAATCTTTATACATTAAAATGGTCTAGAGACATAATAAGTCCCCAAATTGAGGTAATTCAATTCAAGGACTCAATCTTTACTCATTAAAACACTCTTCCTTACGTCAAAGCGAATTCGAATAAGTTTAAATCAAGACTCTCATTTTCTTTCAAAGATTTAATCTTTATACAATAAAATGGTCTAGTGACATAATAGGCACATCGATTGAGGTATTTTCATTCGAAAAATTTATCTTCAGTCTTTAAAACACTCATCGCGACTTCATAGGGAACTTGAACAAGTTAAACTCAAAGCTCTCATTTTCTTTCAAAGATTCAGTCTTTATACGATTAAAAGGTCTAGTGGCATAGTTAATACCTTGATTGAAGTAATTTCATTCAAAGATTCAATCTTTACTCACTGAAACACTCTTCGTGATCTCAAAGGGAACTCAAATAAGTTTAACTCAAACCTCTCATTTTCTTTTAAAGATTTAATATTTATACATTAAAATGGTCTAGTGACATAATAGGTTCATTGATTGAGGCATTTTCATTCAAAGATTCAATCTTTAGTCATTAAAACACTCTTCGCGACTTTATAGGGGACTCGAATATGTTAAACTCAAAACTCTCATTTTCTTTCAATGACTCAATCTTTATACATTAAAAAGGCCTAGTGACATAATAGGTACCTTGATTGAGGTAATTTCATTCAGAGATTCAATCTTTATTCATTAAAACACACTTGGTGACGTCAAAGCGAACTCGAATATGTTGAACTCAAAACTCTAATTTTCTTTCAAAGATTTAATCTTTATACATTCAAATGGTCTAGTGACATATTGGGCACCTTCATTGACGTAATTTCATTCAAACCTTTAATGTTTATACATTAAAATGGTCTAGTGACATAATAGGTACCTTGATTGGGGTATTCTCGTACAAAGATTCAATCTTTAGTCATTAAAACACTCTTCGCGACTTCAGATGGAACTTGAAAAAGTTAAACTCAAAACTCTCATTTGTTTTCAAGGATTCAATCTTTATACATTAAAAGGTCTGATGACGTAATAGTTACCTTGATTGATGTAATCTCATCACAGATTCAGTCTTTACTCTCTAAAACACTCTTTATAACGTCAAAAGAAACTCGAATAGGTTTAACTCAAAACTCCCATTTTCTTTCAAAGATTTAGAAATTGGGTAATACAATGGTTCAGTGACGTAACAAGTACCTTGACTGAGGTACTTTCATTCAAAGATTCAATCTTTTCTCATTAAAGCACTCTTCTGGACGTCAAAGGCAACTCGAACAAGCTTAACTCAAAACTCTCATTTTCTTTCTAAGATTTAATCTTTATAGATTAAAAAGGTATACTGACATAATAGGTACCTTGATTGAGGTATTTTTCTTTCAAAGATTCCACCTTTTGTCATTAAAGCACTCTTCGCAACTCTATAGGGAACTCGAAAAAGTTAATCTCAAAACTCTAATTTTCATTCAAAGATTCAATCTTTATACGTTAAAAAGGACTAGTGACATAATAGGTACCTTGATTGAGATAATTTCTTTCAAAGATTCAATCTTTACTCATGAAAACACTCTTCGGAACGTCGAAGGAAACTCGAATAAGTTTAACTCAAAACTCTCGCTTTTCTTTCAAAGATTCAATCTTGAACCATTAAAGAGGTCCAGTGACATAATAGGTACCTTGATTGAAGTAATTTCATTCAAAGATTCAATCTTTACTCATTAAAACGCTATTCGTGACGTCAAAGCGAACTCGAATAAGATTAACTCAAAACTCTCATTTTCTTTCAAAGATTCAATTCTTTATATATTAAAAATGTCTAGGGACATAACAGGTACCTAGATTGAGGTAATTTCATTCAAAGATTCAATCCCTACTCATTAAAACACTCTTCGTGAAGTCAAAGGGAACTCGAACGAGTTTAACAAAAAACTCTCATTTTTTTCAAAGATTTAATCTTTATACATTAAAATGGTCTAGTGACATAATATATACCTCGATTGAGGTATTTTCATTCAAGGATTCAATCTCTACTCATTAAAACACTCTTCGGGACGTCAATCGGAACTTGAATAAGTTTAACTAAAAACTCTCATTTTCTTTCACTGATTCAATTTTTATACATTATAATAGGCGAGTGGTATAATAGGTACCTTGATTGATGTATTTTCTTTCAAAGATTCAATCTTTACTCATTAAAGCACTCTTCTGGACGTCAAAGGGTACTCTCAAATAAGTTTAACTCAAAACTCTAATTTTCTTTCAAAGATTCAATCTTTATAGATTAAAAAGGTCTAGTGACATAATAGGTACCTTGATTGAGATATTTTTCTTTCAAGGATTAAATCTTTAGGGATTAAAACACTCTTCGCAACTTCATAGGGAACTCGAATAAGTGAAACTCGGAACTCTAATTTTCATTCAAAGATTTAACCTTTATAAGTTAAAAAGGTCTAGTGACATAATAGGTACCTTGATTGACATAATTTCATTCAAAGATTCAACCTTTACTCATAAAATCCCTCTTCGGAATGTCGAAGGGAACTCGAATGAATTTGACTCGAAACTCTCATTTTATTTCAAAGATTCAATCTTTAAACATTAAAAAGATCTAGTGACATAATAGGTACCTTGATTGAGGAAATTTCAATTAAAGATTCAACTTTCACTCATTAAAACACTCTTTGTGACGTCAAAGGGAACTCGAATATGTTTTAACTCAAAACTCTCATTTTCTTTCAAAGATTTAATCTCTGTACATTAAAATGGTCCAGTGACATAATAGGTCTAATGACATAATTGGTACCTTGAATGAGGTAATTTCAATCAAAGATTGAATCTTTACTCATTAAAACGTTCGTCGTGACGTCAAAGGGAACTTGAATTAGCTTAGCACAAAACTCTCATTTTCTTTCAAAGATTTAATCTTCTTACGTTAAAACGGTCTACTGACATAATATGTACCTTGATTGTTGTATTTTCATTCAAAGATTCATTTTTTACTCTTTAAAACGCTCTTCGGGACGTCAATGGGAACTCGATTAAGTTTAACTCAAATCTCACATTTTCTTTCAAAGATTCAGTCTTTATACATTAAAAAGGTGGAGTGACATAAAAGGTACCTTGATTGGGGTATTTTCATACAAAGATTTAATCTTCAGTCATTGAAACACTGTTCGCGACTTCCTAGGGAGCTTGAATAAGTTAAACTCAAAACTCAAATTTTCTTTAAAAGATTCAATCTTTATACATTAAAATGGTCTAGAGACATAATAAGTCCCCAAATTGAGGTAATTCAATTCAAGGACTCAATCTTTACTCATTAAAACACTCTTCCTTACGTCAAAGCGAATTCGAATAAGTTTAAATCAAGACTCTCATTTTCTTTCAAAGATTTAATCTTTATACAATAAAATGGTCTAGTGACATAATAGGCACATCGATTGAGGTATTTTCATTCGAAAAATTTATCTTCAGTCTTTAAAACACTCATCGCGACTTCATAGGGAACTTGAACAAGTTAAACTCAAAGCTCTCATTTTCTTTCAAAGATTCAGTCTTTATACGATTAAAAGGTCTAGTGGCATAGTTAATACCTTGATTGAAGTAATTTCATTCAAAGATTCAATCTTTACTCACTGAAACACTCTTCGTGATCTCAAAGGGAACTCAAATAAGTTTAACTCAAACCTCTCATTTTCTTTTAAAGATTTAATATTTATACATTAAAATGGTCTAGTGACATAATAGGTTCATTGATTGAGGCATTTTCATTCAAAGATTCAATCTTTAGTCATTAAAACACTCTTCGCGACTTTATAGGGGACTCGAATATGTTAAACTCAAAACTCTCATTTTCTTTCAATGACTCAATCTTTATACATTAAAAAGGCCTAGTGACATAATAGGTACCTTGATTGAGGTAATTTCATTCAGAGATTCAATCTTTATTCATTAAAACACACTTGGTGACGTCAAAGCGAACTCGAATATGTTGAACTCAAAACTCTAATTTTCTTTCAAAGATTTAATCTTTATACATTCAAATGGTCTAGTGACATATTGGGCACCTTCATTGACGTAATTTCATTCAAACCTTTAATGTTTATACATTAAAATGGTCTAGTGACATAATAGGTACCTTGATTGGGGTATTCTCGTACAAAGATTCAATCTTTAGTCATTAAAACACTCTTCGCGACTTCAGATGGAACTTGAAAAAGTTAAACTCAAAACTCTCATTTGTTTTCAAGGATTCAATCTTTATACATTAAAAGGTCTGATGACGTAATAGTTACCTTGATTGATGTAATCTCATCACAGATTCAGTCTTTACTCTCTAAAACACTCTTTATAACGTCAAAAGAAACTCGAATAGGTTTAACTCAAAACTCCCATTTTCTTTCAAAGATTTAGAAATTGGGTAATACAATGGTTCAGTGACGTAACAAGTACCTTGACTGAGGTACTTTCATTCAAAGATTCAATCTTTTCTCATTAAAGCACTCTTCTGGACGTCAAAGGCAACTCGAACAAGCTTAACTCAAAACTCTCATTTTCTTTCTAAGATTTAATCTTTATAGATTAAAAAGGTATACTGACATAATAGGTACCTTGATTGAGGTATTTTTCTTTCAAAGATTCCACCTTTTGTCATTAAAGCACTCTTCGCAACTCTATAGGGAACTCGAAAAAGTTAATCTCAAAACTCTAATTTTCATTCAAAGATTCAATCTTTATACGTTAAAAAGGACTAGTGACATAATAGGTACCTTGATTGAGATAATTTCTTTCAAAGATTCAATCTTTACTCATGAAAACACTCTTCGGAACGTCGAAGGAAACTCGAATAAGTTTAACTCAAAACTCTCGCTTTTCTTTCAAAGATTCAATCTTGAACCATTAAAGAGGTCCAGTGACATAATAGGTACCTTGATTGAAGTAATTTCATTCAAAGATTCAATCTTTACTCATTAAAACGCTATTCGTGACGTCAAAGCGAACTCGAATAAGATTAACTCAAAACTCTCATTTTCTTTCAAAGATTCAATTCTTTATATATTAAAAATGTCTAGGGACATAACAGGTACCTAGATTGAGGTAATTTCATTCAAAGATTCAATCCCTACTCATTAAAACACTCTTCGTGAAGTCAAAGGGAACTCGAACGAGTTTAACAAAAAACTCTCATTTTTTTCAAAGATTTAATCTTTATACATTAAAATGGTCTAGTGACATAATATATACCTCGATTGAGGTATTTTCATTCAAGGATTCAATCTCTACTCATTAAAACACTCTTCGGGACGTCAATCGGAACTTGAATAAGTTTAACTAAAAACTCTCATTTTCTTTCACTGATTCAATTTTTATACATTATAATAGGCGAGTGGTATAATAGGTACCTTGATTGATGTATTTTCTTTCAAAGATTCAATCTTTACTCATTAAAGCACTCTTCTGGACGTCAAAGGGTACTCTCAAATAAGTTTAACTCAAAACTCTAATTTTCTTTCAAAGATTCAATCTTTATAGATTAAAAAGGTCTAGTGACATAATAGGTACCTTGATTGAGATATTTTTCTTTCAAGGATTAAATCTTTAGGGATTAAAACACTCTTCGCAACTTCATAGGGAACTCGAATAAGTGAAACTCGGAACTCTAATTTTCATTCAAAGATTTAACCTTTATAAGTTAAAAAGGTCTAGTGACATAATAGGTACCTTGATTGACATAATTTCATTCAAAGATTCAACCTTTACTCATAAAATCCCTCTTCGGAATGTCGAAGGGAACTCGAATGAATTTGACTCGAAACTCTCATTTTATTTCAAAGATTCAATCTTTAAACATTAAAAAGATCTAGTGACATAATAGGTACCTTGATTGAGGAAATTTCAATTAAAGATTCAACTTTCACTCATTAAAACACTCTTTGTGACGTCAAAGGGAACTCGAATATGTTTTAACTCAAAACTCTCATTTTCTTTCAAAGATTTAATCTCTGTACATTAAAATGGTCCAGTGACATAATAGGTCTAATGACATAATTGGTACCTTGAATGAGGTAATTTCAATCAAAGATTGAATCTTTACTCATTAAAACGTTCTTCGTGACGTCAAAGGGAACTTGAATTAGCTTAGCACAAAACTCTCATTTTCTTTCAAAGATTTAATCTTCTTACGTTAAAACGGTCTACTGACATAATATGTACCTTGATTGTTGTATTTTCATTCAAAGATTCATTTTTTACTCTTTAAAACGCTCTTCGGGACGTCAATGGGAACTCGATTAAGTTTAACTCAAATCTCACATTTTCTTTCAAAGATTCAGTCTTTATACATTAAAAAGGTGGAGTGACATAAAAGGTACCTTGATTGGGGTATTTTCATACAAAGATTTAATCTTCAGTCATTGAAACACTGTTCGCGACTTCCTAGGGAGCTTGAATAAGTTAAACTCAAAACTCAAATTTTCTTTAAAAGATTCAATCTTTATACATTAAAATGGTCTAGAGACATAATAAGTCCCCAAATTGAGGTAATTCAATTCAAGGACTCAATCTTTACTCATTAAAACACTCTTCCTTACGTCAAAGCGAATTCGAATAAGTTTAAATCAAGACTCTCATTTTCTTTCAAAGATTTAATCTTTATACAATAAAATGGTCTAGTGACATAATAGGCACATCGATTGAGGTATTTTCATTCGAAAAATTTATCTTCAGTCTTTAAAACACTCATCGCGACTTCATAGGGAACTTGAACAAGTTAAACTCAAAGCTCTCATTTTCTTTCAAAGATTCAGTCTTTATACGATTAAAAGGTCTAGTGGCATAGTTAATACCTTGATTGAAGTAATTTCATTCAAAGATTCAATCTTTACTCACTGAAACACTCTTCGTGATCTCAAAGGGAACTCAAATAAGTTTAACTCAAACCTCTCATTTTCTTTTAAAGATTTAATATTTATACATTAAAATGGTCTAGTGACATAATAGGTTCATTGATTGAGGCATTTTCATTCAAAGATTCAATCTTTAGTCATTAAAACACTCTTCGCGACTTTATAGGGGACTCGAATATGTTAAACTCAAAACTCTCATTTTCTTTCAATGACTCAATCTTTATACATTAAAAAGGCCTAGTGACATAATAGGTACCTTGATTGAGGTAATTTCATTCAGAGATTCAATCTTTATTCATTAAAACACACTTGGTGACGTCAAAGCGAACTCGAATATGTTGAACTCAAAACTCTAATTTTCTTTCAAAGATTTAATCTTTATACATTCAAATGGTCTAGTGACATATTGGGCACCTTCATTGACGTAATTTCATTCAAACCTTTAATGTTTATACATTAAAATGGTCTAGTGACATAATAGGTACCTTGATTGGGGTATTCTCGTACAAAGATTCAATCTTTAGTCATTAAAACACTCTTCGCGACTTCAGATGGAACTTGAAAAAGTTAAACTCAAAACTCTCATTTGTTTTCAAGGATTCAATCTTTATACATTAAAAGGTCTGATGACGTAATAGTTACCTTGATTGATGTAATCTCATCACAGATTCAGTCTTTACTCTCTAAAACACTCTTTATAACGTCAAAAGAAACTCGAATAGGTTTAACTCAAAACTCCCATTTTCTTTCAAAGATTTAGAAATTGGGTAATACAATGGTTCAGTGACGTAACAAGTACCTTGACTGAGGTACTTTCATTCAAAGATTCAATCTTTTCTCATTAAAGCACTCTTCTGGACGTCAAAGGCAACTCGAACAAGCTTAACTCAAAACTCTCATTTTCTTTCTAAGATTTAATCTTTATAGATTAAAAAGGTATACTGACATAATAGGTACCTTGATTGAGGTATTTTTCTTTCAAAGATTCCACCTTTTGTCATTAAAGCACTCTTCGCAACTCTATAGGGAACTCGAAAAAGTTAATCTCAAAACTCTAATTTTCATTCAAAGATTCAATCTTTATACGTTAAAAAGGACTAGTGACATAATAGGTACCTTGATTGAGATAATTTCTTTCAAAGATTCAATCTTTACTCATGAAAACACTCTTCGGAACGTCGAAGGAAACTCGAATAAGTTTAACTCAAAACTCTCGCTTTTCTTTCAAAGATTCAATCTTGAACCATTAAAGAGGTCCAGTGACATAATAGGTACCTTGATTGAAGTAATTTCATTCAAAGATTCAATCTTTACTCATTAAAACGCTATTCGTGACGTCAAAGCGAACTCGAATAAGATTAACTCAAAACTCTCATTTTCTTTCAAAGATTCAATTCTTTATATATTAAAAATGTCTAGGGACATAACAGGTACCTAGATTGAGGTAATTTCATTCAAAGATTCAATCCCTACTCATTAAAACACTCTTCGTGAAGTCAAAGGGAACTCGAACGAGTTTAACAAAAAACTCTCATTTTTTTCAAAGATTTAATCTTTATACATTAAAATGGTCTAGTGACATAATATATACCTCGATTGAGGTATTTTCATTCAAGGATTCAATCTCTACTCATTAAAACACTCTTCGGGACGTCAATCGGAACTTGAATAAGTTTAACTAAAAACTCTCATTTTCTTTCACTGATTCAATTTTTATACATTATAATAGGCGAGTGGTATAATAGGTACCTTGATTGATGTATTTTCTTTCAAAGATTCAATCTTTACTCATTAAAGCACTCTTCTGGACGTCAAAGGGTACTCTCAAATAAGTTTAACTCAAAACTCTAATTTTCTTTCAAAGATTCAATCTTTATAGATTAAAAAGGTCTAGTGACATAATAGGTACCTTGATTGAGATATTTTTCTTTCAAGGATTAAATCTTTAGGGATTAAAACACTCTTCGCAACTTCATAGGGAACTCGAATAAGTGAAACTCGGAACTCTAATTTTCATTCAAAGATTTAACCTTTATAAGTTAAAAAGGTCTAGTGACATAATAGGTACCTTGATTGACATAATTTCATTCAAAGATTCAACCTTTACTCATAAAATCCCTCTTCGGAATGTCGAAGGGAACTCGAATGAATTTGACTCGAAACTCTCATTTTATTTCAAAGATTCAATCTTTAAACATTAAAAAGATCTAGTGACATAATAGGTACCTTGATTGAGGAAATTTCAATTAAAGATTCAACTTTCACTCATTAAAACACTCTTTGTGACGTCAAAGGGAACTCGAATATGTTTTAACTCAAAACTCTCATTTTCTTTCAAAGATTTAATCTCTGTACATTAAAATGGTCCAGTGACATAATAGGTCTAATGACATAATTGGTACCTTGAATGAGGTAATTTCAATCAAAGATTGAATCTTTACTCATTAAAACGTTCTTCGTGACGTCAAAGGGAACTTGAATTAGCTTAGCACAAAACTCTCATTTTCTTTCAAAGATTTAATCTTCTTACGTTAAAACGGTCTACTGACATAATATGTACCTTGATTGTTGTATTTTCATTCAAAGATTCATTTTTTACTCTTTAAAACGCTCTTCGGGACGTCAATGGGAACTCGATTAAGTTTAACTCAAATCTCACATTTTCTTTCAAAGATTCAGTCTTTATACATTAAAAAGGTGGAGTGACATAAAAGGTACCTTGATTGGGGTATTTTCATACAAAGATTTAATCTTCAGTCATTGAAACACTGTTCGCGACTTCCTAGGGAGCTTGAATAAGTTAAACTCAAAACTCAAATTTTCTTTAAAAGATTCAATCTTTATACATTAAAATGGTCTAGAGACATAATAAGTCCCCAAATTGAGGTAATTCAATTCAAGGACTCAATCTTTACTCATTAAAACACTCTTCCTTACGTCAAAGCGAATTCGAATAAGTTTAAATCAAGACTCTCATTTTCTTTCAAAGATTTAATCTTTATACAATAAAATGGTCTAGTGACATAATAGGCACATCGATTGAGGTATTTTCATTCGAAAAATTTATCTTCAGTCTTTAAAACACTCATCGCGACTTCATAGGGAACTTGAACAAGTTAAACTCAAAGCTCTCATTTTCTTTCAAAGATTCAGTCTTTATACGATTAAAAGGTCTAGTGGCATAGTTAATACCTTGATTGAAGTAATTTCATTCAAAGATTCAATCTTTACTCACTGAAACACTCTTCGTGATCTCAAAGGGAACTCAAATAAGTTTAACTCAAACCTCTCATTTTCTTTTAAAGATTTAATATTTATACATTAAAATGGTCTAGTGACATAATAGGTTCATTGATTGAGGCATTTTCATTCAAAGATTCAATCTTTAGTCATTAAAACACTCTTCGCGACTTTATAGGGGACTCGAATATGTTAAACTCAAAACTCTCATTTTCTTTCAATGACTCAATCTTTATACATTAAAAAGGCCTAGTGACATAATAGGTACCTTGATTGAGGTAATTTCATTCAGAGATTCAATCTTTATTCATTAAAACACACTTGGTGACGTCAAAGCGAACTCGAATATGTTGAACTCAAAACTCTAATTTTCTTTCAAAGATTTAATCTTTATACATTCAAATGGTCTAGTGACATATTGGGCACCTTCATTGACGTAATTTCATTCAAACCTTTAATGTTTATACATTAAAATGGTCTAGTGACATAATAGGTACCTTGATTGGGGTATTCTCGTACAAAGATTCAATCTTTAGTCATTAAAACACTCTTCGCGACTTCAGATGGAACTTGAAAAAGTTAAACTCAAAACTCTCATTTGTTTTCAAGGATTCAATCTTTATACATTAAAAGGTCTGATGACGTAATAGTTACCTTGATTGATGTAATCTCATCACAGATTCAGTCTTTACTCTCTAAAACACTCTTTATAACGTCAAAAGAAACTCGAATAGGTTTAACTCAAAACTCCCATTTTCTTTCAAAGATTTAGAAATTGGGTAATACAATGGTTCAGTGACGTAACAAGTACCTTGACTGAGGTACTTTCATTCAAAGATTCAATCTTTTCTCATTAAAGCACTCTTCTGGACGTCAAAGGCAACTCGAACAAGCTTAACTCAAAACTCTCATTTTCTTTCTAAGATTTAATCTTTATAGATTAAAAAGGTATACTGACATAATAGGTACCTTGATTGAGGTATTTTTCTTTCAACGATTCCACCTTTTGTCATTAAAGCACTCTTCGCAACTCTATAGGGAACTCGAAAAAGTTAATCTCAAAACTCTAATTTTCATTCAAAGATTCAATCTTTATACGTTAAAAAGGACTAGTGACATAATAGGTACCTTGATTGAGATAATTTCTTTCAAAGATTCAATCTTTACTCATGAAAACACTCTTCGGAACGTCGAAGGAAACTCGAATAAGTTTAACTCAAAACTCTCGCTTTTCTTTCAAAGATTCAATCTTGAACCATTAAAGAGGTCCAGTGACATAATAGGTACCTTGATTGAAGTAATTTCATTCAAAGATTCAATCTTTACTCATTAAAACGCTATTCGTGACGTCAAAGCGAACTCGAATAAGATTAACTCAAAACTCTCATTTTCTTTCAAAGATTCAATTCTTTATATATTAAAAATGTCTAGGGACATAACAGGTACCTAGATTGAGGTAATTTCATTCAAAGATTCAATCCCTACTCATTAAAACACTCTTCGTGAAGTCAAAGGGAACTCGAACGAGTTTAACAAAAAACTCTCATTTTTTTCAAAGATTTAATCTTTATACATTAAAATGGTCTAGTGACATAATATATACCTCGATTGAGGTATTTTCATTCAAGGATTCAATCTCTACTCATTAAAACACTCTTCGGGACGTCAATCGGAACTTGAATAAGTTTAACTAAAAACTCTCATTTTCTTTCACTGATTCAATTTTTATACATTATAATAGGCGAGTGGTATAATAGGTACCTTGATTGATGTATTTTCTTTCAAAGATTCAATCTTTACTCATTAAAGCACTCTTCTGGACGTCAAAGGGTACTCTCAAATAAGTTTAACTTAAAACTCTAATTTTCTTTCAAAGATTCAATCTTTATAGATTAAAAAGGTCTAGTGACATAATAGGTACCTTGATTGAGATATTTTTCTTTCAAGGATTAAATCTTTAGGGATTAAAACACTCTTCGCAACTTCATAGGGAACTCGAATAAGTGAAACTCGGAACTCTAATTTTCATTCAAAGATTTAACCTTTATAAGTTAAAAAGGTCTAGTGACATAATAGGTACCTTGATTGACATAATTTCATTCAAAGATTCAACCTTTACTCATAAAATCCCTCTTCGGAATGTCGAAGGGAACTCGAATGAATTTGACTCGAAACTCTCATTTTATTTCAAAGATTCAATCTTTAAACATTAAAAAGATCTAGTGACATAATAGGTACCTTGATTGAGGAAATTTCAATTAAAGATTCAATTTTCACTCATTAAAACACTCTTTGTGACGTCAAAGGGAACTCGAATATGTTTTAACTCAAAACTCTCATTTTCTTTCAAAGATTTAATCTCTGTACATTAAAATGGTCCAGTGACATAATAGGTCTAATGACATAATTGGTACCTTGAATGAGGTAATTTCAATCAAAGATTGAATCTTTACTCATTAAAACGTTCTTCGTGACGTCAAAGGGAACTTGAATTAGCTTAGCACAAAACTCTCATTTTCTTTCAAAGATTTAATCTTCTTACGTTAAAACGGTCTACTGACATAATATGTACCTTGATTGTTGTATTTTCATTCAAAGATTCATTTTTTACTCTTTAAAACGCTCTTCGGGACGTCAATAGGAACTCGATTAAGTTTAACTCAAATCTCACATTTTCTTTCAAAGATTCAGTCTTTATACATTAAAAAGGTGGAGTGACATAAAAGGTACCTTGATTGGGGTATTTTCATACAAAGATTTAATCTTCAGTCATTGAAACACTGTTCGCGACTTCCTAGGGAGCTTGAATAAGTTAAACTCAAAACTCAAATTTTCTTTAAAAGATTCAATCTTTATACATTAAAATGGTGTAGAGACATAATAAGTCCCCAAATTGAGGTAATTCAATTCAGGGACTCAATCTTTACTCATTAAAACACTCTTCCTTACGTCAAAGCGAATTCGAATAAGTTTAAATCAAGACTCTAATTTTCTTTCAAAGATTTAATCTTTATACAATAAAATGGTCTAGTGACATAATAGGCACATCGATTGAGGTATTTTCATTCGAAAAATTTATCTTCAGTCTTTAAAACACTCATCGCGACTTCATAGGGAACTTGAACAAGTTAAACTCAAAGCTCTCATTTTCTTTCAAAGATTCAGTCTTTATACGATTAAAAGGTCTAGTGGCATAGTTAATACCTTGATTGAAGTAATTTCATTCAAAGATTCAATCTTTACTCACTGAAACACTCTTCGTGATCTCAAAGGGAACTCAAATAAGTTTAACTCAAACCTCTCATTTTCTTTTAAAGATTTAATATTTATACATTAAAATGGTCTAGTGACATAATAGGTTCATTGATTGAGGCATTTTCATTCAAAGATTCAATCTTTAGTCATTAAAACACTCTTCGCGACTTTATAGGGGACTCGAATATGTTAAACTCAAAACTCTCATTTTCTTTCAATGACTCAATCTTTATACATTAAAAAGGCCTAGTGACATAATAGGTACCTTGATTGAGGTAATTTCATTCAGAGATTCAATCTTTATTCATTAAAACACACTTGGTGACGTCAAAGCGAACTCGAATATGTTGAACTCAAAACTCTAATTTTCTTTCAAAGATTTAATCTTTATACATTCAAATGGTCTAGTGACATATTGAGCACCTTCATTGACGTAATTTCATTCAAACCTTTAATGTTTATACATTAAAATGGTCTAGTGACATAATAGGTACCTTGATTGGGGTATTCTCGTACAAAGATTCAATCTTTAGTCATTAAAACACTCTTCGCGACTTCAGATGGAACTTGAAAAAGTTAAACTCAAAACTCTCATTTGTTTTCAAGGATTCAATCTTTATACATTAAAAGGTCTGATGACGTAATAGTTACCTTGATTGATGTAATCTCATCACAGATTCAGTCTTTACTCTCTAAAACACTCTTTATAACGTCAAAAGAAACTCGAATAGGTTTAACTCAAAACTCCCATTTTCTTTCAAAGATTTAGAAATTGGGTAATACAATGGTTCAGTGACGTAACAAGTACCTTGACTGAGGTACTTTCATTCAAAGATTCAATCTTTTCTCATTAAAGCACTCTTCTGGACGTCAAAGGCAACTCGAACAAGCTTAACTCAAAACTCTCATTTTCTTTCTAAGATTTAATCTTTATAGATTAAAAAGGTATACTGACATAATAGGTACCTTGATTGAGGTATTTTTCTTTCAAAGATTCCACCTTTTGTCATTAAAGCACTCTTCGCAACTCTATAGGGAACTCGAAAAAGTTAATCTCAAAACTCTAATTTTCATTCAAAGATTCAATCTTTATACGTTAAAAAGGACTAGTGACATAATAGGTACCTTGATTGAGATAATTTCTTTCAAAGATTCAATCTTTACTCATGAAAACACTCTTCGGAACGTCGAAGGAAACTCGAATAAGTTTAACTCAAAACTCTCGCTTTTCTTTCAAAGATTCAATCTTGAACCATTAAAGAGGTCCAGTGACATAATAGGTACCTTGATTGAAGTAATTTCATTCAAAGATTCAATCTTTACTCATTAAAACGCTATTCGTGACGTCAAAGCGAACTCGAATAAGATTAACTCAAAACTCTCATTTTCTTTCAAAGATTCAATTCTTTATATATTAAAAATGTCTAGGGACATAACAGGTACCTAGATTGAGGTAATTTCATTCAAAGATTCAATCCCTACTCATTAAAACACTCTTCGTGAAGTCAAAGGGAACTCGAACGAGTTTAACAAAAAACTCTCATTTTTTTCAAAGATTTAATCTTTATACATTAAAATGGTCTAGTGACATAATATATACCTCGATTGAGGTATTTTCATTCAAGGATTCAATCTCTACTCATTAAAACACTCTTCGGGACGTCAATCGGAACTTGAATAAGTTTAACTAAAAACTCTCATTTTCTTTCACTGATTCAATTTTTATACATTATAATAGGCGAGTGGTATAATAGGTACCTTGATTGATGTATTTTCTTTCAAAGATTCAATCTTTACTCATTAAAGCACTCTTCTGGACGTCAAAGGGTACTCTCAAATAAGTTTAACTTAAAACTCTAATTTTCTTTCAAAGATTCAATCTTTATAGATTAAAAAGGTCTAGTGACATAATAGGTACCTTGATTGAGATATTTTTCTTTCAAGGATTAAATCTTTAGGGATTAAAACACTCTTCGCAACTTCATAGGGAACTCGAATAAGTGAAACTCGGAACTCTAATTTTCATTCAAAGATTTAACCTTTATAAGTTAAAAAGGTCTAGTGACATAATAGGTACCTTGATTGACATAATTTCATTCAAAGATTCAACCTTTACTCATAAAATCCCTCTTCGGAATGTCGAAGGGAACTCGAATGAATTTGACTCGAAACTCTCATTTTATTTCAAAGATTCAATCTTTAAACATTAAAAAGATCTAGTGACATAATAGGTACCTTGATTGAGGAAATTTCAATTAAAGATTCAACTTTCACTCATTAAAACACTCTTTGTGACGTCAAAGGGAACTCGAATATGTTTTAACTCAAAACTCTCATTTTCTTTCAAAGATTTAATCTCTGTACATTAAAATGGTCCAGTGACATAATAGGTCTAATGACATAATTGGTACCTTGAATGAGGTAATTTCAATCAAAGATTGAATCTTTACTCATTAAAACGTTCTTCGTGACGTCAAAGGGAACTTGAATTAGCTTAGCACAAAACTCTCATTTTCTTTCAAAGATTTAATCTTCTTACGTTAAAACGGTCTACTGACATAATATGTACCTTGATTGTTGTATTTTCATTCAAAGATTCATTTTTTACTCTTTAAAACGCTCTTCGGGACGTCAATAGGAACTCGATTAAGTTTAACTCAAATCTCACATTTTCTTTCAAAGATTCAGTCTTTATACATTAAAAAGGTGGAGTGACATAAAAGGTACCTTGATTGGGGTATTTTCATACAAAGATTTAATCTTCAGTCATTGAAACACTGTTCGCGACTTCCTAGGGAGCTTGAATAAGTTAAACTCAAAACTCAAATTTTCTTTAAAAGATTCAATCTTTATACATTAAAATGGTCTAGAGACATAATAAGTCCCCAAATTGAGGTAATTCAATTCAGGGACTCAATCTTTACTCATTAAAACACTCTTCCTTACGTCAAAGCGAATTCGAATAAGTTTAAATCAAGACTCTAATTTTCTTTCAAAGATTTAATCTTTATACAATAAAATGGTCTAGTGACATAATAGGCACATCGATTGAGGTATTTTCATTCGAAAAATTTATCTTCAGTCTTTAAAACACTCATCGCGACTTCATAGGGAACTTAAACAAGTTAAACTCAAAGCTCTCATTTTCTTTCAAAGATTCAGTCTTTATACGATTAAAAGGTCTAGTGGCATAGTTAATACCTTGATTGAAGTAATTTCATTTAAAGATTCAATCTTTACTCACTGAAACACTCTTCGTGATCTCAAAGGGAACTCAAATAAGTTTAACTCAAACCTCTCATTTTCTTTTAAAGATTTAATATTTATACATTAAAATGGTCTAGTGACATAATAGGTTCATTGATTGAGGCATTTTCATTCAAAGATTCAATCTTTAGTCATTAAAACACTCTTCGCGACTTTATAGGGGACTCGAATATGTTAAACTCAAAACTCTCATTTTCTTTCAATGACTCAATCTTTATACATTAAAAAGGCCTAGTGACATAATAGGTACCTTGATTGAGGTAATTTCATTCAGAGATTCAATCTTTATTCATTAAAACACACTTGGTGACGTCAAAGCGAACTCGAATATGTTGAACTCAAAACTCTAATTTTCTTTCAAAGATTTAATCTTTATACATTCAAATGGTCTAGTGACATATTGGGCACCTTCATTGACGTAATTTCATTCAAACCTTTAATGTTTATACATTAAAATGGTCTAGTGACATAATAGGTACCTTGATTGGGGTATTCTCGTACAAAGATTCAATCTTTAGTCATTAAAACACTCTTCGCGACTTCAGATGGAACTTGAAAAAGTTAAACTCAAAACTCTCATTTGTTTTCAAGGATTCAATCTTTATACATTAAAAGGTCTGATGACGTAATAGTTACCTTGATTGATGTAATCTCATCACAGATTCAGTCTTTACTCTCTAAAACACTCTTTATAACGTCAAAAGAAACTCGAATAGGTTTAACTCAAAACTCCCATTTTCTTTCAAAGATTTAGAAATTGGGTAATACAATGGTTCAGTGACGTAACAAGTACCTTGACTGAGGTACTTTCATTCAAAGATTCAATCTTTTCTCATTAAAGCACTCTTCTGGACGTCAAAGGCAACTCGAACAAGCTTAACTCAAAACTCTCATTTTCTTTCTAAGATTTAATCTTTATAGATTAAAAAGGTATACTGACATAATAGGTACCTTGATTGAGGTATTTTTCTTTCAAAGATTCCACCTTTTGTCATTAAAGCACTCTTCGCAACTCTATAGGGAACTCGAAAAAGTTAATCTCAAAACTCTAATTTTCATTCAAAGATTCAATCTTTATACGTTAAAAAGGACTAGTGACATAATAGGTACCTTGATTGAGATAATTTCTTTCAAAGATTCAATCTTTACTCATGAAAACACTCTTCGGAACGTCGAAGGAAACTCGAATAAGTTTAACTCAAAACTCTCGCTTTTCTTTCAAAGATTCAATCTTGAACCATTAAAGAGGTCCAGTGACATAATAGGTACCTTGATTGAAGTAATTTCATTCAAAGATTCAATCTTTACTCATTAAAACGCTATTCGTGACGTCAAAGCGAACTCGAATAAGATTAACTCAAAACTCTCATTTTCTTTCAAAGATTCAATTCTTTATATATTAAAAATGTCTAGGGACATAACAGGTACCTAGATTGAGGTAATTTCATTCAAAGATTCAATCCCTACTCATTAAAACACTCTTCGTGAAGTCAAAGGGAACTCGAACGAGTTTAACAAAAAACTCTCATTTTTTTCAAAGATTTAATCTTTATACATTAAAATGGTCTAGTGACATAATATATACCTCGATTGAGGTATTTTCATTCAAGGATTCAATCTCTACTCATTAAAACACTCTTCGGGACGTCAATCGGAACTTGAATAAGTTTAACTAAAAACTCTCATTTTCTTTCACTGATTCAATTTTTATACATTATAATAGGCGAGTGGTATAATAGGTACCTTGATTGATGTATTTTCTTTCAAAGATTCAATCTTTACTCATTAAAGCACTCTTCTGGACGTCAAAGGGTACTCTCAAATAAGTTTAACTTAAAACTCTAATTTTCTTTCAAAGATTCAATCTTTATAGATTAAAAAGGTCTAGTGACATAATAGGTACCTTGATTGAGATATTTTTCTTTCAAGGATTAAATCTTTAGGGATTAAAACACTCTTCGCAACTTCATAGGGAACTCGAATAAGTGAAACTCGGAACTCTAATTTTCATTCAAAGATTTAACCTTTATAAGTTAAAAAGGTCTAGTGACATAATAGGTACCTTGATTGACATAATTTCATTCAAAGATTCAACCTTTACTCATAAAATCCCTCTTCGGAATGTCGAAGGGAACTCGAATGAATTTGACTCGAAACTCTCATTTTATTTCAAAGATTCAATCTTTAAACATTAAAAAGATCTAGTGACATAATAGGTACCTTGATTGAGGAAATTTCAATTAAAGATTCAACTTTCACTCATTAAAACACTCTTTGTGACGTCAAAGGGAACTCGAATATGTTTTAACTCAAAACTCTCATTTTCTTTCAAAGATTTAATCTCTGTACATTAAAATGGTCCAGTGACATAATAGGTCTAATGACATAATTGGTACCTTGAATGAGGTAATTTCAATCAAAGATTGAATCTTTACTCATTAAAACGTTCTTCGTGACGTCAAAGGGAACTTGAATTAGCTTAGCACAAAACTCTCATTTTCTTTCAAAGATTTAATCTTCTTACGTTAAAACGGTCTACTGACATAATATGTACCTTGATTGTTGTATTTTCATTCAAAGATTCATTTTTTACTCTTTAAAACGCTCTTCGGGACGTCAATAGGAACTCGATTAAGTTTAACTCAAATCTCACATTTTCTTTCAAAGATTCAGTCTTTATACATTAAAAAGGTGGAGTGACATAAAAGGTACCTTGATTGGGGTATTTTCATACAAAGATTTAATCTTCAGTCATTGAAACACTGTTCGCGACTTCCTAGGGAGCTTGAATAAGTTAAACTCAAAACTCAAATTTTCTTTAAAAGATTCAATCTTTATACATTAAAATGGTCTAGAGACATAATAAGTCCCCAAATTGAGGTAATTCAATTCAGGGACTCAATCTTTACTCATTAAAACACTCTTCCTTACGTCAAAGCGAATTCGAATAAGTTTAAATCAAGACTCTAATTTTCTTTCAAAGATTTAATCTTTATACAATAAAATGGTCTAGTGACATAATAGGCACATCGATTGAGGTATTTTCATTCGAAAAATTTATCTTCAGTCTTTAAAACACTCATCGCGACTTCATAGGGAACTTGAACAAGTTAAACTCAAAGCTCTCATTTTCTTTCAAAGATTCAGTCTTTATACGATTAAAAGGTCTAGTGGCATAGTTAATACCTTGATTGAAGTAATTTCATTCAAAGATTCAATCTTTACTCACTGAAACACTCTTCGTGATCTCAAAGGGAACTCAAATAAGTTTAACTCAAACCTCTCATTTTCTTTTAAAGATTTAATATTTATACATTAAAATGGTCTAGTGACATAATAGGTTCATTGATTGAGGCATTTTCATTCAAAGATTCAATCTTTAGTCATTAAAACACTCTTCGCGACTTTATAGGGGACTCGAATATGTTAAACTCAAAACTCTCATTTTCTTTCAATGACTCAATCTTTATACATTAAAAAGGCCTAGTGACATAATAGGTACCTTGATTGAGGTAATTTCATTCAGAGATTCAATCTTTATTCATTAAAACACACTTGGTGACGTCAAAGCGAACTCGAATATGTTGAACTCAAAACTCTAATTTTCTTTCAAAGATTTAATCTTTATACATTCAAATGGTCTAGTGACATATTGGGCACCTTCATTGACGTAATTTCATTCAAACCTTTAATGTTTATACATTAAAATGGTCTAGTGACATAATAGGTACCTTGATTGGGGTATTCTCGTACAAAGATTCAATCTTTAGTCATTAAAACACTCTTCGCGACTTCAGATGGAACTTGAAAAAGTTAAACTCAAAACTCTCATTTGTTTTCAAGGATTCAATCTTTATACATTAAAAGGTCTGATGACGTAATAGTTACCTTGATTGATGTAATCTCATCACAGATTCAGTCTTTACTCTCTAAAACACTCTTTATAACGTCAAAAGAAACTCGAATAGGTTTAACTCAAAACTCCCATTTTCTTTCAAAGATTTAGAAATTGGGTAATACAATGGTTCAGTGACGTAACAAGTACCTTGACTGAGGTACTTTCATTCAAAGATTCAATCTTTTCTCATTAAAGCACTCTTCTGGACGTCAAAGGCAACTCGAACAAGCTTAACTCAAAACTCTCATTTTCTTTCTAAGATTTAATCTTTATAGATTAAAAAGGTATACTGACATAATAGGTACCTTGATTGAGGTATTTTTCTTTCAAAGATTCCACCTTTTGTCATTAAAGCACTCTTCGCAACTCTATAGGGAACTCGAAAAAGTTAATCTCAAAACTCTAATTTTCATTCAAAGATTCAATCTTTATACGTTAAAAAGGACTAGTGACATAATAGGTACCTTGATTGAGATAATTTCTTTCAAAGATTCAATCTTTACTCATGAAAACACTCTTCGGAACGTCGAAGGAAACTCGAATAAGTTTAACTCAAAACTCTCGCTTTTCTTTCAAAGATTCAATCTTGAACCATTAAAGAGGTCCAGTGACATAATAGGTACCTTGATTGAAGTAATTTCATTCAAAGATTCAATCTTTACTCATTAAAACGCTATTCGTGACGTCAAAGCGAACTCGAATAAGATTAACTCAAAACTCTCATTTTCTTTCAAAGATTCAATTCTTTATATATTAAAAATGTCTAGGGACATAACAGGTACCTAGATTGAGGTAATTTCATTCAAAGATTCAATCCCTACTCATTAAAACACTCTTCGTGAAGTCAAAGGGAACTCGAACGAGTTTAACAAAAAACTCTCATTTTTTTCAAAGATTTAATCTTTATACATTAAAATGGTCTAGTGACATAATATATACCTCGATTGAGGTATTTTCATTCAAGGATTCAATCTCTACTCATTAAAACACTCTTCGGGACGTCAATCGGAACTTGAATAAGTTTAACTAAAAACTCTCATTTTCTTTCAATGATTCAATTTTTATACATTATAATAGGCGAGTGGTATAATAGGTACCTTGATTGATGTATTTTCTTTCAAAGATTCAATCTTTACTCATTAAAGCACTCTTCTGGACGTCAAAGGGTACTCTCAAATAAGTTTAACTCAAAACTCTAATTTTCTTTCAAAGATTCAATCTTTATAGATTAAAAAGGTCTAGCGACATAATAGGTACCTTGATTGAGATATTTTTCTTTCAAGGATTAAATCTTTAGGGATTAAAACACTCTTCGCAACTTCATAGGGAACTCGAATAAGTTAAACTCGGAACTCTAATTTTCATTCAAAGATTTAACCTTTATAAGTTAAAAAGGTCTAGTGACATAATAGGTACCTTGATTGACATAATTTCATTCAAAGATTCAACCTTTACTCATAAAATCCCTCTTCGGAATGTCGAAGGGAACTCGAATGAATTTGACTCGAAACTCTCATTTTATTTCAAAGATTCAATCTTTAAACATTAAAAAGATCTAGTGACATAATAGGTACCTTGATTGAGGAAATTTCAATTAAAGATTCAACTTTCACTCATTAAAACACTCTTTGTGACGTCAAAGGGAACTCGAATATGTTTTAACTCAAAACTCTCATTTTCTTTCAAAGATTTAATCTCTGTACATTAAAATGGTCCAGTGACATAATAGGCCTAATGACATAATTGGTACCTTGAATGAGGTAATTTCAATCAAAGATTGAATCTTTACTCATTAAAACGTTCTTCGTGACGTCAAAGGGAACTTGAATTAGCTTAGCACAAAACTCTCATTTTCTTTCAAAGATTTAATCTTCTTACGTTAAAACGGTCTACTGACATAATATGTACCTTGATTGTTGTATTTTCATTCAAAGATTCATTTTTTACTCTTTAAAACGCTCTTCGGGACGTCAATGGGAACTCGATTAAGTTTAACTCAAATCTCACATTTTCTTTCAAAGATTCAGTCTTTATACATTAAAAAGGTGGAGTGACATAAAAGGTACCTTGATTGGGGTATTTTCATACAAAGATTTAATCTTCAGTCATTGAAACACTGTTCGCGACTTCCTAGGGAGCTTGAATAAGTTAAACTCAAAACTCAAATTTTCTTTAAAAGATTCAATCTTTATACATTAAAATGGTCTAGAGACATAATAAGTCCCCAAATTGAGGTAATTCAATTCAAGGACTCAATCTTTACTCATTAAAACACTCTTCCTTACGTCAAAGCGAATTCGAATAAGTTTAAATCAAGACTCTCATTTTCTTTCAAAGATTTAATCTTTATACAATAAAATGGTCTAGTGACATAATAGGCACATCGATTGAGGTATTTTCATTCGAAAAATTTATCTTCAGTCTTTAAAACACTCATCGCGACTTCATAGGGAACTTGAACAAGTTAAACTCAAAGCTCTCATTTTCTTTCAAAGATTCAGTCTTTATACGATTAAAAGGTCTAGTGGCATAGTTAATACCTTGATTGAAGTAATTTCATTCAAAGATTCAATCTTTACTCACTGAAACACTCTTCGTGATCTCAAAGGGAACTCAAATAAGTTTAACTCAAACCTCTCATTTTCTTTTAAAGATTTAATATTTATACATTAAAATGGTCTAGTGACATAATAGGTTCATTGATTGAGGCATTTTCATTCAAAGATTCAATCTTTAGTCATTAAAACACTCTTCGCGACTTTATAGGGGACTCGAATATGTTAAACTCAAAACTCTCATTTTCTTTCAATGACTCAATCTTTATACATTAAAAAGGCCTAGTGACATAATAGGTACCTTGATTGAGGTAATTTCATTCAGAGATTCAATCTTTATTCATTAAAACACACTTGGTGACGTCAAAGCGAACTCGAATATGTTGAACTCAAAACTCTAATTTTCTTTCAAAGATTTAATCTTTATACATTCAAATGGTCTAGTGACATATTGGGCACCTTCATTGACGTAATTTCATTCAAACCTTTAATGTTTATACATTAAAATGGTCTAGTGACATAATAGGTACCTTGATTGGGGTATTCTCGTACAAAGATTCAATCTTTAGTCATTAAAACACTCTTCGCGACTTCAGATGGAACTTGAAAAAGTTAAACTCAAAACTCTCATTTGTTTTCAAGGATTCAATCTTTATACATTAAAAGGTCTGATGACGTAATAGTTACCTTGATTGATGTAATCTCATCACAGATTCAGTCTTTACTCTCTAAAACACTCTTTATAACGTCAAAAGAAACTCGAATAGGTTTAACTCAAAACTCCCATTTTCTTTCAAAGATTTAGAAATTGGGTAATACAATGGTTCAGTGACGTAACAAGTACCTTGACTGAGGTACTTTCATTCAAAGATTCAATCTTTTCTCATTAAAGCACTCTTCTGGACGTCAAAGGCAACTCGAACAAGCTTAGCTCAAAACTCTCATTTTCTTTCTAAGATTTAATCTTTATAGATTAAAAAGGTATACTGACATAATAGGTACCTTGATTGAGGTATTTTTCTTTCAACGATTCCACCTTTTGTCATTAAAGCACTCTTCGCAACTCTATAGGGAACTCGAAAAAGTTAATCTCAAAACTCTAATTTTCATTCAAAGATTCAATCTTTATACGTTAAAAAGGACTAGTGACATAATAGGTACCTTGATTGAGATAATTTCTTTCAAAGATTCAATCTTTACTCATGAAAACACTCTTCGGAACGTCGAAGGAAACTCGAATAAGTTTAACTCAAAACTCTCGCTTTTCTTTCAAAGATTCGATCTTGAACCATTAAAGAGGTCCAGTGACATAATAGGTACCTTGATTGAAGTAATTTCATTCAAAGATTCAATCTTTACTCATTAAAACGCTATTCGTGACGTCAAAGCGAACTCGAATAAGATTAACTCAAAACTCTCATTTTCTTTCAAAGATTCAATTCTTTATATATTAAAAATGTCTAGGGACATAACAGGTACCTAGATTGAGGTAATTTCATTCAAAGATTCAATCCTTACTCATTAAAACACTCTTCGTGAAGTCAAAGGGAACTCGAACGAGTTTAACAAAAAACTCTCATTTTTTTCAAAGATTTAATCTTTATACATTAAAATGGTCTAGTGACATAATATATACCTCGATTGAGGTATTTTCATTCAAGGATTCAATCTCTACTCATTAAAACACTCTTCGGGACGTCAATCGGAACTTGAATAAGTTTAACTAAAAACTCTCATTTTCTTTCAATGATTCAATTTTTATACATTATAATAGGCGAGTGGTATAATAGGTACCTTGATTGATGTATTTTCTTTCAAAGATTCAATCTTTACTCATTAAAGCACTCTTCTGGACGTCAAAGGGTACTCTCAAATAAGTTTAACTCAAAACTCTAATTTTCTTTCAAAGATTCAATCTTTATAGATTAAAAAGGTCTAGCGACATAATAGGTACCTTGATTGAGATATTTTTCTTTCAAGGATTAAATCTTTAGGGATTAAAACACTCTTCGCAACTTCATAGGGAACTCGAATAAGTTAAACTCGGAACTCTAATTTTCATTCAAAGATTTAACCTTTATAAGTTAAAAAGGTCTAGTGACATAATAGGTACCTTGATTGACATAATTTCATTCAAAGATTCAACCTTTACTCATAAAATCCCTCTTCGGAATGTCGAAGGGAACTCGAATGAATTTGACTCGAAACTCTCATTTTATTTCAAAGATTCAATCTTTAAACATTAAAAAGATCTAGTGACATAATAGGTACCTTGATTGAGGAAATTTCAATTAAAGATTCAACTTTCACTCATTAAAACACTCTTTGTGACGTCAAAGGGAACTCGAATATGTTTTAACTCAAAACTCTCATTTTCTTTCAAAGATTTAATCTCTGTACATTAAAATGGTCCAGTGACATAATAGGTCTAATGACATAATTGGTACCTTGAATGAGGTAATTTCAATCAAAGATTGAATCTTTACTCATTAAAACGTTCTTCGTGACGTCAAAGGGAACTTGAATTAGCTTAGCACAAAACTCTCATTTTCTTTCAAAGATTTAATCTTCTTACGTTAAAACGGTCTACTGACATAATATGTACCTTGATTGTTGTATTTTCATTCAAAGATTCATTTTTTACTCTTTAAAACGCTCTTCGGGACGTCAATGGGAACTCGATTAAGTTTAACTCAAATCTCACATTTTCTTTCAACGATTCAGTCTTTATACATTAAAAAGGTGGAGTGACATAAAAGGTACCTTGATTGGGGGTATTTTCATACAAAGATTTAATCTTCAGTCATTGAAACACTGTTCGCGACTTCCTAGGGAGCTTGAATAAGTTAAACTCAAAACTCAAATTTTCTTTAAAAGATTCAATCTTTATACATTAAAATGGTCTAGAGACATAATAAGTCCCCAAATTGAGGTAATTCAATTCAAGGACTCAATCTTTACTCATTAAAACACTCTTCCTTACGTCAAAGCGAATTCGAATAAGTTTAAATCAAGACTCTCATTTTCTTTCAAAGATTTAATCTTTATACAATAAAATGGTCTAGTGACATAATAGGCACATCGATTGAGGTATTTTCATTCGAAAAATTTATCTTCAGTCTTTAAAACACTCATCGCGACTTCATAGGGAACTTGAACAAGTTAAACTCAAAGCTCTCATTTTCTTTCAAAGATTCAGTCTTTATACGATTAAAAGGTCTAGTGGCATAGTTAATACCTTGATTGAAGTAATTTCATTCAAAGATTCAATCTTTACTCACTGAAACACTCTTCGTGATCTCAAAGGGAACTCAAATAAGTTTAACTCAAACCTCTCATTTTCTTTTAAAGATTTAATATTTATACATTAAAATGGTCTAGTGACATAATAGGTTCATTGATTGAGGCATTTTCATTCAAAGATTCAATCTTTAGTCATTAAAACACTCTTCGCGACTTTATAGGGGACTCGAATATGTTAAACTCAAAACTCTCATTTTCTTTCAATGACTCAATCTTTATACATTAAAAAGGCCTAGTGACACAATAGGTACCTTGATTGAGGTAATTTCATTCAGAGATTCAATCTTTATTCATTAAAACACACTTGGTGACGTCAAAGCGAACTCGAATATGTTGAACTCAAAACTCTAATTTTCTTTCAAAGATTTAATCTTTATACATTCAAATGGTCTAGTGACATATTGGGCACCTTCATTGACGTAATTTCATTCAAACCTTTAATGTTTATACATTAAAATGGTCTAGTGACATAATAGGTACCTTGATTGGGGTATTCTCGTACAAAGATTCAATCTTTAGTCATTAAAACACTCTTCGCGACTTCAGATGGAACTTGAAAAAGTTAAACTCAAAACTCTCATTTGTTTTCAAGGATTCAATCTTTATACATTAAAAGGTCCGATGACGTAATAGTTACCTTGATTGATGTAATCTCATCACAGATTCAGTCTTTACTCTCTAAAACACTCTTTATAACGTCAAAAGAAACTCGAATAGGTTTAACTCAAAACTCCCATTTTCTTTCAAAGATTTAGAAATTGGGTAATACAATGGTTCAGTGACGTAACAAGTACCTTGACTGAGGTACTTTCATTCAAAGATTCAATCTTTTCTCATTAAAGCACTCTTCTGGACGTCAAAGGCAACTCGAACAAGCTTAGCTCAAAACTCTCATTTTCTTTCTAAGATTTAATCTTTATAGATTAAAAAGGTATACTGACATAATAGGTACCTTGATTGAGGTATTTTTCTTTCAAAGATTCCACCTTTTGTCATTAAAGCACTCTTCGCAACTCTATAGGGAACTCGAAAAAGTTAATCTCAAAACTCTAATTTTCATTCAAAGATTCAATCTTTATACGTTAAAAAGGACTAGTGACATAATAGGTACCTTGATTGAGATAATTTCTTTCAAAGATTCAATCTTTACTCATGAAAACACTCTTCGGAACGTCGAAGGAAACACGAATAAGTTTAACTCAAAACTCTCGCTTTTCTTTCAAAGATTCAATCTTGAACCATTAAAGAGGTCCAGTGACATAATAGGTACCTTGATTGAAGTAATTTCATTCAAAGATTCAATCTTTACTCATTAAAACGCTATTCGTGACGTCAAAGCGAACTCGAATAAGATTAACTCAAAACTCTCATTTTCTTTCAAAGATTCAATTCTTTATATATTAAAAATGTCTAGGGACATAACAGGTACCTAGATTGAGGTAATTTCATTCAAAGATTCAATCCCTACTCATTAAAACACTCTTCGTGAAGTCAAAGGGAACTCGAACGAGTTTAACAAAAAACTCTCATTTTTTTCAAAGATTTAATCTTTATACATTAAAATGGTCTAGTGACATAATATATACCTCGATTGAGGTATTTTCATTCAAGGATTCAATCTCTACTCATTAAAACACTCTTCGGGACGTCAATCGGAACTTGAATAAGTTTAACTAAAAACTCTCATTTTCTTTCACTGATTCAATTTTTATACATTATAATAGGCGAGTGGTATAATGGGTACCTTGATTGATGTATTTTCTTTCAAAGATTCAATCTTTACTCATTAAAGCACTCTTCTGGACGTCAAAGGGTACTCTCAAATAAGTTTAACTCAAAACTCTAATTTTCTTTCAAAGATTCAATCTTTATAGATTAAAAAGGTCTAGTGACATAATAGGTACCTTGATTGAGATATTTTTCTTTCAAGGATTAAATCTTTAGGGATTAAAACACTCTTCGCAACTTCATAGGGAACTCGAATAAGTTAAACTCGGAACTCTTATTTTCATTCAAAGATTTAACCTTTATAAGTTAAAAAGGTCTAGTGACATAATAGGTACCTTGATTGACATAATTTCATTCAAAGATTCAACCTTTACTCATAAAATCCCTCTTCGGAATGTCGAAGGGAACTCGAATGAATTTGACTCGAAACTCTCATTTTATTTCAAAGATTCAATCTTTAAACATTAAAAAGATCTAGTGACATAATAGGTACCTTGATTGAGGAAATTTCAATTAAAGATTCAACTTTCACTCATTAAAACACTCTTTGTGACGTCAAAGGGAACTCGAATATGTTTTAACTCAAAACTCTCATTTTCTTTCAAAGATTTAATCTCTGTACATTAAAATGGTCCAGTGACATAATAGGTCTAATGACATAATTGGTACCTTGAATGAGGTAATTTCAATCAAAGATTGAATCTTTACTCATTAAAACGTTCTTCGTGACGTCAAAGGGAACTTGAATTAGCTTAGCACAAAACTCTCATTTTCTTTCAAAGATTTAATCTTCTTACGTTAAAACGGTCTACTGACATAATATGTACCTTGATTGTTGTATTTTCATTCAAAGATTCATTTTTTACTCTTTAAAACGCTCTTCGGGACGTCAATGGGAACTCGATTAAGTTTAACTCAAATCTCACATTTTCTTTCAAAGATTCAGTCTTTATACATTAAAAAGGTGGAGTGACATAAAAGGTACCTTGATTGGGGTATTTTCATACAAAGATTTAATCTTCAGTCATTGAAACACTGTTCGCGACTTCCTAGGGAGCTTGAATAAGTTAAACTCAAAACTCAAATTTTCTTTAAAAGATTCAATCTTTATACATTAAAATGGTCTAGAGACATAATAAGTCCCCAAATTGAGGTAATTCAATTCAAGGACTCAATCTTTACTCATTAAAACACTCTTCCTTACGTCAAAGCGAATTCGAATAAGTTTAAATCAAGACTCTCATTTTCTTTCAAAGATTTAATCTTTATACAATAAAATGGTCTAGTGACATAATAGGCACATCGATTGAGGTATTTTCATTCGAAAAATTTATCTTCAGTCTTTAAAACACTCATCGCGACTTCATAGGGAACTTGAACAAGTTAAACTCAAAGCTCTCATTTTCTTTCAAAGATTCAGTCTTTATACGATTAAAAGGTCTAGTGGCATAGTTAATACCTTGATTGAAGTAATTTCATTCAAAGATTCAATCTTTACTCACTGAAACACTCTTCGTGATCTCAAAGGGAACTCAAATAAGTTTAACTCAAACCTCTCATTTTCTTTTAAAGATTTAATATTTATACATTAAAATGGTCTAGTGACATAATAGGTTCATTGATTGAGGCATTTTCATTCAAAGATTCAATCTTTAGTCATTAAAACACTCTTCGCGACTTTATAGGGGACTCGAATATGTTAAACTCAAAACTCTCATTTTCTTTCAATGACTCAATCTTTATACATTAAAAAGGCCTAGTGACATAATAGGTACCTTGATTGAGGTAATTTCATTCAGAGATTCAATCTTTATTCATTAAAACACACTTGGTGACGTCAAAGCGAACTCGAATATGTTGAACTCAAAACTCTAATTTTCTTTCAAAGATTTAATCTTTATACATTCAAATGGTCTAGTGACATATTGGGCACCTTCATTGACGTAATTTCATTCAAACCTTTAATATTTATACATTAAAATGGTCTAGTGACATAATAGGTACCTTGATTGGGGTATTCTCGTACAAAGATTCAATCTTTAGTCATTAAAACACTCTTCGCGACTTCAGATGGAACTTGAAAAAGTTAAACTCAAAACTCTCATTTGTTTTCAAGGATTCAATCTTTATACATTAAAAGGTCTGATGACGTAATAGTTACCTTGATTGATGTAATCTCATCACAGATTCAGTCTTTACTCTCTAAAACACTCTTTATAACGTCAAAAGAAACTCGAATAGGTTTAACTCAAAACTCCCATTTTCTTTCAAAGATTTAGAAATTGGGTAATACAATGGTTCAGTGACGTAACAAGTACCTTGACTGAGGTACTTTCATTCAAAGATTCAATCTTTTCTCATTAAAGCACTCTTCTGGACGTCAAAGGCAACTCGAACAAGCTTAGCTCAAAACTCTCATTTTCTTTCTAAGATTTAATCTTTATAGATTAAAAAGGTATACTGACATAATAGGTACCTTGATTGAGGTATTTTTCTTTCAACGATTCCACCTTTTGTCATTAAAGCACTCTTCGCAACTCTATAGGGAACTCGAAAAAGTTAATCTCAAAACTCTAATTTTCATTCAAAGATTCAATCTTTATACGTTAAAAAGGACTAGTGACATAATAGGTACCTTGATTGAGATAATTTCTTTCAAAGATTCAATCTTTACTCATGAAAACACTCTTCGGAACGTCGAAGGAAACTCGAATAAGTTTAACTCAAAACTCTCGCTTTTCTTTCAAAGATTCAATCTTGAACCATTAAAGAGGTCCAGTGACATAATAGGTACCTTGATTGAAGTAATTTCATTCAAAGATTCAATCTTTACTCATTAAAACGCTATTCGTGACGTCAAAGCGAACTCGAATAAGATTAACTCAAAACTCTCATTTTCTTTCAAAGATTCAATTCTTTATATATTAAAAATGTCTAGGGACATAACAGGTACCTAGATTGAGGTAATTTCATTCAAAGATTCAATCCCTACTCATTAAAACACTCTTCGTGAAGTCAAAGGGAACTCGAACGAGTTTAACAAAAAACTCTCATTTTTTTCAAAGATTTAATCTTTATACATTAAAATGGTCTAGTGACATAATATATACCTCGATTGAGGTATTTTCATTCAAGGATTCAATCTCTACTCATTAAAACACTCTTCGGGACGTCAATCGGAACTTGAATAAGTTTAACTAAAAACTCTCATTTTCTTTCACTGATTCAATTTTTATACATTATAATAGGCGAGTGGTATAATAGGTACCTTGATTGATGTATTTTCTTTCAAAGATTCAATCTTTACTCATTAAAGCACTCTTCTGGACGTCAAAGGGTACTCTCAAATAAGTTTAACTCAAAACTCTAATTTTCTTTCAAAGATTCAATCTTTATAGATTAAAAAGGTCTAGTGACATAATAGGTACCTTGATTGAGATATTTTTCTTTCAAGGATTAAATCTTTAGGGATTAAAACACTCTTCGCAACTTCATAGGGAACTCGAATAAGTGAAACTCGGAACTCTAATTTTCATTCAAAGATTTAACCTTTATAAGTTAAAAAGGTCTAGTGACATAATAGGTACCTTGATTGACATAATTTCATTCAAAGATTCAACCTTTACTCATAAAATCCCTCTTCGGAATGTCGAAGGGAACTCGAATGAATTTGACTCGAAACTCTCATTTTATTTCAAAGATTCAATCTTTAAACATTAAAAAGATCTAGTGACATAATAGGTACCTTGATTGAGGAAATTTCAATTAAAGATTCAACTTTCACTCATTAAAACACTCTTTGTGACGTCAAAGGGAACTCGAATATGTTTTAACTAAAAACTCTCATTTTCTTTCAAAGATTTAATCTCTGTACATTAAAATGGTCCAGTGACATAATAGGTCTAATGACATAATTGGTACCTTGAATGAGGTAATTTCAATCAAAGATTGAATCTTTACTCATTAAAACGTTCTTCGTGACGTCAAAGGGAACTTGAATTAGCTTAGCACAAAACTCTCATTTTCTTTCAAAGATTTAATCTTCTTACGTTAAAACGGTCTACTGACATAATATGTACCTTGATTGTTGTATTTTCATTCAAAGATTCATTTTTTACTCTTTAAAACGCTCTTCGGGACGTCAATGGGAACTCGATTAAGTTTAACTCAAATCTCACATTTTCTTTCAAAGATTCAGTCTTTATACATTAAAAAGGTGGAGTGACATAAAAGGTACCTTGATTGGGGTATTTTCATACAAAGATTTAATCTTCAGTCATTGAAACACTGTTCGCGACTTCCTAGGGAGCTTGAATAAGTTAAACTCAAAACTCAAATTTTCTTTAAAAGATTCAATCTTTATACATTAAAATGGTCTAGAGACATAATAAGTCCCCAAATTGAGGTAATTCAATTCAAGGACTCAATCTTTACTCATTAAAACACTCTTCCTTACGTCAAAGCGAATTCGAATAAGTTTAAATCAAGACTCTCATTTTCTTTCAAAGATTTAATCTTTATACAATAAAATGGTCTAGTGACATAATAGGCACATCGATTGAGGTATTTTCATTCGAAAAATTTATCTTCAGTCTTTAAAACACTCATCGCGACTTCATAGGGAACTTGAACAAGTTAAACTCAAAGCTCTCATTTTCTTTCAAAGATTCAGTCTTTATACGATTAAAAGGTCTAGTGGCATAGTTAATACCTTGATTGAAGTAATTTCATTCAAAGATTCAATCTTTACTCACTGAAACACTCTTCGTGATCTCAAAGGGAACTCAAATAAGTTTAACTCAAACCTCTCATTTTCTTTTAAAGATTTAATATTTATACATTAAAATGGTCTAGTGACATAATAGGTTCATTGATTGAGGCATTTTCATTCAAAGATTCAATCTTTAGTCATTAAAACACTCTTCGCGACTTTATAGGGGACTCGAATATGTTAAACTCAAAACTCTCATTTTCTTTCAATGACTCAATCTTTATACATTAAAAAGGCCTAGTGACATAATAGGTACCTTGATTGAGGTAATTTCATTCAGAGATTCAATCTTTATTCATTAAAACACACTTGGTGACGTCAAAGCGAACTCGAATATGTTGAACTCAAAACTCTAATTTTCTTTCAAAGATTTAATCTTTATACATTCAAATGGTCTAGTGACATATTGGGCACCTTCATTGACGTAATTTCATTCAAACCTTTAATATTTATACATTAAAATGGTCTAGTGACATAATAGGTACCTTGATTGGGGTATTCTCGTACAAAGATTCAATCTTTAGTCATTAAAACACTCTTCGCGACTTCAGATGGAACTTGAAAAAGTTAAACTCAAAACTCTCATTTGTTTTCAAGGATTCAATCTTTATACATTAAAAGGTCTGATGACGTAATAGTTACCTTGATTGATGTAATCTCATCACAGATTCAGTCTTTACTCTCTAAAACACTCTTTATAACGTCAAAAGAAACTCGAATAGGTTTAACTCAAAACTCCCATTTTCTTTCAAAGATTTAGAAATTGGGTAATACAATGGTTCAGTGACGTAACAAGTACCTTGACTGAGGTACTTTCATTCAAAGATTCAATCTTTTCTCATTAAAGCACTCTTCTGGACGTCAAAGGCAACTCGAACAAGCTTAGCTCAAAACTCTCATTTTCTTTCTAAGATTTAATCTTTATAGATTAAAAAGGTATACTGACATAATAGGTACCTTGATTGAGGTATTTTTCTTTCAACGATTCCACCTTTTGTCATTAAAGCACTCTTCGCAACTCTATAGGGAACTCGAAAAAGTTAATCTCAAAACTCTAATTTTCATTCAAAGATTCAATCTTTATACGTTAAAAAGGACTAGTGACATAATAGGTACCTTGATTGAGATAATTTCTTTCAAAGATTCAATCTTTACTCATGAAAACACTCTTCGGAACGTCGAAGGAAACTCGAATAAGTTTAACTCAAAACTCTCGCTTTTCTTTCAAAGATTCGATCTTGAACCATTAAAGAGGTCCAGTGACATAATAGGTACCTTGATTGAAGTAATTTCATTCAAAGATTCAATCTTTACTCATTAAAACGCTATTCGTGACGTCAAAGCGAACTCGAATAAGATTAACTCAAAACTCTCATTTTCTTTCAAAGATTCAATTCTTTATATATTAAAAATGTCTAGGGACATAACAGGTACCTAGATTGAGGTAATTTCATTCAAAGATTCAATCCTTACTCATTAAAACACTCTTCGTGAAGTCAAAGGGAACTCGAACGAGTTTAACAAAAAACTCTCATTTTTTTCAAAGATTTAATCTTTATACATTAAAATGGTCTAGTGACATAATATATACCTCGATTGAGGTATTTTCATTCAAGGATTCAATCTCTACTCATTAAAACACTCTTCGGGACGTCAATCGGAACTTGAATAAGTTTAACTAAAAACTCTCATTTTCTTTCAATGATTCAATTTTTATACATTATAATAGGCGAGTGGTATAATAGGTACCTTGATTGATGTATTTTCTTTCAAAGATTCAATCTTTACTCATTAAAGCACTCTTCTGGACGTCAAAGGGTACTCTCAAATAAGTTTAACTCAAAACTCTAATTTTCTTTCAAAGATTCAATCTTTATAGATTAAAAAGGTCTAGCGACATAATAGGTACCTTGATTGAGATATTTTTCTTTCAAGGATTAAATCTTTAGGGATTAAAACACTCTTCGCAACTTCATAGGGAACTCGAATAAGTTAAACTCGGAACTCTAATTTTCATTCAAAGATTTAACCTTTATAAGTTAAAAAGGTCTAGTGACATAATAGGTACCTTGATTGACATAATTTCATTCAAAGATTCAACCTTTACTCATAAAATCCCTCTTCGGAATGTCGAAGGGAACTCGAATGAATTTGACTCGAAACTCTCATTTTATTTCAAAGATTCAATCTTTAAACATTAAAAAGATCTAGTGACATAATAGGTACCTTGATTGAGGAAATTTCAATTAAAGATTCAACTTTCACTCATTAAAACACTCTTTGTGACGTCAAAGGGAACTCGAATATGTTTTAACTCAAAACTCTCATTTTCTTTCAAAGATTTAATCTCTGTACATTAAAATGGTCCAGTGACATAATAGGTCTAATGACATAATTGGTACCTTGAATGAGGTAATTTCAATCAAAGATTGAATCTTTACTCATTAAAACGTTCTTCGTGACGTCAAAGGGAACTTGAATTAGCTTAGCACAAAACTCTCATTTTCTTTCAAAGATTTAATCTTCTTACGTTAAAACGGTCTACTGACATAATATGTACCTTGATTGTTGTATTTTCATTCAAAGATTCATTTTTTACTCTTTAAAACGCTCTTCGGGACGTCAATGGGAACTCGATTAAGTTTAACTCAAATCTCACATTTTCTTTCAACGATTCAGTCTTTATACATTAAAAAGGTGGAGTGACATAAAAGGTACCTTGATTGGGGTATTTTCATACAAAGATTTAATCTTCAGTCATTGAAACACTGTTCGCGACTTCCTAGGGAGCTTGAATAAGTTAAACTCAAAACTCAAATTTTCTTTAAAAGATTCAATCTTTATACATTAAAATGGTCTAGAGACATAATAAGTCCCCAAATTGAGGTAATTCAATTCAAGGACTCAATCTTTACTCATTAAAACACTCTTCCTTACGTCAAAGCGAATTCGAATAAGTTTAAATCAAGACTCTCATTTTCTTTCAAAGATTTAATCTTTATACAATAAAATGGTCTAGTGACATAATAGGCACATCGATTGAGGTATTTTCATTCGAAAAATTTATCTTCAGTCTTTAAAACACTCATCGCGACTTCATAGGGAACTTGAACAAGTTAAACTCAAAGCTCTCATTTTCTTTCAAAGATTCAGTCTTTATACGATTAAAAGGTCTAGTGGCATAGTTAATACCTTGATTGAAGTAATTTCATTCAAAGATTCAATCTTTACTCACTGAAACACTCTTCGTGATCTCAAAGGGAACTCAAATAAGTTTAACTCAAACCTCTCATTTTCTTTTAAAGATTTAATATTTATACATTAAAATGGTCTAGTGACATAATAGGTTCATTGATTGAGGCATTTTCATTCAAAGATTCAATCTTTAGTCATTAAAACACTCTTCGCGACTTTATAGGGGACTCGAATATGTTAAACTCAAAACTCTCATTTTCTTTCAATGACTCAATCTTTATACATTAAAAAGGCCTAGTGACATAATAGGTACCTTGATTGAGGTAATTTCATTCAGAGATTCAATCTTTATTCATTAAAACACACTTGGTGACGTCAAAGCGAACTCGAATATGTTGAACTCAAAACTCTAATTTTCTTTCAAAGATTTAATCTTTATACATTCAAATGGTCTAGTGACATATTGGGCACCTTCATTGACGTAATTTCATTCAAACCTTTAATGTTTATACATTAAAATGGTCTAGTGACATAATAGGTACCTTGATTGGGGTATTCTCGTACAAAGATTCAATCTTTAGTCATTAAAACACTCTTCGCGACTTCAGATGGAACTTGAAAAAGTTAAACTCAAAACTCTCATTTGTTTTCAAGGATTCAATCTTTATACATTAAAAGGTCCGATGACGTAATAGTTACCTTGATTGATGTAATCTCATCACAGATTCAGTCTTTACTCTCTAAAACACTCTTTATAACGTCAAAAGAAACTCGAATAGGTTTAACTCAAAACTCCCATTTTCTTTCAAAGATTTAGAAATTGGGTAATACAATGGTTCAGTGACGTAACAAGTACCTTGACTGAGGTACTTTCATTCAAAGATTCAATCTTTTCTCATTAAAGCACTCTTCTGGACGTCAAAGGCAACTCGAACAAGCTTAGCTCAAAACTCTCATTTTCTTTCTAAGATTTAATCTTTATAGATTAAAAAGGTATACTGACATAATAGGTACCTTGATTGAGGTATTTTTCTTTCAAAGATTCCACCTTTTGTCATTAAAGCACTCTTCGCAACTCTATAGGGAACTCGAAAAAGTTAATCTCAAAACTCTAATTTTCATTCAAAGATTCAATCTTTATACGTTAAAAAGGACTAGTGACATAATAGGTACCTTGATTGAGATAATTTCTTTCAAAGATTCAATCTTTACTCATGAAAACACTCTTCGGAACGTCGAAGGAAACACGAATAAGTTTAACTCAAAACTCTCGCTTTTCTTTCAAAGATTCAATCTTGAACCATTAAAGAGGTCCAGTGACATAATAGGTACCTTGATTGAAGTAATTTCATTCAAAGATTCAATCTTTACTCATTAAAACGCTATTCGTGACGTCAAAGCGAACTCGAATAAGATTAACTCAAAACTCTCATTTTCTTTCAAAGATTCAATTCTTTATATATTAAAAATGTCTAGGGACATAACAGGTACCTAGATTGAGGTAATTTCATTCAAAGATTCAATCCCTACTCATTAAAACACTCTTCGTGAAGTCAAAGGGAACTCGAACGAGTTTAACAAAAAACTCTCATTTTTTTCAAAGATTTAATCTTTATACATTAAAATGGTCTAGTGACATAATATATACCTCGATTGAGGTATTTTCATTCAAGGATTCAATCTCTACTCATTAAAACACTCTTCGGGACGTCAATCGGAACTTGAATAAGTTTAACTAAAAACTCTCATTTTCTTTCACTGATTCAATTTTTATACATTATAATAGGCGAGTGGTATAATGGGTACCTTGATTGATGTATTTTCTTTCAAAGATTCAATCTTTACTCATTAAAGCACTCTTCTGGACGTCAAAGGGTACTCTCAAATAAGTTTAACTCAAAACTCTAATTTTCTTTCAAAGATTCAATCTTTATAGATTAAAAAGGTCTAGCGACATAATAGGTACCTTGATTGAGATATTTTTCTTTCAAGGATTAAATCTTTAGGGATTAAAACACTCTTCGCAACTTCATAGGGAACTCGAATAAGTTAAACTCGGAACTCTTATTTTCATTCAAAGATTTAACCTTTATAAGTTAAAAAGGTCTAGTGACATAATAGGTACCTTGATTGACATAATTTCATTCAAAGATTCAACCTTTACTCATAAAATCCCTCTTCGGAATGTCGAAGGGAACTCGAATGAATTTGACTCGAAACTCTCATTTTATTTCAAAGATTCAATCTTTAAACATTAAAAAGATCTAGTGACATAATAGGTACCTTGATTGAGGAAATTTCAATTAAAGATTCAACTTTCACTCATTAAAACACTCTTTGTGACGTCAAAGGGAACTCGAATATGTTTTAACTCAAAACTCTCATTTTCTTTCAAAGATTTAATCTCTGTACATTAAAATGGTCCAGTGACATAATAGGTCTAATGACATAATTGGTACCTTGAATGAGGTAATTTCAATCAAAGATTGAATCTTTACTCATTAAAACGTTCTTCGTGACGTCAAAGGGAACTTGAATTAGCTTAGCACAAAACTCTCATTTTCTTTCAAAGATTTAATCTTCTTACGTTAAAACGGTCTACTGACATAATATGTACCTTGATTGTTGTATTTTCATTCAAAGATTCATTTTTTACTCTTTAAAACGCTCTTCGGGACGTCAATGGGAACTCGATTAAGTTTAACTCAAATCTCACATTTTCTTTCAACGATTCAGTCTTTATACATTAAAAAGGTGGAGTGACATAAAAGGTACCTTGATTGGGGTATTTTCATACAAAGATTTAATCTTCAGTCATTGAAACACTGTTCGCGACTTCCTAGGGAGCTTGAATAAGTTAAACTCAAAACTCAAATTTTCTTTAAAAGATTCAATCTTTATACATTAAAATGGTCTAGAGACATAATAAGTCCCCAAATTGAGGTAATTCAATTCAAGGACTCAATCTTTACTCATTAAAACACTCTTCCTTACGTCAAAGCGAATTCGAATAAGTTTAAATCAAGACTCTCATTTTCTTTCAAAGATTTAATCTTTATACAATAAAATGGTCTAGTGACATAATAGGCACATCGATTGAGGTATTTTCATTCGAAAAATTTATCTTTAGTCTTTAAAACACTCATCGCGACTTCATAGGGAACTTGAACAAGTTAAACTCAAAGCTCTCATTTTCTTTCAAAGATTCAGTCTTTATACGATTAAAAGGTCTAGTGGCATAGTTAATACCTTGATTGAAGTAATTTCATTCAAAGATTCAATCTTTACTCACTGAAACACTCTTCGTGATCTCAAAGGGAACTCAAATAAGTTTAACTCAAACCTCTCATTTTCTTTTAAAGATTTAATATTTATACATTAAAATGGTCTAGTGACATAATAGGTTCATTGATTGAGGCATTTTCATTCAAAGATTCAATCTTTAGTCATTAAAACACTCTTCGCGACTTTATAGGGGACTCGAATATGTTAAACTCAAAACTCTCATTTTCTTTCAATGACTCAATCTTTATACATTAAAAAGGCCTAGTGACATAATAGGTACCTTGATTGAGGTAATTTCATTCAGAGATTCAATCTTTATTCATTAAAACACACTTGGTGACGTCAAAGCGAACTCGAATATGTTGAACTCAAAACTCTAATTTTCTTTCAAAGATTTAATCTTTATACATTCAAATGGTCTAGTGACATATTGGGCACCTTCATTGACGTAATTTCATTCAAACCTTTAATGTTTATACATTAAAATGGTCTAGTGACATAATAGGTACCTTGATTGGGGTATTCTCGTACAAAGATTCAATCTTTAGTCATTAAAACACTCTTCGCGACTTCAGATGGAACTTGAAAAAGTTAAACTCAAAACTCTCATTTGTTTTCAAGGATTCAATCTTTATACATTAAAAGGTCCGATGACGTAATAGTTACCTTGATTGATGTAATCTCATCACAGATTCAGTCTTTACTCTCTAAAACACTCTTTATAACGTCAAAAGAAACTCGAATAGGTTTAACTCAAAACTCCCATTTTCTTTCAAAGATTTAGAAATTGGGTAATACAATGGTTCAGTGACGTAACAAGTACCTTGACTGAGGTACTTTCATTCAAAGATTCAATCTTTTCTCATTAAAGCACTCTTCTGGACGTCAAAGGCAACTCGAACAAGCTTAGCTCAAAACTCTCATTTTCTTTCTAAGATTTAATCTTTATAGATTAAAAAGGTATACTGACATAATAGGTACCTTGATTGAGGTATTTTTCTTTCAACGATTCCACCTTTTGTCATTAAAGCACTCTTCGCAACTCTATAGGGAACTCGAAAAAGTTAATCTCAAAACTCTAATTTTCATTCAAAGATTCAATCTTTATACGTTAAAAAGGACTAGTGACATAATAGGTACCTTGATTGAGATAATTTCTTTCAAAGATTCAATCTTTACTCATGAAAACACTCTTCGGAACGTCGAAGGAAACACGAATAAGTTTAACTCAAAACTCTCGCTTTTCTTTCAAAGATTCGATCTTGAACCATTAAAGAGGTCCAGTGACATAATAGGTACCTTGATTGAAGTAATTTCATTCAAAGATTCAATCTTTACTCATTAAAACGCTATTCGTGACGTCAAAGCGAACTCGAATAAGATTAACTCAAAACTCTCATTTTCTTTCAAAGATTCAATTCTTTATATATTAAAAATGTCTAGGGACATAACAGGTACCTAGATTGAGGTAATTTCATTCAAAGATTCAATCCCTACTCATTAAAACACTCTTCGTGAAGTCAAAGGGAACTCGAACGAGTTTAACAAAAAACTCTCATTTTTTTCAAAGATTTAATCTTTATACATTAAAATGGTCTAGTGACATAATATATACCTCGATTGAGGTATTTTCATTCAAGGATTCAATCTCTACTCATTAAAACACTCTTCGGGACGTCAATCGGAACTTGAATAAGTTTAACTAAAAACTCTCATTTTCTTTCACTGATTCAATTTTTATACATTATAATAGGCGAGTGGTATAATGGGTACCTTGATTGATGTATTTTCTTTCAAAGATTCAATCTTTACTCATTAAAGCACTCTTCTGGACGTCAAAGGGTACTCTCAAATAAGTTTAACTCAAAACTCTAATTTTCTTTCAAAGATTCAATCTTTATAGATTAAAAAGGTCTAGTGACATAATAGGTACCTTGATTGAGATATTTTTCTTTCAAGGATTAAATCTTTAGGGATTAAAACACTCTTCGCAACTTCATAGGGAACTCGAATAAGTTAAACTCGGAACTCTTATTTTCATTCAAAGATTTAACCTTTATAAGTTAAAAAGGTCTAGTGACATAATAGGTACCTTGATTGACATAATTTCATTCAAAGATTCAACCTTTACTCATAAAATCCCTCTTCGGAATGTCGAAGGGAACTCGAATGAATTTGACTCGAAACTCTCATTTTATTTCAAAGATTCAATCTTTAAACATTAAAAAGATCTAGTGACATAATAGGTACCTTGATTGAGGAAATTTCAATTAAAGATTCAACTTTCACTCATTAAAACACTCTTTGTGACGTCAAAGGGAACTCGAATATGTTTTAACTCAAAACTCTCATTTTCTTTCAAAGATTTAATCTCTGTACATTAAAATGGTCCAGTGACATAATAGGTCTAATGACATAATTGGTACCTTGAATGAGGTAATTTCAATCAAAGATTGAATCTTTATTCATTAAAACGTTCTTCGTGACGTCAAAGGGAACTTGAATTAGCTTAGCACAAAACTCTCATTTTCTTTCAAAGATTTAATCTTCTTACGTTAAAACGGTCTACTGACATAATATGTACCTTGATTGTTGTATTTTCATTCAAAGATTCATTTTTTACTCTTTAAAACGCTCTTCGGGACGTCAATGGGAACTCGATTAAGTTTAACTCAAATCTCACATTTTCTTTCAAAGATTCAATCTTTATACATTAAAAAGGTGGAGTGACATAAAAGGTACCTTGATTGGGGTATTTTCATACAAAGATTTAATCTTCAGTCATTGAAACACTGTTCGCGACTTCCTAGGGAGCTTGAATAAGTTAAACTCAAAACTCAAATTTTCTTTAAAAGATTCAATCTTTATACATTAAAATGGTCTAGAGACATAATAAGTCCCCAAATTGAGGTAATTCAATTCAAGGACTCAATCTTTACTCATTAAAACACTCTTCCTTACGTCAAAGCGAATTCGAATAAGTTTAAATCAAGACTCTCATTTTCTTTCAAAGATTTAATCTTTATACAATAAAATGGTCTAGTGACATAATAGGCACATCGATTGAGGTATTTTCATTCGAAAAATTTATCTTCAGTCTTTAAAACACTCATCGCGACTTCATAGGGAACTTGAACAAGTTAAACTCAAAGCTCTCATTTTCTTTCAAAGATTCAGTCTTTATACGATTAAAAGGTCTAGTGGCATAGTTAATACCTTGATTGAAGTAATTTCATTCAAAGATTCAATCTTTACTCACTGAAACACTCTTCGTGATCTCAAAGGGAACTCAAATAAGTTTAACTCAAACCTCTCATTTTCTTTTAAAGATTTAATATTTATACATTAAAATGGTCTAGTGACATAATAGGTTCATTGATTGAGGCATTTTCATTCAAAGATTCAATCTTTAGTCATTAAAACACTCTTCGCGACTTTATAGGGGACTCGAATATGTTAAACTCAAAACTCTCATTTTCTTTCAATGACTCAATCTTTATACATTAAAAAGGCCTAGTGACATAATAGGTACCTTGATTGAGGTAATTTCATTCAGAGATTCAATCTTTATTCATTAAAACACACTTGGTGACGTCAAAGCGAACTCGAATATGTTGAACTCAAAACTCTAATTTTCTTTCAAAGATTTAATCTTTATACATTCAAATGGTCTAGTGACATATTGGGCACCTTCATTGACGTAATTTCATTCAAACCTTTAATGTTTATACATTAAAATGGTCTAGTGACATAATAGGTACCTTGATTGGGGTATTCTCGTACAAAGATTCAATCTTTAGTCATTAAAACACTCTTCGCGACTTCAGATGGAACTTGAAAAAGTTAAACTCAAAACTCTCATTTGTTTTCAAGGATTCAATCTTTATACATTAAAAGGTCCGATGACGTAATAGTTACCTTGATTGATGTAATCTCATCACAGATTCAGTCTTTACTCTCTAAAACACTCTTTATAACGTCAAAAGAAACTCGAATAGGTTTAACTCAAAACTCCCATTTTCTTTCAAAGATTTAGAAATTGGGTAATACAATGGTTCAGTGACGTAACAAGTACCTTGACTGAGGTACTTTCATTCAAAGATTCAATCTTTTCTCATTAAAGCACTCTTCTGGACGTCAAAGGCAACTCGAACAAGCTTAGCTCAAAACTCTCATTTTCTTTCTAAGATTTAATCTTTATAGATTAAAAAGGTATACTGACATAATAGGTACCTTGATTGAGGTATTTTTCTTTCAAAGATTCCACCTTTTGTCATTAAAGCACTCTTCGCAACTCTATAGGGAACTCGAAAAAGTTAATCTCAAAACTCTAATTTTCATTCAAAGATTCAATCTTTATACGTTAAAAAGGACTAGTGACATAATAGGTACCTTGATTGAGATAATTTCTTTCAAAGATTCAATCTTTACTCATGAAAACACTCTTCGGAACGTCGAAGGAAACACGAATAAGTTTAACTCAAAACTCTCGCTTTTCTTTCAAAGATTCAATCTTGAACCATTAAAGAGGTCCAGTGACATAATAGGTACCTTGATTGAAGTAATTTCATTCAAAGATTCAATCTTTACTCATTAAAACGCTATTCGTGACGTCAAAGCGAACTCGAATAAGATTAACTCAAAACTCTCATTTTCTTTCAAAGATTCAATTCTTTATATATTAAAAATGTCTAGGGACATAACAGGTACCTAGATTGAGGTAATTTCATTCAAAGATTCAATCCCTACTCATTAAAACACTCTTCGTGAAGTCAAAGGGAACTCGAACGAGTTTAACAAAAAACTCTCATTTTTTTCAAAGATTTAATCTTTATACATTAAAATGGTCTAGTGACATAATATATACCTCGATTGAGGTATTTTCATTCAAGGATTCAATCTCTACTCATTAAAACACTCTTCGGGACGTCAATCGGAACTTGAATAAGTTTAACTAAAAACTCTCATTTTCTTTCACTGATTCAATTTTTATACATTATAATAGGCGAGTGGTATAATGGGTACCTTGATTGATGTATTTTCTTTCAAAGATTCAATCTTTACTCATTAAAGCACTCTTCTGGACGTCAAAGGGTACTCTCAAATAAGTTTAACTCAAAACTCTAATTTTCTTTCAAAGATTCAATCTTTATAGATTAAAAAGGTCTAGCGACATAATAGGTACCTTGATTGAGATATTTTTCTTTCAAGGATTAAATCTTTAGGGATTAAAACACTCTTCGCAACTTCATAGGGAACTCGAATAAGTTAAACTCGGAACTCTAATTTTCATTCAAAGATTTAACCTTTATAAGTTAAAAAGGTCTAGTGACATAATAGGTACCTTGATTGACATAATTTCATTCAAAGATTCAACCTTTACTCATAAAATCCCTCTTCGGAATGTCGAAGGGAACTCGAATGAATTTGACTCGAAACTCTCATTTTATTTCAAAGATTCAATCTTTAAACATTAAAAAGATCTAGTGACATAATAGGTACCTTGATTGAGGAAATTTCAATTAAAGATTCAACTTTCACTCATTAAAACACTCTTTGTGACGTCAAAGGGAACTCGAATATGTTTTAACTCAAAACTCTCATTTTCTTTCAAAGATTTAATCTCTGTACATTAAAATGGTCCAGTGACATAATAGGTCTAATGACATAATTGGTACCTTGAATGAGGTAATTTCAATCAAAGATTGAATCTTTACTCATTAAAACGTTCTTCGTGACGTCAAAGGGAACTTGAATTAGCTTAGCACAAAACTCTCATTTTCTTTCAAAGATTTAATCTTCTTACGTTAAAACGGTCTACTGACATAATATGTACCTTGATTGTTGTATTTTCATTCAAAGATTCATTTTTTACTCTTTAAAACGCTCTTCGGGACGTCAATGGGAACTCGATTAAGTTTAACTCAAATCTCACATTTTCTTTCAACGATTCAGTCTTTATACATTAAAAAGGTGGAGTGACATAAAAGGTACCTTGATTGGGGTATTTTCATACAAAGATTTAATCTTCAGTCATTGAAACACTGTTCGCGACTTCCTAGGGAGCTTGAATAAGTTAAACTCAAAACTCAAATTTTCTTTAAAAGATTCAATCTTTATACATTAAAATGGTCTAGAGACATAATAAGTCCCCAAATTGAGGTAATTCAATTCAAGGACTCAATCTTTACTCATTAAAACACTCTTCCTTACGTCAAAGCGAATTCGAATAAGTTTAAATCAAGACTCTCATTTTCTTTCAAAGATTTAATCTTTATACAATAAAATGGTCTAGTGACATAATAGGCACATCGATTGAGGTATTTTCATTCGAAAAATTTATCTTCAGTCTTTAAAACACTCATCGCGACTTCATAGGGAACTTGAACAAGTTAAACTCAAAGCTCTCATTTTCTTTCAAAGATTCAGTCTTTATACGATTAAAAGGTCTAGTGGCATAGTTAATACCTTGATTGAAGTAATTTCATTCAAAGATTCAATCTTTACTCACTGAAACACTCTTCGTGATCTCAAAGGGAACTCAAATAAGTTTAACTCAAACCTCTCATTTTCTTTTAAAGATTTAATATTTATACATTAAAATGGTCTAGTGACATAATAGGTTCATTGATTGAGGCATTTTCATTCAAAGATTCAATCTTTAGTCATTAAAACACTCTTCGCGACTTTATAGGGGACTCGAATATGTTAAACTCAAAACTCTCATTTTCTTTCAATGACTCAATCTTTATACATTAAAAAGGCCTAGTGACATAATAGGTACCTTGATTGAGGTAATTTCATTCAGAGATTCAATCTTTATTCATTAAAACACACTTGGTGACGTCAAAGCGAACTCGAATATGTTGAACTCAAAACTCTAATTTTCTTTCAAAGATTTAATCTTTATACATTCAAATGGTCTAGTGACATATTGGGCACCTTCATTGACGTAATTTCATTCAAACCTTTAATGTTTATACATTAAAATGGTCTAGTGACATAATAGGTACCTTGATTGGGGTATTCTCGTACAAAGATTCAATCTTTAGTCATTAAAACACTCTTCGCGACTTCAGATGGAACTTGAAAAAGTTAAACTCAAAACTCTCATTTGTTTTCAAGGATTCAATCTTTATACATTAAAAGGTCTGATGACGTAATAGTTACCTTGATTGATGTAATCTCATCACAGATTCAGTCTTTACTCTCTAAAACACTCTTTATAACGTCAAAAGAAACTCGAATAGGTTTAACTCAAAACTCCCATTTTCTTTCAAAGATTTAGAAATTGGGTAATACAATGGTTCAGTGACGTAACAAGTACCTTGACTGAGGTACTTTCATTCAAAGATTCAATCTTTTCTCATTAAAGCACTCTTCTGGACGTCAAAGGCAACTCGAACAAGCTTAGCTCAAAACTCTCATTTTCTTTCTAAGATTTAATCTTTATAGATTAAAAAGGTATACTGACATAATAGGTACCTTGATTGAGGTATTTTTCTTTCAACGATTCCACCTTTTGTCATTAAAGCACTCTTCGCAACTCTATAGGGAACTCGAAAAAGTTAATCTCAAAACTCTAATTTTCATTCAAAGATTCAATCTTTATACGTTAAAAAGGACTAGTGACATAATAGGTACCTTGATTGAGATAATTTCTTTCAAAGATTCAATCTTTACTCATGAAAACACTCTTCGGAACGTCGAAGGAAACTCGAATAAGTTTAACTCAAAACTCTCGCTTTTCTTTCAAAGATTCGATCTTGAACCATTAAAGAGGTCCAGTGACATAATAGGTACCTTGATTGAAGTAATTTCATTCAAAGATTCAATCTTTACTCATTAAAACGCTATTCGTGACGTCAAAGCGAACTCGAATAAGATTAACTCAAAACTCTCATTTTCTTTCAAAGATTCAATTCTTTATATATTAAAAATGTCTAGGGACATAACAGGTACCTAGATTGAGGTAATTTCATTCAAAGATTCAATCCTTACTCATTAAAACACTCTTCGTGAAGTCAAAGGGAACTCGAACGAGTTTAACAAAAAACTCTCATTTTTTTCAAAGATTTAATCTTTATACATTAAAATGGTCTAGTGACATAATATATACCTCGATTGAGGTATTTTCATTCAAGGATTCAATCTCTACTCATTAAAACACTCTTCGGGACGTCAATCGGAACTTGAATAAGTTTAACTAAAAACTCTCATTTTCTTTCAATGATTCAATTTTTATACATTATAATAGGCGAGTGGTATAATAGGTACCTTGATTGATGTATTTTCTTTCAAAGATTCAATCTTTACTCATTAAAGCACTCTTCTGGACGTCAAAGGGTACTCTCAAATAAGTTTAACTCAAAACTCTAATTTTCTTTCAAAGATTCAATCTTTATAGATTAAAAAGGTCTAGCGACATAATAGGTACCTTGATTGAGATATTTTTCTTTCAAGGATTAAATCTTTAGGGATTAAAACACTCTTCGCAACTTCATAGGGAACTCGAATAAGTTAAACTCGGAACTCTAATTTTCATTCAAAGATTTAACCTTTATAAGTTAAAAAGGTCTAGTGACATAATAGGTACCTTGATTGACATAATTTCATTCAAAGATTCAACCTTTACTCATAAAATCCCTCTTCGGAATGTCGAAGGGAACTCGAATGAATTTGACTCGAAACTCTCATTTTATTTCAAAGATTCAATCTTTAAACATTAAAAAGATCTAGTGACATAATAGGTACCTTGATTGAGGAAATTTCAATTAAAGATTCAACTTTCACTCATTAAAACACTCTTTGTGACGTCAAAGGGAACTCGAATATGTTTTAACTCAAAACTCTCATTTTCTTTCAAAGATTTAATCTCTGTACATTAAAATGGTCCAGTGACATAATAGGTCTAATGACATAATTGGTACCTTGAATGAGGTAATTTCAATCAAAGATTGAATCTTTATTCATTAAAACGTTCTTCGTGACGTCAAAGGGAACTTGAATTAGCTTAGCACAAAACTCTCATTTTCTTTCAAAGATTTAATCTTCTTACGTTAAAACGGTCTACTGACATAATATGTACCTTGATTGTTGTATTTTCATTCAAAGATTCATTTTTTACTCTTTAAAACGCTCTTCGGGACGTCAATGGGAACTCGATTAAGTTTAACTCAAATCTCACATTTTCTTTCAAAGATTCAATCTTTATACATTAAAAAGGTGGAGTGACATAAAAGGTACCTTGATTGGGGTATTTTCATACAAAGATTTAATCTTCAGTCATTGAAACACTGTTCGCGACTTCCTAGGGAGCTTGAATAAGTTAAACTCAAAACTCAAATTTTCTTTAAAAGATTCAATCTTTATACATTAAAATGGTCTAGAGACATAATAAGTCCCCAAATTGAGGTAATTCAATTCAAGGACTCAATCTTTACTCATTAAAACACTCTTCCTTACGTCAAAGCGAATTCGAATAAGTTTAAATCAAGACTCTCATTTTCTTTCAAAGATTTAATCTTTATACAATAAAATGGTCTAGTGACATAATAGGCACATCGATTGAGGTATTTTCATTCGAAAAATTTATCTTCAGTCTTTAAAACACTCATCGCGACTTCATAGGGAACTTGAACAAGTTAAACTCAAAGCTCTCATTTTCTTTCAAAGATTCAGTCTTTATACGATTAAAAGGTCTAGTGGCATAGTTAATACCTTGATTGAAGTAATTTCATTCAAAGATTCAATCTTTACTCACTGAAACACTCTTCGTGATCTCAAAGGGAACTCAAATAAGTTTAACTCAAACCTCTCATTTTCTTTTAAAGATTTAATATTTATACATTAAAATGGTCTAGTGACATAATAGGTTCATTGATTGAGGCATTTTCATTCAAAGATTCAATCTTTAGTCATTAAAACACTCTTCGCGACTTTATAGGGGACTCGAATATGTTAAACTCAAAACTCTCATTTTCTTTCAATGACTCAATCTTTATACATTAAAAAGGCCTAGTGACATAATAGGTACCTTGATTGAGGTAATTTCATTCAGAGATTCAATCTTTATTCATTAAAACACACTTGGTGACGTCAAAGCGAACTCGAATATGTTGAACTCAAAACTCTAATTTTCTTTCAAAGATTTAATCTTTATACATTCAAATGGTCTAGTGACATATTGGGCACCTTCATTGACGTAATTTCATTCAAACCTTTAATGTTTATACATTAAAATGGTCTAGTGACATAATAGGTACCTTGATTGGGGTATTCTCGTACAAAGATTCAATCTTTAGTCATTAAAACACTCTTCGCGACTTCAGATGGAACTTGAAAAAGTTAAACTCAAAACTCTCATTTGTTTTCAAGGATTCAATCTTTATACATTAAAAGGTCTGATGACGTAATAGTTACCTTGATTGATGTAATCTCATCACAGATTCAGTCTTTACTCTCTAAAACACTCTTTATAACGTCAAAAGAAACTCGAATAGGTTTAACTCAAAACTCCCATTTTCTTTCAAAGATTTAGAAATTGGGTAATACAATGGTTCAGTGACGTAACAAGTACCTTGACTGAGGTACTTTCATTCAAAGATTCAATCTTTTCTCATTAAAGCACTCTTCTGGACGTCAAAGGCAACTCGAACAAGCTTAGCTCAAAACTCTCATTTTCTTTCTAAGATTTAATCTTTATAGATTAAAAAGGTATACTGACATAATAGGTACCTTGATTGAGGTATTTTTCTTTCAACGATTCCACCTTTTGTCATTAAAGCACTCTTCGCAACTCTATAGGGAACTCGAAAAAGTTAATCTCAAAACTCTAATTTTCATTCAAAGATTCAATCTTTATACGTTAAAAAGGACTAGTGACATAATAGGTACCTTGATTGAGATAATTTCTTTCAAAGATTCAATCTTTACTCATGAAAACACTCTTCGGAACGTCGAAGGAAACTCGAATAAGTTTAACTCAAAACTCTCGCTTTTCTTTCAAAGATTCGATCTTGAACCATTAAAGAGGTCCAGTGACATAATAGGTACCTTGATTGAAGTAATTTCATTCAAAGATTCAATCTTTACTCATTAAAACGCTATTCGTGACGTCAAAGCGAACTCGAATAAGATTAACTCAAAACTCTCATTTTCTTTCAAAGATTCAATTCTTTATATATTAAAAATGTCTAGGGACATAACAGGTACCTAGATTGAGGTAATTTCATTCAAAGATTCAATCCTTACTCATTAAAACACTCTTCGTGAAGTCAAAGGGAACTCGAACGAGTTTAACAAAAAACTCTCATTTTTTTCAAAGATTTAATCTTTATACATTAAAATGGTCTAGTGACATAATATATACCTCGATTGAGGTATTTTCATTCAAGGATTCAATCTCTACTCATTAAAACACTCTTCGGGACGTCAATCGGAACTTGAATAAGTTTAACTAAAAACTCTCATTTTCTTTCAATGATTCAATTTTTATACATTATAATAGGCGAGTGGTATAATAGGTACCTTGATTGATGTATTTTCTTTCAAAGATTCAATCTTTACTCATTAAAGCACTCTTCTGGACGTCAAAGGGTACTCTCAAATAAGTTTAACTCAAAACTCTAATTTTCTTTCAAAGATTCAATCTTTATAGATTAAAAAGGTCTAGCGACATAATAGGTACCTTGATTGAGATATTTTTCTTTCAAGGATTAAATCTTTAGGGATTAAAACACTCTTCGCAACTTCATAGGGAACTCGAATAAGTTAAACTCGGAACTCTAATTTTCATTCAAAGATTTAACCTTTATAAGTTAAAAAGGTCTAGTGACATAATAGGTACCTTGATTGACATAATTTCATTCAAAGATTCAACCTTTACTCATAAAATCCCTCTTCGGAATGTCGAAGGGAACTCGAATGAATTTGACTCGAAACTCTCATTTTATTTCAAAGATTCAATCTTTAAACATTAAAAAGATCTAGTGACATAATAGGTACCTTGATTGAGGAAATTTCAATTAAAGATTCAACTTTCACTCATTAAAACACTCTTTGTGACGTCAAAGGGAACTCGAATATGTTTTAACTCAAAACTCTCATTTTCTTTCAAAGATTTAATCTCTGTACATTAAAATGGTCCAGTGACATAATAGGTCTAATGACATAATTGGTACCTTGAATGAGGTAATTTCAATCAAAGATTGAATCTTTACTCATTAAAACGTTCTTCGTGACGTCAAAGGGAACTTGAATTAGCTTAGCACAAAACTCTCATTTTCTTTCAAAGATTTAATCTTCTTACGTTAAAACGGTCTACTGACATAATATGTACCTTGATTGTTGTATTTTCATTCAAAGATTCATTTTTTACTCTTTAAAACGCTCTTCGGGACGTCAATGGGAACTCGATTAAGTTTAACTCAAATCTCACATTTTCTTTCAAAGATTCAATCTTTATACATTAAAAAGGTGGAGTGACATAAAAGGTACCTTGATTGGGGTATTTTCATACAAAGATTTAATCTTCAGTCATTGAAACACTGTTCGCGAATTCCTAGGGAGCTTGAATAAGTTAAACTCAAAACTCAAATTTTCTTTAAAAGATTCAATCTTTATACATTAAAATGGTCTAGAGACATAATAAGTCCCCAAATTGAGGTAATTCAATTCAAGGACTCAATCTTTACTCATTAAAACACTCTTCCTTACGTCAAAGCGAATTCGAATAAGTTTAAATCAAGACTCTCATTTTCTTTCAAAGATTTAATCTTTATACAATAAAATGGTCTAGTGACATAATAGGCACATCGATTGAGGTATTTTCATTCGAAAAATTTATCTTCAGTCTTTAAAACACTCATCGCGACTTCATAGGGAACTTGAACAAGTTAAACTCAAAGCTCTCATTTTCTTTCAAAGATTCAGTCTTTATACGATTAAAAGGTCTAGTGGCATAGTTAATACCTTGATTGAAGTAATTTCATTCAAAGATTCAATCTTTACTCACTGAAACACTCTTCGTGATATCAAAGGGAACTCAAATAAGTTTAACTCAAACCTCTCATTTTCTTTTAAAGATTTAATATTTATACATTAAAATGGTCTAGTGACATAATAGGTTCATTGATTGAGGCATTTTCATTCAAAGATTCAATCTTTAGTCATTAAAACACTCTTCGCGACTTTATAGGGGACTCGAATATGTTAAACTCAAAACTCTCATTTTCTTTCAATGACTCAATCTTTATACATTAAAAAGGCCTAGTGACATAATAGGTACCTTGATTGAGGTAATTTCATTCAGAGATTCAATCTTTATTCATTAAAACACACTTGGTGACGACAAAGCGAACTCGAATATGTTGAACTCAAAACTCTAATTTTCTTTCAAAGATTTAATCTTTATACATTCAAATGGTCTAGTGACATATTGGGCACCTTCATTGACGTAATTTCATTCAAACCTTTAATGTTTATACATTAAAATGGTCTAGTGACATAATAGGTACCTTGATTGGGGTATTCTCGTACAAAGATTCAATCTTTAGTCATTAAAACACTCTTCGCGACTTCAGATGGAACTTGAAAAAGTTAAACTCAAAACTCTCATTTGTTTTCAAGGATTCAATCTTTATACATTAAAAGGTCTGATGACGTAATAGTTACCTTGATTGATGTAATCTCATCACAGATTCAGTCTTTACTCTCTAAAACACTCTTTATAACGTCAAAAGAAACTCGATAGGTTTAACTCAAAACTCCCATTTTCTTTCAAAGATTTAGAAATTGGGTAATACAATGGTTCAGTGACGTAACAAGTACCTTGACTGAGGTACTTTCATTCAAAGATTCAATCTTTTCTCATTAAAGCACTCTTCTGGACGTCAAAGGCAACTCGAACAAGCTTAGCTCAAAACTCTCATTTTCTTTCTAAGATTTAATCTTTATAGATTAAAAAGGTATACTGACATAATAGGTACCTTGATTGAGGTATTTTTCTTTCAACGATTCCACCTTTTGTCATTAAAGCACTCTTCGCAACTCTATAGGGAACTCGAAAAAGTTAATCTCAAAACTCTAATTTTCATTCAAAGATTCAATCTTTATACGTTAAAAAGGACTAGTGACATAATAGGTACCTTGATTGAGATAATTTCTTTCAAAGATTCAATCTTTACTCATGAAAACACTCTTCGGAACGTCGAAGGAAACTCGAATAAGTTTAACTCAAAACTCTCGCTTTTCTTTCAAAGATTCGATCTTGAACCATTAAAGAGGTCCAGTGACATAATAGGTACCTTGATTGAAGTAATTTCATTCAAAGATTCAATCTTTACTCATTAAAACGCTATTCGTGACGTCAAAGCGAACTCGAATAAGATTAACTCAAAACTCTCATTTTCTTTCAAAGATTCAATTCTTTATATATTAAAAATGTCTAGGGACATAACAGGTACCTAGATTGAGGTAATTTCATTCAAAGATTCAATCCTTACTCATTAAAACACTCTTCGTGAAGTCAAAGGGAACTCGAACGAGTTTAACAAAAAACTCTCATTTTTTTCAAAGATTTAATCTTTATACATTAAAATGGTCTAGTGACATAATATATACCTCGATTGAGGTATTTTCATTCAAGGATTCAATCTCTACTCATTAAAACACTCTTCGGGACGTCAATCGGAACTTGAATAAGTTTAACTAAAAACTCTCATTTTCTTTCAATGATTCAATTTTTATACATTATAATAGGCGAGTGGTATAATAGGTACCTTGATTGATGTATTTTCTTTCAAAGATTCAATCTTTACTCATTAAAGCACTCTTCTGGACGTCAAAGGGTACTCTCAAATAAGTTTAACTCAAAACTCTAATTTTCTTTCAAAGATTCAATCTTTATAGATTAAAAAGGTCTAGCGACATAATAGGTACCTTGATTGAGATATTTTTCTTTCAAGGATTAAATCTTTAGGGATTAAAACACTCTTCGCAACTTCATAGGGAACTCGAATAAGTTAAACTCGGAACTCTAATTTTCATTCAAAGATTTAACCTTTATAAGTTAAAAAGGTCTAGTGACATAATAGGTACCTTGATTGACATAATTTCATTCAAAGATTCAACCTTTACTCATAAAATCCCTCTTCGGAATGTCGAAGGGAACTCGAATGAATTTGACTCGAAACTCTCATTTTATTTCAAAGATTCAATCTTTAAACATTAAAAAGATCTAGTGACATAATAGGTACCTTGATTGAGGAAATTTCAATTAAAGATTCAACTTTCACTCATTAAAACACTCTTTGTGACGTCAAAGGGAACTCGAATATGTTTTAACTCAAAACTCTCATTTTCTTTCAAAGATTTAATCTCTGTACATTAAAATGGTCCAGTGACATAATAGGTCTAATGACATAATTGGTACCTTGAATGAGGTAATTTCAATCAAAGATTGAATCTTTACTCATTAAAACGTTCTTCGTGACGTCAAAGGGAACTTGAATTAGCTTAGCACAAAACTCTCATTTTCTTTCAAAGATTTAATCTTCTTACGTTAAAACGGTCTACTGACATAATATGTACCTTGATTGTTGTATTTTCATTCAAAGATTCATTTTTTACTCTTTAAAACGCTCTTCGGGACGTCAATGGGAATTCGATTAAGTTTAACTCAAATCTCACATTTTCTTTCAAAGATTCAATCTTTATACATTAAAAAGGTGGAGTGACATAAAAGGTAACTTGATTGGGGTATTTTCATACAAAGATTTAATCTTCAGTCATTGAAACACTGTTCGCGAATTCCTAGGGAGCTTGAATAAGTTAAACTCAAAACTCAAATTTTCTTTAAAAGATTCAATCTTTATACATTAAAATGGTCTAGAGACATAATAAGTCCCCAAATTGAGGTAATTCAATTCAAGGACTCAATCTTTACTCATTAAAACACTCTTCCTTACGTCAAAGCGAATTCGAATAAGTTTAAATCAAGACTCTCATTTTCTTTCAAAGATTTAATCTTTATACAATAAAATGGTCTAGTGACATAATAGGCACATCGATTGAGGTATTTTCATTCGAAAAATTTATCTTCAGTCTTTAAAACACTCATCGCGACTTCATAGGGAACTTGAACAAGTTAAACTCAAAGCTCTCATTTTCTTTCAAAGATTCAGTCTTTATACGATTAAAAGGTCTAGTGGCATAGTTAATACCTTGATTGAAGTAATTTCATTCAAAGATTCAATCTTTACTCACTGAAACACTCTTCGTGATCTCAAAGGGAACTCAAATAAGTTTAACTCAAACCTCTCATTTTCTTTTAAAGATTTAATATTTATACATTAAAATGGTCTAGTGACATAATAGGTTCATTGATTGAGGCATTTTCATTCAAAGATTCAATCTTTAGTCATTAAAACACTCTTCGCGACTTTATAGGGGACTCGAATATGTTAAACTCAAAACTCTCATTTTCTTTCAATGACTCAATCTTTATACATTAAAAAGGCCTAGTGACATAATAGGTACCTTGATTGAGGTAATTTCATTCAGAGATTCAATCTTTATTCATTAAAACACACTTGGTGACGTCAAAGCGAACTCGAATATGTTGAACTCAAAACTCTAATTTTCTTTCAAAGATTTAATCTTTATACATTCAAATGGTCTAGTGACATATTGGGCACCTTCATTGACGTAATTTCATTCAAACCTTTAATGTTTATACATTAAAATGGTCTAGTGACATAATAGGTACCTTGATTGGGGTATTCTCGTACAAAGATTCAATCTTTAGTCATTAAAACACTCTTCGCGACTTCAGATGGAACTTGAAAAAGTTAAACTCAAAACTCTCATTTGTTTTCAAGGATTCAATCTTTATACATTAAAAGGTCTGATGACGTAATAGTTACCTTGATTGATGTAATCTCATCACAGATTCAGTCTTTACTCTCTAAAACACTCTTTATAACGTCAAAAGAAACTCGAATAGGTTTAACTCAAAACTCCCATTTTCTTTCAAAGATTTAGAAATTGGGTAATACAATGGTTCAGTGACGTAACAAGTACCTTGACTGAGGTACTTTCATTCAAAGATTCAATCTTTTCTCATTAAAGCACTCTTCTGGACGTCAAAGGCAACTCGAACAAGCTTAGCTCAAAACTCTCATTTTCTTTCTAAGATTTAATCTTTATAGATTAAAAAGGTATACTGACATAATAGGTACCTTGATTGAGGTATTTTTCTTTCAACGATTCCACCTTTTGTCATTAAAGCACTCTTCGCAACTCTATAGGGAACTCGAAAAAGTTAATCTCAAAACTCTAATTTTCATTCAAAGATTCAATCTTGATACGTTAAAAAGGACTAGTGACATAATAGGTACCTTGATTGAGATAATTTCTTTCAAAGATTCAATCTTTACTCATGAAAACACTCTTCGGAACGTCGAAGGAAACTCGAATAAGTTTAACTCAAAACTCTCGCTTTTCTTTCAAAGATTCGATCTTGAACCATTAAAGAGGTCCAGTGACATAATAGGTACCTTGATTGAAGTAATTTCATTCAAAGATTCAATCTTTACTCATTAAAACGCTATTCGTGACGTCAAAGCGAACTCGAATAAGATTAACTCAAAACTCTCATTTTCTTTCAAAGATTCAATTCTTTATATATTAAAAATGTCTAGGGACATAACAGGTACCTAGATTGAGGTAATTTCATTCAAAGATTCAATCCTTACTCATTAAAACACTCTTCGTGAAGTCAAAGGGAACTCGAACGAGTTTAACAAAAAACTCTCATTTTTTTCAAAGATTTAATCTTTATACATTAAAATGGTCTAGTGACATAATATATACCTCGATTGAGGTATTTTCATTCAAGGATTCAATCTCTACTCATTAAAACACTCTTCGGGACGTCAATCGGAACTTGAATAAGTTTAACTAAAAACTCTCATTTTCTTTCAATGATTCAATTTTTATACATTATAATAGGCGAGTGGTATAATAGGTACCTTGATTGATGTATTTTCTTTCAAAGATTCAATCTTTACTCATTAAAGCACTCTTCTGGACGTCAAAGGGTACTCTCAAATAAGTTTAACTCAAAACTCTAATTTTCTTTCAAAGATTCAATCTTTATAGATTAAAAAGGTCTAGTGACATAATAGGTGCCTTGATTGAGATATTTTTCTTTCAAGGATTAAATCTTTAGGGATTAAAACACTCTTCGCAACTTCATAGGGAACTCGAATAAGTTAAACTCGGAACTCTAATTTTCATTCAAAGATTTAACCTTTATAAGTTAAAAAGGTCTAGTGACATAATAGGTACCTTGATTGACATAATTTCATTCAAAGATTCAACCTTTACTCATAAAATCCCTCTTCGGAATGTCGAAGGGAACTCGAATGAATTTGACTCGAAACTCTCATTTTATTTCAAAGATTCAATCTTTAAACATTAAAAAGATCTAGTGACATAATAGGTACCTTGATTGAGGAAATTTCAATTAAAGATTCAACTTTCACTCATTAAAACACTCTTTGTGACGTCAAAGGGAACTCGAATATGTTTTAACTCAAAACTCTCATTTTCTTTCAAAGATTTAATCTCTGTACATTAAAATGGTCCAGTGACATAATAGGTCTAATGACATAATTGGTACCTTGAATGAGGTAATTTCAATCAAAGATTGAATCTTTACTCATTAAAACGTTCTTCGTGACGTCAAAGGGAACTTGAATTAGCTTAGCACAAAACTCTCATTTTCTTTCAAAGATTTAATCTTCTTACGTTAAAACGGTCTACTGACATAATATGTACCTTGATTGTTGTATTTTCATTCAAAGATTCATTTTTTACTCTTTAAAACGCTCTTCGGGACGTCAATGGGAACTCGATTAAGTTTAACTCAAATCTCACATTTTCTTTCAAAGATTCAATCTTTATACATTAAAAAGGTGGAGTGACATAAAAGGTACCTTGATTGGGGTATTTTCATACAAAGATTTAATCTTCAGTCATTGAAACACTGTTCGCGAATTCCTAGGGAGCTTGAATAAGTTAAACTCAAAACTCAAATTTTCTTTAAAAGATTCAATCTTTATACATTAAAATGGTCTAGAGACATAATAAGTCCCCAAATTGAGGTAATTCAATTCAAGGACTCAATCTTTACTCATTAAAACACTCTTCCTTACGTCAAAGCGAATTCGAATAAGTTTAAATCAAGACTCTCATTTTCTTTCAAAGATTTAATCTTTATACAATAAAATGGTCTAGTGACATAATAGGCACATCGATTGAGGTATTTTCATTCGAAAAATTTATCTTCAGTCTTTAAAACACTCATCGCGACTTCATAGGGAACTTGAACAAGTTAAACTCAAAGCTCTCATTTTCTTTCAAAGATTCAGTCTTTATACGATTAAAAGGTCTAGTGGCATAGTTAATACCTTGATTGAAGTAATTTCATTCAAAGATTCAATCTTTACTCACTGAAACACTCTTCGTGATCTCAAAGGGAACTCAAATAAGTTTAACTCAAACCTCTCATTTTCTTTTAAAGATTTAATATTTATACATTAAAATGGTCTAGTGACATAATAGGTTCATTGATTGAGGCATTTTCATTCAAAGATTCAATCTTTAGTCATTAAAACACTCTTCGCGACTTTATAGGGGACTCGAATATGTTAAACTCAAAACTCTCATTTTCTTTCAATGACTCAATCTTTATACATTAAAAAGGCCTAGTGACATAATAGGTACCTTGATTGAGGTAATTTCATTCAGAGATTCAATCTTTATTCATTAAAACACACTTGGTGACGTCAAAGCGAACTCGAATATGTTGAACTCAAAACTCTAATTTTCTTTCAAAGATTTAATCTTTATACATTCAAATGGTCTAGTGACATATTGGGCACCTTCATTGACGTAATTTCATTCAAACCTTTAATGTTTATACATTAAAATGGTCTAGTGACATAATAGGTACCTTGATTGGGGTATTCTCGTACAAAGATTCAATCTTTAGTCATTAAAACACTCTTCGCGACTTCAGATGGAACTTGAAAAAGTTAAACTCAAAACTCTCATTTGTTTTCAAGGATTCAATCTTTATACATTAAAAGGTCTGATGACGTAATAGTTACCTTGATTGATGTAATCTCATCACAGATTCAGTCTTTACTCTCTAAAACACTCTTTATAACGTCAAAAGAAACTCGAATAGGTTTAACTCAAAACTCCCATTTTCTTTCAAAGATTTAGAAATTGGGTAATACAATGGTTCAGTGACGTAACAAGTACCTTGACTGAGGTACTTTCATTCAAAGATTCAATCTTTTCTCATTAAAGCACTCTTCTGGACGTCAAAGGCAACTCGAACAAGCTTAGCTCAAAACTCTCATTTTCTTTCTAAGATTTAATCTTTATAGATTAAAAAGGTATACTGACATAATAGGTACCTTGATTGAGGTATTTTTCTTTCAACGATTCCACCTTTTGTCATTAAAGCACTCTTCGCAACTCTATAGGGAACTCGAAAAAGTTAATCTCAAAACTCTAATTTTCATTCAAAGATTCAATCTTTATACGTTAAAAAGGACTAGTGACATAATAGGTACCTTGATTGAGATAATTTCTTTCAAAGATTCAATCTTTACTCATGAAAACACTCTTCGGAACGTCGAAGGAAACTCGAATAAGTTTAACTCAAAACTCTCGTTTTTCTTTCAAAGATTCGATCTTGAACCATTAAAGAGGTCCAGTGACATAATAGGTACCTTGATTGAAGTAATTTCATTCAAAGATTCAATCTTTACTCATTAAAACGCTATTCGTGACGTCAAAGCGAACTCGAATAAGATTAACTCAAAACTCTCATTTTCTTTCAAAGATTCAATTCTTTATATATTAAAAATGTCTAGGGACATAACAGGTACCTAGATTGAGGTAATTTCATTCAAAGATTCAATCCTTACTCATTAAAACACTCTTCGTGAAGTCAAAGGGAACTCGAACGAGTTTAACAAAAAACTCTCATTTTTTTCAAAGATTTAATCTTTATACATTAAAATGGTCTAGTGACATAATATATACCTCGATTGAGGTATTTTCATTCAAGGATTCAATCTCTACTCATTAAAACACTCTTCGGGACGTCAATCGGAACTTGAATAAGTTTAACTAAAAACTCTCATTTTCTTTCAATGATTCAATTTTTATACATTATAATAGGCGAGTGGTATAATAGGTACCTTGATTGATGTATTTTCTTTCAAAGATTCAATCTTTACTCATTAAAGCACTCTTCTGGACGTCAAAGGGTACTCTCAAATAAGTTTAACTCAAAACTCTAATTTTCTTTCAAAGATTCAATCTTTATAGATTAAAAAGGTCTAGTGACATAATAGGTGCCTTGATTGAGATATTTTTCTTTCAAGGATTAAATCTTTAGGGATTAAAACACTCTTCGCAACTTCATAGGGAACTCGAATAAGTTAAACTCGGAACTCTAATTTTCATTCAAAGATTTAACCTTTATAAGTTAAAAAGGTCTAGTGACATAATAGGTACCTTGATTGACATAATTTCATTCAAAGATTCAACCTTTACTCATAAAATCCCTCTTCGGAATGTCGAAGGGAACTCGAATGAATTTGACTCGAAACTCTCATTTTATTTCAAAGATTCAATCTTTAAACATTAAAAAGATCTAGTGACATAATAGGTACCTTGATTGAGGAAATTTCAATTAAAGATTCAACTTTCACTCATTAAAACACTCTTTGTGACGTCAAAGGGAACTCGAATATGTTTTAACTCAAAACTCTCATTTTCTTTCAAAGATTTAATCTCTGTACATTAAAATGGTCCAGTGACATAATAGGTCTAATGACATAATTGGTACCTTGAATGAGGTAATTTCAATCAAAGATTGAATCTTTACTCATTAAAACGTTCTTCGTGACGTCAAAGGGAACTTGAATTAGCTTAGCACAAAACTCTCATTTTCTTTCAAAGATTTAATCTTCTTACGTTAAAACGGTCTACTGACATAATATGTACCTTGATTGTTGTATTTTCATTCAAAGATTCATTTTTTACTCTTTAAAACGCTCTTCGGGACGTCAATGGGAACTCGATTAAGTTTAACTCAAATCTCACATTTTCTTTCAAAGATTCAATCTTTATACATTAAAAAGGTGGAGTGACATAAAAGGTACCTTGATTGGGGTATTTTCATACAAAGATTTAATCTTCAGTCATTGAAACACTGTTCGCGAATTCCTAGGGAGCTTGAATAAGTTAAACTCAAAACTCAAATTTTCTTTAAAAGATTCAATCTTTATACATTAAAATGGTCTAGAGACATAATAAGTCCCCAAATTGAGGTAATTCAATTCAAGGACTCAATCTTTACTCATTAAAACACTCTTCCTTACGTCAAAGCGAATTCGAATAAGTTTAAATCAAGACTCTCATTTTCTTTCAAAGATTTAATCTTTATACAATAAAATGGTCTAGTGACATAATAGGCACATCGATTGAGGTATTTTCATTCGAAAAATTTATCTTCAGTCTTTAAAACACTCATCGCGACTTCATAGGGAACTTGAACAAGTTAAACTCAAAGCTCTCATTTTCTTTCAAAGATTCAGTCTTTATACGATTAAAAGGTCTAGTGGCATAGTTAATACCTTGATTGAAGTAATTTCATTCAAAGATTCAATCTTTACTCACTGAAACACTCTTCGTGATCTCAAAGGGAACTCAAATAAGTTTAACTCAAACCTCTCATTTTCTTTTAAAGATTTAATATTTATACATTAAAATGGTCTAGTGACATAATAGGTTCATTGATTGAGGCATTTTCATTCAAAGATTCAATCTTTAGTCATTAAAACACTCTTCGCGACTTTATAGGGGACTCGAATATGTTAAACTCAAAACTCTCATTTTCTTTCAATGACTCAATCTTTATACATTAAAAAGGCCTAGTGACATAATAGGTACCTTGATTGAGGTAATTTCATTCAGAGATTCAATCTTTATTCATTAAAACACACTTGGTGACGTCAAAGCGAACTCGAATATGTTGAACTCAAAACTCTAATTTTCTTTCAAAGATTTAATCTTTATACATTCAAATGGTCTAGTGACATATTGGGCACCTTCATTGACGTAATTTCATTCAAACCTTTAATGTTTATACATTAAAATGGTCTAGTGACATAATAGGTACCTTGATTGGGGTATTCTCGTACAAAGATTCAATCTTTAGTCATTAAAACACTCTTCGCGACTTCAGATGGAACTTGAAAAAGTTAAACTCAAAACTCTCATTTGTTTTCAAGGATTCAATCTTTATACATTAAAAGGTCTGATGACGTAATAGTTACCTTGATTGATGTAATCTCATCACAGATTCAGTCTTTACTCTCTAAAACACTCTTTATAACGTCAAAAGAAACTCGAATAGGTTTAACTCAAAACTCCCATTTTCTTTCAAAGATTTAGAAATTGGGTAATACAATGGTTCAGTGACGTAACAAGTACCTTGACTGAGGTACTTTCATTCAAAGATTCAATCTTTTCTCATTAAAGCACTCTTCTGGACGTCAAAGGCAACTCGAACAAGCTTAGCTCAAAACTCTCATTTTCTTTCTAAGATTTAATCTTTATAGATTAAAAAGGTATACTGACATAATAGGTACCTTGATTGAGGTATTTTTCTTTCAACGATTCCACCTTTTGTCATTAAAGCACTCTTCGCAACTCTATAGGGAACTCGAAAAAGTTAATCTCAAAACTCTAATTTTCATTCAAAGATTCAATCTTTATACGTTAAAAAGGACTAGTGACATAATAGGTACCTTGATTGAGATAATTTCTTTCAAAGATTCAATCTTTACTCATGAAAACACTCTTCGGAACGTCGAAGGAAACTCGAATAAGTTTAACTCAAAACTCTCGTTTTTCTTTCAAAGATTCGATCTTGAACCATTAAAGAGGTCCAGTGACATAATAGGTACCTTGATTGAAGTAATTTCATTCAAAGATTCAATCTTTACTCATTAAAACGCTATTCGTGACGTCAAAGCGAACTCGAATAAGATTAACTCAAAACTCTCATTTTCTTTCAAAGATTCAATTCTTTATATATTAAAAATGTCTAGGGACATAACAGGTACCTAGATTGAGGTAATTTCATTCAAAGATTCAATCCTTACTCATTAAAACACTCTTCGTGAAGTCAAAGGGAACTCGAACGAGTTTAACAAAAAACTCTCATTTTTTTCAAAGATTTAATCTTTATACATTAAAATGGTCTAGTGACATAATATATACCTCGATTGAGGTATTTTCATTCAAGGATTCAATCTCTACTCATTAAAACACTCTTCGGGACGTCAATCGGAACTTGAATAAGTTTAACTAAAAACTCTCATTTTCTTTCAATGATTCAATTTTTATACATTATAATAGGCGAGTGGTATAATAGGTACCTTGATTGATGTATTTTCTTTCAAAGATTCAATCTTTACTCATTAAAGCACTCTTCTGGACGTCAAAGGGTACTCTCAAATAAGTTTAACTCAAAACTCTAATTTTCTTTCAAAGATTCAATCTTTATAGATTAAAAAGGTCTAGTGACATAATAGGTGCCTTGATTGAGATATTTTTCTTTCAAGGATTAAATCTTTAGGGATTAAAACACTCTTCGCAACTTCATAGGGAACTCGAATAAGTTAAACTCGGAACTCTAATTTTCATTCAAAGATTTAACCTTTATAAGTTAAAAAGGTCTAGTGACATAATAGGTACCTTGATTGACATAATTTCATTCAAAGATTCAACCTTTACTCATAAAATCCCTCTTCGGAATGTCGAAGGGAACTCGAATGAATTTGACTCGAAACTCTCATTTTATTTCAAAGATTCAATCTTTAAACATTAAAAAGATCTAGTGACATAATAGGTACCTTGATTGAGGAAATTTCAATTAAAGATTCAACTTTCACTCATTAAAACACTCTTTGTGACGTCAAAGGGAACTCGAATATGTTTTAACTCAAAACTCTCATTTTCTTTCAAAGATTTAATCTCTGTACATTAAAATGGTCCAGTGACATAATAGGTCTAATGACATAATTGGTACCTTGAATGAGGTAATTTCAATCAAAGATTGAATCTTTACTCATTAAAACGTTCTTCGTGACGTCAAAGGGAACTTGAATTAGCTTAGCACAAAACTCTCATTTTCTTTCAAAGATTTAATCTTCTTACGTTAAAACGGTCTACTGACATAATATGTACCTTGATTGTTGTATTTTCATTCAAAGATTCATTTTTTACTCTTTAAAACGCTCTTCGGGACGTCAATGGGAACTCGATTAAGTTTAACTCAAATCTCACATTTTCTTTCAAAGATTCAATCTTTATACATTAAAAAGGTGGAGTGACATAAAAGGTAACTTGATTGGGGTATTTTCATACAAAGATTTAATCTTCAGTCATTGAAACACTGTTCGCGAATTCCTAGGGAGCTTGAATAAGTTAAACTCAAAACTCAAATTTTCTTTAAAAGATTCAATCTTTATACATTAAAATGGTCTAGAGACATAATAAGTCCCCAAATTGAGGTAATTCAATTCAAGGACTCAATCTTTACTCATTAAAACACTCTTCCTTACGTCAAAGCGAATTCGAATAAGTTTAAATCAAGACTCTCATTTTCTTTCAAAGATTTAATCTTTATACAATAAAATGGTCTAGTGACATAATAGGCACATCGATTGAGGTATTTTCATTCGAAAAATTTATCTTCAGTCTTTAAAACACTCATCGCGACTTCATAGGGAACTTGAACAAGTTAAACTCAAAGCTCTCATTTTCTTTCAAAGATTCAGTCTTTATACGATTAAAAGGTCTAGTGGCATAGTTAATACCTTGATTGAAGTAATTTCATTCAAAGATTCAATCTTTACTCACTGAAACACTCTTCGTGATCTCAAAGGGAACTCAAATAAGTTTAACTCAAACCTCTCATTTTCTTTTAAAGATTTAATATTTATACATTAAAATGGTCTAGTGACATAATAGGTTCATTGATTGAGGCATTTTCATTCAAAGATTCAATCTTTAGTCATTAAAACACTCTTCGCGACTTTATAGGGGACTCGAATATGTTAAACTCAAAACTCTCATTTTCTTTCAATGACTCAATCTTTATACATTAAAAAGGCCTAGTGACATAATAGGTACCTTGATTGAGGTAATTTCATTCAGAGATTCAATCTTTATTCATTAAAACACACTTGGTGACGTCAAAGCGAACTCGAATATGTTGAACTCAAAACTCTAATTTTCTTTCAAAGATTTAATCTTTATACATTCAAATGGTCTAGTGACATATTGGGCACCTTCATTGACGTAATTTCATTCAAACCTTTAATGTTTATACATTAAAATGGTCTAGTGACATAATAGGTACCTTGATTGGGGTATTCTCGTACAAAGATTCAATCTTTAGTCATTAAAACACTCTTCGCGACTTCAGATGGAACTTGAAAAAGTTAAACTCAAAACTCTCATTTGTTTTCAAGGATTCAATCTTTATACATTAAAAGGTCTGATGACGTAATAGTTACCTTGATTGATGTAATCTCATCACAGATTCAGTCTTTACTCTCTAAAACACTCTTTATAACGTCAAAAGAAACTCGAATAGGTTTAACTCAAAACTCCCATTTTCTTTCAAAGATTTAGAAATTGGGTAATACAATGGTTCAGTGACGTAACAAGTACCTTGACTGAGGTACTTTCATTCAAAGATTCAATCTTTTCTCATTAAAGCACTCTTCTGGACGTCAAAGGCAACTCGAACAAGCTTAACTCAAAACTCTCATTTTCTTTCTAAGATTTAATCTTTATAGATTAAAAAGGTATACTGACATAATAGGTACCTTGATTGAGGTATTTTTCTTTCAACGATTCCACCTTTTGTCATTAAAGCACTCTTCGCAACTCTATAGGGAACTCGAAAAAGTTAATCTCAAAACTCTAATTTTCATTCAAAGATTCAATCTTTATACGTTAAAAAGGACTAGTGACATAATAGGTACCTTGATTGAGATAATTTCTTTCAAAGATTCAATCTTTACTCATGAAAACACTCTTCGGAACGTCGAAGGAAACTCGAATAAGTTTAACTCAAAACTCTCGTTTTTCTTTCAAAGATTCGATCTTGAACCATTAAAGAGGTCCAGTGACATAATAGGTACCTTGATTGAAGTAATTTCATTCAAAGATTCAATCTTTACTCATTAAAACGCTATTCGTGACGTCAAAGCGAACTCGAATAAGATTAACTCAAAACTCTCATTTTCTTTCAAAGATTCAATTCTTTATATATTAAAAATGTCTAGGGACATAACAGGTACCTAGATTGAGGTAATTTCATTCAAAGATTCAATCCTTACTCATTAAAACACTCTTCGTGAAGTTAAAGGGAACTCGAACGAGTTTAACAAAAAACTCTCATTTTTTTCAAAGATTTAATCTTTATACATTAAAATGGTCTAGTGACATAATATATACCTCGATTGAGGTATTTTCATTCAAGGATTCAATCTCTACTCATTAAAACACTCTTCGGGACGTCAATCGGAACTTGAATAAGTTTAACTAAAAACTCTCATTTTCTTTCAATGATTCAATTTTTATACATTATAATAGGCGAGTGGTATAATAGGTACCTTGATTGATGTATTTTCTTTCAAAGATTCAATCTTTACTCATTAAAGCACTCTTCTGGACGTCAAAGGGTACTCTCAAATAAGTTTAACTCAAAACTCTAATTTTCTTTCAAAGATTCAATCTTTATAGATTAAAAAGGTCTAGTGACATAATAGGTGCCTTGATTGAGATATTTTTCTTTCAAGGATTAAATCTTTAGGGATTAAAACACTCTTCGCAACTTCATAGGGAACTCGAATAAGTTAAACTCGGAACTCTAATTTTCATTCAAAGATTTAACCTTTATAAGTTAAAAAGGTCTAGTGACATAATAGGTACCTTGATTGACATAATTTCATTCAAAGATTCAACCTTTACTCATAAAATCCCTCTTCGGAATGTCGAAGGGAACTCGAATGAATTTGACTCGAAACTCTCATTTTATTTCAAAGATTCAATCTTTAAACATTAAAAAGATCTAGTGACATAATAGGTACCTTGATTGAGGAAATTTCAATTAAAGATTCAACTTTCACTCATTAAAACACTCTTTGTGACGTCAAAGGGAACTCGAATATGTTTTAACTCAAAACTCTCATTTTCTTTCAAAGATTTAATCTCTGTACATTAAAATGGTCCAGTGACATAATAGGTCTAATGACATAATTGGTACCTTGAATGAGGTAATTTCAATCAAAGATTGAATCTTTACTCATTAAAACGTTCTTCGTGACGTCAAAGGGAACTTGAATTAGCTTAGCACAAAACTCTCATTTTCTTTCAAAGATTTAATCTTCTTACGTTAAAACGGTCTACTGACATAATATGTACCTTGATTGTTGTATTTTCATTCAAAGATTCATTTTTTACTCTTTAAAACGCTCTTCGGGACGTCAATGGGAACTCGATTAAGTTTAACTCAAATCTCACATTTTCTTTCAAAGATTCAATCTTTATACATTAAAAAGGTGGAGTGACATAAAAGGTACCTTGATTGGGGTATTTTCATACAAAGATTTAATCTTCAGTCATTGAAACACTGTTCGCGAATTCCTAGGGAGCTTGAATAAGTTAAACTCAAAACTCAAATTTTCTTTAAAAGATTCAATCTTTATACATTAAAATGGTCTAGAGACATAATAAGTCCCCAAATTGAGGTAATTCAATTCAAGGACTCAATCTTTACTCATTAAAACACTCTTCCTTACGTCAAAGCGAATTCGAATAAGTTTAAATCAAGACTCTCATTTTCTTTCAAAGATTTAATCTTTATACAATAAAATGGTCTAGTGACATAATAGGCACATCGATTGAGGTATTTTCATTCGAAAAATTTATCTTCAGTCTTTAAAACACTCATCGCGACTTCATAGGGAACTTGAACAAGTTAAACTCAAAGCTCTCATTTTCTTTCAAAGATTCAGTCTTTATACGATTAAAAGGTCTAGTGGCATAGTTAATACCTTGATTGAAGTAATTTCATTCAAAGATTCAATCTTTACTCACTGAAACACTCTTCGTGATCTCAAAGGGAACTCAAATAAGTTTAACTCAAACCTCTCATTTTCTTTTAAAGATTTAATATTTATACATTAAAATGGTCTAGTGACATAATAGGTTCATTGATTGAGGCATTTTCATTCAAAGATTCAATCTTTAGTCATTAAAACACTCTTCGCGACTTTATAGGGGACTCGAATATGTTAAACTCAAAACTCTCATTTTCTTTCAATGACTCAATCTTTATACATTAAAAAGGCCTAGTGACATAATAGGTACCTTGATTGAGGTAATTTCATTCAGAGATTCAATCTTTATTCATTAAAACACACTTGGTGACGTCAAAGCGAACTCGAATATGTTGAACTCAAAACTCTAATTTTCTTTCAAAGATTTAATCTTTATACATTCAAATGGTCTAGTGACATATTGGGCACCTTCATTGACGTAATTTCATTCAAACCTTTAATGTTTATACATTAAAATGGTCTAGTGACATAATAGGTACCTTGATTGGGGTATTCTCGTACAAAGATTCAATCTTTAGTCATTAAAACACTCTTCGCGACTTCAGATGGAACTTGAAAAAGTTAAACTCAAAACTCTCATTTGTTTTCAAGGATTCAATCTTTATACATTAAAAGGTCTGATGACGTAATAGTTACCTTGATTGATGTAATCTCATCACAGATTCAGTCTTTACTCTCTAAAACACTCTTTATAACGTCAAAAGAAACTCGAATAGGTTTAACTCAAAACTCCCATTTTCTTTCAAAGATTTAGAAATTGGGTAATACAATGGTTCAGTGACGTAACAAGTACCTTGACTGAGGTACTTTCATTCAAAGATTCAATCTTTTCTCATTAAAGCACTCTTCTGGACGTCAAAGGCAACTCGAACAAGCTTAGCTCAAAACTCTCATTTTCTTTCTAAGATTTAATCTTTATAGATTAAAAAGGTATACTGACATAATAGGTACCTTGATTGAGGTATTTTTCTTTCAACGATTCCACCTTTTGTCATTAAAGCACTCTTCGCAACTCTATAGGGAACTCGAAAAAGTTAATCTCAAAACTCTAATTTTCATTCAAAGATTCAATCTTTATACGTTAAAAAGGACTAGTGACATAATAGGTACCTTGATTGAGATAATTTCTTTCAAAGATTCAATCTTTACTCATGAAAACACTCTTCGGAACGTCGAAGGAAACTCGAATAAGTTTAACTCAAAACTCTCGTTTTTCTTTCAAAGATTCGATCTTGAACCATTAAAGAGGTCCAGTGACATAATAGGTACCTTGATTGAAGTAATTTCATTCAAAGATTCAATCTTTACTCATTAAAACGCTATTCGTGACGTCAAAGCGAACTCGAATAAGATTAACTCAAAACTCTCATTTTCTTTCAAAGATTCAATTCTTTATATATTAAAAATGTCTAGGGACATAACAGGTACCTAGATTGAGGTAATTTCATTCAAAGATTCAATCCTTACTCATTAAAACACTCTTCGTGAAGTCAAAGGGAACTCGAACGAGTTTAACAAAAAACTCTCATTTTTTTCAAAGATTTAATCTTTATACATTAAAATGGTCTAGTGACATAATATATACCTCGATTGAGGTATTTTCATTCAAGGATTCAATCTCTACTCATTAAAACACTCTTCGGGACGTCAATCGGAACTTGAATAAGTTTAACTAAAAACTCTCATTTTCTTTCAATGATTCAATTTTTATACATTATAATAGGCGAGTGGTATAATAGGTACCTTGATTGATGTATTTTCTTTCAAAGATTCAATCTTTACTCATTAAAGCACTCTTCTGGACGTCAAAGGGTACTCTCAAATAAGTTTAACTCAAAACTCTAATTTTCTTTCAAAGATTCAATCTTTATAGATTAAAAAGGTCTAGTGACATAATAGGTGCCTTGATTGAGATATTTTTCTTTCAAGGATTAAATCTTTAGGGATTAAAACACTCTTCGCAACTTCATAGGGAACTCGAATAAGTTAAACTCGGAACTCTAATTTTCATTCAAAGATTTAACCTTTATAAGTTAAAAAGGTCTAGTGACATAATAGGTACCTTGATTGACATAATTTCATTCAAAGATTCAACCTTTACTCATAAAATCCCTCTTCGGAATGTCGAAGGGAACTCGAATGAATTTGACTCGAAACTCTCATTTTATTTCAAAGATTCAATCTTTAAACATTAAAAAGATCTAGTGACATAATAGGTACCTTGATTGAGGAAATTTCAATTAAAGATTCAACTTTCACTCATTAAAACACTCTTTGTGACGTCAAAGGGAACTCGAATATGTTTTAACTCAAAACTCTCATTTTCTTTCAAAGATTTAATCTCTGTACATTAAAATGGTCCAGTGACATAATAGGTCTAATGACATAATTGGTACCTTGAATGAGGTAATTTCAATCAAAGATTGAATCTTTACTCATTAAAACGTTCTTCGTGACGTCAAAGGGAACTTGAATTAGCTTAGCACAAAACTCTCATTTTCTTTCAAAGATTTAATCTTCTTACGTTAAAACGGTCTACTGACATAATATGTACCTTGATTGTTGTATTTTCATTCAAAGATTCATTTTTTACTCTTTAAAACGCTCTTCGGGACGTCAATGGGAACTCGATTAAGTTTAACTCAAATCTCACATTTTCTTTCAAAGATTCAATCTTTATACATTAAAAAGGTGGAGTGACATAAAAGGTAACTTGATTGGGGTATTTTCATACAAAGATTTAATCTTCAGTCATTGAAACACTGTTCGCGAATTCCTAGGGAGCTTGAATAAGTTAAACTCAAAACTCAAATTTTCTTTAAAAGATTCAATCTTTATACATTAAAATGGTCTAGAGACATAATAAGTCCCCAAATTGAGGTAATTCATTTCAAGGACTCAATCTTTACTCATTAAAACACTCTTCCTTACGTCAAAGCGAATTCGAATAAGTTTAAATCAAGACTCTCATTTTCTTTCAAAGATTTAATCTTTATACAATAAAATGGTCTAGTGACATAATAGGCACATCGATTGAGGTATTTTCATTCGAAAAATTTATCTTCAGTCTTTAAAACACTCATCGCGACTTCATAGGGAACTTGAACAAGTTAAACTCAAAGCTCTCATTTTCTTTCAAAGATTCAGTCTTTATACGATTAAAAGGTCTAGTGGCATAGTTAATACCTTGATTGAAGTAATTTCATTCAAAGATTCAATCTTTACTCACTGAAACACTCTTCGTGATCTCAAAGGGAACTCAAATAAGTTTAACTCAAACCTCTCATTTTCTTTTAAAGATTTAATATTTATACATTAAAATGGTCTAGTGACATAATAGGTTCATTGATTGAGGCATTTTCATTCAAAGATTCAATCTTTAGTCATTAAAACACTCTTCGCGACTTTATAGGGGACTCGAATATGTTAAACTCAAAACTCTCATTTTCTTTCAATGACTCAATCTTTATACATTAAAAAGGCCTAGTGACATAATAGGTACCTTGATTGAGGTAATTTCATTCAGAGATTCAATCTTTATTCATTAAAACACACTTGGTGACGTCAAAGCGAACTCGAATATGTTGAACTCAAAACTCTAATTTTCTTTCAAAGATTTAATCTTTATACATTCAAATGGTCTAGTGACATATTGGGCACCTTCATTGACGTAATTTCATTCAAACCTTTAATGTTTATACATTAAAATGGTCTAGTGACATAATAGGTACCTTGATTGGGGTATTCTCGTACAAAGATTCAATCTTTAGTCATTAAAACACTCTTCGCGACTTCAGATGGAACTTGAAAAAGTTAAACTCAAAACTCTCATTTGTTTTCAAGGATTCAATCTTTATACATTAAAAGGTCTGATGACGTAATAGTTACCTTGATTGATGTAATCTCATCACAGATTCAGTCTTTACTCTCTAAAACACTCTTTATAACGTCAAAAGAAACTCGAATAGGTTTAACTCAAAACTCCCATTTTCTTTCAAAGATTTAGAAATTGGGTAATACAATGGTTCAGTGACGTAACAAGTACCTTGACTGAGGTACTTTCATTCAAAGATTCAATCTTTTCTCATTAAAGCACTCTTCTGGACGTCAAAGGCAACTCGAACAAGCTTAACTCAAAACTCTCATTTTCTTTCTAAGATTTAATCTTTATAGATTAAAAAGGTATACTGACATAATAGGTACCTTGATTGAGGTATTTTTCTTTCAACGATTCCACCTTTTGTCATTAAAGCACTCTTCGCAACTCTATAGGGAACTCGAAAAAGTTAATCTCAAAACTCTAATTTTCATTCAAAGATTCAATCTTTATACGTTAAAAAGGACTAGTGACATAATAGGTACCTTGATTGAGATAATTTCTTTCAAAGATTCAATCTTTACTCATGAAAACACTCTTCGGAACGTCGAAGGAAACTCGAATAAGTTTAACTCAAAACTCTCGTTTTTCTTTCAAAGATTCGATCTTGAACCATTAAAGAGGTCCAGTGACATAATAGGTACCTTGATTGAAGTAATTTCATTCAAAGATTCAATCTTTACTCATTAAAACGCTATTCGTGACGTCAAAGCGAACTCGAATAAGATTAACTCAAAACTCTCATTTTCTTTCAAAGATTCAATTCTTTATATATTAAAAATGTCTAGGGACATAACAGGTACCTAGATTGAGGTAATTTCATTCAAAGATTCAATCCTTACTCATTAAAACACTCTTCGTGAAGTTAAAGGGAACTCGAACGAGTTTAACAAAAAACTCTCATTTTTTTCAAAGATTTAATCTTTATACATTAAAATGGTCTAGTGACATAATATATACCTCGATTGAGGTATTTTCATTCAAGGATTCAATCTCTACTCATTAAAACACTCTTCGGGACGTCAATCGGAACTTGAATAAGTTTAACTAAAAACTCTCATTTTCTTTCAATGATTCAATTTTTATACATTATAATAGGCGAGTGGTATAATAGGTACCTTGATTGATGTATTTTCTTTCAAAGATTCAATCTTTACTCATTAAAGCACTCTTCTGGACGTCAAAGGGTACTCTCAAATAAGTTTAACTCAAAACTCTAATTTTCTTTCAAAGATTCAATCTTTATAGATTAAAAAGGTCTAGTGACATAATAGGTGCCTTGATTGAGATATTTTTCTTTCAAGGATTAAATCTTTAGGGATTAAAACACTCTTCGCAACTTCATAGGGAACTCGAATAAGTTAAACTCGGAACTCTAATTTTCATTCAAAGATTTAACCTTTATAAGTTAAAAAGGTCTAGTGACATAATAGGTACCTTGATTGACATAATTTCATTCAAAGATTCAACCTTTACTCATAAAATCCCTCTTCGGAATGTCGAAGGGAACTCGAATGAATTTGACTCGAAACTCTCATTTTATTTCAAAGATTCAATCTTTAAACATTAAAAAGATCTAGTGACATAATAGGTACCTTGATTGAGGAAATTTCAATTAAAGATTCAACTTTCACTCATTAAAACACTCTTTGTGACGTCAAAGGGAACTCGAATATGTTTTAACTCAAAACTCTCATTTTCTTTCAAAGATTTAATCTCTGTACATTAAAATGGTCCAGTGACATAATAGGTCTAATGACATAATTGGTACCTTGAATGAGGTAATTTCAATCAAAGATTGAATCTTTACTCATTAAAACGTTCTTCGTGACGTCAAAGGGAACTTGAATTAGCTTAGCACAAAACTCTCATTTTCTTTCAAAGATTTAATCTTCTTACGTTAAAACGGTCTACTGACATAATATGTACCTTGATTGTTGTATTTTCATTCAAAGATTCATTTTTTACTCTTTAAAACGCTCTTCGGGACGTCAATGGGAACTCGATTAAGTTTAACTCAAATCTCACATTTTCTTTCAAAGATTCAATCTTTATACATTAAAAAGGTGGAGTGACATAAAAGGTACCTTGATTGGGGTATTTTCATACAAAGATTTAATCTTCAGTCATTGAAACACTGTTCGCGAATTCCTAGGGAGCTTGAATAAGTTAAACTCAAAACTCAAATTTTCTTTAAAAGATTCAATCTTTATACATTAAAATGGTCTAGAGACATAATAAGTCCCCAAATTGAGGTAATTCAATTCAAGGATTCAATCTTTACTCATTAAAACACTCTTCCTTACGTCAAAGCGAATTCGAATAAGTTTAAATCAAGACTCTCATTTTCTTTCAAAGATTTAATCTTTATACAATAAAATGGTCTAGTGACATAATAGGCACATCGATTGAGGTATTTTCATTCGAAAAATTTATCTTCAGTCTTTAAAACACTCATCGCGACTTCATAGGGAACTTGAACAAGTTAAACTCAAAGCTCTCATTTTCTTTCAAAGATTCAGTCTTTATACGATTAAAAGGTCTAGTGGCATAGTTAATACCTTGATTGAAGTAATTTCATTCAAAGATTCAATCTTTACTCACTGAAACACTCTTCGTGATCTCAAAGGGAACTCAAATAAGTTTAACTCAAACCTCTCATTTTCTTTTAAAGATTTAATATTTATACATTAAAATGGTCTAGTGACATAATAGGTTCATTGATTGAGGCATTTTCATTCAAAGATTCAATCTTTAGTCATTAAAACACTCTTCGCGACTTTATAGGGGACTCGAATATGTTAAACTCAAAACTCTCATTTTCTTTCAATGACTCAATCTTTATACATTAAAAAGGCCTAGTGACATAATAGGTACCTTGATTGAGGTAATTTCATTCAGAGATTCAATCTTTATTCATTAAAACACACTTGGTGACGTCAAAGCGAACTCGAATATGTTGAACTCAAAACTCTAATTTTCTTTCAAAGATTTAATCTTTATACATTCAAATGGTCTAGTGACATATTGGGCACCTTCATTGACGTAATTTCATTCAAACCTTTAATGTTTATACATTAAAATGGTCTAGTGACATAATAGGTACCTTGATTGGGGTATTCTCGTACAAAGATTCAATCTTTAGTCATTAAAACACTCTTCGCGACTTCAGATGGAACTTGAAAAAGTTAAACTCAAAACTCTCATTTGTTTTCAAGGATTCAATCTTTATACATTAAAAGGTCTGATGACGTAATAGTTACCTTGATTGATGTAATCTCATCACAGATTCAGTCTTTACTCTCTAAAACACTCTTTATAACGTCAAAAGAAACTCGAATAGGTTTAACTCAAAACTCCCATTTTCTTTCAAAGATTTAGAAATTGGGTAATACAATGGTTCAGTGACGTAACAAGTACCTTGACTGAGGTACTTTCATTCAAAGATTCAATCTTTTCTCATTAAAGCACTCTTCTGGACGTCAAAGGCAACTCGAACAAGCTTAACTCAAAACTCTCATTTTCTTTCTAAGATTTAATCTTTATAGATTAAAAAGGTATACTGACATAATAGGTACCTTGATTGAGGTATTTTTCTTTCAACGATTCCACCTTTTGTCATTAAAGCACTCTTCGCAACTCTATAGGGAACTCGAAAAAGTTAATCTCAAAACTCTAATTTTCATTCAAAGATTCAATCTTTATACGTTAAAAAGGACTAGTGACATAATAGGTACCTTGATTGAGATAATTTCTTTCAAAGATTCAATCTTTACTCATGAAAACACTCTTCGGAACGTCGAAGGAAACTCGAATAAGTTTAACTCAAAACTCTCGTTTTTCTTTCAAAGATTCGATCTTGAACCATTAAAGAGGTCCAGTGACATAATAGGTACCTTGATTGAAGTAATTTCATTCAAAGATTCAATCTTTACTCATTAAAACGCTATTCGTGACGTCAAAGCGAACTCGAATAAGATTAACTCAAAACTCTCATTTTCTTTCAAAGATTCAATTCTTTATATATTAAAAATGTCTAGGGACATAACAGGTACCTAGATTGAGGTAATTTCATTCAAAGATTCAATCCTTACTCATTAAAACACTCTTCGTGAAGTCAAAGGGAACTCGAACGAGTTTAACAAAAAACTCTCATTTTTTTCAAAGATTTAATCTTTATACATTAAAATGGTCTAGTGACATAATATATACCTCGATTGAGGTATTTTCATTCAAGGATTCAATCTCTACTCATTAAAACACTCTTCGGGACGTCAATCGGAACTTGAATAAGTTTAACTAAAAACTCTCATTTTCTTTCAATGATTCAATTTTTATACATTATAATAGGCGAGTGGTATAATAGGTACCTTGATTGATGTATTTTCTTTCAAAGATTCAATCTTTACTCATTAAAGCACTCTTCTGGACGTCAAAGGGTACTCTCAAATAAGTTTAACTCAAAACTCTAATTTTCTTTCAAAGATTCAATCTTTATAGATTGAAAAGGTCTAGTGACATAATAGGTGCCTTGATTGAGATATTTTTCTTTCAAGGATTAAATCTTTAGGGATTAAAACACTCTTCGCAACTTCATAGGGAACTCGAATAAGTTAAACTCGGAACTCTAATTTTCATTCAAAGATTTAACCTTTATAAGTTAAAAAGGTCTAGTGACATAATAGGTACCTTGATTGACATAATTTCATTCAAAGATTCAACCTTTACTCATAAAATCCCTCTTCGGAATGTCGAAGGGAACTCGAATGAATTTGACTCGAAACTCTCATTTTATTTCAAAGATTCAATCTTTAAACATTAAAAAGATCTAGTGACATAATAGGTACCTTGATTGAGGAAATTTCAATTAAAGATTCAACTTTCACTCATTAAAACACTCTTTGTGACGTCAAAGGGAACTCGAATATGTTTTAACTCAAAACTCTCATTTTCTTTCAAAGATTTAATCTCTGTACATTAAAATGGTCCAGTGACATAATAGGTCTAATGACATAATTGGTACCTTGAATGAGGTAATTTCAATCAAAGATTGAATCTTTACTCATTAAAACGTTCTTCGTGACGTCAAAGGGAACTTGAATTAGCTTAGCACAAAACTCTCATTTTCTTTCAAAGATTTAATCTTCTTACGTTAAAACGGTCTACTGACATAATATGTACCTTGATTGTTGTATTTTCATTCAAAGATTCATTTTTTACTCTTTAAAACGCTCTTCGGGACGTCAATGGGAACTCGATTAAGTTTAACTCAAATCTCACATTTTCTTTCAAAGATTCAATCTTTATACATTAAAAAGGTGGAGTGACATAAAAGGTACCTTGATTGGGGTATTTTCATACAAAGATTTAATCTTCAGTCATTGAAACACTGTTCGCGAATTCCTAGGGAGCTTGAATAAGTTAAACTCAAAACTCAAATTTTCTTTAAAAGATTCAATCTTTATACATTAAAATGGTCTAGAGACATAATAAGTCCCCAAATTGAGGTAATTCAATTCAAGGACTCAATCTTTACTCATTAAAACACTCTTCCTTACGTCAAAGCGAATTCGAATAAGTTTAAATCAAGACTCTCATTTTCTTTCAAAGATTTAATCTTTATACAATAAAATGGTCTAGTGACATAATAGGCACATCGATTGAGGTATTTTCATTCGAAAAATTTATCTTCAGTCTTTAAAACACTCATCGCGACTTCATAGGGAACTTGAACAAGTTAAACTCAAAGCTCTCATTTTCTTTCAAAGATTCAGTCTTTATACGATTAAAAGGTCTAGTGGCATAGTTAATACCTTGATTGAAGTAATTTCATTCAAAGATTCAATCTTTACTCACTGAAACACTCTTCGTGATCTCAAAGGGAACTCAAATAAGTTTAACTCAAACCTCTCATTTTCTTTTAAAGATTTAATATTTATACATTAAAATGGTCTAGTGACATAATAGGTTCATTGATTGAGGCATTTTCATTCAAAGATTCAATCTTTAGTCATTAAAACACTCTTCGCGACTTTATAGGGGACTCGAATATGTTAAACTCAAAACTCTCATTTTCTTTCAATGACTCAATCTTTATACATTAAAAAGGCCTAGTGACATAATAGGTACCTTGATTGAGGTAATTTCATTCAGAGATTCAATCTTTATTCATTAAAACACACTTGGTGACGTCAAAGCGAACTCGAATATGTTGAACTCAAAACTCTAATTTTCTTTCAAAGATTTAATCTTTATACATTCAAATGGTCTAGTGACATATTGGGCACCTTCATTGACGTAATTTCATTCAAACCTTTAATGTTTATACATTAAAATGGTCTAGTGACATAATAGGTACCTTGATTGGGGTATTCTCGTACAAAGATTCAATCTTTAGTTATTAAAACACTCTTCGCGACTTCAGATGGAACTTGAAAAAGTTAAACTCAAAACTCTCATTTGTTTTCAAGGATTCAATCTTTATACATTAAAAGGTCTGATGACGTAATAGTTACCTTGATTGATGTAATCTCATCACAGATTCAGTCTTTACTCTCTAAAACACTCTTTATAACGTCAAAAGAAACTCGAATAGGTTTAACTCAAAACTCCCATTTTCTTTCAAAGATTTAGAAATTGGGTAATACAATGGTTCAGTGACGTAACAAGTACCTTGACTGAGGTACTTTCATTCAAAGATTCAATCTTTTCTCATTAAAGCACTCTTCTGGACGTCAAAGGCAACTCGAACAAGCTTAACTCAAAACTCTCATTTTCTTTCTAAGATTTAATCTTTATAGATTAAAAAGGTATACTGACATAATAGGTACCTTGATTGAGGTATTTTTCTTTCAACGATTCCACCTTTTGTCATTAAAGCACTCTTCGCAACTCTATAGGGAACTCGAAAAAGTTAATCTCAAAACTCTAATTTTCATTCAAAGATTCAATCTTTATACGTTAAAAAGGACTACTGACATAATAGGTACCTTGATTGAGATAATTTCTTTCAAAGATTCAATCTTTACTCATGAAAACACTCTTCGGAACGTCGAAGGAAACTCGAATAAGTTTAACTCAAAACTCTCGTTTTTCTTTCAAAGATTCGATCTTGAACCATTAAAGAGGTCCAGTGACATAATAGGTACCTTGATTGAAGTAATTTCATTCAAAGATTCAATCTTTACTCATTAAAACGCTATTCGTGACGTCAAAGCGAACTCGAATAAGATTAACTCAAAACTCTCATTTTCTTTCAAAGATTCAATTCTTTATATATTAAAAATGTCTAGGGACATAACAGGTACCTAGATTGAGGTAATTTCATTCAAAGATTCAATCCTTACTCATTAAAACACTCTTCGTGAAGTCAAAGGGAACTCGAACGAGTTTAACAAAAAACTCTCATTTTTTTCAAAGATTTAATCTTTATACATTAAAATGGTCTAGTGACATAATATATACCTCGATTGAGGTATTTTCATTCAAGGATTCAATCTCTACTCATTAAAACACTCTTCGGGACGTCAATCGGAACTTGAATAAGTTTAACTAAAAACTCTCATTTTCTTTCAATGATTCAATTTTTATACATTATAATAGGCGAGTGGTATAATAGGTACCTTGATTGATGTATTTTCTTTCAAAGATTCAATCTTTACTCATTAAAGCACTCTTCTGGACGTCAAAGGGTACTCTCAAATAAGTTTAACTCAAAACTCTAATTTTCTTTCAAAGATTCAATCTTTATAGATTAAAAAGGTCTAGTGACATAATAGGTGCCTTGATTGAGATATTTTTCTTTCAAGGATTAAATCTTTAAGGATTAAAACACTCTTCGCAACTTCATAGGGAACTCGAATAAGTTAAACTCGGAACTCTAATTTTCATTCAAAGATTTAACCTTTATAAGTTAAAAAGGTCTAGTGACATAATAGGTACCTTGATTGACATAATTTCATTCAAAGATTCAACCTTTACTCATAAAATCCCTCTTCGGAATGTCGAAGGGAACTCGAATGAATTTGACTCGAAACTCTCATTTTATTTCAAAGATTCAATCTTTAAACATTAAAAAGATCTAGTGACATAATAGGTACCTTGATTGAGGAAATTTCAATTAAAGATTCAACTTTCACTCATTAAAACACTCTTTGTGACGTCAAAGGGAACTCGAATATGTTTTAACTCAAAACTCTCATTTTCTTTCAAAGATTTAATCTCTGTACATTAAAATGGTCCAGTGACATAATAGGTCTAATGACATAATTGGTACCTTGAATGAGGTAATTTCAATCAAAGATTGAATCTTTACTCATTAAAACGTTCTTCGTGACGTCAAAGGGAACTTGAATTAGCTTAGCACAAAACTCTCATTTTCTTTCAAAGATTTAATCTTCTTACGTTAAAACGGTCTACTGACATAATATGTACCTTGATTGTTGTATTTTCATTCAAAGATTCATTTTTTACTCTTTAAAACGCTCTTCGGGACGTCAATGGGAACTCGATTAAGTTTAACTCAAATCTCACATTTTCTTTCAAAGATTCAATCTTTATACATTAAAAAGGTGGAGTGACATAAAAGGTACCTTGATTGGGGTATTTTCATACAAAGATTTAATCTTCAGTCATTGAAACACTGTTCGCGAATTCCTAGGGAGCTTGAATAAGTTAAACTCAAAACTCAAATTTTCTTTAAAAGATTCAATCTTTATACATTAAAATGGTCTAGAGACATAATAAGTCCCCAAATTGAGGTAATTCAATTCAAGGACTCAATCTTTACTCATTAAAACACTCTTCCTTACGTCAAAGCGAATTCGAATAAGTTTAAATCAAGACTCTCATTTTCTTTCAAAGATTTAATCTTTATACAATAAAATGGTCTAGTGACATAATAGGCACATCGATTGAGGTATTTTCATTCGAAAAATTTATCTTCAGTCTTTAAAACACTCATCGCGACTTCATAGGGAACTTGAACAAGTTAAACTCAAAGCTCTCATTTTCTTTCAAAGATTCAGTCTTTATACGATTAAAAGGTCTAGTGGCATAGTTAATACCTTGATTGAAGTAATTTCATTCAAAGATTCAATCTTTACTCACTGAAACACTCTTCGTGATCTCAAAGGGAACTCAAATAAGTTTAACTCAAACCTCTCATTTTCTTTTAAAGATTTAATATTTATACATTAAAATGGTCTAGTGACATAATAGGTTCATTGATTGAGGCATTTTCATTCAAAGATTCAATCTTTAGTCATTAAAACACTCTTCGCGACTTTATAGGGGACTCGAATATGTTAAACTCAAAACTCTCATTTTCTTTCAATGACTCAATCTTTATACATTAAAAAGGCCTAGTGACATAATAGGTACCTTGATTGAGGTAATTTCATTCAGAGATTCAATCTTTATTCATTAAAACACACTTGGTGACGTCAAAGCGAACTCGAATATGTTGAACTCAAAACTCTAATTTTCTTTCAAAGATTTAATCTTTATACATTCAAATGGTCTAGTGACATATTGGGCACCTTCATTGACGTAATTTCATTCAAACCTTTAATGTTTATACATTAAAATGGTCTAGTGACATAATAGGTACCTTGATTGGGGTATTCTCGTACAAAGATTCAATCTTTAGTCATTAAAACACTCTTCGCGACTTCAGATGGAACTTGAAAAAGTTAAACTCAAAACTCTCATTTGTTTTCAAGGATTCAATCTTTATACATTAAAAGGTCTGATGACGTAATAGTTACCTTGATTGATGTAATCTCATCACAGATTCAGTCTTTACTCTCTAAAACACTCTTTATAACGTCAAAAGAAACTCGAATAGGTTTAACTCAAAACTCCCATTTTCTTTCAAAGATTTAGAAATTGGGTAATACAATGGTTCAGTGACGTAACAAGTACCTTGACTGAGGTACTTTCATTCAAAGATTCAATCTTTTCTCATTAAAGCACTCTTCTGGACGTCAAAGGCAACTCGAACAAGCTTAACTCAAAACTCTCATTTTCTTTCTAAGATTTAATCTTTATAGATTAAAAAGGTATACTGACATAATAGGTACCTTGATTGAGGTATTTTTCTTTCAACGATTCCACCTTTTGTCATTAAAGCACTCTTCGCAACTCTATAGGGAACTCGAAAAAGTTAATCTCAAAACTCTAATTTTCATTCAAAGATTCAATCTTTATACGTTAAAAAGGACTACTGACATAATAGGTACCTTGATTGAGATAATTTCTTTCAAAGATTCAATCTTTACTCATGAAAACACTCTTCGGAACGTCGAAGGAAACTCGAATAAGTTTAACTCAAAACTCTCGTTTTTCTTTCAAAGATTCGATCTTGAACCATTAAAGAGGTCCAGTGACATAATAGGTACCTTGATTGAAGTAATTTCATTCAAAGATTCAATCTTTACTCATTAAAACGCTATTCGTGACGTCAAAGCGAACTCGAATAAGATTAACTCAAAACTCTCATTTTCTTTCAAAGATTCAATTCTTTATATATTAAAAATGTCTAGGGACATAACAGGTACCTAGATTGAGGTAATTTCATTCAAAGATTCAATCCTTACTCATTAAAACACTCTTCGTGAAGTCAAAGGGAACTCGAACGAGTTTAACAAAAAACTCTCATTTTTTTCAAAGATTTAATCTTTATACATTAAAATGGTCTAGTGACATAATATATACCTCGATTGAGGTATTTTCATTCAAGGATTCAATCTCTACTCATTAAAACACTCTTCGGGACGTCAATCGGAACTTGAATAAGTTTAACTAAAAACTCTCATTTTCTTTCAATGATTCAATTTTTATACATTATAATAGGCGAGTGGTATAATAGGTACCTTGATTGATGTATTTTCTTTCAAAGATTCAATCTTTACTCATTAAAGCACTCTTCTGGACGTCAAAGGGTACTCTCAAATAAGTTTAACTCAAAACTCTAATTTTCTTTCAAAGATTCAATCTTTATAGATTAAAAAGGTCTAGTGACATAATAGGTGCCTTGATTGAGATATTTTTCTTTCAAGGATTAAATCTTTAGGGATTAAAACACTCTTCGCAACTTCATAGGGAACTCGAATAAGTTAAACTCGGAACTCTAATTTTCATTCAAAGATTTAACCTTTATAAGTTAAAAAGGTCTAGTGACATAATAGGTACCTTGATTGACATAATTTCATTCAAAGATTCAACCTTTACTCATAAAATCCCTCTTCGGAATGTCGAAGGGAACTCGAATGAATTTGACTCGAAACTCTCATTTTATTTCAAAGATTCAATCTTTAAACATTAAAAAGATCTAGTGACATAATAGGTACCTTGATTGAGGAAATTTCAATTAAAGATTCAACTTTCACTCATTAAAACACTCTTTGTGACGTCAAAGGGAACTCGAATATGTTTTAACTCAAAACTCTCATTTTCTTTCAAAGATTTAATCTCTGTACATTAAAATGGTCCAGTGACATAATAGGTCTAATGACATAATTGGTACCTTGAATGAGGTAATTTCAATCAAAGATTGAATCTTTACTCATTAAAACGTTCTTCGTGACGTCAAAGGGAACTTGAATTAGCTTAGCACAAAACTCTCATTTTCTTTCAAAGATTTAATCTTCTTACGTTAAAACGGTCTACTGACATAATATGTACCTTGATTGTTGTATTTTCATTCAAAGATTCATTTTTTACTCTTTAAAACGCTCTTCGGGACGTCAATGGGAACTCGATTAAGTTTAACTCAAATCTCACATTTTCTTTCAAAGATTCAATCTTTATACATTAAAAAGGTGGAGTGACATAAAAGGTACCTTGATTGGGGTATTTTCATACAAAGATTTAATCTTCAGTCATTGAAACACTGTTCGCGAATTCCTAGGGAGCTTGAATAAGTTAAACTCAAAACTCAAATTTTCTTTAAAAGATTCAATCTTTATACATTAAAATGGTCTAGAGACATAATAAGTCCCCAAATTGAGGTAATTCAATTCAAGGACTCAATCTTTACTCATTAAAACACTCTTCCTTACGTCAAAGCGAATTCGAATAAGTTTAAATCAAGACTCTCATTTTCTTTCAAAGATTTAATCTTTATACAATAAAATGGTCTAGTGACATAATAGGCACATCGATTGAGGTATTTTCATTCGAAAAATTTATCTTCAGTCTTTAAAACACTCATCGCGACTTCATAGGGAACTTGAACAAGTTAAACTCAAAGCTCTCATTTTCTTTCAAAGATTCAGTCTTTATACGATTAAAAGGTCTAGTGGCATAGTTAATACCTTGATTGAAGTAATTTCATTCAAAGATTCAATCTTTACTCACTGAAACACTCTTCGTGATCTCAAAGGGAACTCAAATAAGTTTAACTCAAACCTCTCATTTTCTTTTAAAGATTTAATATTTATACATTAAAATGGTCTAGTGACATAATAGGTTCATTGATTGAGGCATTTTCATTCAAAGATTCAATCTTTAGTCATTAAAACACTCTTCGCGACTTTATAGGGGACTCGAATATGTTAAACTCAAAACTCTCATTTTCTTTCAATGACTCAATCTTTATACATTAAAAAGGCCTAGTGACATAATAGGTACCTTGATTGAGGTAATTTCATTCAGAGATTCAATCTTTATTCATTAAAACACACTTGGTGACGTCAAAGCGAACTCGAATATGTTGAACTCAAAACTCTAATTTTCTTTCAAAGATTTAATCTTTATACATTCAAATGGTCTAGTGACATATTGGGCACCTTCATTGACGTAATTTCATTCAAACCTTTAATGTTTATACATTAAAATGGTCTAGTGACATAATAGGTACCTTGATTGGGGTATTCTCGTACAAAGATTCAATCTTTAGTTATTAAAACACTCTTCGCGACTTCAGATGGAACTTGAAAAAGTTAAACTCAAAACTCTCATTTGTTTTCAAGGATTCAATCTTTATACATTAAAAGGTCTGATGACGTAATAGTTACCTTGATTGATGTAATCTCATCACAGATTCAGTCTTTACTCTCTAAAACACTCTTTATAACGTCAAAAGAAACTCGAATAGGTTTAACTCAAAACTCCCATTTTCTTTCAAAGATTTAGAAATTGGGTAATACAATGGTTCAGTGACGTAACAAGTACCTTGACTGAGGTACTTTCATTCAAAGATTCAATCTTTTCTCATTAAAGCACTCTTCTGGACGTCAAAGGCAACTCGAACAAGCTTAACTCAAAACTCTCATTTTCTTTCTAAGATTTAATCTTTATAGATTAAAAAGGTATACTGACATAATAGGTACCTTGATTGAGGTATTTTTCTTTCAACGATTCCACCTTTTGTCATTAAAGCACTCTTCGCAACTCTATAGGGAACTCGAAAAAGTTAATCTCAAAACTCTAATTTTCATTCAAAGATTCAATCTTTATACGTTAAAAAGGACTACTGACATAATAGGTACCTTGATTGAGATAATTTCTTTCAAAGATTCAATCTTTACTCATGAAAACACTCTTCGGAACGTCGAAGGAAACTCGAATAAGTTTAACTCAAAACTCTCGTTTTTCTTTCAAAGATTCGATCTTGAACCATTAAAGAGGTCCAGTGACATAATAGGTACCTTGATTGAAGTAATTTCATTCAAAGATTCAATCTTTACTCATTAAAACGCTATTCGTGACGTCAAAGCGAACTCGAATAAGATTAACTCAAAACTCTCATTTTCTTTCAAAGATTCAATTCTTTATATATTAAAAATGTCTAGGGACATAACAGGTACCTAGATTGAGGTAATTTCATTCAAAGATTCAATCCTTACTCATTAAAACACTCTTCGTGAAGTCAAAGGGAACTCGAACGAGTTTAACAAAAAACTCTCATTTTTTTCAAAGATTTAATCTTTATACATTAAAATGGTCTAGTGACATAATATATACCTCGATTGAGGTATTTTCATTCAAGGATTCAATCTCTACTCATTAAAACACTCTTCGGGACGTCAATCGGAACTTGAATAAGTTTAACTAAAAACTCTCATTTTCTTTCAATGATTCAATTTTTATACATTATAATAGGCGAGTGGTATAATAGGTACCTTGATTGATGTATTTTCTTTCAAAGATTCAATCTTTACTCATTAAAGCACTCTTCTGGACGTCAAAGGGTACTCTCAAATAAGTTTAACTCAAAACTCTAATTTTCTTTCAAAGATTCAATCTTTATAGATTAAAAAGGTCTAGTGACATAATAGGTGCCTTGATTGAGATATTTTTCTTTCAAGGATTAAATCTTTAAGGATTAAAACACTCTTCGCAACTTCATAGGGAACTCGAATAAGTTAAACTCGGAACTCTAATTTTCATTCAAAGATTTAACCTTTATAAGTTAAAAAGGTCTAGTGACATAATAGGTACCTTGATTGACATAATTTCATTCAAAGATTCAACCTTTACTCATAAAATCCCTCTTCGGAATGTCGAAGGGAACTCGAATGAATTTGACTCGAAACTCTCATTTTATTTCAAAGATTCAATCTTTAAACATTAAAAAGATCTAGTGACATAATAGGTACCTTGATTGAGGAAATTTCAATTAAAGATTCAACTTTCACTCATTAAAACACTCTTTGTGACGTCAAAGGGAACTCGAATATGTTTTAACTCAAAACTCTCATTTTCTTTCAAAGATTTAATCTCTGTACATTAAAATGGTCCAGTGACATAATAGGTCTAATGACATAATTGGTACCTTGAATGAGGTAATTTCAATCAAAGATTGAATCTTTACTCATTAAAACGTTCTTCGTGACGTCAAAGGGAACTTGAATTAGCTTAGCACAAAACTCTCATTTTCTTTCAAAGATTTAATCTTCTTACGTTAAAACGGTCTACTGACATAATATGTACCTTGATTGTTGTATTTTCATTCAAAGATTCATTTTTTACTCTTTAAAACGCTCTTCGGGACGTCAATGGGAACTCGATTAAGTTTAACTCAAATCTCACATTTTCTTTCAAAGATTCAATCTTTATACATTAAAAAGGTGGAGTGACATAAAAGGTACCTTGATTGGGGTATTTTCATACAAAGATTTAATCTTCAGTCATTGAAACACTGTTCGCGAATTCCTAGGGAGCTTGAATAAGTTAAACTCAAAACTCAAATTTTCTTTAAAAGATTCAATCTTTATACATTAAAATGGTCTAGAGACATAATAAGTCCCCAAATTGAGGTAATTCAATTCAAGGACTCAATCTTTACTCATTAAAACACTCTTCCTTACGTCAAAGCGAATTCGAATAAGTTTAAATCAAGACTCTCATTTTCTTTCAAAGATTTAATCTTTATACAATAAAATGGTCTAGTGACATAATAGGCACATCGATTGAGGTATTTTCATTCGAAAAATTTATCTTCAGTCTTTAAAACACTCATCGCGACTTCATAGGGAACTTGAACAAGTTAAACTCAAAGCTCTCATTTTCTTTCAAAGATTCAGTCTTTATACGATTAAAAGGTCTAGTGGCATAGTTAATACCTTGATTGAAGTAATTTCATTCAAAGATTCAATCTTTACTCACTGAAACACTCTTCGTGATCTCAAAGGGAACTCAAATAAGTTTAACTCAAACCTCTCATTTTCTTTTAAAGATTTAATATTTATACATTAAAATGGTCTAGTGACATAATAGGTTCATTGATTGAGGCATTTTCATTCAAAGATTCAATCTTTAGTCATTAAAACACTCTTCGCGACTTTATAGGGGACTCGAATATGTTAAACTCAAAACTCTCATTTTCTTTCAATGACTCAATCTTTATACATTAAAAAGGCCTAGTGACATAATAGGTACCTTGATTGAGGTAATTTCATTCAGAGATTCAATCTTTATTCATTAAAACACACTTGGTGACGTCAAAGCGAACTCGAATATGTTGAACTCAAAACTCTAATTTTCTTTCAAAGATTTAATCTTTATACATTCAAATGGTCTAGTGACATATTGGGCACCTTCATTGACGTAATTTCATTCAAACCTTTAATGTTTATACATTAAAATGGTCTAGTGACATAATAGGTACCTTGATTGGGGTATTCTCGTACAAAGATTCAATCTTTAGTCATTAAAACACTCTTCGCGACTTCAGATGGAACTTGAAAAAGTTAAACTCAAAACTCTCATTTGTTTTCAAGGATTCAATCTTTATACATTAAAAGGTCTGATGACGTAATAGTTACCTTGATTGATGTAATCTCATCACAGATTCAGTCTTTACTCTCTAAAACACTCTTTATAACGTCAAAAGAAACTCGAATAGGTTTAACTCAAAACTCCCATTTTCTTTCAAAGATTTAGAAATTGGGTAATACAATGGTTCAGTGACGTAACAAGTACCTTGACTGAGGTACTTTCATTCAAAGATTCAATCTTTTCTCATTAAAGCACTCTTCTGGACGTCAAAGGCAACTCGAACAAGCTTAACTCAAAACTCTCATTTTCTTTCTAAGATTTAATCTTTATAGATTAAAAAGGTATACTGACATAATAGGTACCTTGATTGAGGTATTTTTCTTTCAACGATTCCACCTTTTGTCATTAAAGCACTCTTCGCAACTCTATAGGGAACTCGAAAAAGTTAATCTCAAAACTCTAATTTTCATTCAAAGATTCAATCTTTATACGTTAAAAAGGACTACTGACATAATAGGTACCTTGATTGAGATAATTTCTTTCAAAGATTCAATCTTTACTCATGAAAACACTCTTCGGAACGTCGAAGGAAACTCGAATAAGTTTAACTCAAAACTCTCGTTTTTCTTTCAAAGATTCGATCTTGAACCATTAAAGAGGTCCAGTGACATAATAGGTACCTTGATTGAAGTAATTTCATTCAAAGATTCAATCTTTACTCATTAAAACGCTATTCGTGACGTCAAAGCGAACTCGAATAAGATTAACTCAAAACTCTCATTTTCTTTCAAAGATTCAATTCTTTATATATTAAAAATGTCTAGGGACATAACAGGTACCTAGATTGAGGTAATTTCATTCAAAGATTCAATCCTTACTCATTAAAACACTCTTCGTGAAGTCAAAGGGAACTCGAACGAGTTTAACAAAAAACTCTCATTTTTTTCAAAGATTTAATCTTTATACATTAAAATGGTCTAGTGACATAATATATACCTCGATTGAGGTATTTTCATTCAAGGATTCAATCTCTACTCATTAAAACACTCTTCGGGACGTCAATCGGAACTTGAATAAGTTTAACTAAAAACTCTCATTTTCTTTCAATGATTCAATTTTTATACATTATAATAGGCGAGTGGTATAATAGGTACCTTGATTGATGTATTTTCTTTCAAAGATTCAATCTTTACTCATTAAAGCACTCTTCTGGACGTCAAAGGGTACTCTCAAATAAGTTTAACTCAAAACTCTAATTTTCTTTCAAAGATTCAATCTTTATAGATTAAAAAGGTCTAGTGACATAATAGGTGCCTTGATTGAGATATTTTTCTTTCAAGGATTAAATCTTTAGGGATTAAAACACTCTTCGCAACTTCATAGGGAACTCGAATAAGTTAAACTCGGAACTCTAATTTTCATTCAAAGATTTAACCTTTATAAGTTAAAAAGGTCTAGTGACATAATAGGTACCTTGATTGACATAATTTCATTCAAAGATTCAACCTTTACTCATAAAATCCCTCTTCGGAATGTCGAAGGGAACTCGAATGAATTTGACTCGAAACTCTCATTTTATTTCAAAGATTCAATCTTTAAACATTAAAAAGATCTAGTGACATAATAGGTACCTTGATTGAGGAAATTTCAATTAAAGATTCAACTTTCACTCATTAAAACACTCTTTGTGACGTCAAAGGGAACTCGAATATGTTTTAACTCAAAACTCTCATTTTCTTTCAAAGATTTAATCTCTGTACATTAAAATGGTCCAGTGACATAATAGGTCTAATGACATAATTGGTACCTTGAATGAGGTAATTTCAATCAAAGATTGAATCTTTACTCATTAAAACGTTCTTCGTGACGTCAAAGGGAACTTGAATTAGCTTAGCACAAAACTCTCATTTTCTTTCAAAGATTTAATCTTCTTACGTTAAAACGGTCTACTGACATAATATGTACCTTGATTGTTGTATTTTCATTCAAAGATTCATTTTTTACTCTTTAAAACGCTCTTCGGGACGTCAATGGGAACTCGATTAAGTTTAACTCAAATCTCACATTTTCTTTCAAAGATTCAATCTTTATACATTAAAAAGGTGGAGTGACATAAAAGGTACCTTGATTGGGGTATTTTCATACAAAGATTTAATCTTCAGTCATTGAAACACTGTTCGCGAATTCCTAGGGAGCTTGAATAAGTTAAACTCAAAACTCAAATTTTCTTTAAAAGATTCAATCTTTATACATTAAAATGGTCTAGAGACATAATAAGTCCCCAAATTGAGGTAATTCAATTCAAGGACTCAATCTTTACTCATTAAAACACTCTTCCTTACGTCAAAGCGAATTCGAATAAGTTTAAATCAAGACTCTCATTTTCTTTCAAAGATTTAATCTTTATACAATAAAATGGTCTAGTGACATAATAGGCACATCGATTGAGGTATTTTCATTCGAAAAATTTATCTTCAGTCTTTAAAACACTCATCGCGACTTCATAGGGAACTTGAACAAGTTAAACTCAAAGCTCTCATTTTCTTTCAAAGATTCAGTCTTTATACGATTAAAAGGTCTAGTGGCATAGTTAATACCTTGATTGAAGTAATTTCATTCAAAGATTCAATCTTTACTCACTGAAACACTCTTCGTGATCTCAAAGGGAACTCAAATAAGTTTAACTCAAACCTCTCATTTTCTTTTAAAGATTTAATATTTATACATTAAAATGGTCTAGTGACATAATAGGTTCATTGATTGAGGCATTTTCATTCAAAGATTCAATCTTTAGTCATTAAAACACTCTTCGCGACTTTATAGGGGACTCGAATATGTTAAACTCAAAACTCTCATTTTCTTTCAATGACTCAATCTTTATACATTAAAAAGGCCTAGTGACATAATAGGTACCTTGATTGAGGTAATTTCATTCAGAGATTCAATCTTTATTCATTAAAACACACTTGGTGACGTCAAAGCGAACTCGAATATGTTGAACTCAAAACTCTAATTTTCTTTCAAAGATTTAATCTTTATACATTCAAATGGTCTAGTGACATATTGGGCACCTTCATTGACGTAATTTCATTCAAACCTTTAATGTTTATACATTAAAATGGTCTAGTGACATAATAGGTACCTTGATTGGGGTATTCTCGTACAAAGATTCAATCTTTAGTCATTAAAACACTCTTCGCGACTTCAGATGGAACTTGAAAAAGTTAAACTCAAAACTCTCATTTGTTTTCAAGGATTCAATCTTTATACATTAAAAGGTCTGATGACGTAATAGTTACCTTGATTGATGTAATCTCATCACAGATTCAGTCTTTACTCTCTAAAACACTCTTTATAACGTCAAAAGAAACTCGAATAGGTTTAACTCAAAACTCCCATTTTCTTTCAAAGATTTAGAAATTGGGTAATACAATGGTTCAGTGACGTAACAAGTACCTTGACTGAGGTACTTTCATTCAAAGATTCAATCTTTTCTCATTAAAGCACTCTTCTGGACGTCAAAGGCAACTCGAACAAGCTTAACTCAAAACTCTCATTTTCTTTCTAAGATTTAATCTTTATAGATTAAAAAGGTATACTGACATAATAGGTACCTTGATTGAGGTATTTTTCTTTCAACGATTCCACCTTTTGTCATTAAAGCACTCTTCGCAACTCTATAGGGAACTCGAAAAAGTTAATCTCAAAACTCTAATTTTCATTCAAAGATTCAATCTTTATACGTTAAAAAGGACTAGTGACATAATAGGTACCTTGATTGAGATAATTTCTTTCAAAGATTCAATCTTTACTCATGAAAACACTCTTCGGAACGTCGAAGGAAACTCGAATAAGTTTAACTCAAAACTCTCGTTTTTCTTTCAAAGATTCGATCTTGAACCATTAAAGAGGTCCAGTGACATAATAGGTACCTTGATTGAAGTAATTTCATTCAAAGATTCAATCTTTACTCATTAAAACGCTATTCGTGACGTCAAAGCGAACTCGAATAAGATTAACTCAAAACTCTCATTTTCTTTCAAAGATTCAATTCTTTATATATTAAAAATGTCTAGGGACATAACAGGTACCTAGATTGAGGTAATTTCATTCAAAGATTCAATCCTTACTCATTAAAACACTCTTCGTGAAGTCAAAGGGAACTCGAACGAGTTTAACAAAAAACTCTCATTTTTTTCAAAGATTTAATCTTTATACATTAAAATGGTCTAGTGACATAATATATACCTCGATTGAGGTATTTTCATTCAAGGATTCAATCTCTACTCATTAAAACACTCTTCGGGACGTCAATCGGAACTTGAATAAGTTTAACTAAAAACTCTCATTTTCTTTCAATGATTCAATTTTTATACATTATAATAGGCGAGTGGTATAATAGGTACCTTGATTGATGTATTTTCTTTCAAAGATTCAATCTTTACTCATTAAAGCACTCTTCTGGACGTCAAAGGGTACTCTCAAATAAGTTTAACTCAAAACTCTAATTTTCTTTCAAAGATTCAATCTTTATAGATTAAAAAGGTCTAGTGACATAATAGGTGCCTTGATTGAGATATTTTTCTTTCAAGGATTAAATCTTTAGGGATTAAAACACTCTTCGCAACTTCATAGGGAACTCGAATAAGTTAAACTCGGAACTCTAATTTTCATTCAAAGATTTAACCTTTATAAGTTAAAAAGGTCTAGTGACATAATAGGTACCTTGATTGACATAATTTCATTCAAAGATTCAACCTTTACTCATAAAATCCCTCTTCGGAATGTCGAAGGGAACTCGAATGAATTTGACTCGAAACTCTCATTTTATTTCAAAGATTCAATCTTTAAACATTAAAAAGATCTAGTGACATAATAGGTACCTTGATTGAGGAAATTTCAATTAAAGATTCAACTTTCACTCATTAAAACACTCTTTGTGACGTCAAAGGGAACTCGAATATGTTTTAACTCAAAACTCTCATTTTCTTTCAAAGATTTAATCTCTGTACATTAAAATGGTCCAGTGACATAATAGGTCTAATGACATAATTGGTACCTTGAATGAGGTAATTTCAATCAAAGATTGAATCTTTACTCATTAAAACGTTCTTCGTGACGTCAAAGGGAACTTGAATTAGCTTAGCACAAAACTCTCATTTTCTTTCAAAGATTTAATCTTCTTACGTTAAAACGGTCTACTGACATAATATGTACCTTGATTGTTGTATTTTCATTCAAAGATTCATTTTTTACTCTTTAAAACGCTCTTCGGGACGTCAATGGGAACTCGATTAAGTTTAACTCAAATCTCACATTTTCTTTCAAAGATTCAATCTTTATACATTAAAAAGGTGGAGTGACATAAAAGGTACCTTGATTGGGGTATTTTCATACAAAGATTTAATCTTCAGTCATTGAAACACTGTTCGCGAATTCCTAGGGAGCTTGAATAAGTTAAACTCAAAACTCAAATTTTCTTTAAAAGATTCAATCTTTATACATTAAAATGGTCTAGAGACATAATAAGTCCCCAAATTGAGGTAATTCAATTCAAGGACTCAATCTTTACTCATTAAAACACTCTTCCTTACGTCAAAGCGAATTCGAATAAGTTTAAATCAAGACTCTCATTTTCTTTCAAAGATTTAATCTTTATACAATAAAATGGTCTAGTGACATAATAGGCACATCGATTGAGGTATTTTCATTCGAAAAATTTATCTTCAGTCTTTAAAACACTCATCGCGACTTCATAGGGAACTTGAACAAGTTAAACTCAAAGCTCTCATTTTCTTTCAAAGATTCAGTCTTTATACGATTAAAAGGTCTAGTGGCATAGTTAATACCTTGATTGAAGTAATTTCATTCAAAGATTCAATCTTTACTCACTGAAACACTCTTCGTGATCTCAAAGGGAACTCAAATAAGTTTAACTCAAACCTCTCATTTTCTTTTAAAGATTTAATATTTATACATTAAAATGGTCTAGTGACATAATAGGTTCATTGATTGAGGCATTTTCATTCAAAGATTCAATCTTTAGTCATTAAAACACTCTTCGCGACTTTATAGGGGACTCGAATATGTTAAACTCAAAACTCTCATTTTCTTTCAATGACTCAATCTTTATACATTAAAAAGGCCTAGTGACATAATAGGTACCTTGATTGAGGTAATTTCATTCAGAGATTCAATCTTTATTCATTAAAACACACTTGGTGACGTCAAAGCGAACTCGAATATGTTGAACTCAAAACTCTAATTTTCTTTCAAAGATTTAATCTTTATACATTCAAATGGTCTAGTGACATATTGGGCACCTTCATTGACGTAATTTCATTCAAACCTTTAATGTTTATACATTAAAATGGTCTAGTGACATAATAGGTACCTTGATTGGGGTATTCTCGTACAAAGATTCAATCTTTAGTCATTAAAACACTCTTCGCGACTTCAGATGGAACTTGAAAAAGTTAAACTCAAAACTCTCATTTGTTTTCAAGGATTCAATCTTTATACATTAAAAGGTCTGATGACGTAATAGTTACCTTGATTGATGTAATCTCATCACAGATTCAGTCTTTACTCTCTAAAACACTCTTTATAACGTCAAAAGAAACTCGAATAGGTTTAACTCAAAACTCCCATTTTCTTTCAAAGATTTAGAAATTGGGTAATACAATGGTTCAGTGACGTAACAAGTACCTTGACTGAGGTACTTTCATTCAAAGATTCAATCTTTTCTCATTAAAGCACTCTTCTGGACGTCAAAGGCAACTCGAACAAGCTTAACTCAAAACTCTCATTTTCTTTCTAAGATTTAATCTTTATAGATTAAAAAGGTATACTGACATAATAGGTACCTTGATTGAGGTATTTTTCTTTCAACGATTCCACCTTTTGTCATTAAAGCACTCTTCGCAACTCTATAGGGAACTCGAAAAAGTTAATCTCAAAACTCTAATTTTCATTCAAAGATTCAATCTTTATACGTTAAAAAGGACTAGTGACATAATAGGTACCTTGATTGAGATAATTTCTTTCAAAGATTCAATCTTTACTCATGAAAACACTCTTCGGAACGTCGAAGGAAACTCGAATAAGTTTAACTCAAAACTCTCGTTTTTCTTTCAAAGATTCGATCTTGAACCATTAAAGAGGTCCAGTGACATAATAGGTACCTTGATTGAAGTAATTTCATTCAAAGATTCAATCTTTACTCATTAAAACGCTATTCGTGACGTCAAAGCGAACTCGAATAAGATTAACTCAAAACTCTCATTTTCTTTCAAAGATTCAATTCTTTATATATTAAAAATGTCTAGGGACATAACAGGTACCTAGATTGAGGTAATTTCATTCAAAGATTCAATCCTTACTCATTAAAACACTCTTCGTGAAGTCAAAGGGAACTCGAACGAGTTTAACAAAAAACTCTCATTTTTTTCAAAGATTTAATCTTTATACATTAAAATGGTCTAGTGACATAATATATACCTCGATTGAGGTATTTTCATTCAAGGATTCAATCTCTACTCATTAAAACACTCTTCGGGACGTCAATCGGAACTTGAATAAGTTTAACTAAAAACTCTCATTTTCTTTCAATGATTCAATTTTTATACATTATAATAGGCGAGTGGTATAATAGGTACCTTGATTGATGTATTTTCTTTCAAAGATTCAATCTTTACTCATTAAAGCACTCTTCTGGACGTCAAAGGGTACTCTCAAATAAGTTTAACTCAAAACTCTAATTTTCTTTCAAAGATTCAATCTTTATAGATTAAAAAGGTCTAGTGACATAATAGGTGCCTTGATTGAGATATTTTTCTTTCAAGGATTAAATCTTTAGGGATTAAAACACTCTTCGCAACTTCATAGGGAACTCGAATAAGTTAAACTCGGAACTCTAATTTTCATTCAAAGATTTAACCTTTATAAGTTAAAAAGGTCTAGTGACATAATAGGTACCTTGATTGACATAATTTCATTCAAAGATTCAACCTTTACTCATAAAATCCCTCTTCGGAATGTCGAAGGGAACTCGAATGAATTTGACTCGAAACTCTCATTTTATTTCAAAGATTCAATCTTTAAACATTAAAAAGATCTAGTGACATAATAGGTACCTTGATTGAGGAAATTTCAATTAAAGATTCAACTTTCACTCATTAAAACACTCTTTGTGACGTCAAAGGGAACTCGAATATGTTTTAACTCAAAACTCTCATTTTCTTTCAAAGATTTAATCTCTGTACATTAAAATGGTCCAGTGACATAATAGGTCTAATGACATAATTGGTACCTTGAATGAGGTAATTTCAATCAAAGATTGAATCTTTACTCATTAAAACGTTCTTCGTGACGTCAAAGGGAACTTGAATTAGCTTAGCACAAAACTCTCATTTTCTTTCAAAGATTTAATCTTCTTACGTTAAAACGGTCTACTGACATAATATGTACCTTGATTGTTGTATTTTCATTCAAAGATTCATTTTTTACTCTTTAAAACGCTCTTCGGGACGTCAATGGGAACTCGATTAAGTTTAACTCAAATCTCACATTTTCTTTCAAAGATTCAATCTTTATACATTAAAAAGGTGGAGTGACATAAAAGGTACCTTGATTGGGGTATTTTCATACAAAGATTTAATCTTCAGTCATTGAAACACTGTTCGCGAATTCCTAGGGAGCTTGAATAAGTTAAACTCAAAACTCAAATTTTCTTTAAAAGATTCAATCTTTATACATTAAAATGGTCTAGAGACATAATAAGTCCCCAAATTGAGGTAATTCAATTCAAGGACTCAATCTTTACTCATTAAAACACTCTTCCTTACGTCAAAGCGAATTCGAATAAGTTTAAATCAAGACTCTCATTTTCTTTCAAAGATTTAATCTTTATACAATAAAATGGTCTAGTGACATAATAGGCACATCGATTGAGGTATTTTCATTCGAAAAATTTATCTTCAGTCTTTAAAACACTCATCGCGACTTCATAGGGAACTTGAACAAGTTAAACTCAAAGCTCTCATTTTCTTTCAAAGATTCAGTCTTTATACGATTAAAAGGTCTAGTGGCATAGTTAATACCTTGATTGAAGTAATTTCATTCAAAGATTCAATCTTTACTCACTGAAACACTCTTCGTGATCTCAAAGGGAACTCAAATAAGTTTAACTCAAACCTCTCATTTTCTTTTAAAGATTTAATATTTATACATTAAAATGGTCTAGTGACATAATAGGTTCATTGATTGAGGCATTTTCATTCAAAGATTCAATCTTTAGTCATTAAAACACTCTTCGCGACTTTATAGGGGACTCGAATATGTTAAACTCAAAACTCTCATTTTCTTTCAATGACTCAATCTTTATACATTAAAAAGGCCTAGTGACATAATAGGTACCTTGATTGAGGTAATTTCATTCAGAGATTCAATCTTTATTCATTAAAACACACTTGGTGACGTCAAAGCGAACTCGAATATGTTGAACTCAAAACTCTAATTTTCTTTCAAAGATTTAATCTTTATACATTCAAATGGTCTAGTGACATATTGGGCACCTTCATTGACGTAATTTCATTCAAACCTTTAATGTTTATACATTAAAATGGTCTAGTGACATAATAGGTACCTTGATTGGGGTATTCTCGTACAAAGATTCAATCTTTAGTCATTAAAACACTCTTCGCGACTTCAGATGGAACTTGAAAAAGTTAAACTCAAAACTCTCATTTGTTTTCAAGGATTCAATCTTTATACATTAAAAGGTCTGATGACGTAATAGTTACCTTGATTGATGTAATCTCATCACAGATTCAGTCTTTACTCTCTAAAACACTCTTTATAACGTCAAAAGAAACTCGAATAGGTTTAACTCAAAACTCCCATTTTCTTTCAAAGATTTAGAAATTGGGTAATACAATGGTTCAGTGACGTAACAAGTACCTTGACTGAGGTACTTTCATTCAAAGATTCAATCTTTTCTCATTAAAGCACTCTTCTGGACGTCAAAGGCAACTCGAACAAGCTTAACTCAAAACTCTCATTTTCTTTCTAAGATTTAATCTTTATAGATTAAAAAGGTATACTGACATAATAGGTACCTTGATTGAGGTATTTTTCTTTCAACGATTCCACCTTTTGTCATTAAAGCACTCTTCGCAACTCTATAGGGAACTCGAAAAAGTTAATCTCAAAACTCTAATTTTCATTCAAAGATTCAATCTTTATACGTTAAAAAGGACTAGTGACATAATAGGTACCTTGATTGAGATAATTTCTTTCAAAGATTCAATCTTTACTCATGAAAACACTCTTCGGAACGTCGAAGGAAACTCGAATAAGTTTAACTCAAAACTCTCGTTTTTCTTTCAAAGATTCGATCTTGAACCATTAAAGAGGTCCAGTGACATAATAGGTACCTTGATTGAAGTAATTTCATTCAAAGATTCAATCTTTACTCATTAAAACGCTATTCGTGACGTCAAAGCGAACTCGAATAAGATTAACTCAAAACTCTCATTTTCTTTCAAAGATTCAATTCTTTATATATTAAAAATGTCTAGGGACATAACAGGTACCTAGATTGAGGTAATTTCATTCAAAGATTCAATCCTTACTCATTAAAACACTCTTCGTGAAGTCAAAGGGAACTCGAACGAGTTTAACAAAAAACTCTCATTTTTTTCAAAGATTTAATCTTTATACATTAAAATGGTCTAGTGACATAATATATACCTCGATTGAGGTATTTTCATTCAAGGATTCAATCTCTACTCATTAAAACACTCTTCGGGACGTCAATCGGAACTTGAATAAGTTTAACTAAAAACTCTCATTTTCTTTCAATGATTCAATTTTTATACATTATAATAGGCGAGTGGTATAATAGGTACCTTGATTGATGTATTTTCTTTCAAAGATTCAATCTTTACTCATTAAAGCACTCTTCTGGACGTCAAAGGGTACTCTCAAATAAGTTTAACTCAAAACTCTAATTTTCTTTCAAAGATTCAATCTTTATAGATTAAAAAGGTCTAGTGACATAATAGGTGCCTTGATTGAGATATTTTTCTTTCAAGGATTAAATCTTTAGGGATTAAAACACTCTTCGCAACTTCATAGGGAACTCGAATAAGTTAAACTCGGAACTCTAATTTTCATTCAAAGATTTAACCTTTATAAGTTAAAAAGGTCTAGTGACATAATAGGTACCTTGATTGACATAATTTCATTCAAAGATTCAACCTTTACTCATAAAATCCCTCTTCGGAATGTCGAAGGGAACTCGAATGAATTTGACTCGAAACTCTCATTTTATTTCAAAGATTCAATCTTTAAACATTAAAAAGATCTAGTGACATAATAGGTACCTTGATTGAGGAAATTTCAATTAAAGATTCAACTTTCACTCATTAAAACACTCTTTGTGACGTCAAAGGGAACTCGAATATGTTTTAACTCAAAACTCTCATTTTCTTTCAAAGATTTAATCTCTGTACATTAAAATGGTCCAGTGACATAATAGGTCTAATGACATAATTGGTACCTTGAATGAGGTAATTTCAATCAAAGATTGAATCTTTACTCATTAAAACGTTCTTCGTGACGTCAAAGGGAACTTGAATTAGCTTAGCACAAAACTCTCATTTTCTTTCAAAGATTTAATCTTCTTACGTTAAAACGGTCTACTGACATAATATGTACCTTGATTGTTGTATTTTCATTCAAAGATTCATTTTTTACTCTTTAAAACGCTCTTCGGGACGTCAATGGGAACTCGATTAAGTTTAACTCAAATCTCACATTTTCTTTCAAAGATTCAATCTTTATACATTAAAAAGGTGGAGTGACATAAAAGGTACCTTGATTGGGGTATTTTCATACAAAGATTTAATCTTCAGTCATTGAAACACTGTTCGCGAATTCCTAGGGAGCTTGAATAAGTTAAACTCAAAACTCAAATTTTCTTTAAAAGATTCAATCTTTATACATTAAAATGGTCTAGAGACATAATAAGTCCCCAAATTGAGGTAATTCAATTCAAGGACTCAATCTTTACTCATTAAAACACTCTTCCTTACGTCAAAGCGAATTCGAATAAGTTTAAATCAAGACTCTCATTTTCTTTCAAAGATTTAATCTTTATACAATAAAATGGTCTAGTGACATAATAGGCACATCGATTGAGGTATTTTCATTCGAAAAATTTATCTTCAGTCTTTAAAACACTCATCGCGACTTCATAGGGAACTTGAACAAGTTAAACTCAAAGCTCTCATTTTCTTTCAAAGATTCAGTCTTTATACGATTAAAAGGTCTAGTGGCATAGTTAATACCTTGATTGAAGTAATTTCATTCAAAGATTCAATCTTTACTCACTGAAACACTCTTCGTGATCTCAAAGGGAACTCAAATAAGTTTAACTCAAACCTCTCATTTTCTTTTAAAGATTTAATATTTATACATTAAAATGGTCTAGTGACATAATAGGTTCATTGATTGAGGCATTTTCATTCAAAGATTCAATCTTTAGTCATTAAAACACTCTTCGCGACTTTATAGGGGACTCGAATATGTTAAACTCAAAACTCTCATTTTCTTTCAATGACTCAATCTTTATACATTAAAAAGGCCTAGTGACATAATAGGTACCTTGATTGAGGTAATTTCATTCAGAGATTCAATCTTTATTCATTAAAACACACTTGGTGACGTCAAAGCGAACTCGAATATGTTGAACTCAAAACTCTAATTTTCTTTCAAAGATTTAATCTTTATACATTCAAATGGTCTAGTGACATATTGGGCACCTTCATTGACGTAATTTCATTCAAACCTTTAATGTTTATACATTAAAATGGTCTAGTGACATAATAGGTACCTTGATTGGGGTATTCTCGTACAAAGATTCAATCTTTAGTCATTAAAACACTCTTCGCGACTTCAGATGGAACTTGAAAAAGTTAAACTCAAAACTCTCATTTGTTTTCAAGGATTCAATCTTTATACATTAAAAGGTCTGATGACGTAATAGTTACCTTGATTGATGTAATCTCATCACAGATTCAGTCTTTACTCTCTAAAACACTCTTTATAACGTCAAAAGAAACTCGAATAGGTTTAACTCAAAACTCCCATTTTCTTTCAAAGATTTAGAAATTGGGTAATACAATGGTTCAGTGACGTAACAAGTACCTTGACTGAGGTACTTTCATTCAAAGATTCAATCTTTTCTCATTAAAGCACTCTTCTGGACGTCAAAGGCAACTCGAACAAGCTTAACTCAAAACTCTCATTTTCTTTCTAAGATTTAATCTTTATAGATTAAAAAGGTATACTGACATAATAGGTACCTTGATTGAGGTATTTTTCTTTCAACGATTCCACCTTTTGTCATTAAAGCACTCTTCGCAACTCTATAGGGAACTCGAAAAAGTTAATCTCAAAACTCTAATTTTCATTCAAAGATTCAATCTTTATACGTTAAAAAGGACTACTGACATAATAGGTACCTTGATTGAGATAATTTCTTTCAAAGATTCAATCTTTACTCATGAAAACACTCTTCGGAACGTCGAAGGAAACTCGAATAAGTTTAACTCAAAACTCTCGTTTTTCTTTCAAAGATTCGATCTTGAACCATTAAAGAGGTCCAGTGACATAATAGGTACCTTGATTGAAGTAATTTCATTCAAAGATTCAATCTTTACTCATTAAAACGCTATTCGTGACGTCAAAGCGAACTCGAATAAGATTAACTCAAAACTCTCATTTTCTTTCAAAGATTCAATTCTTTATATATTAAAAATGTCTAGGGACATAACAGGTACCTAGATTGAGGTAATTTCATTCAAAGATTCAATCCTTACTCATTAAAACACTCTTCGTGAAGTCAAAGGGAACTCGAACGAGTTTAACAAAAAACTCTCATTTTTTTCAAAGATTTAATCTTTATACATTAAAATGGTCTAGTGACATAATATATACCTCGATTGAGGTATTTTCATTCAAGGATTCAATCTCTACTCATTAAAACACTCTTCGGGACGTCAATCGGAACTTGAATAAGTTTAACTAAAAACTCTCATTTTCTTTCAATGATTCAATTTTTATACATTATAATAGGCGAGTGGTATAATAGGTACCTTGATTGATGTATTTTCTTTCAAAGATTCAATCTTTACTCATTAAAGCACTCTTCTGGACGTCAAAGGGTACTCTCAAATAAGTTTAACTCAAAACTCTAATTTTCTTTCAAAGATTCAATCTTTATAGATTAAAAAGGTCTAGTGACATAATAGGTGCCTTGATTGAGATATTTTTCTTTCAAGGATTAAATCTTTAGGGATTAAAACACTCTTCGCAACTTCATAGGGAACTCGAATAAGTTAAACTCGGAACTCTAATTTTCATTCAAAGATTTAACCTTTATAAGTTAAAAAGGTCTAGTGACATAATAGGTACCTTGATTGACATAATTTCATTCAAAGATTCAACCTTTACTCATAAAATCCCTCTTCGGAATGTCGAAGGGAACTCGAATGAATTTGACTCGAAACTCTCATTTTATTTCAAAGATTCAATCTTTAAACATTAAAAAGATCTAGTGACATAATAGGTACCTTGATTGAGGAAATTTCAATTAAAGATTCAACTTTCACTCATTAAAACACTCTTTGTGACGTCAAAGGGAACTCGAATATGTTTTAACTCAAAACTCTCATTTTCTTTCAAAGATTTAATCTCTGTACATTAAAATGGTCCAGTGACATAATAGGTCTAATGACATAATTGGTACCTTGAATGAGGTAATTTCAATCAAAGATTGAATCTTTACTCATTAAAACGTTCTTCGTGACGTCAAAGGGAACTTGAATTAGCTTAGCACAAAACTCTCATTTTCTTTCAAAGATTTAATCTTCTTACGTTAAAACGGTCTACTGACATAATATGTACCTTGATTGTTGTATTTTCATTCAAAGATTCATTTTTTACTCTTTAAAACGCTCTTCGGGACGTCAATGGGAACTCGATTAAGTTTAACTCAAATCTCACATTTTCTTTCAAAGATTCAATCTTTATACATTAAAAAGGTGGAGTGACATAAAAGGTACCTTGATTGGGGTATTTTCATACAAAGATTTAATCTTCAGTCATTGAAACACTGTTCGCGAATTCCTAGGGAGCTTGAATAAGTTAAACTCAAAACTCAAATTTTCTTTAAAAGATTCAATCTTTATACATTAAAATGGTCTAGAGACATAATAAGTCCCCAAATTGAGGTAATTCAATTCAAGGACTCAATCTTTACTCATTAAAACACTCTTCCTTACGTCAAAGCGAATTCGAATAAGTTTAAATCAAGACTCTCATTTTCTTTCAAAGATTTAATCTTTATACAATAAAATGGTCTAGTGACATAATAGGCACATCGATTGAGGTATTTTCATTCGAAAAATTTATCTTCAGTCTTTAAAACACTCATCGCGACTTCATAGGGAACTTGAACAAGTTAAACTCAAAGCTCTCATTTTCTTTCAAAGATTCAGTCTTTATACGATTAAAAGGTCTAGTGGCATAGTTAATACCTTGATTGAAGTAATTTCATTCAAAGATTCAATCTTTACTCACTGAAACACTCTTCGTGATCTCAAAGGGAACTCAAATAAGTTTAACTCAAACCTCTCATTTTCTTTTAAAGATTTAATATTTATACATTAAAATGGTCTAGTGACATAATAGGTTCATTGATTGAGGCATTTTCATTCAAAGATTCAATCTTTAGTCATTAAAACACTCTTCGCGACTTTATAGGGGACTCGAATATGTTAAACTCAAAACTCTCATTTTCTTTCAATGACTCAATCTTTATACATTAAAAAGGCCTAGTGACATAATAGGTACCTTGATTGAGGTAATTTCATTCAGAGATTCAATCTTTATTCATTAAAACACACTTGGTGACGTCAAAGCGAACTCGAATATGTTGAACTCAAAACTCTAATTTTCTTTCAAAGATTTAATCTTTATACATTCAAATGGTCTAGTGACATATTGGGCACCTTCATTGACGTAATTTCATTCAAACCTTTAATGTTTATACATTAAAATGGTCTAGTGACATAATAGGTACCTTGATTGGGGTATTCTCGTACAAAGATTCAATCTTTAGTCATTAAAACACTCTTCGCGACTTCAGATGGAACTTGAAAAAGTTAAACTCAAAACTCTCATTTGTTTTCAAGGATTCAATCTTTATACATTAAAAGGTCTGATGACGTAATAGTTACCTTGATTGATGTAATCTCATCACAGATTCAGTCTTTACTCTCTAAAACACTCTTTATAACGTCAAAAGAAACTCGAATAGGTTTAACTCAAAACTCCCATTTTCTTTCAAAGATTTAGAAATTGGGTAATACAATGGTTCAGTGACGTAACAAGTACCTTGACTGAGGTACTTTCATTCAAAGATTCAATCTTTTCTCATTAAAGCACTCTTCTGGACGTCAAAGGCAACTCGAACAAGCTTAACTCAAAACTCTCATTTTCTTTCTAAGATTTAATCTTTATAGATTAAAAAGGTATACTGACATAATAGGTACCTTGATTGAGGTATTTTTCTTTCAACGATTCCACCTTTTGTCATTAAAGCACTCTTCGCAACTCTATAGGGAACTCGAAAAAGTTAATCTCAAAACTCTAATTTTCATTCAAAGATTCAATCTTTATACGTTAAAAAGGACTAGTGACATAATAGGTACCTTGATTGAGATAATTTCTTTCAAAGATTCAATCTTTACTCATGAAAACACTCTTCGGAACGTCGAAGGAAACTCGAATAAGTTTAACTCAAAACTCTCGTTTTTCTTTCAAAGATTCGATCTTGAACCATTAAAGAGGTCCAGTGACATAATAGGTACCTTGATTGAAGTAATTTCATTCAAAGATTCAATCTTTACTCATTAAAACGCTATTCGTGACGTCAAAGCGAACTCGAATAAGATTAACTCAAAACTCTCATTTTCTTTCAAAGATTCAATTCTTTATATATTAAAAATGTCTAGGGACATAACAGGTACCTAGATTGAGGTAATTTCATTCAAAGATTCAATCCTTACTCATTAAAACACTCTTCGTGAAGTCAAAGGGAACTCGAACGAGTTTAACAAAAAACTCTCATTTTTTTCAAAGATTTAATCTTTATACATTAAAATGGTCTAGTGACATAATATATACCTCGATTGAGGTATTTTCATTCAAGGATTCAATCTCTACTCATTAAAACACTCTTCGGGACGTCAATCGGAACTTGAATAAGTTTAACTAAAAACTCTCATTTTCTTTCAATGATTCAATTTTTATACATTATAATAGGCGAGTGGTATAATAGGTACCTTGATTGATGTATTTTCTTTCAAAGATTCAATCTTTACTCATTAAAGCACTCTTCTGGACGTCAAAGGGTACTCTCAAATAAGTTTAACTCAAAACTCTAATTTTCTTTCAAAGATTCAATCTTTATAGATTAAAAAGGTCTAGTGACATAATAGGTGCCTTGATTGAGATATTTTTCTTTCAAGGATTAAATCTTTAGGGATTAAAACACTCTTCGCAACTTCATAGGGAACTCGAATAAGTTAAACTCGGAACTCTAATTTTCATTCAAAGATTTAACCTTTATAAGTTAAAAAGGTCTAGTGACATAATAGGTACCTTGATTGACATAATTTCATTCAAAGATTCAACCTTTACTCATAAAATCCCTCTTCGGAATGTCGAAGGGAACTCGAATGAATTTGACTCGAAACTCTCATTTTATTTCAAAGATTCAATCTTTAAACATTAAAAAGATCTAGTGACATAATAGGTACCTTGATTGAGGAAATTTCAATTAAAGATTCAACTTTCACTCATTAAAACACTCTTTGTGACGTCAAAGGGAACTCGAATATGTTTTAACTCAAAACTCTCATTTTCTTTCAAAGATTTAATCTCTGTACATTAAAATGGTCCAGTGACATAATAGGTCTAATGACATAATTGGTACCTTGAATGAGGTAATTTCAATCAAAGATTGAATCTTTACTCATTAAAACGTTCTTCGTGACGTCAAAGGGAACTTGAATTAGCTTAGCACAAAACTCTCATTTTCTTTCAAAGATTTAATCTTCTTACGTTAAAACGGTCTACTGACATAATATGTACCTTGATTGTTGTATTTTCATTCAAAGATTCATTTTTTACTCTTTAAAACGCTCTTCGGGACGTCAATGGGAACTCGATTAAGTTTAACTCAAATCTCACATTTTCTTTCAAAGATTCAATCTTTATACATTAAAAAGGTGGAGTGACATAAAAGGTACCTTGATTGGGGTATTTTCATACAAAGATTTAATCTTCAGTCATTGAAACACTGTTCGCGAATTCCTAGGGAGCTTGAATAAGTTAAACTCAAAACTCAAATTTTCTTTAAAAGATTCAATCTTTATACATTAAAATGGTCTAGAGACATAATAAGTCCCCAAATTGAGGTAATTCAATTCAAGGACTCAATCTTTACTCATTAAAACACTCTTCCTTACGTCAAAGCGAATTCGAATAAGTTTAAATCAAGACTCTCATTTTCTTTCAAAGATTTAATCTTTATACAATAAAATGGTCTAGTGACATAATAGGCACATCGATTGAGGTATTTTCATTCGAAAAATTTATCTTCAGTCTTTAAAACACTCATCGCGACTTCATAGGGAACTTGAACAAGTTAAACTCAAAGCTCTCATTTTCTTTCAAAGATTCAGTCTTTATACGATTAAAAGGTCTAGTGGCATAGTTAATACCTTGATTGAAGTAATTTCATTCAAAGATTCAATCTTTACTCACTGAAACACTCTTCGTGATCTCAAAGGGAACTCAAATAAGTTTAACTCAAACCTCTCATTTTCTTTTAAAGATTTAATATTTATACATTAAAATGGTCTAGTGACATAATAGGTTCATTGATTGAGGCATTTTCATTCAAAGATTCAATCTTTAGTCATTAAAACACTCTTCGCGACTTTATAGGGGACTCGAATATGTTAAACTCAAAACTCTCATTTTCTTTCAATGACTCAATCTTTATACATTAAAAAGGCCTAGTGACATAATAGGTACCTTGATTGAGGTAATTTCATTCAGAGATTCAATCTTTATTCATTAAAACACACTTGGTGACGTCAAAGCGAACTCGAATATGTTGAACTCAAAACTCTAATTTTCTTTCAAAGATTTAATCTTTATACATTCAAATGGTCTAGTGACATATTGGGCACCTTCATTGACGTAATTTCATTCAAACCTTTAATGTTTATACATTAAAATGGTCTAGTGACATAATAGGTACCTTGATTGGGGTATTCTCGTACAAAGATTCAATCTTTAGTCATTAAAACACTCTTCGCGACTTCAGATGGAACTTGAAAAAGTTAAACTCAAAACTCTCATTTGTTTTCAAGGATTCAATCTTTATACATTAAAAGGTCTGATGACGTAATAGTTACCTTGATTGATGTAATCTCATCACAGATTCAGTCTTTACTCTCTAAAACACTCTTTATAACGTCAAAAGAAACTCGAATAGGTTTAACTCAAAACTCCCATTTTCTTTCAAAGATTTAGAAATTGGGTAATACAATGGTTCAGTGACGTAACAAGTACCTTGACTGAGGTACTTTCATTCAAAGATTCAATCTTTTCTCATTAAAGCACTCTTCTGGACGTCAAAGGCAACTCGAACAAGCTTAACTCAAAACTCTCATTTTCTTTCTAAGATTTAATCTTTATAGATTAAAAAGGTATACTGACATAATAGGTACCTTGATTGAGGTATTTTTCTTTCAACGATTCCACCTTTTGTCATTAAAGCACTCTTCGCAACTCTATAGGGAACTCGAAAAAGTTAATCTCAAAACTCTAATTTTCATTCAAAGATTCAATCTTTATACGTTAAAAAGGACTACTGACATAATAGGTACCTTGATTGAGATAATTTCTTTCAAAGATTCAATCTTTACTCATGAAAACACTCTTCGGAACGTCGAAGGAAACTCGAATAAGTTTAACTCAAAACTCTCGTTTTTCTTTCAAAGATTCGATCTTGAACCATTAAAGAGGTCCAGTGACATAATAGGTACCTTGATTGAAGTAATTTCATTCAAAGATTCAATCTTTACTCATTAAAACGCTATTCGTGACGTCAAAGCGAACTCGAATAAGATTAACTCAAAACTCTCATTTTCTTTCAAAGATTCAATTCTTTATATATTAAAAATGTCTAGGGACATAACAGGTACCTAGATTGAGGTAATTTCATTCAAAGATTCAATCCTTACTCATTAAAACACTCTTCGTGAAGTCAAAGGGAACTCGAACGAGTTTAACAAAAAACTCTCATTTTTTTCAAAGATTTAATCTTTATACATTAAAATGGTCTAGTGACATAATATATACCTCGATTGAGGTATTTTCATTCAAGGATTCAATCTCTACTCATTAAAACACTCTTCGGGACGTCAATCGGAACTTGAATAAGTTTAACTAAAAACTCTCATTTTCTTTCAATGATTCAATTTTTATACATTATAATAGGCGAGTGGTATAATAGGTACCTTGATTGATGTATTTTCTTTCAAAGATTCAATCTTTACTCATTAAAGCACTCTTCTGGACGTCAAAGGGTACTCTCAAATAAGTTTAACTCAAAACTCTAATTTTCTTTCAAAGATTCAATCTTTATAGATTAAAAAGGTCTAGTGACATAATAGGTGCCTTGATTGAGATATTTTTCTTTCAAGGATTAAATCTTTAGGGATTAAAACACTCTTCGCAACTTCATAGGGAACTCGAATAAGTTAAACTCGGAACTCTAATTTTCATTCAAAGATTTAACCTTTATAAGTTAAAAAGGTCTAGTGACATAATAGGTACCTTGATTGACATAATTTCATTCAAAGATTCAACCTTTACTCATAAAATCCCTCTTCGGAATGTCGAAGGGAACTCGAATGAATTTGACTCGAAACTCTCATTTTATTTCAAAGATTCAATCTTTAAACATTAAAAAGATCTAGTGACATAATAGGTACCTTGATTGAGGAAATTTCAATTAAAGATTCAACTTTCACTCATTAAAACACTCTTTGTGACGTCAAAGGGAACTCGAATATGTTTTAACTCAAAACTCTCATTTTCTTTCAAAGATTTAATCTCTGTACATTAAAATGGTCCAGTGACATAATAGGTCTAATGACATAATTGGTACCTTGAATGAGGTAATTTCAATCAAAGATTGAATCTTTACTCATTAAAACGTTCTTCGTGACGTCAAAGGGAACTTGAATTAGCTTAGCACAAAACTCTCATTTTCTTTCAAAGATTTAATCTTCTTACGTTAAAACGGTCTACTGACATAATATGTACCTTGATTGTTGTATTTTCATTCAAAGATTCATTTTTTACTCTTTAAAACGCTCTTCGGGACGTCAATGGGAACTCGATTAAGTTTAACTCAAATCTCACATTTTCTTTCAAAGATTCAATCTTTATACATTAAAAAGGTGGAGTGACATAAAAGGTACCTTGATTGGGGTATTTTCATACAAAGATTTAATCTTCAGTCATTGAAACACTGTTCGCGAATTCCTAGGGAGCTTGAATAAGTTAAACTCAAAACTCAAATTTTCTTTAAAAGATTCAATCTTTATACATTAAAATGGTCTAGAGACATAATAAGTCCCCAAATTGAGGTAATTCAATTCAAGGACTCAATCTTTACTCATTAAAACACTCTTCCTTACGTCAAAGCGAATTCGAATAAGTTTAAATCAAGACTCTCATTTTCTTTCAAAGATTTAATCTTTATACAATAAAATGGTCTAGTGACATAATAGGCACATCGATTGAGGTATTTTCATTCGAAAAATTTATCTTCAGTCTTTAAAACACTCATCGCGACTTCATAGGGAACTTGAACAAGTTAAACTCAAAGCTCTCATTTTCTTTCAAAGATTCAGTCTTTATACGATTAAAAGGTCTAGTGGCATAGTTAATACCTTGATTGAAGTAATTTCATTCAAAGATTCAATCTTTACTCACTGAAACACTCTTCGTGATCTCAAAGGGAACTCAAATAAGTTTAACTCAAACCTCTCATTTTCTTTTAAAGATTTAATATTTATACATTAAAATGGTCTAGTGACATAATAGGTTCATTGATTGAGGCATTTTCATTCAAAGATTCAATCTTTAGTCATTAAAACACTCTTCGCGACTTTATAGGGGACTCGAATATGTTAAACTCAAAACTCTCATTTTCTTTCAATGACTCAATCTTTATACATTAAAAAGGCCTAGTGACATAATAGGTACCTTGATTGAGGTAATTTCATTCAGAGATTCAATCTTTATTCATTAAAACACACTTGGTGACGTCAAAGCGAACTCGAATATGTTGAACTCAAAACTCTAATTTTCTTTCAAAGATTTAATCTTTATACATTCAAATGGTCTAGTGACATATTGGGCACCTTCATTGACGTAATTTCATTCAAACCTTTAATGTTTATACATTAAAATGGTCTAGTGACATAATAGGTACCTTGATTGGGGTATTCTCGTACAAAGATTCAATCTTTAGTCATTAAAACACTCTTCGCGACTTCAGATGGAACTTGAAAAAGTTAAACTCAAAACTCTCATTTGTTTTCAAGGATTCAATCTTTATACATTAAAAGGTCTGATGACGTAATAGTTACCTTGATTGATGTAATCTCATCACAGATTCAGTCTTTACTCTCTAAAACACTCTTTATAACGTCAAAAGAAACTCGAATAGGTTTAACTCAAAACTCCCATTTTCTTTCAAAGATTTAGAAATTGGGTAATACAATGGTTCAGTGACGTAACAAGTACCTTGACTGAGGTACTTTCATTCAAAGATTCAATCTTTTCTCATTAAA